>NC_089143.1:14747994-15393436 GCF_009819655.1 Sylvia atricapilla | reverse complement strand
TGAGCAATTGAAAACTAATTTCCCTCCATTATTTATTTCTGTTTCTCCTCAGGCATATCCTTGGTACTCCTGGGATGATTTCAAGACGGACAGTGCAATGCCCATTAAGGACACATCTTGCTTTATCCTAGAGCCTGATTTAGCCTCTTTTAGGTTATAAGATCAGTGGATGCTTCTATGGCACAATGGACCAACTGGGCCAGCTGAAAAGACTGAGCACAGCTCCTGTTCCATGGAACAAGGGCACCACAAAAATACCACAGAGCTGATCATATCCTCTGCATATGTGTGTGCCCTGGGTTTAATATATAATATAAAACCTACTGAGGAGTGTCAGGACAGGATAAGCTAAATGCAAATATCTAGACAGCCATGTTTCCCTGTGGTAAAGTCATTCACCTTCTAGTGACCTACACCTCGGACTTTTCAAGACTACTCTTGAGTTAAAAATTCTGGATTTCTTTCCATGAGTTTGACAGGCGCTTTCTGAACATATGCAAAACTTGGCAGTAACCACATGAACATCCTGTGACAATGAAGTCCACAGTTCACAGCATCCCAAAATCTCTTTTTGTGTCTGAGACATCCTAGACAGTTAGATTTTATGTCTTTTATTTTGGTATTATATTACTCAGCGAATAATAATTTTCTACCTGTCTCCTCTTTCAATTTATTTTTTCTTCATATCTATCATATCTGTCCTCATTAGATCTCCAGGCTGAACTGTTATTGCCCATTCTAGTCATTTTTCATACAGAAGTTGGCTGTCTCATAATCTTTTCTTTTTCCATCTTTTTTAATGCTGTGATGCACTTTTCATAACTAAGGACAGAGAACTGTGTGCAATATTAAAGTTTAAACAATAGTTTAAACAATGACATAAAGAAGTTTGCTGCTACTGTCTTCCTTTTAGTGTTTCCTGCCATCCATCTTATTTGTTCTACCAGTACAGAGAATTACCATTATGAATAAAATGTTTAGATATTTTTTTGAAACACATGTCAAATTGCATTTATATACTTCAAATATGTCGGCAATTTTATTTCTGGGTGGAATTTACTCTGTGGAATCCCTTGGCAACAGTCTGTCATTATTCTGGTCTTCTTTAAACTGAATAAATTAAAATACACAGCAAATTTAAGTTAATTTCTAGAGCTTTTTATGCATATGCTATCAATCATAGGCAATTTTCCCTTTTTGCAACAGATTCACTTGTGAACTCTGCTTGTTTCTAATTTATCTCTGTTTCTCAGTCTATGGAAGGACTATGAAATGCCTGTGAATGTAAGGATGGTCTCAGGAAAGTCAAAGCTCACCCGGAGAGGATGAGTACAAAGAAAATCCAAGGGCAAGAGGAGCTCCTAATGCTGCATTCATACTTAAAATAGAAAAAGACTAAATGAGAAAAATGTAAGGTTTCCATCTTTTAAACATTCACTTTTAATTTTCACTTTCTGTTGGGTTTTGCAGTTCAAGTGAGGTTTTTGAAAATAGGTACATCATAGGCTTCTGTGCTGGTTTACTGTTAGCAAAATTTTTAGACAGATCTTCTGGTAGTACAGAGTTGCTTTTCTCCTCTGGGATGTCTGGCTTTCTCTCCAATAAACAATCATTCATTACATCAAAAAAACTTAACCTTGGCATCATATTGTGTCTGTGACATCTTAATTTACATCCCAATTTACTACTGAAGTATCCTATCATAATAGCCTCTTGGATCTTGCTGTTTGTCACGATGAGATATTGTAACTAACCTGAGCAGGTGGCTGATGTCAACAGGCAGTGCAGGCATTTTTCTGTCTAAGTGCAGGGTAAGTATCTGTACAGAATCCATACTATCTGTTGATATGCTTAAATTAATCAGAAAATTTAACACTTTGCGTGCGGTCACATGCTGTACCACTACTGCTCTTCAGGAAATGCTTTATCTCTCCTGCAGACTTTGCCCCCTGACAAAATATAGTTAGAGCACAAGTCTTATGAGGAGCAACTGAGGGATTTGGGTTTGTTTAGGCTGGAGAAAAGAAGGCTCAGTGGAGACTTTGTCACTCTCTACAACCACCTGAAAAAGGTTTTAGCCAGGTGGGGGTTGGCCTCTGCTCCCAGGTAACAGGATGAGAGGAAACAGCCTCAGATTGCACCAGGGGAGGTTTAGGTTGGACATCAGCCAAAATTGCTTCATGGAAAGAGTCACCAAGCATTGGAACAGGCTGCCTAGGGAAGAGGTTGAATCACTATTGCTGGAGGCATTTAAAAGACATGTAGGTGTGACACTTGGGGAAACGTCTAGCAGTGGGCTTGGCAGTGTTGGGTTTACAGCTGGACTCAATGCTAAAGGTATTTTTCAATCTAAATGAGTCTATGATGCTAAAATTCTAATTATTGTTCTTCAATAAAATTTCTGATATGCCAAATTCATGTTTGAAGCCACAAACGCCTCTTTTTTAGGCTTCCAGCATTTGTAAAGTCGTGACAGTCCTTAGTTCCATTGCCAGTTTTCTGGGATCTATTTAAATAGGAAATTATTTGATCACCTGACCTTACTATTAGCCGGTTTAATTTTTTCAGCTTTTAATATATTCTGTCTTTGAGATGTCAGCACCTCTATGATTTCAGCTGGAAGAAGATATCCAAAAAACTGTGATTTTCTACAACTTCTAACATTTTTTTGTCTTTATTTTAAAAGTTCCCTAGTAATCTTTCTAATTTTAAATGCCACTTGACTGTTTCCATTTTGTGTTTCATGACGTCATTATTGCTCCCAAAATCTTAGTTATTCAGTGTATATGTGCAGAATGATATTTTTCACCGAAGGGGAGCCCATATGCTAGCATGGTTCCAAATTAGAAAATAAAGAGCAGCTAACTCAGAAACACAGCTGCAGAGGAGTAGCCATGTAGTATCTGCTTTCCCTTTTTCAAAGAATGACATGCTGCCAGAAGCAGACTGAGGATGATAAACATTCAAAATAATGGAGAGACAAATAACAAAAAAAAGCAAATAGGCAATACTTACCTGTAAATTTCATACTGATTCCTTGTAGCTTTTATGTAGTCAAAATCCTAAAAAAGACTTTTCTCTTTTGATAGCTTATTGAGTTTTTTGACAGGGCAGGAGTGTCTCATCTGACGTGCTGGTAGAAATGTGAGTTCTACTGTTATAGCTTTATGGTTCTTTTGCCTTACAGAAACCCAACCAAAATCAAGAAATGTGTCTAAATCATTCCTGAACTTAAATAAAGGTTTGATTCCATTTTCTTTCTTATAATGTGCAAGAAATGCTTTTGTCTGGACTGCTTTTTCTATCCTGGATTTTCACTATACCTACCTTTGAACAGAATATTTTGGATCTGCATGAATTCCTACATTCTCTTCATAATTTGTACAGACTTTTCTCATGGTATTAGGTAACAAATGCAAAAGCATCAGAGAGAACATCTTATTAAGAGCTAAGCTTTAATCCTTTGTAAATAGTTAACTGCAGAGCTGTGTGTATTATTTTGACAGATACATATACTATGCCACAAAGCCACCGTTACTTGAAAAATAGCAACATTAATCCATCCCTCTGAATACTTCCCATATTATTTACAGCTTAATACAATACACAACTGCATTCTGTGAAGTAGGTGCATGCTGTAGCTAAGGTTTATTATTACAGATATACCACACAGGCATGCCCCAGCTATCTTTCAGGTAGGGAAGCTTCAGCAGAAAATAAGGTGCAGAGGTTCAAGGAAACAAGCACCCGAGGATGTATTTTGGCAGTAAAATGGCATTGATGCAGCTAGACTGCTAGGCAGACTCTGCAGTTAAAGGGAGACTGGATAGGTCATATCTTAATGTCAGTGCAGATAAACACTAAGAAATTAAAATAAAAGGGAGGAGAAAGAAGGATTAACTAGTCTGATGATGACTTTTTTTTTTTTTTTTCCCATTAGAGATGCATTGATTTTCAGAAATACCTGAGGATGGCTTACAGCTGCTAATGGCACCTGCCAACAAGCAATGACAAGAATGGCTTGTAAGGACCACCAAAGAGCTTACAGACCAGTAGGTAAACAGAAGTGCACACATGTTGAATCGGGAATTGGTCTGAGGTCTGGAGCTTCATCTTGAGCCAATGCTTTCTATTCTTCTTGTTTATTTCTCCTTCAAAGCTGTTAAAGGAAGCTTTTCCAACTCTTTTGTTTCCTCTTTTTCCTCTTGCAATGAAAATATTGGTCCTTTCAGCATGGGCAGCAGACTCTGTGTCCTTAAAGTGACTCATTGCATCGGAAGCCTCCTCAGTAGTGCCACAGGATGCCAAAAAGAAATCAATCTCCAAGGCAAACATAGCATATCATTAAACGTGGGAAGGAGAGGCTGTGAAGGGACATAATCTGAAATACATTAAAGAATGAGTGCACATAGGTGTTCAGAGGAAAAAGAGGGGCCTCCTCAGCTATCCTGTGCCAGTCATTCCAATGATTCATTGTTTGGACCTCTCCTTCAAACATTTAGTGTATTAACAGTTTAGTCCTTTGGTTGTTTTGTTGGGTTTTTGGATAGTTTTGTGTGGGCAAACTCTAAATGTTGCAGCAAAAAAAGTTGAATCATACAAAGACAGCTGAGAGCAAGCTAGAATAAACTGAAAGTACTGGGAAGCTCAAAGGAAGTAATGAAATGGAATATTTCTCCTTTTTTTAATATTCACTGGGGGTTAAATAGAATGATATTCCAAACACATAAATTCATTGTTGAGTTAATGCCTTGATAAAACAAAACCACCTGATACTTCTATCTCTCACAAGCTGGTATGTACCATACTGTTACTTGAAATGGGTACATCAAGGACTTTAAAGGTGGATTGATACTCAAGACAGGGACTTCTTTAATAATTAGTGACCTTTCCTTCAAACCCTCCCTTCCCCAATATGACCTAGAGCACTCATAAGAGCAGAACTCTGCTTTGTGCATGAAAATTTTATGAATCAGATCTAAACTAACTCCTACATTCATCTGGAAGTAGCTACATAGCCAGTGCTATATGGCTAACTCCAAGACTGAAATCCATGAATGGGAAAGGAGGTTGGTCAACAGCAAAAATTCCTTAAAGGTCAGTTAAAATGTTTTTATGTGATACAGACTTGTAACAGAAGTTAGCTGCTGTGATTTTGCAAGATTTTTCCAAATATGAATATTTATAACTTAAGGTCCTATTCTAAGCCCATAAGGTCTCCTAGGTCAGAAGCTGTGGCTTTCCATTTGGCAGGGGGGAAGAGAAAAGAGAAAAGAAATGCCTGAAATGCATTATAGGAACATTAAAAGATGTATTTATAAGTTATCATTAATAATTACTATTTTGAGTGTTGGGAGTAAACAGTCCTTTAAATGCCACTAAACCCGCATTTGCAGGATGTAATTCTGGTCTGATTTACACCATTCAACTCTCATTTAACAGAAAAAGTTACTGTCAGGTACACAAGAGCATAACTGCAACTACCTCTTCATTCCCCAAAAAATCCTCCCTGCAGGGAGATACTTTCATAATAAAGCAAATTGGTATGTCCATTTGTGTAGGTATCATAGGTGATCTGTTTATCAAGAAATGAAAGAACATTTCCTTCCAATTTCTGTTTTCCTTGTGATTGATATTAATTAGGTTTTCTGCAAAGCACAGCTTATCTTGAACTGAACCCAAAGCAAATGAATATGTTTCTGTGTGGTAAGATTTTCTTTTCTTGAAATGAAGAATGGGATGAAGATGCTTATCTGAGATCAAACAGGCTTCAGGTAGAGTTTACATCAGCAGCACTTTGAAATTCATTGTTAGAGTATAGTTGGTATCAATAAGGAATGAGAATGCTACCCTGGATTGTGACTGCATTTATTAACTTATTTTCAGCAACTAAAAAGGGAAAGCTGTCACGTACCTCCAGTCATAGTCTTTTTTTCCTGAGATTGAAGAGGCAAGTATAGTTCATAATGAAAATTAATGGAATCCCTGAGGAAAAAAAAATCTCTATTAAAAATAAAAGCTTGTGAATTTGAGGTCTAACATTAGCAAGAGCTGAACAGAAATTTGCAGTGTAAGGGCTGAGAGTTTACTCACTGCCCTCTTTGCCTCCTGTCTGTCTGCCATGGAGAACTGTTCTACAGAGATGCTCTGACCAGTCAGGGCTCAGGAAATCACCCTAGTTGCACCAGCTCAGGTGCTGAATGCCATGCCTGTGCATCTCACTCTCAAGATATCACGTCCCATTTCTCAAAGTGGAGCACCACACTAAGATTTTCTAGTACTTGACAGAGCCTGTTTATACCTAATATTTTAGTAGAGTCTTATTCTGAGTGTTATGTTTTAGGAAGGTTCTAGGTAGAGATACTAAATCTCTCTTTTCCATGGTACAAGCCAATATCCTCTGATGGAGTATTATGAAATAGATCCAGTGACTTAATTTAATTCTCTCTTTACCACATTGCTGTAGGCTCTTTTCCCCTTTAGCTTCCCTCTAACCCCCTGCATTGTGGTTCTGCAGCTCCCTTCAGCCCTCACTGAGCTTGTTGTGCTCACACAGCCCACCCAGCTATCACCCTCTCTTCCCGTGCTCCTGTGCAAGCCTTGGTATTCTCAAATCACCTCTCTGCTAAAGCTTCACAACTCCACTACTGGCAAAATAGTTTACACTACTCTGTTGTGTACAAGTGCAGCTTATCCCAGTAGTGACATGTTTAAATCCCAGGACAGTTAAACCCGTCAATAGTGTGGTCATGTATGACATGTAACTAGATAGATGTATTACCCAGCAAGCATTTCTCCTGCTCCAGGATTTAGAGAGAAAAGATTTTGCCAGCTTCCAACATCATTGCTTTTCTTCTTCAGCATCTTATTTCCTCCCTTCTCTTTTTAGCAGCGTCCATTTGTTCCATGTACCAGTATTTTCACCATCACTCTGCCAGTTATGGTAGTTACTAATTTCTTAATAAAAGAGAATAGCTGCAAATTAGGGCTGCCATATGGCTTTTATTACTAGAGAATGAGCGTTTTCTTGTCCCTTATTTTTACTGTACAGAAGAAATGCTGAAAAAAGAGAAACAATATGGTTTGTGTATTTTTTGGTCACAAAGTCTCAGAAAGGGCCACTCCACTTTACAGCTGAAAGAAGTGATTTAGTTTCCATGCTAAATCACTCTTCAACTTCTCCTAAGCATAGACAGCCAATTGTGCCTAATCGTGTGTGGTAGTTCAGTGATATGGACTACTGTTCATTGGGGATTGAGCTGCTCATTTTAGTTAGGACCACAAATTGAACTCAAACCAAGGTCCCAAAGAATAAAGCATGTGTTTTATACATTAAGTCGTTCTTCCTCTCTTACTTGGCCCATGAAATGAATCAGGGAAAGATTATTTTCTGGGTAAATTGGTAGTAAAACCCTGATGCAGACAGTTCCACAATTTGATTGCAGCCTGACTTCCACTTATTGAATATCACATCAGGCAGTGGTTCAAGGGTTTCATATGACAGCTTTAAAATCCGCAAAGTTTTCAGAGGTACTTACTGCATTGTGATCAGGTCACAGATCTAAATGTCAGTATTGTATGCCTGATTTGCACATTTCAAAACGATTTAGTAATTTTTTCATTTTATCTGCATGCATGAAGTGATTTGGAATACAGAAACAATTTAGAATCATATTTAGTTTGTAACAGTTCAATTAACGTAAGTGCTGAAACATGCTTCTTTCTTAGTAACTAGTTTAATTGGTTACTATTGCAAGAATAGGTTTCGAAAGAATGCCTAAAAGGCCAGGGGCAATGTAAAGCCCACTCTGGAGAATCCACGTTCCTGCACAGGCATGTGTGAAAAAGAAATAGCAAACAGTCTTTG
The DNA here is from genome assembly GCF_009819655.1 of Sylvia atricapilla. NCBI lineage: Eukaryota > Metazoa > Chordata > Aves > Passeriformes > Sylviidae > Sylvia > Sylvia atricapilla. The sequence continues at coordinate 15,385,569 of NC_089143.1, read as the reverse complement.
GGGTCACAGTGCAGTGTATGATTGCCAGTGGGAAAGGGACACATAGCCTGAGCAAGAAATGGACCTCACAGCAACTGCTTTCTTTGACATAGTTACCAGCATAACCTCAGTTCCCTTCGGCTAATTTTATTACTGTTTAATAAGCAAGAATGGTACAGCACAACAAGGTTACAAAATCTTAATGGTTCATTATGTAAATCATATATTTAAACCTTGATACGAGCAATAAGTACCTTTGTACTTATATAAGGTAAAATAATATAGCAGTGTGATTTATAGGACATTACCATGTGCCAATGTCAGGCAGGAAGTGTTTGTCTGATTAATTTAAGGAAACATCTGCTTTTCTTTTGAAAGTCTGACTTTTATTTTGCTAAAGCCAAAGACCTATTTTTTTTTAAAGGATTTGCACTTTGAAGCTTTTTTGCTTAGGTTTAAAAATAAAAAGGACATGACTCTTCAAAGATAGTAAATCACCACGAACATTAATTCTCTTCTGTTGCAGATGAATAAGGGAAAAAACTGCATGGATTTTGGTACCTCTATATCACTGCAAAGGAGTGCCTGGCATTTTGGTGAGATTTTAAAACTTTATTTCTTTCTCTCACAAATTTGCATCAGTGCAATGCAGTAATGAATGTCTATACTGGATTCTGGGCAGAAGAGAGGACTTGAGGCTGCATTTCTGTATTTCAAACTCTTTCAGCCACAAGCTTTTTGCTGCAGTAATCCAGCTGCAGTTTGCTCAGAGCACTGACTGTGCCCACATTGGTACAAGGAAAAAGTGATGTCATTCCTCTCTGAGATACTGGGAAGGAGGAAGAAGAGTAATGTCCTTCTCTTTAGGGTAGAGACTCTACATAGCAAAACTTCCTTTGCTTCTTTATGAATGGGCAAGTTATTGAGTGTTATTTATTCAGCACACAGAGGACTCATACATATGCTTATTAAATAAATGAGCATGTGTTCTCCACTTTAGGTTATGACAAACAGAGCTACTGCCAGGGGCTGAGGTAAGGTACACCATAAGAGCAGGTGTCATTACATCTGATTTCATCCATCCAAATTTTAGGTCTCTAAATCAGTCCCTGTCTTTCCTACATAATTAAAGAAGAGAAATCAGTACCTCAAGTGACAACCACTCCCTCCTAACCATTGTAAAAGCTGATGGGCTATGAGAATTGGGAAATGGCACAGAAAGTCCCTGGCTGGGGGCAAGCCTTGGAACTCGACTAGACTAGACTAGACTAGTTCTGGTACAGCTAAGACTAGGTGAACTACAGCCAGTGTACAGGGTACACAGTCTGCAGGTGTATAGGCTATACATTCTGCTAGTATATAGCCAGTAATTCCTTTAAACGAGAGTATATCTTGACCAAAAAAGGAGCCAATATCGTTACTATAATCAAAAGTTAGGTATACTCTAGGCTTTCAGATAGTATGTCAATAGATGACAATGATGTAATGTTGTAAAGATGTGGTATAATAAATGATGCAGGACAAACTCAAATTTCTACTAAATAAGCTTGGAAAATGAAGATTATATAGTATGTAACCTTAATTCACAAAAGACTGATAAATTCAATATATGGAAATTACAGTTTCCTAATTCAAGAAAATTAATTAAGAAACTTCATTGTGAATAGGTATTAGCTGTAGGTTGCATCTTGATGAATTTAACTGAAATAGCAGTAACATAATTTTAGATATTGTTTTAAAGATTATTTCTCTTCTCATTCATTAAAGAAAAATTTGAGCTGACTCTCAAGGAAAAAAAAAAAAGCTTTCTTTAAAAAAATGAAAGTTTCCTTTCTTTAAATTTTTCTTCTGTGGTAAGAGATGGGTTCAAGAAATCTGTTGATGGGCTGCCTTTGGGTGATGGTTTTGACCATGAGACTGAGGGAAGTGGCACTTCTGCTAAATTGAGCTGCAGGGCTGGGGAGGAGCAGAGATGGGCCCATGGGTACATCAGTAATGGTGGGAGCTGCTTCTTCTTCTTCTTCTTCTTGGGGTGACTTTGCATAGCTGTCAACACAGATACAGCCAAATGCACAAGCTCACACTGAAAACTTTAATCTATCAATGGTATCAGTTCAGCTCCCGGCTCAAGGCAGAAAATGAATCCAGAAGTCAACTGATCCAGGAGCAGAGACCTAAATTGGACCAGACTGAAAAACTGTCCATTCTTCAAGAGAAATAACCTCACCTGTTCCATCAGGGGCTGCATTATGAGATGGGTCAAAAGAGAAGCATTAGATGAGAGCAACAAAATGCCTGTAGATAAATCTAGGCAAATACCTTATGAATAAGAAGCTCTTGTGACCCTAAAGATGGATATGGATGTCATACTGGAAACAAAAGGAGAAAGTTAGGAAGAAATGAGCAAAGAGAGCACTGCAGGTTTTCTCAGCCTGTGGTCTAGGAATCTTCAAGTTACTTTCACCGGAAGTCTGAAGGATAATTAGGGAAATGCATGTAGTGGGTTACACTTAGTGACAGAGATGCCCACACCTCCATTGGAAAATTCTTAGGGACTGAAAGCTGGCAAAAGCTAAAAAAACTGCTTTTAGCAAATTATGTTCCAGCAGTTTGCTTTCTCCCATAGCTGAACCCAAGTTCTGATTGTGCTCCTTGGCCTAATATCTGGCCTTTGTTTTCTTATGTAAATCAGGATGTTTAGCACAAATTAACATTATTGAAAAACAATTGCCATCCAAATTAAAATTCTGCCTTTCATTTTACACCGAACCTGCTGGGCTGTTTTAGATAAATCCTGCATAAACTTAGCTATAGTGTTTATGACTAAATGGATTCATTTTTTGGCAGAGTAGCCCTATTTCTCCAATTGCATAATGCCAGTAGCAATTCATATCTATCAGACCATCCTCAAGGGTCATCTGGGGTTGTTCCTGTGAAAGGTATTAAAGCAGCTCCTTCCAGAATTTGTTCTCCTTATTCAAGGTGGGAATGTTTTCAGTATACACATATATGCACATTACATGCACATATATACATGTGTTATACATACCTATGTGTGTATATATATTTACATAGTTAGTATGTGCCATTAGACACTGCTAGTTTTATATTCACTTATTTTGTTAGTTGCCTCCATTTATATATCTGGAATTTACCTAGATATTATTGGAAGGGAGCATTGCATCAGCAGGGAAGTACAAAGAGCGGGAAAATAAAACTATGTATGACTGTAAAAGGATGCCAAAAAAATCCAGAAGAGATTTTTAATTTCAGATATCCAGCCAAATGGGCTGGCTGGTGATTGTGCTTTGCCCCAGTACATAATTGCTATGAAGTTCAACGAGGAGGCAGGAAAAATCCCTTGTTACTTGTGGCCTAGAACAGTATGTTTTTAAAATTACATAAATTATGTCTTTTCAAAGTAGTATGATCAAAATTATGATATTGTAACTCTGAAGACTTCTGACAAACATTTTATCCTCAAATTCACAAAGCAACATCTCTCTAGCAAAGTAACCCCAAAGCCTTGAAAAACAATACGAGCATTTGCAAAGATTTTGTACTATAACCAGAGAGGTCTAAATATGTAGACTGCAAAGCATGAACATCTTTGGAACAAACTTGTCTTTGGGATCTCAGATAAAGCACTTTCCCAGAGCCTGCTTTTTCAGTGATTTCATCAAGGAGGTGATTTCATCAAAAGCTGAAGGAAAGCTAGTGCAATGCTCAAGAGATAAAAACACAAGGAAGAAATTGTAGAGCTATTGAAGAGTGCAGCAGGGGTATCTTCAAATCTTTAAATACTTTTTTCCTTAATAATAGACAATCAGTAGAACTGAGCAATTATCTCCCTTTACAGATCTGAATAAAAAAGATTTCTTAAATGGAAGTAGATATATCTTATAAAATAAAAAGTATAGTGTCACATACTGTAAATGCAAAGTTAGACATCAACAGAAATGACACATGCTACTTACCCCTGGAGGACCATGGTACTACCACCCAAAAATAGACTGGGAATTTTCACTGCTGAGCCTGTGTGCAACATAGTACAAAACTTTGACTTTGAAGTAATTGTTATTTGCTGTTAGTGTGAGTGTCCTGGCACTCCTACAGGACCCAACATGCTCCCACCATTTTCTTCAAAGCTGTAGTGATTTAAGGTGACATAGGAAGGCTGTGGTGAGAACCCACCTGGTGTTGCTACATGTAACATGAACTATTTCAGTTTAGAGACACTATTGAGAAGTATCAAAGTGTGCTGTAATAAATAAACAAACAAATAAATACATTTTTAAATACAGGAGCTGAAACAAATTCTTAAAATGTCATCACTGTTAAGTGAAGGGGTTGAAGGAGAACATTTACTGGTTTATGACCAGTGACTGGAAATGGCATTTAAAATACTGCAGCCAGCTATAAGTTTAATCACAAAGTGAACATATGGAGATGAGGGGCGAGGGGAATCAACCCCTTTTTCAGTTGTCAGACCTGGCCCTGTATAAATGGAGACAGGAGTTCATAGCAGTTTGTCAGATAAAAGTACCTCTTACTAGTTCACATCTCTTGGACTGGCTGACACGCCATCCCAGATTTAAGGAAATGACAATTTCCTTCATGTTGAAATAGTCCCTGGTTATACCAGCATCATGCCAATCCTGGGACTTGTTGGATCCCCAGGCCAGTTTCCATTCCTGAGAAGAAGCCAAGATGGTATGGAAGGGCTTTGGACTCTACAGTCTTGGGGACTAAGGGTTCAGTGTGAGCAAAAGATAGACACTGCTGCTTTCCATCTTTTAGCTGGTCATGGGCTCATTGGGTTAAACTCTGAGGGTCTCATTCTGCCCATTACTAATAATTCATAGAACATACAAATCTGTTTCTAAATAACATCTTAAGGAACAATTATTTCTTTTTCAGGCAGCCCTGCATTCAGTTACTGTAGCTGCAAAGCTAGATAAAACCGGTTTGAAACAAATTATTTAAAATGCTCCAATTACCACAAGTTAAGCTGGTACTGTGTATTTCCTACCAGTTTATGAACAACGGTGTGGACACGAGTGAGCTGCCATGACCACAGAGCCCAAGGCATTCCCTTTGACTCCACCCATGATGGTGACCCAGTCAGGAAGGCTCTTTGCAATAGTCTCAGCCAGAGCACAAATGAGATCAGAACTTCTTGCTGGCCTGCAAGACAATTCTTGTGCTAAATAAGGATGTAGGTTTAGCCTATGGCCTTGTTTGGAGAGAAAACTCTTATTGCAGTCTATGCAGTCTATGTTTTATTGTTTATAGGTGACAAATCCCAGATGAGGGGTCTACATGCATATAGATATTTTATATAACAGGGTAATGATGTGTATATGGGTATATATATAATCCTGCTTATCTGGTATGTATGCAGGCATTGCATATGTCAGCTGAGGAGCAGGCATGACAGATGTTTCTGAAGATTTAACACACCTTAAAAGATTAAATGTTAAACTAGTCTTACAGCCCTTGTAAAGGAACCAAAGATCCATATGATTTTCAGTTTGACCAAAGGAATATTTTCCTTGACGTTACTCAACCCTGTGTGAGCAAAATGGAACAATGAAACTATTGCTCAATGTTTCTCTCTGCACACAAGAAATAAATAGTTCCAAGGACCAGATACTGCCCTTGGCAGTATAATATAATAAAGACAGATATAACCGGAGAGAGAGAAAACATCTTCTGTTCCTCCAAGAAGGACCACTTTAACAGGACTTCATAATATACTTTCCCACATTCAGAGGTGCTTGATTTTAGAATATTACCTTTCTGTGGCAAAGGACATAAACTCTGGCACTGACCATACTCCTGCTGCACTATGACCTCATTATCATCAAAAGGTATGACCGATCCTCTAGGTATTCCACTAACCAGCATAATAACAGGTGCATTTCCATGCTCTCCATTACTCTGTACCTGTCAAAGAAATTCAGGTTATTGCCTTGACCAGTTAAACCCAACTTTTTTTTCTCTATCTTAAGTATTTTGGAGTGCTGAACATACTGATTTTGTAGTGCTGAACATACTAATTTGTCTTGTAGAACTGTCCCATGCACACTGTGGCAGAGGAAAAAACCCAATCCTAAATCTAAATAAGAATAATGAAATCCCTTAATTAACATTACTATTAGAGAATAAGAATAGCATCTGTGTGCTAGATACAATAAACACAAATAAGTCAGAAGAATCTCCAGTCTTGTATTAAGATGTAAATCATCTATTTATTACTTTGTGTATAAATGTTCCATTGCTATTTGCACAATGATTAAGAGTAGTTTTTACAAAATAAATCTTTTTCTTAATAGTGCAAAGAATGAGAAGGATGGAGAATAAATGGGAGTTTAAGGGGATGCTAAAGTTCTCCCATGAGCTTGGATGAGATTTATGTGCAGTGTGAATAAAAAATGTATAGGACAGCACAGGATTCACTTTGTTGTTGCTTCCTATTCCATTTGTCTAGTCTAACTGTATTCTTTGCCTTCCAGAAATAGAGTGAGTCTGGCATTGTTGAGCAAGTGAGGGAATAAACTGCCAGTCAGCAGCTATTTGAGGCAGCTTAACCTCATCCAATCTCATCAGACCCAACATTGTGTAGCAAGACCAGTGCCATGAGAGTAAAAACATAAATGCTACCTGCAAAGCTGCTTCTGCTAGGAAGAGGCATTCTAGGATTCTCGCTACAGAGCACCTTTTATTGCTATGTGCTTTCCATTTTTAAATGAGTACGTCATTTCTTCAATTATATATCAGCTTCCATACAATGTCAACAGCTTAGTAACAGGACAAGCAAGAGCCAGTGGGATTGTGATGTATGTCTGATAGGGCTCTTCGTGCAGCTTCAGAGCTGCAAGGCTTCATGTTTGGTGCTTGATGTCCATTCTCTATCTACTCTCATTAAGGTTTCCAAATAAACCTCTCTACAGCTGCCCAGTTGCAAATATGCAAAGGTCCAAATCTGAAACTAATGACAGCATATTCATTAGACGAACAATATCTGGAGGCTAGGAAATAATTCTAGAGCCATTATAGTGGAGGATTCCACTGGGGCTTTTTTCCCCTCATTTCCTGAGAAGATGGAGACTCAGGTGCTTCTGCTTCCTGCCTGTGTTGTTTCCCCTGGCCCCCATTCTCCAGTATTGTCTGACCATGTTAACCAACTTAAGCAAAGTTTGGTGGCAGGGTAGAAGCCTTCAGCATAAAGCAATCCAACACGTCACATTTTATTTCAGGGTATCAAGGGAAGAGGCAGAGGCAGAAACCCTTTCCATTATTCCTGCCACAGAGCCACCTCAGATCACATTAGAGGATTATTACAGATCAGAGGATCCACACAGGATAGAGCTACAGTGAACAAGCCTGCATATGATCGACCTCTCAAGGAACTACCTGTGGAAGAAAAATCGTATTTCTTAGACACAGAATTATTCCAGCTGTTGACTGGATGTAGAACACCCATTCCATGTTTTCCACCATGGTTGTATGGCCACCCTCCCACCAGGGCGCTGGCACACACCACTGGGCCCCTGGAAGTGCTTCATGGCTGCCTTTTGCTCCATGAAAAGAAAGATGCCATGGGCTGCTGCAGCCAGCTTTGCCATGTTGTCATGGCACAGAGATGCAAATCCAGGACCTTCCATCCTCTCCAGAGCAGAGAAAGGCCTATTGCCTACCAAACCCCACGTCCCCCTAACCCTAACCCTCCAGCACCTCCAATTTCCACTTAGCTGACAAGCTTTATCAGCAGGGCCTTAGTATCACACAGACAAAAATAGCAGAGATCCTACCTAAATAGCAGAGATCCTACCTAAAGTCAAATGACACTGGCTGAGACCAGGAAGGACTAGATGTCACTGCTCTGCCAGAGGTGCTGCCAGCTGTGGCCCCAAGAACCCTGCTGTAGCCAAACACTTCTTGTTTTCCAGACAGCAGGAGCTGAGAACAACTAGATCTTTTTCCCCCTAGGGCACAGAAGAGTTGTGGCCTGGGTTTTAGAACAGTACTTCTGAATGCTCTTCCTTAGACCACAGGAAGTACAATATATGGCAAAACTTTGATTCCCTGCTCAGCCTTCTTAAATCAGACAGGTACAAACACAGGCAGGGATGCTCACCCTATCCAGCAAGTGAACTCCTCACCTTGCAGGGAGGAACTGTTTCCCAGCTTCCTACCAAGAGGTTGGACAGGTGTCAGCAAACAATCCCACTCATACACTCTGCACACAGTGGGAGCCAAGTTCCTCCCAGAGTTTGCCAGGAGGTTGTCACAGGACAACTCTGAAGTTGAGGCTGGAGATTCCTGAAGAAGACATCACACTGTTTTTATCCAAAATGTCAGCATTGCAGAAGAGCAATGGCAGCACTTCAGCAATGCACTGACGTTTTGTACCCTCTGGCACACAAGGTATGTAAATAAATGGGTTTCTGTCTAAATTCCATTGTGTGCAGATTTGTACCAAAGAATTGTTGTGATGTGCATCATTATGTCTCATTATGTGATTGCAAGTAACCTTTTGTATAGCAGACACAATCCACGTAACATGCTGTGTGACCAGTTTACAAAGCAGGGCTCCTTCAGAAGGGCGAGTAATTAATCATTATTCAGCAACAGCACTCACCACTCTATACTTGCTGGCAGGAGTGTATAACCCAGGCCATGCTTAGCTACAACAATAAATTATTCATGCAATAGAAAACTAGTTAGCTGTGGTGCTGTTCCAGTAAATGGTTAAAACAAGAAAGCACCATTAGTTTTCAAGTGTGGGGCTGATTTTTAATTTTTTTTTAATAAATTCACTGCCATCACATTGCGTAAACAAGCACAGGCCCGAGCTGCAAATGCAGTAGTAAAGAATTAATATAAGGCACCAATGTGTGTTTTTCATAATGCCAAAGTCAATAATCTGAGGATGAGAAGATCTCTTGAAGGTATAGTGCAGTAACTTTATGGCTGTAATAATTTTATTACTTTATCAAGTACTAATTTAATAGAGAATGAAACACAGATTGTCAAAAATAAACTGCAGCAAATATTTTATTTCATGAAAAGTCCTAAGAGACATTTGCATATTCTGCTCTTTAGGACATGTTTTATTTCATACTTAGCTTTGGCTTTCATTTACATTACACCTGGCAGACAATCTATCATGACGCAAATAAGGCGCATGAGATTATTTACATTTGATCATTGTCCACTATTTACACAAGCCAGGGTTAATGCAAAAGGCTGATGAGAGTTAGAGTTTAATCACTGATTTTGGAGAGGCTGGAATAGTACCTATCTTCTGTTCAGTTGCCTTTTCCCAGGGCAACTCAGTTCCTCTCTACTAGAAAATAGCAGAAGAAAAGTCAGTACAGAAGCACAGATCTATCATCTTGCACTTCACCACGAATGCCTACCAAAGGTACGCTTCATCTCAGATCTGTTTACCAAACCTGTGAGTATAATTTTTTCACCTGAGCCCATAAGTATTTTTTAAAAATATTTCCCTTTATATGAGAGTATTTTTCTCCCCATTAATTCCATTTGAAACAGGAAGAGTTTAATTCAAGAGGTCCAGTCACATAGTAAAGATTTTTTTATAAAAGAGAATCAGAAATGCCTTTGTAAAACTCTTATTTCACAAGACTGTTGAAAGGAAGCTGCTATAATTCAGATGAGTCTCAAAAGCTAAACATGTTTTGAGGAATATGCTTCCAGCTACAGAATAAATATTCTTAACTTCACCAAAATTTGTCACTGAAAAAAACCACCTTTCACTTCGCTTTGGGTTCATAGACTGCTAAGATTTTGGGTTGAGGTTGTTTGACAACAAAAGCATTATTTGAGGAACGAACACCAATCAAGTGCAACATTTAAGATTTACACATGCATTCCAGCTGGTTTCCATAATTGCATTGCACAGACACCAGCCGTCCAGCAGAGCACATCATGTAGCGAAGGATGAGTTGGCTTTCTTTTTCCCAGCAGAGCAGTGTAAGGAGAGCACAGTGACAGGAATCAGAGGACACACTCACTTCCTCTCATGGAGGATTTCATTTTCTTCTTTGCTGAGAAGACTAGTCTCCTTTGCCCTGAAGTATTAACAAATACACCAGCTCCCAATGAAGACAGGCTGCCCTATATCTATCAATAGAATCTATATAGAATCTTTTCCCTTAGGGATTAATTCAACTTTTGATTCAATCTTTCTGAGTTTTAAATTATGATGTTACAAACCTCCAAGGAACTACTGTACTATTTGTGACCTTCTTTATTACTTTCTGCTGTTTGATAAAGCAGAGAAAATTGATTTATAGATTAGTTTGCTTGTGAACATTGAATATCAATGGCAAGAATGTGATTTCCTGAAAAGCAGGAGAAGTTGGCATCGGTTAAAGTTTAATACAGCAGTTTATTAATTAATGGTGAAGGACAATTGAATAACTGCATATTAATCTTCAATGAGATTCTAGAAGTGCAATGTGAAATATTAGCGATGAATCAAGGCATCTTGCAAGAGTTGGATTTAAACTTTTCAAAACATTTTCCAGGAATAATTTTGTCCATTGCTTCCACTTCTCTTCCCTAAACCTCTCTCTCTTCCCTCTAAGATCTCATAGCCATTTTTGTATTTTCTGTAAGCATTACAGCAGGTTAAAGGTGGTAGGAGAGGCAGTTTTCCAAATGGAGCCTAAAATTAGGTGTTGGTTTCTGTATTTGGAATCTTAGGCCCCAATCCAGTAGTCTATTTTTATTCAAAGCAGCCGAGCACTTGACTTCAATGGATCTAAAAACACTCATGCTTAAGTGCTTTGCTGAATCAGGACGGACTTAAGCACAAATGTAAATGCTGTGCTGAATTGGGGCTCTAAATATGTGGCTTGATTTTTAAAAGTGCTGAGAGACAGCAGGTCTAATTGAAGTTGATGGGAGCTGCGAGATGCTCAGCGTTTCTGAAAATCAGGCCACTCATTGAGGTGCCTGAATCTGATTTCAGGTGCTCAGCTTGCAGTATTCACCATGGGGGAAAATGGTGACCCAGGATAACAGGCAGTGGAAAGCCCTGATTTTACGCAAGAAACCTTAATAATGTAAAAGGAGGAGATGGGAGGCAATAGTTTCCAGGAAATTTAATGTGCAGTGCTTTTTTTGGCAAGCATCAAAACTGCTATGCAAAAATATGAAATGAATAAACAAATGAAATTAGAAAGCCTTGTAACTGGAGAAGTATTGAGCTAAATTCATGCCTTGTGGAACAGCAGCAAGGCTGATGAAATATATCAGGAATGATTTGGCCTACTACGTTTTGAGCATTAATTTGATCAGGAGCAGTGAGTCAACAATGCAAATTCTGCAGAGTGAGGAACTTCACCCTACCACCCTTGTGAGAGCCATGCAACAGTTTGGATCAGTAAATGGTAAAAATGCAAAAGCTAAATATTTTTGCAAGTTATGGAGCATAAATTAAACAGCAATGTTAGGAACAGAGATGAGGTAGAATCTGGTTGTTTTTGAGAAAAGCAACTTTTTCAAGTGAGTTCAATAGTCCTTTCCTTAAAAAGCACAGCCAGGCTGTCCAGCAGCTGCCCTGTGCTGGTCCTCAAATCCAGCTGGCTCCCTGCCGAGGCGACACCCGATGACAAGACTCAGTCACAGGTGGTGCGCTGTGAGCCCTCAAGAGAAGCTGCTGTCACTGCAGCTCAGGCCTGCAGCAGTAAAATGGCTACTTGTGAATGAACCTGGGCAAACCAAAGAAATTCTTCCCCTATTTCTGCACACGTAAGGAGAGGGGTGTGAATATCCCCTGCCATCCCCAGGCCTACCTGTTGCCTGCCCAGTGGCCGTGCTGCCGTGGAAGCCCAAATGCTGCACACTGCATCATCCTCAAAGGAGAGAGGAAAGCCACCTTGTCCAGCCACCTACCTGTCTGGTCCTCCTCATCTGTGTGCTGAGACAGAGGCTGCTGAAGGACTCTCTGCTGAACGACAGGCTTACTCCCAGTACAGATGTTTACCATCTCAGGATGGAAGATTCCAGCCATTTTGCACTTCTCAGTCCCTACTACCTGCACTGGGATCCAGCATGGCCAGATAGGAAAGTCCTTACATTCCTCACCCCCTTCTAACTCAAATCAGCAACTCTTAAACTCCACTGAGAATTTTTTGGAAGTTTTCTTACATGGTTTATGGCATGGTTCTTCAACAGACTTCGGTACACACGGCAGAAAGGCACATAACACCTTTCTACTGTTAAATGTATTACAACTGGTGATGCTATGCCCTGTACAAAGTACAGTAATGTAGGCATGCTCTGGCCGATAATCTGAAATTACAACCACTAGAAAGAGTAACAGAAAGCCCACTACACAACCAACTGTGGGGGAAAAAACCTGGCACTTGTAATAAAAATGAGAAACAGAAATGGATTTGAAACATTCGTTTCCCTTTATTTTCTCAGTGAGGCTGATGTGTACTGCACATTAAAAAAAAGAAAAAAATCACAGGAATTTTCATACAATGAATTAAACCACAAAAGTACATGTAGAATCGGCAGGTGGAAAATAGCCCAGCTTGGGCTTAACTACTATCTCACTTCCCCTGTTCAGCATAGTCCAACCTACAACTTTACATGTTCACCTACTGTACATATCTTACAGTAGCTCCATCAGGTCAGTGGTTAACATTATTGAAAATGTCTGTCACATAGGTACAAATTTAGAATCATCACATTATATTACATGGCTATTCTAGGTAATTTATAGATCAGATCTTATACTACAGTGATTGAAGTTCTCATTACAGCCATTAAAAAGGACACATAATCATTACCTACTGTAGGCTTACATCTAAAGGGATGAGAAGGAGATGTGGTTGTTTTGTGTTTGTTGGGGTTTTTTTTTCACCTGACCCAAGTATTATTACCCCAGAGGCACAAACTTTCCTCTCAGTGCTGCTCTTGGTGATGGCAGCCCAACTGCTTTTCCGAGTAGTTTAAGCACAGATACTTTTCTTCAGCTTTAGGCTCCCTCTGTTTGGATTAGTATTTAGATAATTTTCCATTCAGTAGGAATTACACAGTTACAGCTCTAGGAAAGACCACGGTTCCTAAGTACCAGTTCTGTTACCTGTATTGCGGATATGGTACTTACCACAGCATGAACACAACAGTACAATCTTCATATAAAAGACACACAGAGCTACGCTGCAATTTGCCTCTGGTGACAATGTGGTACATGTGCTAATTTGAAATGTTCTTGGGGAAGAAAAAAAAGAAAAGTAAACACCAAGTTTATATTTTGATGGATTTCCTACTACAGTGTCTATAAAAGATCCAAACAGCTTTATTCAGCAATCCTAGCTCTATTAATTTCATATGTAATTTGTAAATCCACAGAGGAAAGCCATCTTCAAGATGAGAATGTTTGCCAAGCCAGTGAAAAAAAAAAAAATTGACTCATGTCATTATGCCTGCTCAGTGAAAAATAAATAATGCCCCCACACAAGCCCCACACCAATTTATTAATGTCAGCAATCTAGGGCAAAAGAGAACGTTTTAAAATTTAATCACAGAAATGTAAAGGCAAAAAATAGGTAATGCATCTGGTCCTTGAACACATAATATGATATACTAAATATTGATTTCTTAAAAATAATTTATTGCTTTTAATATTTTTCTTTACAACAGAAGATACTCAAAATCCAGAAAGGAAAATTGTAAACTTTTAGTTTGGCATTCACACAAAGTTAAAATACCTGCATTTTTAACCTACAGAGCGACAACAAGAATTATGTAGAGTAAAGGGTGTTACATTTGTAACACAGAACCTCCAGAAAAGTTCTTTTCTTTTTTTTTTTTGTTTTATTGCTATCTATCTACTGAGAAATAAGAAGCCAAAAATCAAGCAAGCATCCGACAGGACAGACAGTGGAATCTCTCAGAACACAATATGCTGGTGATAAAATGAATGCAGCCATCAAAATCAACTGCACTGGTATGGGGGTAGAATCAGTTTTCTAAGATTTGGAGTGGAAAGGTAGATTAAATAGTTAGGCGTGCCATACCTTTAAGAGGAGTCATGAATGCCAAAGAGTAATAGAATAACAAATCTATACATTCACAAGCAAATTCCAAACTTTGCTGATTCAGTAGAGACTCTGAGTTCCGATGAAATTCGGACGCTCAGAATAGCAGTAGTTTATACTCTTGTGGTTTTTTTCCTTCCTGAAATTTCTATTTAATTTAACAGAAGCAATGTCATCAGCAACAATGTCATGGGCACATCTGAGGCCATGCTAGTGCATAGTGAAAAAAAGGGAAAAAACCCAAAACCAACCCACTGTTTCTGCAAAAGCGGAATTTCCAAACAAAGCACTTGCTTACTCCAAACTGACAACCATCATGCATCCTAGGTATAAAATTTCCACTGGCCTTTTTATTCTTTTAGTCATCTCATAATTTATAATAAATAGGATAATTATAACTGATAAATATGTCTCTTTAGTAAACAAAGGAATGAAGGATTGGTATTTATACAGGATGCATAACTGTAAAAAATATAGATAAATACCATCATTAAACTCTGCCAATGAAAAGATTACTGGCTTCAAGAACAGTGTTTAGACACAGAATTACTGTAAAAATCATACTGCACTTAGTACCTCAGCATATTTTTATCAAACTAAAATCACAAAAATTAAAACAAAATAGCATTTTAAAAAGATTTTTGACCTCTAGTTCCAAAACTACTGTTGATACATAAAATAAAAACATTTCTTAATGATTACCCATTTGAGAGACTTTACATAAAATTATGATATTTTCTAGAAAAATTTAGATGAGAAAATTCCATTCCCCTAACAAATTCAGTGTATAAAACTGCAAAAGAAAATCAAGCAATGAGAAAAATGTGGAAAAATACTGCAGAAGGTGGTTAATATCTTTTGGGCTAGGATAATTCTTGACAAAATTCTTATATAAGCTCACCAAAGAAGGGATGAACGTGTATAATGCATTTTTGCACTCAGACACACACGCACACATATGCACACTCACATCCTCACCCACACGCTTTTCTCTTTTTTTTTTACAATCAAATATATATAAGCCTAAGTTCAGCTTTCTACATATGTTAGTGTACAATAATTGTTTCACCTCATATAATTACATTTGAGTATTCTTGATTAAGAAAAATTCAGCAGTTTTTGAAAAGAAGGCTGCATTTACAGTGCATAGCTGTAACAAAAAAAAAAAATCGTCATACAGTATGTACATAAATAAAAATACTCCATTTAACATTTGTAAATACTCAACTACTTTAGAGAATGTAGCAAATAAACTATCTGTGCACACACCCAGATAGTTATATCCAACTCTCATTAATAATGTAACACCACGTCCGCTCATTAGAATAAATCGCTGAACAAGCTGCACATTTGACCATTAACAAGGCTTTGAAAATTCTGCTGTGGAAGATCAATGTTGTAGACATTTACATGGGTGTCAGAATTAAAAGATGAAACTTCAAAATGTTAGGGAAGCTTGAGCCTTTTAATTTTCTTTTCTGAAAAAAACCCCAAAAAACAAAAAACCAAAAACCAACCAAAAAACAAAAACCCAAAAAAAAACCCCACAAAAAACCCCACAAAACAAACCAAAAAAAAGAACAATCTTAAAACAAATCTAAGACAGATTGCAGGTTTCTGGGACCTGTGGTTTCTCCTGGATTGTCATATTATTACCGTGTTGTGAGAAGAAGCTTCCTTAAAAAAAAAAATGCAGTGTCTGATCCCCAGACATCAGCAGCCATAGTTCTCACACTGGGGCTTTTTTTCTGTTTGTTTTTGTTCTTTTTGTTAAAATGCAATATGTACAGATTTTGCAGTTCATTGTTGTAGGTGTATCTCTGTGGAACTGCTGCCATGTCTTGTGATTTGCATTGAACTCGCAAGGAACGCCCGGCTCCCCCGCCACCGCTCACCCGCGAAAGTGCAGCTGACACCCATGGACATGCGTGTGCTTACTGGACAGCATCCTGCCCCTCCACTCCTCGAGCAGCTGTGTTCATGTAAACCATGGTTTTGAACAGAGTGTAAAGTAGGAGAAATTCCTAAGTACGACTTTTTAGTTGTCCATTATTGAAGGACGTGATGTCCGTGAGGTATTCGCCATCCCTCTGTTTTCCTCGGATGACATGCTTGTTACCTACGCAGGCTCCGCTGTGCCTCTTTGAGTAAACTATCAAAATCCATGGAGTCATACTTGCTTTTAGTGGAAGCAGGATCAAAATCATCTGAGTTTGAATCTGAAACCCAAAGGATGCAAGTTTAGGTAAGAGGCAAGGCTTATTTTCTCTGTATATCAGCATAAACAAGGCACTGGAGAAACAATCCACTTACAACCACAACTTTATGGGACAAAAAAAAGCATAGAAATGACCATCACAGAAGCATTCCTGGTAAGCAGCAGCACTTATCTAAAGTGGTACACATCATCAGCAGTGGGAAACAATCATTAATTGCATACACATTTACAGCAGGTTAACTCAGAACAGTTTCCTCAAGGACTTGAGCACCAAGACATTCGTGTATTGGTCTCAAAGTAGTCCAGATAATCTTGACAGATGCCTTAACCAAAACCCCACCTTTGTCTTGCAACTGGTGTTTCATAACATGTACAAGACTTGGTTCTCCTGAGAAAGGTTCTGAAGCCAGGGCAGCCTGTGAGCTGCACACAGAGGAAACAGCTGATTGTCACTGCCTTCCCTTGGGGTCTTGTGGAAGTCTCCACAACTGCTAGAATCTCTGGTTTTGTTTCAATTAATCTTTTTGGTTTGCTTGTTCAGAGTGTGAGCAATTCTGGGCAGGGCCTCTGCATGGCTGGCATGAGCAGTCTCAGGTGGGCTCCTCACCTTTCTGTATCACATGTGACAAGCCACAGCAACAGCCCAGCTCCTGTGGCCTGGGATACCTATTCCAGCTTTGTTAGTAGCTCAGACACGGATGTCAGTCTGCTCCCACCACAGAGGAGGGCTTGCGTGTTTGTGGACACACAGTTCCAGTGCAATTATTGACATGGCTGCAAGCAATGAATTTCCTTTTGGAGTCAACCCTGCTTAACACTGACTCTCACCAGTTCCTGTATCACAGCTCCTTTAAGAGAGTGCCCTTTTCTTGCCATTTCTTGTGTTGAATTAATCAGAACTCCCCGTCTACCACTATAAGACACATTGCACATTAAATGTTCATTACAAGTTCTGTTAAGACAATATCTTCTCACAGAGGAGAGGTGTTAAACTTCTGACTACTATTTTCAAGTGTTTTCTTTCTTCTGTACTCAACCCAAAGCTGATTAATTCTCTCTGTCCTGGTACCAGCTCATGAATTTTAAAGTTCATCCTGCCATTTCCTTATGTTGCTCTATCAGATACTCTGCAAAATACAGGGAATGCAGTCTGAAGTACAGAAGCTCAAGCTGTCAGCAGGACAAAGTGAAAACAGTCTGCTCACAGATACTCTGGGAATCCCACTCACAACAGAGAGACCTGACAGGGAGCACTCCCAGTGATGAATAATGTTCAAGAGGGTTCCCTTCAGACAACTTATTTTAAACCCTAGATTTTCTGAGATACAGAGATGACCTTGGCTTCCATTGCTGAAGATAAGTCAAATCAAGGCAAGACTTCAATCTGGTTTTTATCAGCCTACATTTCAACAAATGCCTTGCTACCTTTTGTATTTTCTACATCAACCCTGTATCTCTTCAGCAGTCAATTGCCTTTTCTTAGCTTTACATTATCTGTTTAGCCACTGAAGTGAATTATAGCATATTCATTGTGAACAATGCGTATCATCTTTATAATTTATTTTGAAAAGACATCAATTGGTTAGAAAAAAATATATCTGTATTCACTTCCTGCATCGTACAAAGCCGAGGGCAGCACATACAAGATTTCATTAGCAGTGTGTTACAGGGTTATGAGAGATTTTAATGACTGTGGTCATTTATTCATTAAAAAATCCACAATATCTGATTAATATAGATCCAACAGCAAAATGTGCCTTGCTACGTTTTTCAGAAAAGAGTATTTTCCATGCCTTTAGTCTATTTATACAGGTATTAGGAAAGGTTTAACATTTAATGAATACTTTACATTTTAAAAGGTAATTAAATAAGAGGTGAGTTTATCATATATTGTAATATCGCAGAGGCTGTTTTGGTAGTCTGCACAGTCTCTTTAAACATAAGTAAAGACTCTCTTTTAACATCAGTATTCCTGCTGTAAGACTTTGAACATCTCCAAAAACCCTGGCAAGGCGAAGCATCACATCCTGACTCAGAACATAGAACAGAACCACACGTTTGCCCAGGCGAGACACAGACAGACCCAGGTGTGTTGTCACAGCCAGCATGCACACTTGGGACTGCAGTTACCACAGCATGCAGGGGGCTGAAGACTGGTATGCATAAAGCCTCACACCACTGTAACTGCAAACCAAGAGATTTGCTAAGCTCTCCACAGCCTCTTACATCAAGACTGGAGGGCCTTGCAAGGAGACACCTTCATATACAGATACTTAGGCACAATTTTAGAATCACCAGTTGAGATCAGTGGCTTTTGCCACACTAAGGGACAGATTTGGCCATAAGCTCTTCTAGCTTTCAAACTTGAGCAACTATGAATTGCACTTAACAAGTGCCCCTGGCAAATTCTTCCCATCTACAACAAAACTCATGGCAAAGTAAGAATCATAATGAAGCACTTGGGTTGAGGCATCTACTTTGTCCTCTGTTTACCACTCATATACATGAGTGAGGTATTGGAATCAAACAGGTACAGCAATAAATAGTAAAGCATGTGGGAAGTTTCTGCAGTGATATCTTTTCAACTTAGAAATGTACTATTGAATACTGGGCACTTATTTTTGATAACTATGGAAATTGGCTTTAAAAGAATTCATGGTCTGAAATATCTGAAAGAAGCCAGCCCAGATTAGTAGACTTTTAAACTTCTTACAGCATGTGAAAACCACTTTCTTCACTACACCTCCAATCATTTAAATGACATCAGCAGCAAACAAAAAGAAGCAAACCCTAAATTCTCATAAGTTACAAGATTCTAATTATTTACTTTAATTCACATGGAGCAAAATACCTACCTAGGTCTGCATAGTTAGACTTGCAAATCTGCTTGCGTCCACAGAAGTACAGCTCAAAATCAGGTTCATTTGACCTGCGTAAAGTGTATCCATTTTCAAGAGCAGCGAAGGCGTCACAAGTATAGCGGTAGGTGATGAAACCATAGCTGTCTCTGCCATTGAAAAATACAGTTGTGAACAAAAACTGAGAAGAGTTAACACACATTAGTGCAACCCCTTCCTGAAAGCAAGAACTTGCTGGAGACCCAGCAGTGGAAATGCCAGAAGTACTGCATCCATTTATCAGCATGATTGTCCTGTCACGCAGCTAAATACTTATTTCTGGGACAGGGAATTTCAACTAGCAAGATTAATAAATAAGGATGAAAGAAAATAAGTAAGGTTTTGAACTCAGCATGTCATCTGTCACAGGACTTATACTGGTAACTCCCATACCAGTAATTTTACTGCCATAATTTTTTACATATGGCAGCTGTCAAACAAGAAATAATCTCAAAAGTTCCTACCCATCATCCCGCAAATTTACTGTGCACTCCTCAATTTCACCAAAAACTTCAAACCGGTCCCTCAGTTCTGTTCGGGTTGTGTCAGGTCTGATTTTACCCAGATAAATCACACGACGTTCTTCCTGTGATAAAGAGGAACAGGGAAGGCATTTTTTTAACAAATGTGTAATAGAGATGAACCTATACATACGTGCATGCAAATACACACACAGATGTGCAGAGGGTACATAATTATAGAAACAGTCTTTTGTGGAAGACCTACTGCATCTTGTAAGTACATGAAATAGTTCCCTTCTGGAAACTGGAAATAGTACATGAAATAGTTTCCCTCCTGGAAAGCATCTAAGGTATTTAAGTGACACTACATTCGTCAGGTGGTGTGCTCCTGAAAGGGTTCACAGAATTGCTGCTACTGTTCTGTACATTGACAGGTGCTTCCTTCTGTATCCTACTGTACCTTCTTCCTTCTCACCCTTTCTGCCGCTTCTCCTCCAGGACTGCAAATTCTTCCAAACCAGGAACTCCCTTTCTCTCGTAATGTATACAACACTGAGTGAAACTCATTTTAGTTGCAGAGTAGCATAAAGTAACACAATAATTGAATAAGACTACCACAGACAGAAAAAAACATATTACAAGCATAACATTTTAAGCTCATATGACTCAATAGCTGATTTATCCTGCAATCCTGTTCCACCATAATTCATACCTTAAAATAGAGGGAAAACTATTTAAGGTTGTAATCCCAGCCAACAACCAAGTACCACACAGCCCCTAGGTCATTCCCTGCTCACTGGTGGGATGGGAGGAAAATCAGAAAAAGGTGAAATGCCTGTATTAGTATCAGCTAATAAAGGAAATAAGGTAAGATATAACAATAGTAATAATTATGACACTAATTATTAGGGGAGAAAGAAGAATAAAACCCAAGAGAAACAAGTGCTGCACACTACAATTGCTCAGCACCTGCTGACCAACACCCAGCCCGCCCCTGAGCAGTGATCTGCCTCTCCTAGGCAACTCCCTCTGGTTTTTATACTGGGCATGATGCCATACGGTATGGAATATCCCTTTGGCTACCTCAGGTCAGCTGTCCTGGCCATGTTCCCTCCAAGCACCTTACGCACCTGTTCCCTGGCAGAGCACGGGAAACTGGAAAGTCCTTCACTTAGAGTAAGCACTACTTAACAGCAGTTAAAACATCAATGTCATATCAATATTAATACTAAATCCAAAACACTATCGTGTACCAGCTACTAAGAAGACAATTAATTCTATGTCAGCAGAAACCAGGACTGGGTCCAAAACATGTCTTATTAAAATAAGCATTTTGGGGGGAATGGCAGGAAGTAAAATATATCCCATGGTCACCACTGTCTTTTGGTTTATTCAGAATAAAAACCACCTGACTGAGGTCCCAAGGCTAGGGTCCCTTTTGCATATTCCTTCAACACTTGGAACAAAGCATCAGATACTTTTATAACAATTGAGTCATGGTCCTATCATTCTTTCCTTAGTGCGAATGGTCAGCAGAATGAGAGAAGGACCAGAAAACCCTTTAAGAGTCACTTCATGAATTTTAGGATAAACTCTTTTCTGAGGGCAAAATGATTTAGTGAGCTGCTAGAAAAGAAAATGGAAAAAGGAGATCTTCAAAACACTGACCTTAAGGTAACCAGGGCAAAGAAGCACCAGCTATACATGGCTTGAGTGCTCAGCCTTCCTGTCTCAAATTGCCTCTGGCCTGGCACTGCTGGCCCTACTCCTCATCCCTTACACACCCACACAGTACTCCCATAAACTGAACCACCACCTCATTCTCAGCTGGCGTAAACCTGTCAGTCAGTGGAGTAATGTCAGTTTAAACCATCAACTTTGGCACCTGAGACTTGTGCAGAATTTAGGTGCCGAATGCCGAAGGACCTACACTGACTGCTGAGAATTCATGACTATCGTAACCTGGAGGTGCCTAAAGGCTAATGGCACCTCAACTGTGCAATGCAAAAGGCACTAGGGACCTAAATATAGACTTGCATTCCTGCTCAGAAACATTCTAGCCTGAAGAGACAGGTAGTTTATAGCGTTACAATTCAGATATAGCATGAAATGTATCTTTTCCATGAGTCCCCACAGAGGCATAAAGCACAAGTAATTCTTGGACCACGGACAACGCAATTGAGATCAGACCAAAACACAGGTAAAGCCAGAAATTATATTGATGTTGCTTCTTTACTTGCTTGAGTATTCACTTGAGATAAAGAGACCATCAGAACTCTTAGTTAGGGGTGCTGAAAATCTTGTCTTCCTGTTCCCAGGAGAGCACTTTGCTCTCAGGAACTATTTAATGCAAAATAAATAAACAATTCCTGCAGCAGGAAGCCAACACTAAAATATCTCCCAACAGAAACTCCTTCTTATTAGTACATTCAGTAAGCTATTTTTGCTGACTCTTTTCCTGGCCTGACAAATCTCAGGGGTTCAGATCTAGAATCTAAGCTCCTGAGAAATGAAATTTTACTTCAGAAACAGAGATAAAAGAATCAAACACTCCTACCCAAAAGCCCTACCCATTAAGGAATGGCACAGGAATTATCTATGTCCTTTATAGGTCCCTGGTCAGCCCAGTGGAGCTGATGTATCAGCTCTCCTAAATCAGTGGGATCAGGTAAGGATTTCATTTAGATACTTACAACTACAGCCTCTTGATTATGTAAGGAACCAAGGTTGAGTGCCTTTAAAGTCCTCTGTAAACATACTGGGACAGACACATCCACTTTTAAATGTCAGACCTTCCAAAATGCAGGGTCCAAAAGCTGCCCTTGCTCTCTGCCACCGCTGTGCAGTTTGGAGAAGCTAGCATGGCTAAAAGAAGGACTTGTGCTCAAGGGGTAGCCATATATTTAGGGCACAAGGGTACTTTCCAGACAGCTGCTGCTTTTTATCTCTGTCTCCACTGTGTCCCAGTCCACAGCCCTGACCTTCCTGACAGAGGAGTTTGGGCAGGGCTTCTGTGAACCAGGGATTGTAGAGTGCAAGCTACAGGAATCTGCATTTCTTCCATTTTTCCCCATTCTAATTCTGCTTACTTTCACTATGGTTGGGTGCCATAAACTTCAAACCCAGGAAAATCTGCATATGCACAGTAATTACTTTTTCAGACTGTTTTACCAAATCAAGGATTTAACCGCACTGAAACACTTGATAAGAAACAATTCCATTGATACTTGCTATTGAACTTAAATGACTGACCAGATGGAGCAGAACATAACACAGCAGACTGCCTAATATACTTTAGCTGAGATAATACATCTCAACTGAAAAAAACATAATGTTTCACTCACTGACATGGAGATTGTTATATTACAATGTGATGGAAATATCTATTGCACACTCTTCCGTAAGTCTGTCTGCATGCCTGTGCAATTTTACCTTCTTCTATCCCTCTAATAACCTTTATATCTCTAATATCCCTTTAAGACAACTGTAATAAACCAAAACTGAACAATTAAAAAAAAAGCCTGTTAAAGTACCGTTAAGGGAATAAGTTAAACCTGCAAAATTAAGGAAATTCAAATTTAAAGCTGAAATGCACCATATGTCCTCCAGTGTGCACATATGAGGAGATGGGTTCAAGTAGATTTTTAAGCAGAGGGCCATGATGGAATAAGATACTGGAGAACACAGGATTCACAGAGCATTGTCTTTGCCTTAGTTAATTTTGGCCTATTTAAAGCAACTATGAATATTAATATTCACAGAGATGCCTTCCTTTTATTCCCATGAATAATAAGAGCTATAGAGGCCTAACAAGATTGTAACATATCTCCAAATGCTAAGAACCTTTTTTTAAGATATAAGTTACATGTCTAAGTCTATATGGGCATAATAAGGAAGACGTTTACTGCAGTTTTAGAAGATATGACAGATGACTTGCAGATTTAGAGAAGGTCAGAGAAAAGTTTTTGTTTTCAGTTTCTTATGGGCAAAGGGAAACTGCAGGAAACTCCAGAAGCTACTTGCTCATATTTCCTTCCCAAAAGTGCACATGATTTATTTTGCATCATAAGCGTTAAATGTGGCTCCTTGCTCTGCCAGGTTAAAAAAAAAAGAATAGTCCAGCCCACTCCCTCAGGCCTAACACGTCTTCTTTCATAATCTTGCTTGCTCTTCATCGCAGTCAAAACATCTGAATAGGAAGATGTGGCAGAAAATCTCAGACTGACAAGCTGTATTTTAAGTCTCAAATGAAAATACTAAAGAATTTGAATAACAAAATATGAGAAAACAAGACTGGGATATACCTTACACATCTAAGGGTCAATAACTCATCCTCTAAATATTGACTGATGCTAAGGATCTTTTCCTCTTGCAAAGGACTCCTCCAAAACTTTATTTTCTATGTGCTTCCTTATTCCTAAGTCTTTATTTCACAATTATTTAACTAATCACAGATATGTGGATGTATTAGCTTTCCCTTGGTTTTTTTTGCTTCTTTCCCCAACAATTGTTAGGTTTGCCTGCCTTTGGTGCTGCTAAGCAAGAACCCTGGGAACTGACAGCAGCCACTCCAGAAGTGCTGCTGTTCCCATTTTTCCTACCACTTTTTGCCTGCTTGTCTGTGGTGCATATCTAGTTCTCCAAGAGCCAGGTAATGCTTTATGTGAAGATGAGAGAAGAAATCCAGGAGCATTTTTAAGCTGGGTTCTGTTATGGGCTTGCAAAGGCTCTGCTGCTCACTCTAGCACAGTGTCTGGCTGGGTGCACACCCCATGTCTTGTGCTGCCTTCCATGCCAAATGACTTCCCTGCCACTAGAGACTTGAAGCCATGAAGACTTTTATCCTTAGAGCTAAAGGCCAAATACCATTTTGAAAAGGCAATGAGATTGGTTGGACAGAGTTGCAAAAACAGAA
Source organism: Sylvia atricapilla (assembly GCF_009819655.1). NCBI lineage: Eukaryota > Metazoa > Chordata > Aves > Passeriformes > Sylviidae > Sylvia > Sylvia atricapilla. The sequence goes on along the minus strand of NC_089143.1, from coordinate 15,361,006 downwards.
ATGGTATGGGTAGAAAAAAGCCATTAAAGCTTAAGCTTCTGATGAAATAATAATGAGAAAAAAAATCTTTAGATTGAGTAAAGAAAAATTAGTACTGTGAGTAAGTATGAATAGCAGAAGTAAAAATCACAGGAAAAAAAAAAGAACAAGATTATTAACACATGCTGCTGTGTGCGTAGCCAAGGGCTGAACAGTTCAGACACACTACATGGTAACTGCTAGAAAAATGATGGACTAGTAAAACTCAAAATATAGGTAGAAATATATACAGTAAAATTAGAGTAACTGGGATCTAGGCCATCAAGATGAGCAACAACAAAAAAAATCCAAACTAAATATACAACATACATTGAATCCTTCATAAGTGGTAACGCACTCTATTAAAGGCTAACTCTGGTGTTAGGACTTTAGAGAAGGCAAGCACTCATTTATGAAACCACCTTTCTCCTGCCTTCCTGTTTTAGAGCAATTTATATTCTTTGAAACCATGTGTTTCTTTCCGCTGCAGTGGCCTCACAGCACATTTATCTTCTTATGTCTGTACGCTCTCTGGGACTGGGACTCTTGATACTCGTCTCAGAGAGGCTGTCAGCATTTAGGAATGAAAAGCAGTAATGCTAATTGCAATTATCTACTTGAGTATAACCTGTAATACTTTTGTTATACCTTCTGGTATACCTCTTTGGTTTTGTTATACCTCTTAGCAGTAGCCAGTGCACACAGTAAATGAGCTGTGTGAAGGATGTGGCTGTAAGTCAGTACCATGGCCAGAGTGGCAAAGTAGCAGAGAGCCCAACACCAAGCTGCTCATCAGACAGTTTAACCTCCAGCTCTGGTGCATCGTATCAGTGAGGAATCACCAACTAGTGACTCCAGAACTGGAATGTGCTAACTGTTTCTTGTGCCATGTTTTGAAAAGTGTTTGCCACATGGTCTAATGAACTGCTGGAATAAAAGCCCACACAACTGGGAAAATTCCTGGACTGTATCACAAGAAAAATGGGTTCCTCAGGCCTCTTGGCAAATCACTGTCATCTGCTTTGGTTGGGGGTTGGATCACAGCTTCTACAAAGCACTAAGCAGACTCTGCTGTCCTCCAGAGCTCCTCAAGTTTTATACTCCATATGTCTCTACTATGATCTGGCTTACATGGTTAAGCAAGTCTTGGTGGCAGACCATTCTTATGTTCAGTGAGGATCCATTCTAAAACAAAAAATTGTGACCCGGTGAAATAAAACAAAACAAAATCAAACTAAACTGTGCTAACATTTGGTCAGGAATCACAAATTCCTTTGGTGAGGAAAAGAATCACAATCAAAAGTATTAATGAATTAATGACGAAGTTAATTTTTTTAATTCTCTACGTGCCTTGTAGGCTCAATCTGTGTTTTTCAATCGTGCCTGCTCAAAATTAAGACCTCAATTCTCAAAAAAAGGCACTGAATCTCCAGTAACTGGAGAGGGGAAAAGAAGAAAATGAAGACGAGAAGAATATCACAGTACCTTTTGAAGTCAAATCACCTGTATACAGCTGTAAGCCTAGCGTGCTGGTTTTGCATTGATTGACATTTGGTGAGGAGAGGAGCTACCCACAGAACTGATTTTTCTAAGAAAAGCTGCAGCAAGCTAATCAGTGACTAGTGTCCAAAACTAGGACATGTTGTTAAACCACTAGAAAGCTGGACACGCCTCTGTGAATACACACGTCAAAACTCGGGAAACCCTGGGAAAAGTTCTCTTTCCTTCCAGCCTGGGAAGAGGTAAGCGGCTGCTGGGCAGGGCTGGCCCCGCTCTGCTGCCTGTCCCCCTGGCGTGGCTGCTCCAGGGGCCCCTCCAGGGCTGGGCCTGGCTGCTGGACAGGGAGGGGAGCAGGGATGGCCCCGTCCCGGCCGCATCGGGCCCCAGCATCCTGCCCTAAGCCATTCCCTGCCCCCAGCACGGCTTTCTGAAGAACCCTTCACCGTGAACAGCTCTGGCGACCACTAACCAAGTGATCCTGCCAAGGGCTCCCAGCCTGCAGAGATCACGGGGTGGCTCTGCAGCCTTGCAGAGGGCCCTGCAGATGAAATGAATGCAGCTGGAGCCCCCGAGATCCCAGCACAGCCCCAGCGCAACCTTCGGCCGCTGCCCGGCAGGAGCCGGCATGACCTCTGCAGGACCTGGGAAAGATAATTACTCTTTTCTTGCACAGATGAAAGCTGCAAAACATTGAATCCTCTCTGAGTGAGAGAAAAGCACAGAGTGAAAACACGTAGAGAGACAATATGAACACACTAAAGTCAGTGAAGGAGCAGTCACATCCTAGATTGGAAGAGAACAAGGAGATGCCTTGGATTTAGGCTGAAACTCTTTTGTAAATTTGCATCGCAAGTCCACGGTGATGGACTGTGATATATTAGAATATCCCTTTAAGTCATGGAAAACATGTATGGGGAGACGAAGAGCTCAAATTGCATATACAAGCGCAGGTATTTGTGTTAAAGCAAATAAATGTTGAAGTAGCTGTGATCTTACGAGAAGCTTGAACAGAGAGAGAGAGGTAAGATGAAGACCTGCCCCCAGGAAGAGAAGAAGAATATCTCTGTTCCCAGAGATAAAAATTACCTCAGAGAGAGATGAAGAGAACCTTTGCTTTTGAACCACTCATCCTTAAAATACTATGAGTTTACACTGTCCATAATGCAGCTGGGGGAATGGAAGCATGAATGGAAGGGACTTCACAAATGCAGATTCCCAGGTGGCTGCTATTTATGAGAATTGAAGAAGTAAGAGAACATTTTTTCTTGTGGAGAAGTTTCTATGGCAGACCAAAAGAGACTTCTCTCTCTAATGAAACTGACGAAAGACTATTTTAGAGGTGGTAAACTGATCTAAGTTCTAAGTTTTGTCTCTGCATGTTATCAGTGAGAAATAAAAGGAGCTTGTGGGGGACAGGAAGAAAGTGTTTTGAAGGTTTTATTCTGATTCTTTTTAATGTTTTTTTTTTCTCTCTTCTAGTTTTGTTAATAAAGCTTTTCTTTATACCCTTTAAAGTTTGAGCCTGCTTTGCTTTTTCTCCTAATCCTATCTCACAGCAGAAAAAAAGAGTAAGTAATTCTAGTGGACACTCAACTCACTACATCTACACAGGAATTCAAGAATCTATACAGGAAAATACTATCCCTGGCTTCTAACTCTGAATTTCCTATGGCAAAGATTGTGGTCATGTGTGTGCAAGACTGAAGGGGCAGCATTCAAACATGCCTGTGCCACACAGCATGAGCACAGGCTTCTAAAACAAGCCTTTTCAGCATTCTGTCAATATGTCTTCACATCTGCCAAATTGCAAGCTGCCTGCACAATCAGAGGGCACTGCTTCACATGTGGTTTTGACAGATTAAAATACTATTTTTTTTCTCATTTCTTTTTCCTAGTTTTCCCATGTCTGTTGTCCCACAGAGACTAATTTTAGATACTGCTTCCACAATACCTAATGACTTTTGTCTCTGTCATAACTTCTGTTCCTTTTTTACTGTGCATCCTTTGTACAACTAACTCTTGAGATCTCAGTGTGGTGCTTCTAATAAAGAAAGTCATCTGCTCTGTGTAATAACTGAGGCATTAGTACTGCCCAATCTTTGGGCCACTCTTCTAACTGTACCGGGAAATACGCGGCCATAAATCAGTTCTGGCAGCACAAGAATGGGCTAGAAAAGAAAATAAAAAATTCCCCAATACAGAGCGCAAAGAAATCTAAATTTATGGGACTGTAGGAAGAGCTCAAGGAAAGAGAGAGAGGACATTCTTGTGGCTGAACGATAAATGAGTTGAATTCCTCAAGAATGAAAAGAGTAACACAAAAGAGACCCATAAACCAAAAGGCATAAGAAAAGGAGCAGACAATGGTAGAAATTATACAAATTTTATCACTGAATTAATGAGATCGGAGATTCCCTTTCTCTGCTGTCTCCTAATCCTTACCTATTTTAACAGAGTATAAAATAGCACATTTCAACACAGATTTTTAAAATAAAAGTGTAGGCAGACTTTGGATAAAGGGGTTAATAGGACTTAATCTACATTTCCTGCAGAACTCACACAGATGACTGGATTTTAGATTTTTTGCCATGTTCTGTTTATTGATATTTATTTTTAGTTTTGATTTATTTATGCCTATTAATAAATAATTCCATTAATTAAGTTAATTATAATCAAAATGCTCACTTTAAAAAGAAAATAAATTCAATCTTGGTTTTAAATTGTCTAGAATTTTTAATGCAGTGTGATGCAGCATATCTGGAGCTTTTTAAGTTTCTTTTCTTTCCTTTTTCCTTTTCTCTTGATTAGCTACTTGCCAAGTATTTGTTTGTTTTAAACTAAATCAATTTTTCTACCTCCTCAGCAGGATTCATGTTTATTTATATGGGTAAGGTACAGTAATTGAGAAGTAGCAAGATACACCCATGACAGAGGTCTACTTGAATCTCTAATCTGTGGTTGCTCTAAGAGAGAACAGCCAGTGTAAGTTACGATTGCTGGAAGGTAGTGCTCATCTCTAAGCAGATGGAAACCAGATATTTTAAAACTAACTGCAACAATTGACTTAAATATGGCCCTGTTTGAAGCCAAACAAAATTATTCCACTGCCTTCACTGTGTTTCAGAGCAGCACAGCAGAGCATGTTATAGCTTTAAATCTTGTGCTTTACAAAATACACTTATCACCCACACTTTGTAGATAGGACACCTGAAATGGAGAAAAGCAAAATGATTTGCTGAAGCTCACTAAGAACAACAGTAGCAGAGACAAAAACCAGACCATAAAGTTGTCTGTTCATTCCCAAAACTTCTCACTGCAGTAGACTGTGCCAGTCTTTGTCAATCTCTACACACTCCTGGTTCTGTAGGTGCATTAGGAGAAATGCAGCCAAGTGTGTGACAAATCACTTTTTGCTACAAAGTCCACTAATGGCACTGGGAAAAAGACCTATTAATTTTGGTGACCTCTGGACAGAGCACTAATGGAAAACCTGGGAATGAAGATAAAGTATCCTGGTCTGTACCAGCTCATGCAGGAGCCAGAGCACAGCCAGAACAGCCATGCAGATACAACCAAATGGAAAGAGTAGGACACAGAAAATCAAAATTATACGGAGAGCCACCAAATGTGCTTAGCAACTTTTACAGCAACGTATTTACAGCAGCTCCCAGTTTAATTTATCAAATTGCAGTTGCCGCTGAGGAACTCAAAAGGGGCAAAAGCCACCTGTCCATTTAATAGTCATTCTTCCTGCTGTCCTACCGCTACAACAGCCAAGAGAGTTGCTTATCCCCACATGGGTTATCTCCTTTGCTTCAGGTATTTCAGCTGTTTTATAGAGAACACTGATGAACAAAATAATTAAATAATACATATTCATTATGAGAGGGCCAGTGCTAAGTGACATTTTTAAATTGCATTGTGTTTTCAGATTATTTTGCTAAAAATAACTTCAAAATTAACCAAATCACAGACACTGAAAAATTATAATTCAAGTCAAGTCTCTGAATCCCAGTTTTGAGTTCTGTTGCCTGTACCCTCTGTATAGACAGTTACAGGCACTCTAAGAGTCTGGCAACTGGTCTATCACCTGACTCCTAATTTTGCATATGTCTAGTAGGGGAAATACAGTAGAAAAGGCAGGTGCACTCATAGATCTGTATATGAAACAGACTAGTTCTCTCCTACTAGTGCATTGCATGGGACGGCCTCCTTTTCTAGTAAGTTCTCTCATCTGTTCATTGTGAAAAACTCAAGAGAATTGCTATTTACAGAACCTGAAAAAATTAGTAGTATGACACCAAAACAGAAATTATTATGAAAACACATATTTGCTTAAAATGACAAATACTAACAAATACTCATAATAAATTTTTGTACTTTTATAAAAAAGAAAGAAAATAAAGTCTGAATTCTAGCATTACAATCAATGAAAAGAACAGAGACCCATTTCAATATGAAAGTTATCTTTACAGTGCTTACAATTGCTTTCTGCCTCTGTCTCTCCCTTTGCGTGGCCCTTTCAGATTCCCGTTTTTCATACTCTTTGTGGTATTCTTCCCTCTTCAGCCTTTCATGCTGATACTCCTCATAGCTGTCATATCTAGGAAACACAACTTAGTCATCAAATCAAGCACCTGCATTTGTGAATGCAAAACTAGAAATACAATTTCTGGAACGCTTTATTATCCCAGGCATTTAGAGAAATGACAAGAGGAAATGGCCTCAAACTCCACCAGAGGAGGTTCAGGTTGGTCACCAGGAAGAATTTCTTCGCTGGAAGGGTGGTTAGACACCGGAATGGGCTGCTCAAGGAAGCAGTGGAGTCACCATCCCTGAAAGTGTTCAAGAAATGAGTGGACGTGCTATCATTTAGGTGACGTGGTGGCGTTTAGCCAAAGACTGGACTCAGTGAACTCAGAGGTCTTTTCCAGCCTTAACGATCCTATGACTCTACAATTATCTCCTGGGGAACAGCTGCAAAGCAAACCAAATGCAGGCCAAAGGCACTACCTGGGTCTGCGACTGTACGGTGATCTGGACCGCGATCTTCCACCTAAGGGAGAACTTCTGTATGCTCGGTGTCTACAGTGGCTGGACTCACAATAGCAACAAGATCTGCAGGAAGAAACACATTCACCTCTGTCATTCCATTTGAATCTATTGACACCATTTTCTACCTCCTCCCTGGACTTACAATTTCTTCTAAGCTACCGGTGGGATTTTCCAGTGACAGTTCACAATCTCCTAGTCAACTAAGGGGCCTCAAGCGATTTCCCCACTCCTGGCCCTTCAGTAATGTTCCTTATTGAGGTTAACACAGAGCAGATAGTCAGCCACTGTCAACTCCATCTGACAGAGGCTGCAGAAGATTGGCACCAGACAGCTCACAGATAATGGGGAAGGTTAGCTGTGTACATCTCTCACCAATTGCTCTGCCTCTGACCTGACTGCCTCCACTCAGAAAGTGTAAACTTGGCAAATTTAAACGATATTGGAAACAAGTGTTTCTATAGCAAACCCGTAACCTTCAGAGTTAATCAGCTCAGGAGCAACAGAATGAGTTACACTGGATTAAGCTACTTCTTGCTTTTTTTTTCTTTCTTTCTTTCCCATAAGTTTCTTTATGTTTTTGCCGTTTGTCTTATGAACTACAATGATCATACATGAATTTGCTGTACCATACCTTGAAGAGGATCTACTACAGGGCGACCTTGATCTCGATCGGGAATATGGAGAACGGGAACAAGACCTGCGTTGAGGAAAGGACCTTGATCTAGAGTGTGTCCTTTGGGATCTTTGAGAAAATAAGGATTTGGGTGGAGACACTGAATCTCTGCATGGAGAGTTAAAAGAAGAGCAAGAAGGTGATACATCAAATAATGAATAGGCTTGTGTCCCATCCCAAGGGTAGCATAGTTTATCACTTTCATCTTCACTGTCATCAAACAGACCATCCATTGCTAGTCCTGAATTTATAAACATAGGTAGTTTGGAGAATTGTTCATTACTGTAATCACTGTCCCTTAGTTCTCTGGTCTTATCTGCTTCTTCATCAAAGACAGCTTGGCTGGGGTGACCAAAATGCTTATTCAGTTCAGCCCGAATTTCTTGGTCTTGGAGCTGTTTTCTGTTATTACCATGGGATCCCTGTTTATTTGTCTGTAAAGTCTCTTTCTTGAAATACTGGTCTTGTTCTAAAGAAGAACAAATCTGACACTGCCACCCAGGTGAAGAATCCTTAAATTCTGGTTGTCTGGAGTCCTGAAGTTCCTGGGATATTTTAACGTGTATTTCCGATTTTGAATTCACAGATTGACAGTAGTCATGGTCACCAAACAGCCGCAAACTGGGCCGTTTTGTCTTTCTCTCCTCATGTTCACTGGACAGTACTGTAGTCTTGTTAAGCTGTACGTACAGCTCAGACTGTTCTGGACCCTTCTTGATTGGGTTATTTCCTTGAGAACTGGAAGATTCACTATAGCGGGGCTTTTTTGAAGGTGGTACAACAGTCTTGCATGATGACTTCAGTTTAGGTGAAGTCCTAAAAGGATTATCTTGGTTGGCTTTATGAGGAGGGGTCGTAGGTGGAGTTAGGCCTACAGGGAGCAAAAGGAGGTACAGAATGCTTTTAAGCACACATACAATGTTTATAAAGGTGGCTTCTTAAAATAGATAAAAAGCAAGACCCATTCTATGTCACTTCAACACTGAGAATAAAACTACCAAAGGCCTGGTAACAACAATAGCAACAATACTAATGCATTGCCATCAATCTCCAGCATAATTTCTGCCCCTCCCCTTCCTCCCCGCCCTCTCTCTGTAGATTTTGATAGAAAAGATCAAGAGATAAAAGCCCAAAGATGTTTTTGTTAAATATAAAATAGATTTTGATGTAAAAAAGAAAAGTCGAAAGACTGACACCATCAAAAACATAAAGAACCTAGCAGAGAAGAACCTGGATAAAAGCAAGGCCAAGAGAAATAAATGAGTGGTACCAAAGGACGCAGAACTTAAATGTAATGAAATACAGCCACCCTAACTCACTGGCAATGACTCCTTATTTCCAGAGTTCATTAACTTAGAGAACCATTGAGAATGTAACATCTAATACACTCCATAAAGGTAACCAATACATTTTGCCTGAAATGTGGTTCTGCAACTGAAACTCAAATGAACACTAGGACAACCACAACTGTAATGAACCACTGCATTTAGAACTAAATCTTGGTGTGAATCATGCAATAGGGAGTCAAAATGAAAAAGCTAAGTATTAGTACTAGTTATTATATTAGTATTAGGTTAGTATTCAGTGGCTAAATATACTGCTAACAGGATTATTTACGTAACTGTAATAGATTATATCACTGTGATGAGACAAAATTGCAGGAAGGACGACAGCACATTCCAGTAAAGCCTGAGAACTGAAGCAGCATCTTCCCATCATTTTTATAAGGGTAGAATATAACTTTCAATATTTTCTACAGAAATCATATAATTTCTTCAGACTTTACAGAAGGATAACCCCAGACATCACAGCAGAGTAACAGCAAACAACAGACACTGTTCAGGAAATAATTTCCCCTCAGGAAGGTACTTAGTATTTTAAGTTTGAAAAATTTGCTTCTGTCCAATTGACATATTACTAATTACTAATATAATATAGTAATATGTGCTTTAAATTTAACAAAATACACAGAGATTAGGGAGTTCTCCAAGGTAATCCAGACCATCCCTAAGTAATCCAGAGGTTTATGCTGTCCAAGAATACTTCCAGCCCAAGCAAAGAAATTTCCATCAATTCCTTAGCAAGAATGAAAAGAGAGGGCAGACAAGAGTTACAGGAAATGTGTGTTTCAAACATGCCTATAGAGCTCTGGTTTGTATTTTTAAATATGCAACACAGCTCAGCAGATCAATGCAAATGGAACATGTTTTATAGTGTTCTGCTGTTAAAGAAGGAAAAGCGTCCGTCATGCACAGTGCTCCCTAAGGAGCATAAATAGAGACTGGGAGCCCCATTGCATTATATGCAGTGAATTTCTTTCAGAAAAAAAGAAAATAGAAGTACCAAGGCACAAATACTTGGTGTGAGAGACATGCTTGATTTTGTCTGAATGTTTGGAAAAAATGGTTACAAGCTACCCATGGCTATGCAAAGACTTTGCCTAATATCACAAAATTCAAGGAAACTGAGGCAAAGATTATGGCACCTAAAACTCTAGTTACCCCAAATTTGAATTTAATACTGAAAAATTTTGTGCAGTCATCACTGTTAAATCATTTCCTCAAACTCCTCTTCTTTTTTTTCTTTCTTCTTCCCAAAAAATACGCCTGGGACAGCCCTAACTATTTCATACCTTACACACCTCCTCACTGACAAATATTTTTGACTAACAAGTGAATTTTTGGTAAAAGGAAGACAACAGTCCTATTCAAAAATCTGCATTAATACCTTCTAAGTTAAAACTTCAGGCTCAGAGTGAAAAAAATACTTCAGTAAACAACTTTCTAGAACAAAAATTAGAAATTATACTTTAACTTGTGAAATTATACAGCCCATGAGAAATTCTGGGGTTATTTACTGGAGTTTTGGATGTAGATTTAAAGAAAGACTGAAGCAAAAGTACAAGCACTATACAATGAACATGTGTATTTAAGAATTTCAGGCAAAGAAACCCCAGAAAAAATCCAGTATTCAAAATAAAATCTTGTTTCAAATTCCACTTCTTTAAAGCTTGCCCTGGAAGGAAGCAAGTAAAACATATAATATAACATTTCCAGAAACCTGACAAGGAACCCAATAATCTTCAGAAAGAAGGGAGGGGGAAAAGTACCAAAACAACCCCTCACGAAAGTACAGACTGAGCTAAATTTACTGGCACTTCCCTTGCTGGCAGAACAGGGCTGGGACAGCCTAAGAAAGGGCTTCCTCGTGGCAGTCTGGCTTTTTTCCTGGTTTTCAGCAGAAGCAGGAAGTGCACAGGCAAGTAAAAACAGATTAAAGTTGGAAAACGTTCATTTAACTTTTGAACAAACCTATACTGGGGGATGGAGGAGGAAGCAAAGTTTTGAATTCACGTCACCACTACGGAGTCCACCTCCAGAGTGTCCCATGACCAATCTCCAAACTGTGAATTCTGAGAAAACCAGCTGGCAGCACACTTGCTCATGCTCACTCTAATCCCTGGTAATCTTCACCGAGGGCCATGATCCCACATCAATGACATTTCAATATTCTATAACTACTGGATTATTTCACACGCACCGATTTCTCCCCAGTGTGTACATTTGGGCGTTGACAGTACAAGGTATATTCTGTACTCTCTCTTGAACTTAGCAGGTTTTGACAGATTTATGGAAGGACAGATGGCCATTACAGGCTGAAGGCTGACAAGAGGCAGTTCAGAGCATTGTTAACACACTTGCACAAACTCTCAGCAGTGCAGCGCTGTGCAGAATGTAATTCAGACTATAGCTTTTTTATTGCTGCCTATTTTCTTTTGTCAAAAGAGCCTGCTGTGCACAGCAACAAATGGCTGCCATTACCCAGAATGTAATGGGTGTCAGACAAATCACGTAACACAAACAATCAAGAGTATGTAGGTCATATTTCAACAGAGCACAACCTTAGCAATATTTATGATTACTGCATTGAAATGTGCTCTATAATAAACAAGTACCTCTACATCACTCACACTTATGTGCTTCTGCACAGCAAATCTGTTAGAAGTGGTACATACTCTACAATCATCCCCCTTAAACAGTCTTTTTTCTTTTTAAAGTAAAAGGCAAGTATTTTTTCATGACATGCTATAAAACCATTTTCTTTGTAGGGACTTTTCCTTAATTGAATAGCTTTGGTAAATGGCACGTTTGCACTCTGCCTTGCTCTGTCTATATACTACGAACTCACTCAGTGATCTTGTGCTAGAAAACAGCATACATCAAATCACCAGCACTGCTGCCACAGCAGCACCATCCTCCTTGTGTCTGTGCAACAAAAAGTGCTTGCATATGTGCCAACTCTGCCACCTCAGCCAAGCAACTGCTTTCCAGAAAGTCTCTGGGAGGGTGAAACTACTTTCAATACATTCCAAAAGTCTGCCTTAAGAAAACCCTCGTAGTGTAACTCACTTAGCTCAGCTAGGTTGATAAGGAGAAATTAGGGGAGTGCCTTTGCATTAAAAGTGACATCTGGACTTCTTAGGACTGGTTTTCAATGCTGTTTTACGTAGACACAGATATTTCTAAATCTCTACAGAAATTCAGAATTCAAAAGTTTGATGCTGTTTGCTGTGTTTTGAGGGTCTTGAAAATTAGTGTCTTTTGGGGAATGCAGCCCTGGAACCTTTCCACATGTGCACTGCACTTTTGAGAGGCATTGAAAATGAATTCTTTCATATCTTTTGAGTCTGGAAATGTATTGTCAAGGGCAAAGTTATTTAAGGCCACTTTAAACACTGACCACAAGATAAGAGCTCAATTCAGTAGAAGAAGAGTGTTTGTATGGCACTAGATTGCAGAAGCTAGGAAAATATAGTAAAATTACATAGTCATCAGATAACAAAAAACTACATGCTTGTTGAATACTCAGTTTAATCCTGTTGTCAGTGCTGTTAAATTTAAAGCACATATTACTATATTAGAGAATAAACACAGATGCCTGAAAACATCAAATAATTCACTAGATGTTATTCCCTCTGGACCACTCTCTCCATCTCACATCTTGTTTTATCAGAAATCATTCTGAGGTCAAAGAAGTTCTTAGATGACAGACTATAAGTGTTTGTTCTGACAAGTAAGAGGTAGCACAAATCTAGAAGTGGGCAAATAGCAGGGTATCAGTATCCTCAATGATGGTCACAAACTCCAAATCACTCCTCAAGCTGATTGTGTACATCAGCTTTTCTGATGGCAAAAAATACAGCTTTTTCTGCCATCTTTTCAGAAAAATCAAAATTTTCTGCCAAGACCAGTGAGGAATTTTACATTACAATAAATTGCAGGCATCTATATCAAATGAGAGACTTTTCACCAAGAGAATGGAAATAGTCCAGTTTCTGATTGAGCGTTAAGCTCAATGACTTCATATACTTAAATGGTGGCTTTAAGTATTTAGGTGTGAAGGTTTAAGAAGACACAGAGAACAGAGAGAGATTAATTAGATGCCATGCTATCTAACATCTGGCATTCAGAAGTTTGTCTAAGACAATCAAAAGTCTAAAACCATCACTGAGGAACCCCTGACTGTAAAGAAAACACTTCCACCTCCAGAAGGTGAGTCATCCTCCTACAGTCCCTGTGCTAGCACATTTCCATCTGCCCTTCTCCATTGTGACTGGTAACAAAGAGGAAAGAGGTAACACAGAACCATCCCAGACTTCTGGAAGGTGCTGGAGAGGTTCAAGTCCACAGCCTCTTAGCAAGGCACTGGCAATGCAGTTGGCTGTGTAAAGAAAGAGATGGACCTTTTCCGAGCCTCTTACTCAGAAGACTCATCTGGCACAGGAATTTCATTGACTACATTATGATCACCTAGGACTCCCTCCATATCATGATGTTCTGGTCCAGCTTTCTTAGAATAACACTAGAATAATCAGCTTCAAGAGATAAGACTTTGGATAGCAATGGACTTAGGACTCTTATTTAAAGTGTATTGAAAGAATTTTTATGTGCAGGATGAAAAGACTTCAGAGAGTATTTGTTCCTTGTAATTTGACAAATCTATGTTTTGACAGTTTTAGGGAGGACAAAGTTACACTCGTGACTAGTAACAAATCTGTTGTAAAGCAAGATAAGGCAATGGCAAGAGAATGGTTTCAGTTTGACTTTAGATATGTGAATCCAAAATGTGTGTGTGACGAAGATTGATGGCTCATGTGGGAAATGTTTTTATTTATTTATTTTTCTGGTCTATAGTTAATTCATCAGTGAGGGAAGCAATGTTGTTTTCAGCAGAGAGATCAAGGGAGTTGCTATTTATATTAAAATACTTTGTGCTTTGATAGTGCAAGCAGCACTGCTAATGGTCTTTTCAATTCAGTAGTGAGATCGAGGTAACTCCTATTTAAATTATAATAAATAGCACTTGTGCAGTGCAAGCTGCCCTATATAAGGACAATGAGCAATGCGGTTATCTGGATATAATTTGGAGTTGCCAGGGTCTCACTAAAGAACTTCAAGGGATTATTAATCACCACTGCCACTATTTCCTTCCTTATTTTATTTCTGCTTGTTTTTTTAAACTGAAGTGGGTCCCACTTCTGCCATGATTTACACACACACATATGCTGTAACCTCTTCAGTACTGCAGGCTGTTTCTGTTATGTACTTTGCTTCCAGCACAAGCAGACTCCAGACACAATACTACTGGAGTACAAATTACTTAAAAAGTAAGGCATGCATCTTTGTATAGATTTACATACATATATGAATATAAAAATAAAAGCTATGTGTATATGCAGGCAGAGACTAATAGCGTTACTGCATGATCTCCTGAAACCTTCTCACACAGTGATGACCAGAACAAGTGCAACATCAAGTCCAAGAGCCACCATTATGTACACTGCTTGGTAACACTACCCAGCTTCCTGGCCACACAACACTCCAATTCTTATTCTTCCTGAATATCACCAGTTTACTTCCTAGCTAACTTCTATTTACTTCCAGAGAGGAAAAGAAATCACAGAATCATAGTACAGCATTCCTGTTTACATATGTGCCCAGCTGTGCTGTTTCCCAGCTTCTGTTGCTTTTTTTTTAATGCACCAGCTCTCCTGGTTATGTGTTCCAAGCAATTACAGAGCTGTTTTGTTTCCTCCTCTGTGCACAGCCGACGGAGCGGAACGAATTTGGTAATACCAAGGCCATTCCTGTTGCCACTATGGACGACTAGAGGACTATCCAGGGGTCAGACTGACTCCCAATTTCTGTCTAGTCAGCTGATGGGAAAAGCAGGCTGCTGACTTTTTGGCTGGGAGAAAACACTGCTTCCTTCAGTGATTTCAACGGCTGCTTGTACCACTCTGCTGTAGTCACCTCATCTGCCCCTTTCTGTTGGCAGCACTAAGCACTGACTTATCCATGTGCTTACAAATGGGCACCCTTGTGCAGACCTGCTGTCCAGTAGTGATGGAAGAGGCTTCTCCGTGCTTCACTTCACTTCACTTCACTCACTGGCACTGAACAGGATTATCCTCCTGCATATAGTGAATTCTGCCATGTTCAAGTTGGTCTTGCAAAGTGAAGATGTATAGGAAGAATGCTTCCTTTTGCTATGAGAGGAATGATTAAAACTGCAGCCTTCCCGGAGATGGCAGGGAAAAGTGTTCATGTTTTAATGCTGAACTAATGAAAAAGTTTCCGAGAAAGTAAAATGACAGTAGTAGGAAGGTGAAAGCCCAGTGTACCTACTCAAACCCAGCTTGGGCCTGCTGCCACCAATTTCAGGAGCATCAAGCTAATCTGTGGCATCTGAAGACAGATTTTGCAATATATCCCGCCCCCTCAATGCTAGAGATTACATATTTTACTATATATTGCTATCCTGAGAGAAATGCATGCCAAGTGCATCTCTTATTTTTCAATATTACACAACTGAGAAGGAAAACGGTCTTGGCAATAGCTCAGGTGGAGCTCAATGTGTTCTTTTGTGCTCGGCTCTGGACACTTTAAGAAAACAGAGGCAAAACAGAGTTCAGAGAAAAGCCATAAAACAGGTCTGAGTCTGAAGGAATTGACTTCAGCAGAAAGAAGAGCAGATGAATTAAATGAATGATTAAATGGGTGATGCGTGAACTAAACCACTGCATGATAAAAACTCCTACAAATCTTCAAAAGGTACAAATCCAGGGATCAGAAAGGAGGAGGAAGATAAAGGGAGGTTGTGTGAAGTGTGTTAATGGAAGAAAAAGAAAAAGCAGGAATACAAAATGAATTCCACTTTTAAAAATTACCTCTAAGCTATGGAACAGTTGTTCAGTGGTAGAAAAGAAAGCTGTTATTTGTGACATATTAATCTAGAATTGACAAAGCACTGAAACATGCAGTCATGTACAGCCCTAGACTGGCCTGGAGCCAGACTGAATGACATAACTTTTACATCTGTAACATCTATTACACTGTGCTGTGGGGTTTCTCTTTGAAAGATGGTGCTCAGCAGTACACAAATCTATGGGGAAATAGAGAAATGTAACAGATAGATGGTTTCATTCATATTTTCTCAGAAATTATGCTCCCCTGTGTAGGTTTGGAGCTGTATTTTCAAACATGTTTCTTTCTCAGGTAGCCTGATAAAAAGTAATGCTGAACTGCACTGAAGTGAATCTACTGGAGACTTCTGTGACATCTCAGCATACCTGTGGTATATTGAAGTAGACAAACACACACAAGCCATGCTTAAAAGAAGAGCCATCGTTTTTGCATTTCTCACCTGCAGTTCCAGAGAGTTCCACACTTAAGGTTTGTTCAATAGTCTTGTTCTCAAATGGGGAACCCTTGGGATCACTGGAAGACAGGGCACATTTATAAAAACAAGCTGAAATGGAGTTGCTGTAGCCAAAATCTACTGAACCCCCCTCCCTTTTATAAATGTTTGCACTTTCTAGTACTTACTTTGGTGACTCGGGTGTCAATGGAAGTGATAAACTTGTTGGTTTGGCTAAAGGAAAAAAGAAAACAATTATGCAATAGTTAAACACTCTGTAAAGTATACTACAAACATTTCTTTATATTTTGGCATTGGAATCCTGTGGTAGTCAGTTAGGGCCAAGCTCTGATAGTTCAATTACCATTTCAGTGTACCTCAGCTAGATAAATAAAGAGACACATCCTGATTCCTTATTTACTAGTACCAAAAGGGCACCTAAATTTCAACAATTATTTACATCAATTACTGTACCTCTGAAATACAATACACAGCCCAAATGACAAGAACCTTTCAGAAGAAGAGTGGTACATGTTAAAAATCAATGAAGAACTCTACAGGATACACTGTGAAAATGTTATTTCTCTCAGTGTTAATTTAGACTACAGTTCACGTTTTATTTGGAAACAGGAGCAGCAGAATAACTACAAAGTAACAGAACGTTATGAATATTCAGTTAATTTTACTTCTACAAGATACAATTTTATATACAGCACTGAGAATAGGTTGCTTCTATGAGGCCAGAGTCCAACCAGTTACAGTCCAAATTTTTGCGAATTATCTTGCAAACTATGACAAACCACGGACAAAGTCACAGATGGTTAAAAATGGGGTTGAATCTCTCAGCACTACAATCTGAACATAGGCAAAAAACAAAGCTCTGGTTATAAAAATGTATGTCTTTGCAGCTTTTACTCATGCAAAACTATTTTCTCAGAGCAAGCCAAGAACCAGGATATTGTAATACAATGAAGATTCCTTTAAAATTAAAAATTATAGTACTTGCAAATCTTCCTTTTCAGAAGTTAAACTGATGTTTTAAACACAGAGAGCATTGTAGCAAGAACAACAGCAGGGGATCTCTTCTGCAGATTAATTACTTAAGACAAAATGTTCCCCTTGAACACTCCTGCACTGCAGATCTTTTGTCCAGAGTGTCACTACTGCATATTTCATATTCATTACAGGCTTGGAGCTCCCATCAACATTAAGGGATTTTATATGCAAATTGATTACTTTTATATGCTCTAGAGCATTCCTGAAGTAATATAACATTTTTTAAAAATTAACTGAATTATCAAGAGCTGCATATTGTTTCTTCTCCTCCCCATATGAAAGTCAGAAATGGAAGCTCAAGTGTTCACCTCAGGTTCACCTTCTTTAGAAGTCACTGCTGGAGTGAGGAGATGCACCTCAATGAGTTATTTGTCTGGTCCAGCATAGCCACTGATCTGTGCATTACACCAGGTGCAGTAAAACTGAATGTAACCTGACACATCTTTGTGTGTAATTTATACACATCTAGGAATACTAACGTTTGCCTATGGCTAGCTAGAGGTAAAACAGGCTTAAAAATCAGATCTTGCAGTAAGGCCCTGGAATAAATTTTATACAAAGGCTTTTTTTAGTTGTTGTTAAATTAAAATCTGCACACTCTTAGCCAATTTAGGCTAAGGAAGCTGCATGTGTAAGAACTATTTATGTCTCTAAAAAGTCTCTTTCTAGCTCTTATTAGTCCTATAGAATAGTCCCAAATCAGAATATACACGTATTAAATTCTGAAGCACTGAGGCACAGTGAAAATCTGCCAGAGGTAGGCACAGAACCAAGGCTTTATTTCCCAGTCTTGTGTATTAATTTTAGGCAGATATCACTTAGCTCTCCCACTGAAAAGTTTGCATACCAAAACACCCATCAGTTTTCTTATTGTTAGGCAAGAGCTTGACCAAACACTTTTTCTGCAAAGGATTCACACTCACATACAGCTATTGATAGTGTAAATATTTAGCCAAGACACTGTCATTTTCCATGGTGCCTGTTTATTAGACTTTCAAGGTCTACTGTGGTGTGGGTTTTTTCTTATTAAAAAGAGTTCACATAAAGTTGCTTGTCCCTGTAAATTGAAAACAATCAGGTTCAAAAGAACTACGTTTCCTCATGGGCAAATTCCATTGCAAAACCACAGATGATCTTTGGCATGAATGCGTTTGTGGACATTCCCGTGGGTTTGCAATATGTTTGCAACAGTAACCCTAAAGGAAAATAACATTAGACTTATCCTTTGTGAGTCTTCCCTAACTCTGAAAGAAATTCTCAGACTGTGATAGTTTTTTAAAACAGGAGCCAATTTTCTTGTACCTTTGATTAAATGTATGAACCAGTGACTGCAGGTCTGCAAATATCAGTTAAATTTGGAAAGTTGATTCTGCATGAATTGACTGTCCAAGCCGAAAGCATTGTTTTCTTGTATTTGTATTATATGCAAATCCATTGATATTGAAGTTATATATTGGTGTATGAGGCAAATTTGCTGAAAAAAACATTTCAGAAGCCCATAAATTAAAGCACAGGAGAATTAAAAAAGAAGGTAATTTCTCTCTGCCTGCAAATTCACCTGCAGGACCACTGAAATCACAGTCATCTACTAAGCACAGTTGTTAGCTATATGTCCCTTTAGACTTTCATAACCTCTGCTCAGTGCTGTTTCCACAACCCCGTGTGCTCTGATTCTTTGAACTGGATCTACACAGTTGCTCAGCTGGGGGGGGGGGGGGGGGGAAAAGCAGCCCTGATCTGAATAGAAAGGCTTTACAATCTGTATGTATGTTTGTGTGCACATACATCTATGTATGGGTGTCACATACATGTGCATACAGCACGTTATACACGATACACCTGATCACCTACCACCCTAACATCCAACAGTGTTAATAAAGCTCCCTGTAACTTCTGGCAGCTCTGTTTCGCAGTACCATTGCAGTAACAGACCCAGGTTTCACATGTCGAGTTCAGTCTGGATTCTGCTGTGAAAGCAGACTGCCGAAGCCATCCAGAAGGAGTGGCAGTTGGCATAAGGAAGCTTTAGGGGCAGTTGGATTTCCTTCCTATGAGAAATATTGTTCAGATAATTTGAGACCATAATGGAGAAAACCCATACTTAGGATGTCAGAATGTACAGCTGCAAGAACAATATTAAGTGACAGAAGGGAAGATTATTTTCCTTAGGTTTGCTTAAACTTCCCAGTGAGAATAAGAAAACAGATTTGACGGAGGCTGAAATGCAAGAAAGAGGGAGAGGAAAAGAAGAAAGAACATACAGTTTACATCTGTTGCTTTGAAAATACCAAACAACACATTTAGGGTCGCATCCTGATCTCTGTTGCAGATAGGTAATTTCCATTGACTTTAGTGGAGTCATCCAGGATTTGCACTGATGTATCTGAGATAGGCACATAGCCCTCCAGACGCCAGGCCAACATAAATACGTAGATATATTTTAAAGTAGCAATAACTTTAAAAAGCTCCCTTTGGGTTCATAAGCTTTTACAATTTTCCTTTATCTTGGGAAAACAGGCAGAGGAAGAGAGGGAGAGAAAGTGAGAGAGAGGCTTTAAGTTCTTGCATCTCTGTCATAGAAGCTACTTGTAATGTAAGACCAGTTTTTTACACATTAGAGGATCCTAAAAGTCAACACAAGTGTTTAGTTTTGACCATAAAGAATCCAAAAAGGAGAGAGAAAGATCAAGCTGGCATCTAAACTTTTAACTATTTACAAAATAAAATTACAAACCAGCATTCCAGCTTTAACAGGAATTTAAACATTTATTGTTTTCTCTGTAGCAGTGAGAGCACTATTTATTGTCTCTTAAGGGCTATGTGGCAGGTTAACAATGCCTTCAGTTTTACTCCAGCAAGAGAGAAAGAAGCTCACTAATGAACTGGCCTGCCGAGCTTGTTTAGCTTGAAATAATGATTTCTTAGTGGTACAGTTCTCTGTGAATAAGTATCTCCAGCTAGCTTGGTATATTACCATGTAGTATTTATTAAACTTTTCCTGAGATTCTTTTCTGAGGCTTGGGGCAATAAATAAAAGGATCAAATATGTCTAAAAGCTACATCTAGCTAACTAATTCTAATTTCACTATACTGTTTTAAAATTCTCTTTACACAGAAGAGATGCTGGATTTCCAATACTAATCTAAAGAACAGAAGTATTGAGGCATTCCCAACCATGGTACTTCAGCTTCCCAGCGTTACCGCTGGTACCAAAGCTGTATTCTGCAGTCCCACACCTACCCTGCAGATGATTTGTCTGAGACTGCAGATGGGGCTTCCTTTTGGAGGTGCATTTCTCTTTGCTGATGTTCCTGTTCTCTGCTGGTTTGGTCTGAGGAGGATCATCATTCGTAGTCAGATATTTGAGAAGTTCAGAGCAGGGACGTCTTTGAGGCTTTTGCTGTTGACAAATGCTCTTTGCTTTATTGCTCCATGAATTCTCAGTCTTAAAACAGGGTAAAATAAAATAAAAGAAAATAATAAAAGAAAATAAAGCTAAAATTAGTGAGCTGAACCTTATCAGAATGGATATAGGTTTTCTGAAGAGATGAGATTTTCAATGAAGTGTTCAGTCTAAGTGTACTAGATCTATGAGCTGTGAATAACTGTTTGCAGAACAAGGAAAGAAAATTACATTTAAAATTCCTAAATGACATTTATGCAGCTTTTTATTTCATTTCTCCTACATTGCAATGTTCCTACTCAGCAACATGTAACTAACAAGACCCTACAGCGCCTTTACTGTGAACAAAAAAATAAGCTGGTTTAAACCTTAATTTGCTGCTGATTGCTTGGGCCCAGTATTCACAACTCTCTTAAGTACCCCTAAATGGCCTGTTTTCAGTTACACTGAATGGCAAGACAAACATTGTTTAATACTGCCTGCTAACAGAATTATGTCTAAGCCCCCCCACTCCATCCAATCAATGTCGAATATACATCTTTTGCCAAGAATCCAGTGTCATCCGTCTTAGCTCAGACAGCTGGGAAAATGGCAGTCCCACACGCTGGAACACTCATAAACAACATCAGATTATCAGCAAATTTTATCACACCCCATCCTACTCTGTGTATCAGTAAAGTAGGTAAGAGTAACAGACGGTGTGACTACAACTGAACTCTGCCAAGAGAAAAGGCATAAATGAAATATTCAGAGCATAAAAGAGCTCAGATGATTTTTCTGGAACCCAGTGTATAACTCACTTTTTTTTTTAATTAGTTACAAGATAGTAAGCATCTTAATAACATACATTCAGATCTACCACTTGCTTGATTGCTAAAAGCACAAAAGACCTTGTTTCACTTTCTTTTTTTCCCTTATTATAAAGATTAAGTTTGTACCTTAACAACCACAGGGCTTGTTCTGATCCTGTGATTAGTGTTTGCATGGTTTTGTGTGCTGAGACCACTGCATTCATTGTAATTTAGCTGAGTGTTGGCTGGAGCCAGCAAGAGCTTCTTAAGCTACAAACACATCAGGAAAAGGGAAGTGGAAGGAAAAGAGTAAAGTTATACATCCATATGAATCAAAATGATTTATCTACATTTTAGAATAGTTACTTTAAGTTAGCTATACCCATTTCAGCAAGCAAACTACAATAAAACAAAAAGCAGGATGTAATATTCCTCAGAGTAAACAGATTCCATTTTCTTCTGGCTTGGCAGCACATTTCTGCTCCCTTTACTGAAGTATACTGTGGGGCAGGCAGAAATTACAGGGATCTTGGATTTCTGAATCCATGGCAAAATGAAATCCTCAGTGATCTGTTTGACATGAAGAGGCCTCTGATCTACACAGAGACATTAACTTTAACAGACTAATGGAAACAGTGTCAAGATTGAGGTATCTGGCTCTGTTCCACTGAAGCCAGCGATAAGAGGCTTTCAGCAGAAACAGAATCACATCACAAACTAGATTTACTGAGCAAAATGCATATAATGTTTCACTCACATCCTCATCCAAGGTTCAGTTTTGCCCTGGTTAGCACTAAACTGCTGCTTACTGGTCAAATCAATGTTAAAGACACAAAATCAGCCCGGCACCCCAACAGACTCACTGGGCCTTTCTTCACTAATCACCACAATGATGTCTAAACATACTCAACAAAAAGAGCCCCAAGAAATGAAATATGAGTTAAGAACCATTATCCCAACTTATCTGAACAGAATGATAAGCAGAAGTGTCAGCCCCATTAGCGTAAGAATTTCAAAAACAACCCTTTCAACAACTTTTTAATAGACTTCCATATTAATCATCCTATGGCAATTTGGTGGGGGGGTTTCCCCCCCTCGCTTAATTTTTAGTTCTTTACTTGATTTTCCTCTCCAGTCTAAATGAAAAGTCCAGACCTTACTGTGACTACATCATACCCATGCAGCGGGTAGCCAGAGGCACATCCAATTCCTGATAAACAGTAGGAAGGGTTCTTACTAGAGACGGCTCTTCTGCCTCCTGAGTTGGAGGGGTGCCGTCGGGCATCGGGGAGGGGCTAGCGGCATTTTCGTTGGTCACATCTCCATCTGTCAGTGCATCAAAGGAAGGCAATCCATCCTCATCCACAGGGATGCTGTCCAGTGTTTCAGTGAGAACAGCTAGCAAGTTTGCCTCGCTCTCTTCATCTATCTTCTGTGCGAGAGGACAAAACAAAAAGAGGAACCGGGTGAGAAAAGGAACACTGCGATGCCTCTGCATGTGAACAAGCGGACAAGGTGTAGTTAAACGGGCCCTTGAAACAGTAACCTGCAATGGAATCTCAGACGATGTAATTAGGTACAATAAAATGATCCATCTCTGTTCAAAAGAAATCTCTTTGCGCACTCGTGGTGTATTGCTAGTTTACTTTTCTTCCACAATTCTTTTTTTTAAATCAGGTGTTAACAATGGTAAGTAATCACGCAGGGATTGTATTACAGGATGAGCTTAAAATGCTGACACACCTAATGATGGTGTCAGCCCAGGCTGTCTCTTTCCTTTGCTCTTCAACGCTGAACATCAGCTAATTGACCTGACAAAATTACAGGAATCAGACAGCTAATCAGGACGGCAAAAGGAATCACCAATAAAATAAAAAAAAACCTTATTCCCATATATGGTCCAGTGTAAGGAAGAAAGGGTTTTTCTCTTCCACACTTCTGCAAAATCCTTGCTCCAAAACCGAACAAACAGCTTCTCATTCCTGAGTATTCTGGTGTAAGAATAGCCAGCAGCACTCATACGGTAAATGACAGGTTGTTTGGGTTTCTTTTAAAGAAATTTATTAGGCAGGTTGCCTTTGAAGTTGTCCTTCTGAGTTATGTCATTTGAGTGCTCAATGCGCTATTGTATGCATTTATCAAATTCTGACAGCAATTATAAAAAGTAGATTAATTTCTAATCAGATGTGGCTGTAATGTTAATTTATATCTTATTTCAGCAACAAGAGTTCTTTTTTATCAAATTGAGTAAATTTAAGTGCCTTCTGATTTTTTAATGAAATATATCCCTACTGTATATTAAGATACAGATTTTTTGAGTGCTGAGAGTTAGAACTGAGAAATAGAACTGTGTAAAAATCATTATATTTATTTTTCAGAAAGATTGGAAATTCATCTTGACAGATCAATTATCTGGGACTCCTAGGCTGATCCTAGTGCTATTGAAGTAAATGAAAAGCCTTTCACTGATTCAAGTGATATCAAATCGGGAGTTTTTCCACCAGCTTCAGAGTAGCTCATCATGTTCTACATTCCCACTGTGAAAAAAATTCAGCTAAGTTAAAATCTCAAAGTATGAAAGTGAACTAGCAAGACAAATAATACCAGCAAGACAAACAAACAAGGAAAAAAAAAAAAAAGAAGAAGTTAAAAAGGCAACAGCAAAACATTGCCAAGTTACACTTCCAAAAAAAATAATCAAGTGAATCTGGGTATCCCCTTAGCATGACTTTTTTCAGTAATACTTTTATCTAGCAGACTCTGAACAGAGATGATCATAAACCAAGCAGATAATTGCTCCTGCTAGACTTCTCTGCCAAATCACACCTCACGGCTTCTAACATAAAAGCTGTCTTTGAGCTAGAAAGCTAAGGCAGAGCACAAACTGTTCTGGTGCTTACCACATCATCTCCAAGAAACAAATAAATACTCAGGCAAGCTAATGCTAAGGAGAAGTATTTATTTAAAAGGCCAAAAGACACTTGGCCACTGAGAAAAACTACCCAAATTTCTGCATCAGGTGATTTCCACTATACTAAGCAAACATATGCAGACAGCTGTGATAATTCCATGTGTAGAGGATGGAAAAGGCAGAAGGGAGCCAAATAAAACCACACTCTGAATGCAGCTTTTCACAGCCACTTTCTGAGAGGAAAGAGGAAAATTACGGTGTCACTTCTAGAATAGTAAGAATAGGCATTACTGGTCAAGAAAAAGTGTACCAGTGGTTTTTCCCAATGGCATTTCAAGTCCCTCACAGGTGCTGGGATGAATGAGAGCCAGCCCTTGAGCCTAAGGGTGTCCATGAGCTGGTTTGGCTACCTGACCCCTAGCCCCACACCAGGAACTTTTTCAGCAAGTCCAGCTGGTGGAGCACACTGCTGAGCCTTGCAGCTTTTAAAGCTGACAACAAAGCTGGAAGTGTTGCTATTTCTAACAGGGAATGCTTTCTTTAATAATACCGTGCCAGAAAAAAACCTGATATTTGCTGTTAGCTGCTCAACCCTCATGCTTTAAACAGACATTCAAGTGCGCTGACATTCAAGAAAAGAAAGTTGAGCGGACACCGGTCCTCATCACGGCAATTTCAATTAGTTTTGTGCAAGTTTCAACATTCAAACACCCCAGAGAAAGCAGAGGATGTGACAAAGAGGACTCTGTTAAACAATTAATGTCACTTTCCATTATTGCTTCAGTCCCAATTTACAGAGCAAATAAATCAAAGTCACCACAGATGAAGCACACTAGCTGGCTAACACATGTCTATTCACAAACGACATGGCAGCAGGAACACATTAGTCAAGAAAATGACATTGCTAGATAACCTTTTAAAGGTTTAACTATGCTATTGCTCCTAATTGTCCTAAATTACTGTTTGTAAAAAACCACAATTATTAGATACAGTAGAAAGGGTGCTGAGAAGTGATGCAGAGGGAGAGATGGCTGGGTACATCAACGTCTGAGCAATAATCACTGAAGCAGCAGCCTTCTCCTTTGCTATTGCAGCCTGAGCCTTGGTGTTGACAGCACTGTGGAGAAGCAACGCCACGGCCAAATGCAGGCTCTTTCACGGTTTCAGCACTGTCACTGCAGAAGTTCACATTTCAGACTGGCATCCAACCTGCTCCTCACACAGGCTCGGTGGAACAGGAGGAGCTGAGCCCCTTCCACCTCTGCTCAGGCCAGAGGATGCATCGTGTGCTCTCTGGAACTGACTCCACCATGTCCTTAACTTCAAGCAGGATCTTTTAAGAAGGATTTGCTTCTCTTTTTAGAAGCAGATCCTAGGTATCTAGACTACCGAAATGAACTACAGTGTGTAAGAAAAAGGACCAGAGGATAATCTCAAATGCAAAGCTGCATGGCAAATATATGCAATTATTAAACTTTTATTAAAAGAATTCATAATGACTGCATGTTGCTAACTTGCCTTTTTAATGCAGAAGTAGTTATGCATCATTTCTAAATCACACTGCTGTTAGCACAAAGACATAGGTGCCAGAGATGTTTTGATCCCTGTGAATTTTCACCTAGATGAAGGTGGCATGGAACATAAATATGCCAATGAATGCACATGCTTCGGTGTTTCTGACAACAGAAATTTACAGCATATCCAGAATGCCATTAGCTCTGAAAGGAAATAAAATTTGGCAATTGTGTCACTATGGGTGAATGCAACAGAGGTAAACTGCCAGAACATCAACCAATCCTCCAGCATTGAGTAATCTAGGAGTCCAAAGACCATGGAAAGTTTCTAACTGTGCTCTTCTCTGCTTTTACCTGCTTTGCTCTAATACTTTAATATTTCTACAGCACTAAAAATAATTCTCTGACTGAAAACACTGTAATAGTTGTGTAGCAATCTAATTGCATTTCTGCCTTCAGTAAAATGTCTCCGGAGATATTCTCTCTCTGGCCAGTGAAATGAGTTGATAATTTACCCACACAAAGGTATTTAAATCCTCTACCCCTGATGATTCCTTCTCTTTTGCTTATTCTGACTATTGATGGAGCTGAGCTTAGCATTTTATGTCTGTAATACCTGTTATTTGTCAGCAATCTACAGAGGCCACAGAGGCCAAAGACTGAGCTGTAACAGAGGCTTGTCCATGCTGTCATTCACAGGCAGCCCTTTAGGGTGCATATAGGGAACAATGCTGTAATTTATCCTTAAATTTTCTTCCCTTAAAAAAAAAATGCAACATTTTAAAATCTGACATTACCATCAGACTGAGTTAGAGAAAACCTAGGAAAACTTTAAATCCACAAGTCCACGGGCCCTGACAGATGCATCTATGAATGCTGGAGAGAGCTGGCAGACACCATAGAGAGGCTGCTTCATGGTCATCTTCGAAAGGTCATGGAGATCAGGAGAGGTATCTGAGGACTGCAAGAAAGCAAATGTCACCCCAGTCTTCAAAAATGGCAAGGAATGGCAAGTGGTGTCATGAGTGGTGTCCCACAAGGTTCAATACTGGACCCAGTATTGGCCCACTCATGGAATGACTGGTCAGTCAGTCTGGCCTCGATCCCTGAAATGGAGCACCTCATTCTGGAGGCCATCTATATCCACACGGATGACACAAAGGTGATCAGAGGTAGGCATGGTTTCACTAAAGATAAATCATGCTTGACCAACCTGATTGCCTTCTATGATGAAACAACTACCTGGACGGATGAGGGGAGAGCAGTGAATTTGTCTGCCTCGACTTCAGCAAGGCTTTTGACACTGTGTCTCACAACATCCTCATAGGCAAACTCAGGAAGTGTGGGTTGGATGAGTGGACAACGAGGTGGATTGAGAACTAGCTGAACAACAGATTCCAGAGGGTCATAATCAGTGGCATGGGGTCTAGTTGGAGGCCTGTCATGAGTGGCGTACCCCAAGGCTCAATACCGGGCCCAGTATTGTTTAACCTTTTCATCAATTACTTGGATGAAAGTCCAGATGCCTCCTCAGCAAATTCATGGATGACACAAAGCTGGGAGAAGCTTTGGGCTGATCTCCCTGAGGGCTGTGCAGCCCTTCAGAAGGACCTGGACAGGTTGGAGAGATGGGCAGAAGGGGACAATCTGAAATTCCACAAAGGCAAATGCAGGATCCTGCACCTGGGGAAGAATAACCCCAGGGACCACCACAGGCTTGGGGCCAGACTGCTGGAAAGCCCAACTCTGCAAAGAAGGACCTGATGGACACCAAGTGTCCATGAGCCAGCAGTGCCCTTGTGGCCAGAGGGTCAATGGTACCCTGAGGTGCATTAGGGAGAACATTGACAGCAGATTGATGGAGGTGATCCTGACCCTCTGCTCAGCCCTGGTGAAGCTCATCTGGAGTGCTGCGTCCAGTTCTGGGGTCCCCAGTACTAAAACATGGAGAGACAAGAGAGACATGGAGCTCCTGGAACAGGTCCTGAGGAGGGTGACAAAGGGACTGGAGCATCTCAAGGACAGGCTGAAGGAGCTGGGCCTCAAGATGACAGGGGAGGCTGAGAGGGAAGCTGAGAGGGGAGCTCATCAATGTCTGTCAGTATCTGAAGGGAGGATGATGGAACCTGGCTCTGCTGAGCGGTGCCAAGCAACAGGACAAGAGGCAATGGGCAGAAACTGATCCAAAGTTCTACTTGAACGTGAGAAAGAACTTCTTTACTCTGTGAATGACAAGAGTACTGGAACAGGTTGGCCAGAGAGGCTGCGTAGTCTCTGTCACTGGAGATACTCAAGAACTGTCTGGATGCAGTCCTGTGCCACGTGCTCTAGGATGGCCCTGCTTGAGCAGGGAGGTTGATCCAGCTGACCCACTGTGGTCCCTTCCAATCTATCCATCTGTGTTTACATGATCCCTCCTTGAAAACCCTGAAGCCAGTGTGCAGATGTCCTGATTCAGGATTATCCTGTAGCTCTTCTCATCAGCACAGGTATGCTGATCCATTCCAGAATAGGGTCAAGCCCATCTTTTAGAAATTCTCTTCAAAATATTAGTAGTATCTCCAACATCTTCCCTTTCTTTGGGTGACTTCTCCTCTCCCTTTCAATTGTGATTAGTACCTGCATAACTTTTTCTGACTGTATCTCAGGCAGTGAAATCAGCAAATGAATGATGATGCTCTGAAGTTTCTTGGCATTTCAGACATTAAGTAGTGCATGGGCCCATTGCAATTTATACTAAAAGATCAGGGTCTGAACTGCATTATTAATCCACAACCCCAAGGAGCTGGGAGCAGTGGCAGCTCACCACATCTTTGAAAAAAGCCCAGGAAACCTTGGGACAGATCCACAGCTGGTAGAAGCTGTCACCACTCCAGCAGCCCAGCTTGGTAAGCAATTCAGAGGAACCAGGTGTACACCAGAACTCACAAGGGATCACCATTTCAACATACCGACTCATTTCTCCCTCATCAGCCTAAGATCTATTCATAGCACAATTAACAAAGAAAATAAAAGATTTTCCTCCAGCTGAAGATATCTGAGTGATCTAAAAATACTAATACATTACAGCACTACTTTCAAACAAATAAAATTGACTTGTGAGCACATCAGGGATTTCCAATAGGACTTAATTCCTTAATGACAGATTTTGGAGCAAGGATGTCCTTAAGACTGTCTTTTCCTTAAGAAATGAGAGGTACAGATTCACCCCTTTTTGCACGTAAGGATGCAGAGGTGCTGAAAAGCTCATTAACACCACTTAGGCCCTGAGCACCTCCTGTCAACAAACAAGCAGGAGTAGGGGCAGATGGTATCTCAGCCCTGGCCCCACAAACCAAGGTTTGCCACAGGAGGATAAGAAGCCACAGGCTGGACAGAACTACAGGGAGGGTAGGTGGTGTACAGGGATTAGGATGCAGGCTGGTTGGTATTCCCACTCCAGGCTGGTTGGTATTCCCACTCCTGACAGAAAAAAATGAGAACTTAAGTCAAGGACGATGAAAGGGATGAACAGCAGCCCAAGTTTTCCCTCTTCTGGTACAGAAGGAGCCAACCTGCCATGGCACAGCATAGACAGAGTTGTCATGTTGATTTTGCTGCATTTCCCACGCACTCTCCAAGGCAAGCACCTCCTCCTCCTCAACTCAGAGCTGGCTGTACCCAGGACCAAGGATTAATTAGTGGTCCAAGTGGTCAACCACCTGTTCCACCTTACCTGCTCACAATCAGTCCCATGCCCTTATATATTTGAAGAAGTTTCTCAGCTTTTCTTTTACCGTTCAACTGCTTTGCAAATCCTTAGGCATCTTGCATTGTCTTACAGTATAAATTCACATGATGCATTTGCATTAGAACATCTTTCCAAGGTCTGTTAGTCTGGTCCCCAAGAGACACTCCCATAATTGAAATGCTTAAGTCCAGAGCTATCAATTATCTTTAAAAACAAAATGGAGTCCCACTAGGAGAAAATTACAGCCAGATTTCTTTATATGTAATAGAAATATGGGGATTAATTATCACCACCCCTGTGCAAATGCCTTTAGGGTATGGAAAGGAAACAAGATATTTTCTTTTCTTGAAGGAGACAGCTATATTCACACTCCTCACATGCACTTGCAGGCAAAGACCACTTGAATCCACAGCCTGCCTTCTGATTTCAGCAGCCCACTGCCCTTCATATGGAATGTGGATGTATCTCAATTGTAGAACCAGCCATTTGACCATATTTATGTAAAAGCTTCACTCCAGTTGGATTTCTCCAGATACAGACCTGAAGCAATGTGCTCAACATCCCAAAATGTTCTCCCCCAAAAATGATGTTAAATAAATATTGTGATTCTACACAATGCAGGTACTGCAACACCTAATTTCCAGAGCTAGGTCCCAGAGGGGCACAACCCCCCAGCATCACTCCCAGGAACATTATGGCACCACTGGAAGCACCTGCTAAATGTCCACAGGCTAAAGGAGATAGGAGCACTGGAATCCCCCTCCCCTCTTCAGGGGATAACAACATTAAAATAACATAACATAAAATAATTTTCATCATCATTATCAACATGTTGCATATTTCTCAGAAAGTTCTTATGTGTAATCTTGGTAACTGAACTCAGATTGCTTTCTCTCTGCAAGATGCTCTCTTGACACTGAAAAACTTCTGTCTAGTACTTGGTATTAAAGCATAACAACTCAAAACCACAGCACAGACCACCTGCAAATAGGCTTTTCTTTAAGATTATGCCCTTGGATCACTGGAAGTAATGCTGCCATAGTTCCTGTGAGGTGGACTACTTTTCCAAGTGAAAGATCTAACCTTTCTGCTCTAAGCTAAACACGTTGGTTTAAAAAAGCCTACTGAATATTCTTCTACCACAAAGTCACTTTTCTTAATACTTCTAAGGAGTTGTGCAGTTCAGAAGTTTCTATTACAGCCTGGAAATTAGGTATAAAAAACTGAAGAGTTACTAATAGACTTACTCATCTCACAAACTTAAGGATCTAGCTAGCAACCCATGCTTTACATCTTTTGACCAAAATTCATCCACATTTTGCAAGCCATTGCAATTTGATTTGTGTAAACTGCATCTTTCCCCTCTATCACAGTAATCTTTGATTCTGGAAAGAAGATAAAACAAAAAAAAAACAATCTGCAAGCAAGCTATTGTGCTATTGACTGTATTAAGGGGACCAATGATAAGATATGGTGCTGGATTCATTTCACCAGTGGTAGACCAAATATCAAAAATTTATAGTAAGTGAAACCACAGAATCTGCAAATGCAGTCAATTTGACTCAGTATCAAAAGGTCACTCTATTCAATTTATACTTGATCCTGAGCACAATATTGAGAAAACACTTGAAAACAAATCATCATCAGTTCAGGCTTCAACATTTGCTGACTATACGGACTAAATTGTTGATTACTAAATAAACGCTCTACCCATGTTTCTTAATGGGTTAGCTCACCAGGAGGACTTTTTAACTTCTACAGGACCTGACAGTGTAAAGGAACCACATGTCTGTAACACTGAGGCACACGGTGGACTTACTATTGTCCTTGTCCAGCGCTAGCGAAGGCCCCTGGTCTTCAAGGGTGGGGAACTGCAGCAGGAAAAGATCTGGCATGTCTTGTCCAGCCCACAATGGGCTAGGTTTGGGCTGAGCTCCACAATGAAGCACAAGACTCCCTCTGTGTTTCTTGTGGGTAAAACCAAGAGCAGGGAAAAGTGCGGAAGTGGAAAGGAAAGAAAGCACCTGATGAAGAGCCGCAATAAAAAGAAAGGCTGTGATTTTTTTCTTCACTGTGCAAGAGTGAAGCCAGAGAAGCTGGGGTTGAGGTGAAGTTTCCTGTCTGCCAGAGCTGCTGGGGAAGCCCAGGTGAGCAGAGGAGTGAGTGAGCTGGGGAAGAGGATGGAGGCCAGGTAGTCTGACCTGCACGAGCAGCTCAGTGCCCAGGGTGCAGGAAGGTAGGCAGGCTGCCTCTGAGCTCACCACCCAGAAGCTTTACCACTTAGAGCAGAAAATGGCTCCTCCTACCCATCTCCCTTTCCTAAACACAGACAGTCGCTCATGCATGTGATAAGGTCCTGAGCAACAACTCAGACAGGGATTTTTAATTATTATTATGCACCTAAATAATATGCAGGAAGGTAGAGGGTTAAAGAGCCTGGGGCCCCCACCTGGACAAGCTCTTATAGGGAGTGGGTACTGTAGAAAGAAAGGCAAAGGAGAAGGCAGAGTACAGCATAAGGTAGGAAGACATTTGGGACTCTCCTGTTGCAGAGCCTTCAACGACAGTGTCAGCAGTATTTCAGTCCAAACAGTCAAGCACTGCTTGCTCAGATTTATTTATTTACTTGATTTATGGTCCATGCCCACACTAATCTCTCTATGCAATGACATAAGATTTTTCAACATTCATATACCTTTCTAAGGCTGCATAGCCTATCCTGGAGGAAAAAAAGCTACATATATTTTGCAGTGATGATTTCACACGTGTAATTGATGTAAAAACTTGTTTGTCCTCTTTATCATGACAAATATATCTAAAAACTGGACTTCAGTGGCAGTATGGACTCTTCCTCTGCCAACAAGAAGCATTATCTTGTTGCTTTTGTTCATTCTCTCTTTTAGTGTTGCATTTCCTTTAGTTTTAATTATATTGAATATGTCAGGATGTCTATAATCATCACTACTTCTATCTTGAGATTTACAACTCTAAAGAAATACAAACTTAAAGGTAAAATTATACACAATATAGCAGAGAAGAGTCTACATAGATTTTTAAATTTTATTAATTTACGGGGAGACTGTTTTTGTACAAATGAAACACACACTCTAAAATTCCTTTTTAAGCTACAAAATAAGATACTTCTATATGGTGCTTTTACTGGTAGAAAATTGGAATTTAATTTGACCAGGAAATTAGCATTTGTAAAGTATCAACTTCATTAAATGCTTTTTATGATGCTTTAATTTCTCAGCGTGTTCAGCTTCATCAAGCCTAACACATGCCCATTGAACAGGTATTACAAACACAAGTCATGTCTCACAGGAAGAAAAGCACTGGTTTTCTTTACAGCTGAAGCATGAGTGGATCAGTACGTCATTAATACATCTGGACTTCCCATCATTCTTTATTGTAATTTAACTGGATGGCAGCTAACTGGTTTGAGTCGGTTAAAAGAGTTTACTAAGATACACCACAAAAACTTGCTTACAAGCCTAAAGATGCATTTCCTCTGTATATTTTATCTGTGTACCTGTACATTATTTTTAGGTGACACAGCAACATCCTTCAGTGTCCTCCTTGTTTGTATGTACTAGCAGGCGTGTTGAGTAACACATTTAGAGAGGTGGTTTAGATAGACAAAATAAAGCTCAGGTACCTGTACTATGAGTGTCCTAGGCTGAAAGCAATAAAGGCTTCCATATAATAAAGCACTAAATCAGAATGTGGAGATCCCAGAGGAAGGAATGTCCTAGCCAGTACAGAGTTTAACAGCAGAGATCACAGGGGAATTAAAATAAAATGAAAAAGCCCCTCCCAGCAAGCAAATAAGTCCTCACCTCAAAAGGCAGGGATTGAACAGTGCAACCTGGTAAACCCCGACAACCACCAAAAAAACTCTTCAGGACAAGGAGATGCATCTGAATTTTCCACTGGTTAAACACTTAGCTATGAATATGTCTGATAAAATTCTCAATTACGTATCACCTTGATTTTTCATTCAGTGCTAAGACTTTATTGTTCTTTTAATACAATTTTGTGCATGCAAATAGAATTGTAAAGTAGAGATGGTGACTTTAAAACAGAAAACATTTTAAAAAAATCACAGAAGAACTATCTGTTGCAATCTCCTCTAGGCTTGCCTGCTGTTGGCTTGTTTCTAAGTTTCCTGGAATCCACTAGTCTTCACAGATAATATTAATAAAATGGGGTTGAAAATAAAATGTAAAACTAATTTACTAGTTTGCAAATGTCCATGTCCATTTCCCCTCAACAAGTCTGGCAGAGTTACACAATGCATGTATACTGTAATGCACACTACTATTCTCACTGCAGTTGCCTCTCCTCTATTTACTCCTTAGTCAAGACTGAATTTATTGCTCTTTCTCTGCTAGTCTTTTAAAAGTTTGCATGTTCCTGATACTGAGCCCTCCATCTGTGGGATGTAAAAGACTGCATTTTTTTTAGTGAGGCACTCATAATAACCAGATCCTTTTTCACCAGAAATGGCAAAAATCAAACTATCAAACAATTTTTTTATCCTCTTAAAAGCTGACACAGAACAGGCAGTCAAGTCCAGATGTACTCACCAATGCACTAAATAACATTATTAATTAGGCCATAAGTTCCTTTAGACAGAGACTGTCTTTTTGTTATGTGTTCACACAACCCCTTTCACAACCTTGTCCTGTTTTACCATTGGGCTTTGAGATGCTGCCACAGCACCCACAATAAATAATTTGGGGTACTTCTATTTAATCCTGCTGGTAACCAAAATAAAAAGAACTCAGACCCAGCTGTTCAGCTGCAGTAAATTCGGGCCCCTCCACAGGTTTTAGCAAAGCTATGCGGATTTACATTGGCTAGGGACCTGACCCTCTGCTCTTTGTGTATGTTGATGCTTAAGATGAGAACAGCAGCTCCTACACAGTGTGTCTGTACCACCCTGTCCCAGGACTAACGGCAGGCCAGCCACAGGCCAGCAAGGGCTGATTCTTCCTCCTTACCAAGTTAGTTTTGCAGATGAGCACTTCACTGCTATGACTAAGACACTGAGTTTGAAAGTGGCTTGGGCTCATCGTGCCTACAATGTAGCAGACACTGTGCTTGCATTCCCTGCTGGAAATACACTGACATTAGTTGTTCATGTCAAGTGCATCTTCAGTTTAAACGTTATCCCTGCTGAAGTTAACACAAGTTATAATCTGAGCCTGCGTAGTTGCTAGATGCACAGCCATAACCCCACAGGATATGCCTAACCCCAAGAACAGTAAGAAAATTGAAACCATTTGAATACTAAACCAGAGACAGGACCCTGGGTTGAACACTGACTACATTTTCCTGGCTAAGATAGCCTCACTTGGTACTGAGATATTCTTCCCGGCTCTTTCGGCACCCAAATTGAGGGGGAAGAAAGAGAAGGGAGTTATAGATTGGGAAGAGCCTCAGATGAGAGTGTCCAAGCCTTGCTCAGCTGGCTGAGAGGAGTGGGTGGGACTACTCATGTTTAGGAAGCAATAAAATCCTGTTTTGTAAACTTACATGACGATTACGCACACTACTGGAGTAAGGAGGGGAAAGTTGGGGAGAGAGGAGGAGAAATCAGGGAGACAAGAAAGTAAACACGGTTGCACTTGATCCAACACATGAGGTAGTAAGGGAAAGGATACCCCACCACAGAGTATTTCAAGTGAAAAAAAGCTAGCTACCTGGAAGTGAGCAATATTGCAAAGTCTTATCCACCTGAAGCACCAAACCACCAGGGTGCAATGAGCACCACAGTGTTTTACAGCTGCATCTGGTCGTGCCCCATTTTGACGGCAAAGGTGCCGTAAATCCGAGGGCTGGCAGCACAGGGAGCACAACGCCAGCTCCAGCTTGGCTTCCCTCGGATTAGAGCAGCACAAACCGAGCATCACCTGGCAAAGCCGATGAAGTTAAACAAGGACAGATTAAGTGTAAGTGAGAAGGAAATCAGGCCCTTTAGGTCTGCCCTTCCTTCCCTGAGAAAAACCAAATACACTGCTTTTTCCTCAGACGCATCAATAGCAATAGCTGGAACTGCCCTGATCAGGTTTCACCATCGGCAATGCGGAAACGTTTACTTCCATTAGGCTGAGTCTATAAAATCTTCCTTCCATGCCTGCACTTCTACCATTTCCAAACACCAAAGCCTGACAATTTAGTCTCTGACAAGCAAGCTTAATACTGAGACATTTGGGAAAAAAAAAAAAATCCATACAAAGAAAGCTCTTAAGACCAGATAGGCTGAGCATTTG
Source organism: Sylvia atricapilla (assembly GCF_009819655.1). Classification (NCBI taxonomy): domain Eukaryota; kingdom Metazoa; phylum Chordata; class Aves; order Passeriformes; family Sylviidae; genus Sylvia; species Sylvia atricapilla. The sequence goes on along the minus strand of NC_089143.1, from coordinate 15,325,377 downwards.
CACCACAAATGGTTTGTTTCAGCTATCTCTTTGCCTCCTGTAAGACGGAAATCAGACAGCTTACTGGCTTAGCTTGTTAGGCCAGGTTAAAGGGATGCAACACTGAAAGGCTCTTACAGAAGCTTACCCTTGGACTAAAAATAGCAGGCACTAGAGAATTATCTTAAATACTACCAAACTTGTTCTGCACTGTGAATGCAGATAACTGTAATATGTTTCCATTTTTGGTAGTTTTAGAGCTTTTTTAAGTTATGCTCGCTTTAGCTGACTATTTAATTAGTTTCTGATTCTATTTGCCACTTTTTCTCTCAGAGATATAGCCTGAGGGGTACTTTGCCTAGGAATCCTTTGTATTTAGCAGTGTTGCTATTGTTAACATCTAATGAGCTGTTGGATTTGCCAAACGTTCAGTATAGGTACAAACGTTTCTTTGAAACATAAATGTTTGACACACAGCAAATAGCAAATCAAAAGATACTCTAACGCAGCATCCTCACTCTCTCATTGCGTGTCTCATCAAAAGAGAATAAAAATAAAAATCTCCTTTATTACATTTAATTCTGAAATTCAAAAATATGCATTTGAGTGAGACAATTTTAGCTCCTTGTTCGTGACTTTAGAAAAAAACTGAATGATTTTTAGTACCATAAGAAGACTTGTGCATATGACTAAAGCTCCACACTCTGACACAGACTCCTGCCAACTGAACTGTGGAGCTAGCAGTGTTTTCTTCGGAGTAAAACTGCAAGACCCTACAATCTTTAATGAAGTCACCTCATCTTTAAAACACATAAATTGAGATTTTGGCGGGTTTTTTAGGCTACCAGCAGTTAAACTCTTTTAAGCAGGATACCTGTACATCTGCTCCTCACTGAAAACCATGACAAGATATCGAAAAAAAGTAACTCCAAAGCAAAGCACAAATCTGCTCTGTCCTTACATACATCTCACTCGTGCCACAGCCAGTCTGAAAGACATCACCACAGAAACCAGTCATGTGGTGTAACACTCCTGCTGCTGTTGTTGCCTCGACTTTGCACTTCTGCAGATAACACCACTGTGGGTACTCGCTGTACGAGCTCAGATCAGAACATCACAGGATTCAAGCAGCAAGGGCCTCTGCACACTGATTCCTGCTCGCTGCCTTCCACACGATGCCCCTGGTACTACGCCAGTCTTGGCATCCAGATGATTGCCATAACAGGAGCACCAAATGGAAACTGGTTCAGACACACATTTTAGTATGTTTTCCAGTACTTCTTCCTTCCCTGTAACTCTTTAGTATGAGTAATTTTTAACATAATTTAAAAATCTCATCTTGAGTGAGGGCAACTTCTAGACAGAAATGTTGGGCAAGGTCAAGCTAAAAGCTATCTGGGCACCTGAACAGATCTTCCCTCACCGGCCAGACATCACATCCGACTGCCTTGGAGATGGTAGAGCCTTTCCCTTTAGACACTTTTTTCTTCTGACTTTATTTTCAGGGTGAAGAATTCTTTTACTCTTAGACAGTGGTGGCATTCACAGATACCCTCACCAGATATACACCCTGTGTCTTTATAAGCTCACACATAGTGGCATACCCAGCCACACGTCTTGCAACTGCCATTAAAACCCTCTATATGTCTTCATTTGGGAAGCAAGTTTTCTTTTTGAGTCAAGAGTTAAGTTCACAGCCTCTCTATCAAATAAACAACATGTCTGTTGTCACCTGGCTGCTGTGCAAGTCCTGTTGTCAAAAGTATGCACTCAGATATCTATGTCTCAACCTGCCCCTCTGCTGCCATGCAGCAAAAATCATGTTTCCTCTTCATTATAATGACTAACAGTACTATCCATCTCCTGCAATCTGAATTTTTAAGTAGAATTCTAGCACTACCAAGAAAACACCCCTATTGCACTGAACGATCTCCAGTCACATCTCAAGGGAAAGTATCCACAGAAGGTGCTCACAGTTCAAAGAGACAAGATCAAGAAAGGAGGATTATAATCCTCGCTTTATAGAAGAGGATTTGATGCTCACAGATTAGTCAACTTCTTCAGGCCAGAGTGCCTGTAGGCCATAATCATGGTGGGAGGACAGGGATTCAATGAGCAACACCACCACCCCTTCCAAGCAGGGACATTTCACCAACACCAGTAGTGCACACATTCCCCATGCCCAAGTACTTTCAGCTGAACTTCTCTAGTCGTCAGAAGAAGACTGAAAAAAATGGTTGTCAAGTGTTGGAGTCACAGGCCACAGCTAAGAAGTTAATTTTGTGCATTCATGAAACTTGGTGGTTTTGCCAATTCTGTACAGAAAATGTCACCATAATGTTTGCTCACTTAATACTTGTGGAGGCCTAGGGGCTTATCCCCAAGGTAGCTATGCCTCAACCCTGAAGGGACCGAGGCAAATGGGGAAAGATACCCTTTTAGGTCATGGTGAGGAAAAGCTCCCTCCCACAGGGCCTTTGCAACCACATGTTAATATTCCTTGGGTTTCGCTGTTCCATTGGTTTGTTAAGTTTATGTCACTCTGTCTAACCTCTTCCACCATACATGCATACCTCCCAGAATGTTCTTCCCTCCCTTGGACCCCACTGGGTTATTTTTGCCACAGTACCACAGCCCTGCGATCCTCTTAGTCCCCCTGGTTCCTGGTCACCTCTCTGCACCACTTTTTCCCATTCCTATTGAACCCTGACGCTCAGGACCACCCCTTTTATCTGGTATATAATCTTGGATCCTTGGCCCCATTTTGGCTCTGGTCCCTGGAACACATTCCAGGCTGTACCCACAATGCATGCACCGACAATAAACAGCGCTCCCGTCTCCAAACGGGATCCCATCTCCTTGCCTTCATCTCCAGCCCTTTATTAGCAGAGCACACCAGCTCGAGGTGCAGGCTGCTCTCAGGGACACACCGTAGCTACAAATTTTAGCATTCCAGAATGGCATTTTCCAGAGAAAGTTGACACAAGAGAGTAGTGAACAGACACACAAAACAAGGCTGGCGTGTAAGATATAACTCTGTTATTAGAAAGACAAAGGTACCTGTATGATGTAGTGGATGGTAGGGAGAACATCAAGGCTAAGCAAAAAGAGACAAGTTTGGACCATGCAAAGCAATACAGTCATGATTGAGTTCAAAAGTGATCATGGAGACCATCCATTTTAACACAGAAAGCCTGGCCAATCCCCCAAAACACAGCAGGAAGAGGCTATAATAGAATAGCAACTCAGTGTCTTGGAAAAACAAAGTTTCCAAACAAAATGGCTTGAGTGGGGCCTTCTCTTTGCATAACTTAATTTGGGAATACAAAAACCAGAAAATATCTAAAGCCTGTAAGGTAAGTCTTTACCTGTACAGATAATTACACGGACTTGCTTGTCCCAAGGATAGACATGAAGGAGAAAGTGAACTGAGGGTTCAGCAGAGCTTTCATCTTGGAAGACTCCCAAATTACTATAAAGCTAAGTAGGAAAATATTTTACTTCAGACTTTGGATGGCCCTTGGAATAAAAAGTAATCACAAAAGTAATCTCTGCTGACCCCCATCAGGCTACCATGATGGCAGCTGCACTGAATAAGGGTCCCAAGGAGCTGAGCCTACGGGAGGGCAGAGAGCATGGGGTGTCTGCCATGTGTGACAACCTGCCAAACAGAAAAAGAAAAAAAAAAAAAAAGCTGTTGGGTTACAGCCTTGTTTTTTACTGTGTACTTTTTCCATTCTTTTCATTGCTAGTGAAGAGACTACACTTTCTTGCTACAGTAGTAGCTCAAGATCAGGGATCTGCCGCCAGGGCCTTTTGGAGCCAGAGTGACAGCCTGGGATATGGCACTCGTTTGCAGACTTCTGTATGTAAGACTGTGTCATCTACCACATCCTGCAAAAGGTCATTAAGAAGTCCATAAAAAGTCAAACAGCAGTGATGAAGGAAGAAAGTGTCTTTGGCACAGTATCAGGAATAAAATGCCTTTCTCAAAGGCATTTGTGGGATATCAGGCAGAGTGAACTGGAATTAGGATGAGGAATTGTGCCATTAACACCAGCAACAGATTAAGCGCTGATGATTTTCCTTGTGTATAAGGTAGAAGAAGACAAGTTAGATATTCTGTGTTTATTGAAGCAAGAAGGTTAGAGATAAGATATAATCTAACCATATCATGGAATGCAATATGGGAAGACAGTCAAGAGTTACTGAGTCTGAATCAGTGGGTTTGTCTAATATCCCTAGGTACAATTACCCCTGATGCAAAACAGTAACTGGATTTCAGAGAAGGAGAAAACCAGGTGAAGCGGCCCTGATCCTTCATTATTTGATTAGCTTTAAAAACCAGAAAGGACACCTGCACATATCCAAAGCACTCAAGCAGCAGGAAGTCATCTCCAGGAATTTTGGAGTGTACAAACTGGTCACCAGGAATTGCATTTTCTTTGCACAGAAACAATTCAGATGGATTCAAACATTTAAACATTTTCTAGGTTTCCATTCCAAGACTATGAGCATTTTCACTCCTTTGCTATTGAAAAATGGCATGTTGTTATACTTCAGTATTGTCTGTGTGAAATGCAGAAGTTTATAATTAAATCTGTTTTGGTTTTTTTTTGAGGTCATTGACACTCAACTCTTAAAGAGTTGACTCTCTAGGGTCAACAGTGATGAAGACGAATGTGGACTATCTCCAGATCCATACAATTCTGATTTTCACAAAGATTTTGATTTTTTTAATTTATTTACTGTTTTATTTGAAATACATCACCAGTGTTGAGAGGGATATTAAAAAATTAACAGCACGTTATGAGCCTGAATCAGAGATTACTAGAGAATGTAATGGAGTTCTGCACAATACATTTGAAGGATGTCCTTATAAGAGTTCTTTTAAAGAGGGGAAGAATTGGGAAAACCTGGCCACCCTGTTGAAAGGGATAGAAGGGCAATGAATTCTACTGTAGGATCTCTTCTTTTGCTGACTCAGGGAAGACACGTTTGTCATTCAAAGACAAATTAGAAAAGGGCATGGATCGTGCTACATAGATGCTTCGTCTCAGTTATCAGCCACGTACAGGCAGCTTCCAACACATCAACCTCCAAGTGCATCTGAAAAAAAAAGCAATCTCTTCTGGTAGATGTGAACAGAACGCCTTTGTCAAAATTTGAGTTTGAGCAAATACAGCAAAGCGGTTTAGCACAGGGAGGATTTGTCCCTGCAGAAATTGACACAAATTCCTTTAGGACAGGGGTGGCCACCCCAACCACATAGCTGGGATTGCCAACAGACAGAATTAGGGAAACTGGAAGGCAACACTGTGGCCTAATGTAAACTCTTAAATCTGCTGTAAACAGAGCAGTAACATTGGCACACAATAAAACTGGTATCTGTCACTGCACTCCCAGATACAGGTGTAGGGAAGGACAAGACACATGAGTGGATTTTTGTCATCTCTGTGAATTTGGTTAGAGGAAAAATCCAAGCTGACAGAAACTGTGGCAAATAGGTAGCATTCTAGTGATGGAGGGCAGCTGAAGTGATCACGCAGGAGAGAATAACGGGAGATCAAGTGCAAGGGTCCAGTTTGAAGTTCCTGCTGTGTAACTTGGAGTAGCAGCCCTGAGAAGGCAGCATTCCTGGACGTTTCAAGCTGCAAAGACCAATACCCACAAAAGCAATTTATTAGGAAGTTTCTGACATGTTTATCTTTAAGAACATACATCTAGCATTTTCAAAGACATGGTTTAGGAAATAGCAACTATTACAGCCTTAAGTTTAGGGGAACATCTCTTTCCTTCTTTAGCTTGGGTTTAAAAATCAAAGTTTCACAAATCTAATCTTGTGAGAAATCCTGAAAGAGAAAAACCTCTGCACATCATGGGGCTGCCCACAACAAGCCCTCTTGGGTCCAGATGGAGTCCACAGAGAGGCAGCTCAAGTACATCTGGACAGTGTTCAGAGAGCTGCACATGCCAGGAGCGGTTCTGTAAAGGGATGCTGATGGTCCAGCAGAGAATTAGCCTCCCATGGTCTATTGGCTCTGACCATACTGGACTTGAACTGACCAATGTGGAGACTCTGACATGATTCCAATTGCAGTGAAATGCAGATTCCTGGAAATCATTTGGGTCTGTACAAAATATAGCTGAATAATTCTTCCCAGCACAGTTTTAAAAACACAATGCAGAGATGCTAACTAACTCTGCAGGAACCTCTTCAATACATTATGGTCATCTTTGGCCAGAGCTCATAGCCCACTAGGATCCCAACTCACTCTTCCAGATCTACTCCAGTATCCCTTCATCACTTTCTCTGTGTCCCCGTGTTCCTCTGAGACAGAGGTTTGCCCTCTCTCAGGAGACAGCCTAGGAGGAACATCACTGTAAGCTAATAAACCCCCCACGGCAGCTATGCAGAGGCTTATGTATGGCCTTTGCCCTGATCTGGCTGAAGAGCACTGTATCTCAGCTAACACACCCTCTCTGACTAGCTACAAAAGGACTAGAGCATCTTCCAAATTGTAGCATTTCTTAGCTTCCTAATCTTCTGTGGGTTTTTGTCCAGTTGATTTTTTTTAGTTTTCTTCTTCATCCCAGGTTTGGGGATAAATAGGTCTCCATGTTGGGATATACTACTTAAGGAAGCTTCTCCTTGGGCTAAGCAGTCCCTCATCACATTGACACAACTGCAGCTCTGACCTGTATTGTTTCCTGGACTAAGCAAGCTCAGCAGGCTGTAACTCGCTCCAGCTGCCTGGGAGGAAGAAGAGTCTGGTTAAAGAGCAGTGCTCACAGACCTCTGAAAGAAAAATAATTTGAGTTTACCTTCACTTGCAAACCCAAAGAACTAGCTCTTTTCTTCTTTCACTACCTTTGCTCCTTCCAAGGACTTCAAACCGCACACCATAAAACTAGGATGGGCTGGTCACTAGTATATACAGACTCTCCCCCTACTACGGGGTTTTTAGGCATCATCACAAAACAAGTAAATAAAGACAGTGTTTAATAAATGAAGGAAAAAAAAAGATTATGGCCCAGCATCACAGCCAAGCGACTTCATATGCCAACTACTAAAAGGCCACATGAAAGTACTGAAATTAACCTTAATTCATGGGATAAGATTTTCAGCAGGGTTAGGTATCCAGTGACAATGTTTAAAAAGTAAATGCACGAAGAAGTAATATGCCTCCAGAGCTGTAACAAAAAAGATTGCACAGAAAGTTATGCATTATGGATGATTTAGCAATATCATAGACAGCAAAGGCTCCAGCAAAGAGAGTGAAATCATCCCTATCTTTCCATTTGTTGGCAGAATTTTACCAAGGGGCTCCTGGGAGCTCTTGGGGGCTTCTCCATGGCTCAACAGACAAATTAACTCATCAAAGGGAAGGTAGGGATGATTAACTAACAAGAGCCCCCTCCAGCCCATCACTGGTACATGGTTATTTCACCCAGATGGTGTTCACCTACCTGAAACTGGTAATGACAGTCTCAGATCGGATTTACAGAAAAACATAGATAATAAGGTGCCGCAAGAGTGACATGATAGGAGTTATTGGTCTGTGATGCTCCAGACTGCGCCAGAGGCAGCAGAGCTGTTGTGTAATGTTAGCCTCTGTTTTGTAACATTATCCTCTCCACCCCAGAGATTTCCTGCTGCAAATGGGAGACTTGGTCTTCAGAGAAGCATTTGACCTGACCCTTCCTGCAGGAGAGCGGGATCAACAGCAAAGAAAATGACAAGACATGGCAACACTCCCATCACACACAAGCAGAAGCACTTTGACACCCTTTCACTGGAAATGGATGAATGTTTCTGCAGTGTTGAGGAAAAAAATCCACAAGGTTTTTTTGGCTTTTTCCCAGATGCAATTGATGTGACAGTTGCCAATGTTTTGCCTGATGTCTTCATACTTATGTGAAGAGTAATTGTTGGGCTTTTAAGGACAGTCAATACAGCCAAGAAAATCCACACCAGTCCTGGTGAGAGAGAAAACAGTAAAGCAAACACAAAACCAGAAGAAGAATTTCAAAAATGTATGTTTCCCCAGACGAGTAAAAATAAAAGCCTATTGCTCCTTTGTGTATGCCTGGAGGGTCAAATGCCTAACAGAGCACATCCAACTAGAGGTCAGGAAGCATACACTTATGTTTTGTTTAAGAAAATAATTGCAAATGCATCCCTTTCAACCTGACAACTTTAAAGCTTTGCTAGTCCTGCAACAGGCCCGAGAAAATAGACAAGCTCAGTACCCGTGGAAGCTAAGATTAGCCCAAGCAGTAGGTTTCCTTATATGAAAATTTGTCTTGAAAACCAAGGCCAGACTGCAAACCCTTAAATGCAATCCATCTTCCTCTAAAAACCAGGATTTGGCAATAATAGGCTTCCAGCTATATACAAGCATGTCTCAAAGAAATTCCATAGTTGCTTAGGACTATGGGCTAAGATTTTCAAAATGGGATCAGAAACTCCTCACCAATACTAATGAAGTAATTTCAAGGAGGGAAGAAGCAGCAGCAGAGGAACACAGAAATATTTCCTCAACTTCTTGTTCCATGTAGTCCTTCCTGAACAGGCTGCATTGGGCCAAATGGCCTCTTGAGATCCCTTCCTACTTCAACCACTCTACAATTCTGCAAAGCCCTTCCCTGCTCCAAGTTCATTCTTCATCCTTTACTACCCACACTGTCAGGTGCTCTACCTGGCTGCCTACACCTCACCCAGGAGCCCTCTTAAAGTGGGTACCAACAGGCCAAAGATCCTGTTCACTTGGTCCCAACACACAGGGCTTGGTAGAATACAGAACATTACTGCTAGATCTACCTAGCCAAGTGATACATATTTACAAGCAAAAAAACCCAACCAACCCCTAATACCAGAAGAGTTCTAAAACTCTCCTAGTACTTGCTTTTCACTTCTGGTCACTGACTGCTGTGAGGAAATATGCAAGCCTGCAGCATTCTCACCAAAGTAAAAATTCCAGTGAGATGTCTCACTTCCATAACATTTATTACCCAAGGTCTCTGATGCACTTCCTGAGTCATTATGTCACTGCTTATACAGCAACATGGGAGAAGAAAAACTGGACTTTTCGCAAATGTTTTGGAGTACTTTCAGAATGAATTTCTTGCCCTCCAGGAGAAACTAGCATTCCAGGAGAAAACTCCCATTGTCTCTTTTAGCAACTCATGTGGAAATTCCTCTGACCAAACCAACCTTCCAGATAATCATTATCACCACCTCCTTGGCAAGAGGCAAGAAACTTTTCTACCCAATTTCTCTATTTTTATTCAAGTGTATCTCCTGTAGGAGAGATCTGCAGTCTCTCACACCATTTGATGGTGGCCCCTCCAAATCCTGATAAAGATTTAATATCACTGAGCCTTCAAGGAGCAGCTATGGCAGCAGCCAGAAGCAGAAGTTCTCCCTGCCTACTGGACATCTCCAGCCCCCATAATATGCTTGGAAGGGATGATCCTCCTAAACTTGATGTGATAAGCTGGATGGCTGCGAGCAGTTCAGGCAACTCAAACCTGTCATAAATCAACAAGGCAACAACACTTGCCTGAGGCTGCCACTGTGGCTCCTCACAGAAAATACTCTGTTCTTCTGATTATCGTCTCAGTGATTAGACATACCCATTATGGACCAGCACCCCATTGTGTTACTCACAGTAAAGCACAAAAGCACAGATGTGTGTGAGGAAATGGAAGTATTATTCTAGTGCATCACACAGCTCACGCTTCATGACAACACCAAAATCTCAATAGGTTTTGGGTTTGTGCTTTCATAAACAAAACCCAGTGATTACTGCATGTAGTAAAAAGCAAACTCCAATCATGGCCCTTCAGACTCATCACCGCCACAAAGTGCTAATTAATTTCTCAATCATTACGAAGCAAGACTGTTGCTCCGTTCTGAAGGGAAGATTCAGCCAAAGCAACCAGCTCTGCATTGCAAAGGGGATGATTTCCACCGAGACCTGAACCCAGCCTCCATGGCTCAGTGTGCCTGCACGCACAGTCAGAGCTCCACGCCTGCCAAGGCTGCAGCCCAGCGCTTGCAAAGGCATTAGGATCCTGCATGCACCTGCACAAAGCTACCAAAATAAAAATCAGACACTGGAGAGAGGCCTATAAAGCTGGCAGGGGGCACTCCTCCAGAAAGGCTGCAAAATTCCAGTGCATCTGAGGATTACCCACAGTAGTACAACAAATGCTACAAGTAGGTAGGTTTTCACAGAGACATATAAACTCTTCTTTGTATTTCTTCTGTGTTCATGGCGAAAGAACAGTCCATCATGATTCAGTACCAAAACTTTCTCCTTTCTCCCTGCAACGAATATGCTCTGTGCAATTTCCTCCTCCTGACCTACACATGCACAATAGGTTAGTGGCACTAAGGAAAAACAATTCCTAAATGAAGACCTGTGATAATTTTATCCTTCTGTAATGGCATGGGCCAGAGTTAATGCTAAGTGGGATGGGGCAGCAGAGAAGGAGCATGCCAGGGTTAAGATGGACTGTTCAGTAGCAATTAGCAATGATGCATTGAGCAAAAATAGCAACAATAAAAAAAAAAAGAAAAGAGATCACATTAGAAACAAAACCATCAACAGAAATAAATTCAATTTAACCAATTAGCATTTGTCTAAGGAAGGCAAACTTTCTGTTGCTGTTGGTAAGCCAATGGGGAATTTAAAAACCAGAAGAATCTTATCAGAAATATTTACTTCCCACTAGCAATGAGTCTGGGATTGTTTTTCTAACAAAAAACTACTGTCCCACATTTTCGTGACCCTCTCTGCAGTTCCAGGGAGAAAATATTTAGTTCAACATTATCGTAAGCTAGAATATGGCTCTATTTATGTGACAAGTTGACAACATACAATTTCATGCTTGTTGAACTGATCTGTGTTATATATTCACTGTGAATATTATGAAGCCTCACCATTATAAATATGAAACAGTATACACTTATTCAAAATAACTCCAGCAGTAGCAATTTATAGCTCGGTTGTTTGTGTGCCTATGAAGTCCAAACGCCACCTTAAGAAGCTGCATCTCACTAAAACAGATGTGGAGTGTGACTGTGACCAAAGTGGATTTAAGATGACCTCTGTGAAAGGAGGCTATTACATTTTTGTTTGTATGGCAGCTGACACCAGTTCGTATTTAGCTACATAGCCAGTGGGAACACAGTGTAACACAGTGTCCTCAAGGGCTGGTTTTAACACAGGCCAAGACATCCCTCTAATGACCTAATTAGCTCACTACTGTTCTGGTGAGTGCTAGTCTTCCCTCTTCAAAAAACCACAGGCACTCTACAGAGCAGCAGCACAGTGAGCATCTCAAGCCATGGCTGCTCCAGGTGAAATGTCTCCTTAATGGGACCGTGAAGTGGATCAGTCCTGTTTTCTTGATTGCGCGCCTGGGGAATGGTTTTGGTGGCCGCATACATCAAACAATAAACTCTCAAAGCAATTGTTTTCTGCTCATTTGGGACTTCTTTCCTGCCTGAAGGTTTCAACCAACATGCCAGGTGGTTCTTGCACTAAAGCACTGTAGTTTGTCCAAGCAGGAAAGAAAAAAGGAGCAGCAGCACACCTTGGTAACACTAGATACAGAGAATTTGCATAAACTCTTTCCAATCACATAGCAGCTGGTTTGAGTAAAATAAATTCCACTTACTGTTTGAGCCTTTTTAAATGTCAGCATAGCTAATCATAGATTATCGTTTACATACATCATCCCACATAGACAGGATGTTATTGTGCTGATCTCCTATTTAGCAGATGTAGAGTCCTGAGTCAGGCCACAGACACTGGTAAAGGTAATGCATTCAAACACACAAGACATGTGACATTTCTCCATTAGGAATACAAAAACTCCAGCACTTGTGTAAAGTGTCTGCTATTTTCTTCCCCTAGAAATGAGGGTCTTCTCCTAGTTTCACAAGTAGGCTTTATGATACATTGTTACCTTTTATCATTCTTATAAAGTCTCCTGTCCCAAATCTGCATCTTTCGCCTTTTACATTTACTGTTGTATTAAAGCTATGACGTTGTCTGTTTCACTACTAAATCTATCCCATAACCACATACTGTACATTCATTTCTCTAGGACCTCAGTAGCTCTTATCTGTTAGCTTTTACGATCTCTTATGAACTGTTAGGAATAACGACTTGCAAGGCTGTTTGTAAAGTCATCTCAGACCGAACTCAGCCATCCCCTTTTTTACCATACAGGGACACTCCCTGCAATGAAATCCGATTTCCCACAGAAGCAGTTCATTGCAGGATGCATTTTAGAGGGACACAGGTTCCCAAATACCCAAATACATGTGCTTATCATGTAAAACATTCAATCTGCACGAATCTGAATTTCAAAAAAGCCTACTTATTAGAGCAGGAAGGTACATGTTGATAGGACTTGGTCTTGTGTTGCTTCCAGATTCACCAGAGTGCTCTATGTTACTGCCCAGAGCTATTTTGTTCATGCCCTCCAGGGCCTCAGACAGGCTGCTATGTGGTGCACACAGTCACAGTCCTTTCAAGCACTTTGATAAGCTTTATTCTGCCATTATGCCATCTAGAACATTAAACACAATGTTTAAGTTCTATGTTAAATCACGATCAGCTCCTATTAACTGTTCCAAGCTCCTCATTTTTATCAACAGTTACTTTATTAAATCCTTAATAATATAGATGGAATAGTTAGTTAATTTGTGTGTTGAGCCATGGATGTTAATTTGTAAACATAATAACATACTGCAATCATTTGCATAATAGCATTTTAATCTTTTTAGTAAAAGCTGTAATTCCCTACAAAGTACGCTGCAGTAGAAACTAAGTGACTATTGGTAATAATAAAAAAGGCCTTAAAATTCTGATCCTATTATAGTGTTGGAACATACCCAAACTGCTACCATAATCTCTGAAATGTTACTGTTCTCTGATTTAGGTGTCTGTGTCAAGAATAAAAATGAAGTATAACTGGTAGCGGTAGACTATTTCCTAAATGTAATTTAGTATTCACTAAGCACCAGCACTTTGCAAATAGCTCTGAGGCTTTCCTTCAAAGTTCAGAGCTCTAGTTATGCATATTGTGTGAGGTACACCATGCAGCTCACCTCCAGCCTCTGTTGTGCTGAATAGATGGCTATGATAAATCATGCTGATTTGGCACTGAAGGGCATCAGCCATCAAGGATTTGACTACTATGTCTTTTTTTTTTTTTTTTTTTTTTTTTTTTTTTTCCTGAGATTGTATCTCCTTGAACTGCCTGCCCTGGGCTACTAGTTTTGAAAAAAATTAAAAAGTGGAAAAAATGCTAGGGAAGGCCACTACAGAAAGTCTATGTAGGCTCAGTTCTCTGGAACCCATTAACACCAGTCACAAGACTGGCAAAGAAAACATTGGTGGTTGTTTAAAAGTCAGGCCAAGTCATTTTACGCAAGATCTGGTAATTCATTAATCAATCTGTCTGCAAACCTTGAATGAATAACCTGCAATGGTGAAAGAGACTGGCAGCACCACAGAACATAAGGGATTTTATAATCTGAACCAATGCAAATTACTCTGGTGATGTTTAAGGCTTCCCTCAACACTCATCATCTCCCTGATACAAACCCCTCCAAATAAATAAGAAATCATTTATCTCCATGCATTCCCCTGCTGCCAGGGGAAAGACAGTCTGCATTTCATTGTGTGTTTCTTTCTCTCCTCACATTCTCATTGCTTGTAATACAGCCCTTTTTGGCAGTTTACAATAAAACATAGTTATCTTTTTAGGCTTTCCAAATATGTGGAACATAGAATGGCCTTGAGAAGTAACATGGGATACACCTATTAAAAAAAAATTAAAAACAAAGTCATCAAACATTGTGAGCATTGCTTTGGAACATATAATTATGTAAATATATTAAACCTGCAGAAGGGCAAGCAATGTGGGTTTTCTGAAGTCTTTTTAAAGGCTAAAAATGTGTTTTGCCAAGTACAAGATTTGTGATTTTACACAGGTTCAATGTAGTTTAACAGGTTATTGCCTGTCTACACGCTGAATTTTCTCTTGCCATCAGCTGAGTTATTTGCAAAAAATGCAAACAAAAAGAAACACCCACTGTAGATAACTTCCCTCTCCATAATGCTACACATGATCATAAATAATTTTAAATATGACTAATCTTACATGATATGGTACAGTATATTTCAAGAAGCCTCAAGGGACAACAGTTTTCATGAACAAAAAGCCTTCTCACTCATGGCACATCAAGTTGTATGTTTGTTCACAATTTCACAGAGAATGAAAATTTAACCATTTTGATATTCTGAAAGTAGCCAAATTAATTTTTTTTGAAATACAATTTTTAAAGTCTAGTTCTTCACAAAAACAAATCATAAAGTGAATGGTGCAGTGAACCATCTAAGTAACTGGTCATGGGTGACTTGTTAACTATTTACTTGCATGAATTTGTGTCAATAGACAGTGCCCTGAGGGGCAAGAATTCCTTCATTTTATCTTTTCAAACAACAAAGCAAAGAAAATTAGGTGAAAAACAGAAGTGATCAAGCTGTGAATAGAAAGAAATCACCTAATTCATAATGTACCTAAGTACAAACATCTGTGCTGGGGCAGTACAAGCTTGATTCAGGACTGTTGGTTACACTGGCAATGAGCAGAATGATGCACTGATTAATTAGGTGCGTCTGCAAAATACTGGTGTGTTTTAATCCTAGAGTGAAGGCCAGTATCTCATCACACCTAAGCAGATGAGAGCAGGGATTTATACTTAACACTTACATACTATCTAGACTAATTGGACCTTTATCTCACTTGGCTCCTGGTTGCTACCATAACTATTAATCATTTCTAGTCTGTGAGATTCCCAGTGCCACTGGAAGTGCCTAAGGTTATGGGTGCTCAGCTCAAGTGAGCTTTCAGGAACATGATTTGCAGAAAGACTGAAAATTCACTTTATGAAATACAAACCTTTATTTTTAAAAAAGTACACTTTCTTAAAGGAAAAAAAAAAAGAGACACTCAGGAACTTCATAAAGGGCTTTTGAACACTGTCCCTCACATAGTCAATGCCACATGTACTGCATTAATACCTCAAAGGAGAGTATGTTTCATTCAAGGCTATATTTGACAATTAACACTGCAGAGCTTGAGCAAGTAATGCTTCTCGTGTACTTCCCATCATTTGCTTGTCATTCTGGTTCCTTCCTTTCCACCCCAAATAGGCAGTATTTCTATTCTTGAATGACAGAGCCTCATCTGGAAGCTTAAGTTAGATAAAACATTCTTCTCACAAAATAACAGAAGAGAAAAAAAAAAAAGTAAGAAAAAGGTATAAAAAGACATTAATTTCTTTTTCAAAAAGCCAATGAGGATCAATATGGAAAAATCTAGTGATTACCAAAAGAGAAACTGCACAAAACTTCCATTCCCTCAGCTAAAACAAATAGTTCCTCACAGAGTATTGAGATAGTCTCTGGAGGAAGAAGACATCTTCTTCTGATCTTGAGCACCCCCAGTCGTCACATTACTGAGCGGCAGAGGCAAGAAATAGTGCAAAGTATCCAGCTGCACAGTGGAGAATGGGGACAGGGTTAATGTATGGGAAGAGAAAATAACTGTTTCATTCCCATCTTCCTAGACCAAGCAACCAAGAAATGTAAATGCAACACTCTAAGAAGCTGAAAATAGTCTAATTTTGCACTGCAGTATTGTAAAATACCATTAGGGCACAATTTGTCCCTACAGGTAAGTATGGGCCAAGCTGTGATGAGACAGCAATGCAGCCTGCAGCTGAAGTGAATGAGTGTGAGGAAAGAAAACAACAGAATTCATGCGTTAGGAAAGAAGCAGCATATTTCATTTCCAAACTATTATTTCTGACCTATTACTTGCTGCGTAGATTCATTCCCCCAGCTGCACTGCCCCTGTTTCTCCACACGTATCCCCGTTTCTTCACGCTGGGGCAGCTCATCATCAGACAGCCCCAAACAAGCCCGTGAGATGTTGTCCCTGTCACCATCTCCCAGTGAGGTTAACTACCAGCCTATGTGGCTGTCCTGCGTTTGCAACACGCTTGGACTTTCAGAACAGGGATTGTTTCCTGTGCAAGCTGTGCAGGGGAAGGGTCACCACCTATCTGAGACAACCTTATAGCCAGCATCTGTGGCCATCAGAGCAGACAGGCAGTAACACACAGGACAAGCAATGAGGTGGTCAAGTTCCACTGGTTTTACTGGAATAATTTGTATGCTTAGATTCGGTAAATATGTAACAGCATTACTTATTTGGAACTTATACTTTGAAAGTCTGCATCTTCAACTGATTTCTCCTAAAGGAAAATGCTACCGCATTCGCCTTCGGATGACTGTGAAAAATAAAAGTGTCCTCAGTCCTTTTACAAAAAAATCAGAACAAGTCTCCGCCACAGTCGCTGCAAATGTGGACCCTGCCCCCCTGCTGCCACCAACATACCCTACCCTGCCTGAGGCAGTACAACTGCAATTCAAGAACCAGACGGGATTTGGAAACTTTGTAAAACAAAGTGTGGAACATTATACAACTAAAGAAAAAAAGAGGGCCCAAGCACCAGGCTTTGAAGGGCTATTCTGATTCAAATAGAATTCCAAGTTATTTGGACGTAAACGACAAAAACTAAACAGAGAAGACCAGTTTCTGCTATCAGTGACAGTGGTTTAAATCCAGAGCAATTCATCTGCAACAGGGAGATCACTGTGGGCTTATAGCTGTATACAAAGGAAGGAGAATTTTATTCACAACATCACATCCTCAGTAGGCATTTTATGATACCATTTCAGTTAATTTTTTCCAGCCTTTAAAATTCTACCACGATAATCTGGGGCCTTCTGGAACCAGTGGGCTAGTGTACTTCCTGGAGCTGTGGTACCTGGTGTGAGAAACAGCACCCGTAGCCTGCTTTTGTACAGTGTCTTCCTGCCAGCTAATCAATTTATTGTCCAATTTCCCAGTCAGTGAACGATCTATGGCCTCTCCTATCAACAAGGAGGGAAGGAGGTTAGAGTTTAGGAGGGGCATGGCTGCCTGAAACCACAAGGTGGAGAATTATGAAGGCTTTACACTACAAAAAAAAGAAGACCAAGACAAAGAGACCGTAACCCTCCTCTTGTACAGCCTGATCCTCTTGTACACTCTAACCCTCAATGCAAAATTGGAAAGAAAACAATTAAATCTCTCCTATCACCCTTTGACTTTTACTTTTAGATTGCTCTCCACCAGGAGATCTATGGTCCCTGAGCTACTGACAGCCCTCACTGCCTTCTCTGCCACCTTCTTCTCCCCTATAAACATAAACAAATTGCAGATCTCTCAATTCATGTGCAAGTAACTTGTACACTAAGGCCCTGAGAGGTAAAAATCTTTACTAGAAATGTTCCAGCTACTCCTCAGCCAGCTTCTGTGCAGCGCTCTGCTTCTTGCCGAGGAATTCAAGCGGAAGACAACAAACAAGTTTCAACTTCTGTTTTGCTCTGCAGCTGACAACAGTGCAACTCCTCATCGTGATGCCACTGGGCAGTGTGCTCTAGGCACTCTTCAGCTGTTTCCTCTCAAAAAATCCTAAGTTCCATTTAAATAATTTTAAGGCTTTCCCTCCCACACCCCTCAGATGGCAGGTCTGGTTTTGATCGTGACGATTAAAGAAACCAGTCAGAACCCGTAATACAACCAGCAGTTTTCTTGTCTCTTAATGGCAGAAAAATCATAAACTGTTGTCCACCAGGCTAACTAAAAAAACAAAAATCAGGAAAAAAAAGCAAGCAAAGACTTGCAACATGCACTTGCATCATCTTGCCTTACCTCGAATATATTGGCGGGTTCATTGCTGTACTGATTGGAGATGATCTCTGACTGGTCGCTGTACCACTTGAGTCCCCCCAGAAAGCTGTCTGCATCCAGGTCGTTCACATCTAGTTCAGAGAGGTCAAGTTCTGGGAGATCTGGGCAAAGAGGCTGGTCTTCGCCAACCAGAGCAGCACACTGCAGGATACAGCAACACAGAAAAAGTTTCATTAATTACCAGGAATCTATTAACTAATATAATGTGATAAGAATTAAGCCTCAATTAAGCTACGGCACAGGATCACTATGATTGACTCTGTTTTCTGAAAAGAGAAACATATACTATTTGGTGATTACTAGCTCTATACAGGTACATAAAGGGGCAGGGAAAACAGCAGGGCATAAGCTGCCTTCTCTATCACATCTCTGTCCAGGGACGATGACCTTCCTTCTGCCCATACCATTTGATAATGATCATATTCAAAGTTTTAAATCCAACAGCAGAGGCCAAAACATGGCCTTATTCTCCTTTCAGAGTGAAGCAGTGCAGGTAGAAGTTACAGATGAATACCTCTGGGCAAGGTCTGTCATGCATTTCCTGATACATTCAGGTTAAAGAGGCACAGCCTGTTACAGCCTTCTGCCCTGGAGGCTAGCTCAAGCTGGAGACAGTCACACTTTCACTTCTACAGAGCCTTACTGTAATCCTTACAGCCACTCATGATGGTGGCTACCATATGGGCATAAAGAAGTACGGGTTAGTGACATCGCTGTGCTCTTTTCCCGATGCACAAACCACAGCCACCCAGTTCAGCGTAAGAGTCCTGGCAACCAAACTGTGGCTTGAAATCCCCTATATTCTTGTCTCAGTGATGGGCACAGTTAGCTCATGCAGCCTTTCACCTGCTTGGTGTGAGCACACCCAAGCTGGATTCCTAAATATCCGCAGAAGGAAGCTGTACCCAGAGAACCAAATGGGTTTTCTTCTTCTGGCAGCTCAGTAATCCTAAAACAGGGCCTGTGAAACGTTTTGGTTGAGGCAGTAAACAAAGTCTAGTCTGCAGGACTCCTCTTCAGCAGTGCAAAATGTTTCCATCTGCACAACTTAGGAAGAGAGTGAGGATAAATAAAAACAAACCTGGACTAAGTGTCCTTTTATTTAGCAGTATGAAGCTAGATAGCATATTGACTGACCTACTAAGGAAGAAAAAATTAATAACATACATCCACTTCAACACAGCAATTCAAATATTTGAGTATCCACCAAAACCATTTCCTAATTATAGAAAACACGTAGTAACAGTTTGGCAAATAGCTGAGTCCCATATGTCAATGCTGCTCAATTAAGCAATTCCTACTGCACTGTACTGTGTATCCTTGTAACTCATCTCCGCACACCTACATGGAAACGGGCACACGGCACAGCACACATGGAACTGCAGAGGCACCAGGAGACAAATGGTTAAAAGCCATCTAAAGTCAACTGAGCCTAAGGGCATCTACAGTGAGTATTTCCAGCACTGTGTTAAGGATGGCCAACAGCAGGACCTCCTCAACTCCTGTCAGTTGACCGGGTGGTTTGAATGATTTCCCAACCTCTATTTGGACTGAAGTCAATGGAGAAAGCGCCGCTTTCCGAAGGCACGTGTTTGTAGGGCACTAACAGCGTCCACCGATGTGAATTGCTCAACACTGGTTATGTCACTTTCGCAAGGACTACCTTTTACAACAATGCAAGCGAGAGCTGCTGAAGGTGCATTTCATTGAGGTTTTTGTCCCTGGAATCTCGGTGCGTCTGCAGTACACGGGCTGGATGCAGCAGCGCAGCCGTGAGCAAAGATTTTGTCTGTTGGCACAAAGACTCGGTGCAGCTGGTGTGAGCTATAATTTACCAGACAACTTCTACGTCTACCAGGACACTACAAGATAATCATAGAGTAGGCCAAGGGGCAAGGAAACTGAGAGGCTGCAAAACGAGGCTCTGAAATAGCTGTTGTTTTTCTTCCCATTATTTACGGGGCCATAGAACTGTAAGAAATCAAAATCTCACTTAAGTAATCTTAACTTTTTTTTTTTTTAATCTGAATTTTTTTACCATTGTTTTGAGTGTAAGACCAAAAAAAAAGAAAAAGAAAAAAAAAAACCAATTAGATAGTTTCCACTTCTTTAGTGCGAGACACAACCTTCTGGCAGCAATCTTATAATAGAGGAATGACCTTTTTTGATGCTTGGCCGAAATCTCTGATCTCATTAAAGGATAATCTAGTTTTTGACTGAAAAGGTAGATTCTCAGCATCACTCTCAGGTTTGTGTTCTGGAGGTCAGTAGCTTATAACTGATGCCATAGACTTCTAAAGTATCCTGCTGATCTGTTACTGCTTTCATTTATAAAAATAGCTTCACCCTGTGAACCACCTACTTAAACATGTTTACTTTTGGTAATCTGCATTTTTAAGTTTCTACACTGGGCTTTTGAAGCAACATAAACAACGGTATTAAAAAAAATCCTGCTTATCGCAGCTTTCATTTACCTATAGTGACTGCAATGTCACCTAAAAATGTAACTGCTGAAGTGAAGTATATATGCCTTGCCAATGTTGACATGATAATAAAATCAATGTTTCTGAATATGACATTATGCTTCTGAGCACACAGAGCACATTAATCTGAGACACATTAGCAGCAAGTGTTCCTGTTATTAATTTATATTTGGCCTTTGCATGATGCCAGATTTAACACTCCAAGCCCTGAAACTGTCCTCATCTGACATGCTGGTATTTGCTGTTTGCCTATACATCTGTAACAGGTGCACCTGCATTGCTAGCACACATCTTACTGTCTTCCCACTGTTATTTGATATGATAGTTATTCCATAACTATAGCCCTAATTTTACAGTAATATTTAGGAAGATAAAGCAGTCACTAAACACAAAAGGCTAATTACTGTGCGTTATTTCACTCCAACAGACCTTTTTTCCTCTTAGTTCAGGCGCAAACAGTAAATTAGCTTAACTGCACTGATGGTAATGAATCATTATAATTAAGTATAATTCTCCATTAACCTTTTGGCTGTTTTTGTGCCTTTGAAGGTAAATTAAAAAAAAAAAAAAAGAAAAAAGAAAAAAAAAAAAAAAAAAAGAGAGAAGACTGGACTTGTGCCATATTAATTATATTAATGAAAATATAATCTTTGTTTTATTTTTAACAAGTTCTTCAAAGTGCCAAGGGGATGAACTCAAGAAAGAGAGACTTGACAAAATGTGTGTCATGTGGATTCTCTCTATCAATCTTCGCAACCTTACTGTACATCACCTTCATTAAGCTGTGAAGCACTGGGGACGCTGATCAGCTACAGTGATGCAGGCCTTTATTAAACAACACGCCATCCTGTCATTATGTGAGAGAGAATATAATACATTTTACATTGACAGCAAATATTAATGATTCAAAAAGTGAAAGCTGCCTCCAGTACTTGCTGCCTGCATTATTTTAGCTCAGTAAAGGTGATCCCCTGAGCCAACGCAGCACGCAGACGCTAGTGTCGCTACAGGAAGTGCAATGCAGGAGCACATTGGCAAAATCCTACCCACAGTTAATCTCCATCCACCACACAATTAATATTAAGATCAAACTCTTTTTTTGGTTCTTTTTTTTTTTTTTTCCCCTCACTGCACTATGAAAAAGTCATTGACATAAATTATCTATTCTGTTACTAGCTTGAAATTACTGCAGGAACTCTAGTGATTAAAATAAATCTTCAGTATTTCCATATAAGCTGGTTCCTCAATCAGTTCCTAGCAGCATTAAGAATAATACATGATGGAAAAATGAAGCTACGGCAGCTGAGACCCATGCTACAAGCCAGACAACAACCCACAGGATACTCCAGCTACTCAGAAACAATTAGGACTTTGGAGCCAGAAAGTCATCCACTTACTGCCTTGACTCATAATAGCTACAAGACATATGAATTATCCATATCTATTCCACTTTACCAAGAAATCAAAACAAGATAAGACCAATTACAATATGCTAACAGAAATCTGCGGATACAATGGCAAGCTGCAAAATTTAAAACATGACAAAATGACTTGAGAATCCACACACATGCTCTGCCAGATAGGAAAAATATACTGGAGAACATGGGAACAGTTCACTTTAGATGGGTAGCCCTCTACAGCATGAACATCTTATTTAAAAAGCATTGCCTGTAACCTGTTTTTCCCTCCCCCATTGCCCAAGGGGAGCATTTTAAGCACTTATTCCAAGCCCGAAGCCAGAGGATTAGTTCCTTTGAGCAGGTCTGTATTCGGGATTCCTCTCCATGGGGTCCAAAGAAAGTTTGCCTCGCTTCGCAAGTTGCCCGAACTTTCAGGTAACGCTCCATTTTGCTGAACGCAAACATGCAGAAATCCTCAAACCTCACATTATACTCCAAAGATTACCATGGGGCTGCTTGCCTTTTTTTTATTTTTTCCTTTATGAATTGTAGCCAGCAGAAGCTGTGGATTTGATGTATTGCCGTCTATTTTTACACAAGCAGCAGCAGCAGCAGCGGCAGCAGCAGCAGTTCACACAGTCCTGCATAAAGTCTATTCTCATGGTTCATCCTGTTGTCTGTGCTGTGCACTGGGATTTAACCATTTCTTGGACTACTCGGATTGACTGCGAACCCTGCTCTACGGGGCATTAGCGACAGCGTCACTATTCCAACACCACAAGTAGCAGGGAAACGTCTCCTTCCAGAAATCTCTTTTAAAAGCATCTAAAGCCAAACAACAGGGTATTCATTCCTGTGTGCACGTTTGAATTCTGCAGCTGATAAACAAGGAAAAAACCTTCGACAGAGCACAGTGAAACAAGAAATTAAAACGTGAAGCCATGAGTTAACTCTAACTTTAAAAAAAAAAAAAAAAAATTAGTCTTATTCTCAATAAACATGGCATTTCTCCAACCAGGCCACTAAACGCCACTGGAAACGCCACTTCAGGCACAGATTCATATCAGTATCTTAAAGCATAAATATTGCATATGACGGGAAAGCGAGCCAGAGGCACATGAAAATAGTTTCCAACTGCAGGAGATACTATACTGATGACAGGAGCTCAGCTTTGATTTGCTCAAGGCATCGCAGAGTAACCCTAAAATAGCAAACTTACTGGAGTTCGGATAAGATAGGGACTTGTTGGCAAAGCGCGCTGCCTCGGCCGTCCTGCCCGAGCCCCGCCGAGCCCGCGGCCCCCGGCGCCCCACGGCCGCCCACGCCGCGACTCCTCACCTCGAGATCACTCCATACAGAGTCCTGGTTGCACATGTCCCACGCCATCCAGCTGCGGAGCGACGGCAGGAAAGCTGGCAAACTACAGTCCAGAGGCAGGCAGGCAGGCGGCAGACACTCATGCAGGCAACGAGACCCTCTCTGAGAGTGAACCGAAGGCACCTGTCTTACTACTGTTCCCCGTCACATGACAAAGCTATTAAAAAGTAGGCTGGGCTGTCACTCATCCAGCCTTCTGGAGCCGCTGCTCCAGCCCGTGACGTCACCAGGGGCAGACCCAGCCTGAAGTGAAGGAAATCTTCGCAAAAGCCGCTCAGCGCTCGGCGGCCGCGGCAACGCGCTGCGATTCAAAGCGCAATTCCACGCCACACCCCCGGAACACCGCTCCTGCCGTGGCACGGCTCCTATCCACCTCCTCCCCCCATCTTTTTAATGTCTTAGCTTGCTTTGTCTCCCCCCCGCCCCCCAGCACACAATAGGCAGAGCTGTGGTTACACTAAGGAAAAAGTGAAGTGACTCCCAGCCGAGCTCCGTGCGCCGAGCAGCCCCAGCACCTTCTCCCGTGCCTGCCCCGGCTGCCCCCGCTGCTCTCCGGAGACGCCATCCCAGAGTTCGGGAAAAGTTACACCTCCTCCCGGCATTTTTCTGCACTCGGGCGTTTTTGCACCTCCCCAGGTATTTTGCTTAGGTTATGGCCTCTCGCGGACAATCGCAACTCAAGTTAGTTTTTCCACGGTAAATATATCGGCAGCCCCGCCCCAGCGTTTCTCCGGAATGGACTCAGCATCTATAAAAAACGTTCCTACAGTTATCTCACCTGCTCCGAGGGGGAAGCCTGATCCTGTTCCCAGATGGATTACAGTACTTGGAGCTGCTCTTTAATCACTCCTCCGTCTCGGTGCATTCCCCAAGAAAGCGCGGCTGTCACACGGAGCTGCCCACGGCCGCCTGACCCCCGCCCGCCTCTGAAAGCCGCCTCAGGGGGCATCGCTGCACCCTCCTGACCCGAACCACCGCTTGCTCATGGAAAATAAATCCACTAAAACAGCTCTTGTCGCCTGAAAAATCCAGACACGCTGTTAACACCTGTCTCCCCGTCAAAGCTCTTCTCAGACAATAAGGGCTGCTGCAGGTGCAACTGGTTTATGATGCCCCTTAGCACTGAGAACACAACAAATTCCGTGCACCAAGCTGAACTGCACATTGTTGTCCAGAACAGGGAAAGAAAATCCAAAAATACAGGTCTTGTTTAACTATCCCCACCTCCCTGCTTATTGTTTTAAACTGCAGAGGTTTTTTTTTTTGTTTTCTGGGTGCAAAAATTCTGGTGAAATGTAAATGCTGGCTCCCTTGTGCTGGGCTACCAGTCAAAGTTACAAAACTATAGCTTATCATCCTCCATGTCATGAAATATTCATTTTCATTGTTATTTGCAAACTTGAGTATTCTAAAGACTAAATGAATTCAATTATTATACAAGGCTATGGCAATTTTGCTGAGAGGAAAAAAAAATAAATAATAAGTACAATTCTTGAAACAGCCTTTTTCCCACAGACACTGGAACCTTCAGAAATGGTAGGAGGTCTCAGATATATTCTTAGCTTATTTGTGTTTCCTTGTAATTCATTATTGCCAGTCCTGATAAAATGTACATTTTTCCGAGCTTGTGCTTAAGTGGCAAATCACATCACACTGTCATATTTTCACCAAGCACTGATGACAAAAATGGCATTGTTTTTACTTTACTTTATTAAAAAAGAAAAACACAGCAAAATACTGAATAACTACGGAAAACCTTTCCTACAAATAATTAAATTAACGGTATTGCTTTGCTCTCACAACAAAAAAAACCCCAACCTAATTTCCTTCCCAATTATATGCTGATTTAATGATAAAACTGCAGTAAATTATTAAGATCTGTGGCAAAGGTGAGTACCTCTACCCCCCCTGAACAGTGAACTGTGAAATAATACTGGGCACCTGCCTGCCTGGAGTGGAGTTAGTTCTTATTAATTATTATCTGTGGATCCATGGTTGGTGGAATATTCTCCTTCAATACCTACTTATAATTGTGTTCATTGACTGTGCCGAATCCATCATCTGGGTTTTTTTTGAAGTTTCATTCACACCTTTTATAGAAATGTATTTACACTGGAACATTTCATATTGCTGTTTTGGATATTTTGACCTGCTCATGTTGTTTCTATTTTCTACATTTCCACTTCAATGCTTTCCCTTCAAATTAGCAAGTTAACTGATAAATATAAACTGTGACCTTAGTGGTGCTCTCACCATACAAGCTTTAGAGATTGAAGAACTTTTCTAGTGCACTACAGATGGAGCAACCAAGAGTAATAATTACAGAGCCCCCACAGCCTTTCTATGGCCCTGTCCAGATTATAGCTTGAACTCTGCTGGCAGTTTCAGCATTACCTGGAAGAGATGCCAAGCAAAACTCCAACTATAAAAGACTTGAGATTTCAACAAGGGTTCCACATTGCTTTGGAACAATCTTATTTATTTTTAACTTAAGTGTCTAAGCCCAGCCATAGCATAAATACACTCAGTAGGATCTTTTTTCCCCCATGTTTTAATGTGGGTTTTGAGCATAGTGCCCCAAGGAGGAGAAAAGCAAGGAAGAGAGCTGCAGTGATGGTGTAGTTTGGAAATGATGCAGCCTCCACATCTGCAAGTGAAGTCTGTGAAACCCAGCCAGCACCTAAGCTGCTTCCTCAAAGGAAACCTTGCCTTCTGAACGCTCCCTAGAAGCTTTAGCAATGCTCTTCCCTCTGTTTTGACAACATTATAGAATTGCACAAACATTTTCTGTGGGGCAATATCTGAGCACATACACACATGATATTTGGTTCCATAACAAACACATACAAAGAAAACCCCCCTTCAATTGACAAAGTTTGTGGGTTCCTTTGACACAATCTGCCTTGTTGAAATGTCCTTTATCAGACCACCTCTTCAATCACTGGATTTCTCATTTTCAGGTTAGTCTACACCAGGTCTCAGCAATTATCAGATTTTGACTTTGCTTCTTTAAGGCCATGATTAAAGAAAGTTCTGGTAAGCCTTCCAACATTTGGGCACTAATTCCCAAATCCTGACACATTTCTAATAGGACTGGAAGTTATGGCTGCCTTCAACAACAGGAAATAGAAATCAAAGACCAAAGTCTTCAAGCCCTTTGTCCTTGACTTTTTCCTGGATTCAGCAATCATTTTCTCTCTTTCTCCTCCTCTTTAACCCACATTTCTAGCTATGGGTCAGGTTTTTATTCCCTGTAATTTAGGTTTCTCAAAAAAGCTACTGATTTTGGAGACCTCATGACCAAAACTTAGCCCCTTCATTATGGCACTGAGAAAAAAATATTTTCTTTCCTTGCCCCCAAGATTATGGTACTCACTTAAAGTTTGCTACTTTCCCAGTGGAATAAGCACAAGCAAACTTGTAACTAACAATAGTGCTGGATTTTCAGACAGATGAGGTTTGCAAATCAGTTCTCACACTGATTCAATGCTTTCTGCTCAACCCTCCAAGAGTGAATGGCCTTACAGCAAAAGACCAGCCAATGCTGTATATAAAAGAGCAAACTGCACTCCAAAGGTGTGTTAGCATGAATGGTGTTCTATATAAAGTATATGTACCTTATTAATTTTTTATTAAATATCTTCCTTCTGTGCATCTTTACTTTTTTTTTTTTTTGCACAGTTCTGTATTTGTTCTTCAGTCCATTCCCTCTGTTCCACTTCCATCCTATTTGTTTGGTCTTTTTTTTTTTTCCCCTTTCTCATATTCTTATTCTTATTTATCCAGTTCGTCCTACCCAGAATACACCCTCAATGGCATAAGCCAGTGAATTGAACTCCTTGAACTTCTGGGTTCATTGGTGCAGTAATTCTACAATGGAATAAAGCCATCTGCTCTCTCTAGTTTAGTTTGGGTAGTTATGATCGGAGATTTTTTTTTTAACAGAGAAACCCAAAACAGTGCTCTGCACCAGCTCTCTGAAAAACTCAAGGGCCAAGTTAATTCCTGGCCCAGCTCTGGGTCGCAGGCTGCTGTCTGAGGAGCTGTATATTCAAGAGTCCAAAATAACTTTCTCCAAACAGCAATGCGTTACTGACATTACTGACACCAGGCTGAATTTTGCCACATCTGCCTCCACAGACTGAGGGCTCAAATAAACAGCACTGAATGCCAGGAGAAATCACTTGCTTGTTCATGTGCAACTGGACCTGATGATGACTATTTACTATCAGCACAGATTACCTGATTATCAGGCTTACAGACATGTGACTCTTTGTAATTGGGTGCTTGTAGTAAAACCTTCCAGGAGTGTTCACGTGAAGCAGGAGGATCACAGGTACCCACTACAAGAAATCTTATAATTCTTCTTATACCTCCCTAACATCACCTTCTTTATAAGCATGTTTCACTTACTCATATTATAAACAAGAAAAGCTAATCCACTCCAGCTGATTATATAAAAAATGTATTTGCCACTCGTTTCTATCTACCATTTGGAGCATTCTCCAGAACTGTCATTTGCTATGATCTGCAGGAAAATCCAGCTTGTCAGGCTTGCTAAAAGGAATACGAACAATGTCTTTCACATGGGTGTTACTGTTTTATAGAAGGGCTGATCTGTAAAAGAATTTCTACCTTTAAATTTATGACCTCTCTATGTTTGAGAAACGGAGCCATGTAAACACATCCGTTTCCTGGGGAGGCTGTGGTGCTGTCTGAGCACAGACACCCAGGCAAGCCAAGGAGACAGATTCCAGTTTTGCACTGTCTTGCAGGTTGGCAGAGCAGGCAGGACCACATCAAAATCGCAGACCGTTGCAGATCTTCATCATCTCTCCTTTACTCACCTCACTGCTGATATTTCCTTGGAACAAAAGAAGTCATAAAGTTCTTATTATCCCCTTATCCTTCCACACATTCAAGTCCCTGGGTAGAGACCAAAACCTGCTTATATCTGATATTATCAGACCCAAGGAACTGGTTTCTGACATTCCTGTTCAGGGGCCTGGAACATCTGCCCTTACTCAGAAGTTGAGCCCTTGCTCTCTCACTCCCAGCCTTGCTGGGATGCTCATGCCCTTCTGGTGACAATATTGTCTTCTCCAGCTGCAGCCACACAGGGCAGAACATGGGGAAACTTCAGGAACACACCTTGTATTTGGAACACTGCAGAGCTCTGGAACACCCCACCCAGACCCTTCTCCTTATGCGTGTTTACCATCCACCTTGCACCTTTTCCCTGAGCACCTAGAGAATTACCCCGGAGCTCTTCTTCCCTGACTTATTCATAGAATGCCAATCTAGTTTTCACTGACTTTTTTTGAGAGGGATCTGAAGAGAATGACTCCATGAACAACCACCATGGGTTTGATATCTTAGGGTACAGAAAAGATTCCCTGGTGCAACCATAAGCAAGTCTGTGGGAGGCACCAGCCTTCAAAAGCTACCAGCCTTTACTGAGGTGGCCACCCAGCTGTCACATTGCATTTGGGGTTTGCCATCTGGCCATTTAGTCACCCAGACAGGACCTCCCAGCCTGAAGGGGAGCTGTGATGCCCAGGCTGCCACAGCAGTGCTGGAGACCACACTCCCTTACCAGATCCCCACCAAGGCTCACAGTAGCTAGCGGAAGGAAACATCCCCTTTCCATAACACAGGCTATCTCCTCTCTAAAATGGCTGGTAAGGCGACTGCAGTGGAGCACGCACAAGGCTGCAGCACAGCACTGGAGAGAACAGTAACCTTTAAATACCCTAAAATCAAATCTTGTTTTACACAAAACCGCTATGGTAAAGTCGATGTGAATGAAGCACCTTTGAGTGAAGGAACAGAGGGAAAGGCACTGGACAGTTTTAGTGCCTCCTAGCAATTCTTTTTAATAAACTAGAGATGACAGACAGCCTTACCAACACATCCCTCATCTTCAAATATGACTTTCTTCAGACAGAGCTCAGTGGAACTGAGTCAGCCTTTTTTCTTGGGCCTAGCTCTTGGCATTTTTCATATTAAAACAAAGTATAATGTGAAAATAATTCTGGACTGTAGTAATCTGATGGGATTTTAGTAACACAGGCCACAGATTTGCTCTGCAACAAATTTAGGCAAACAAAATAAAATGAAGATATCACACAAAACACCTGGTGTGGTTTTTTTTTAAATACACTTATGGATTAAGTTACCCTTTATAGGGTTATGCCTGCCTCTGGAAGTGTGCGAGCTTTTGTGGGATCTCCAGTCAGTGGAGAATGTAACTCCAGTCATGAGGCAGCCAGCACTCACTGCTTGGCCTCTGAAGCTCCCAAGCTGCAGCAACGGTCCCCTTCCCCAGCTCCTCACAGCCCTGCACCCCATTTTCCTGAGTCAGCCAAGGACAGGCTAAGCAGAGATGGGATCACCTCACTGCGACACCCAACAGTCTCATGCAGACAAGGCTTCTGAAGGATCAGCTCTGCCTGACCTCCTAACTAGTAGTTCCTGCCAGCCAAAATTGAGCCCTGGAGTTATTTTTAGCCAGACCCTTCATGAATTGCAGTTAACTCGCAATATGCAAACTAGTGACTAGTGCTAGAGGAATCCCTATGGGTTTCGTGGTTCCACTCCCTGCTCAAAAGTCCAATTATTCATTTTTCTTGGAGCTGCAATATTAATCTAAAAAAGTTGCACAAATGGCAAGAGATGTCATCCTCCCTCCATCCCCAGTCAGATAACTGAAATAAAGGAAGATAAGCATTCAGCCCAGGGCTTATTAGCTATACAAAGTGCAGCTGTAAACCTTTAGAGGCTGACCCTCCTCCAGCGATGCTTTTGACGAGAAATTTGTCAGTATTTTCACCTCTGACTCAGGGCCAAACACACTAGTGCAGAGATGGAATGGAAAAACTAGCCACAGAAAGGTATGGGTGAGTTACTATTTAATTTTAATTTTATTTTATTCTATCCAAATCACTTGCCTCAATACCTGTATGAGAAAATGCAGTAAAGTAAAAGGGGGGGGTTAAAGTTGCTGGAAAGGGTGACTGCTCTAAATCCTTTGGAAGGGAATGGAAATCTTTAAATGGATTTAGGCAGGCTTTGAATCAGACCTTATCACAGAAGGAGGGACCAAGACAGTTCAAAGCAAAAACTCCTCCACCTTTTTTTTTTTTTTTAATTTTCATACAATTCAGGCTTCTCCAGCTTTCCCCTGTGAATACAACAGGAATAAAGCACATAGATTGCATCAGCTATCACCATTCTAGACATCTTTGTTCTCAAGAAAGTTAGTGTTTGCTGAACATCTTTGCCCTGGGACATTGATTATATATTATTTTATAAGTGGGAACCAGGAAGATTCATTCTTCCTCCCCGAAACTGTACTTTCATTACTTCAGGTCTATCAACAAATAAGGCAAGTTTGCTGCTTCTGTGTTTGTCCCCTAATGGATTTACCATTGTAAAATTCCCCAACAGTCGGGCTCAATTAAACACTATTTGTTGTTTCTGCTCTTTTGAACTCCACACGTGGAAGTGCAAGTCAGGGCAATGCATTTAACCAAAAGCATTGACAGGACTGTGTAGGATTCACACTGAAACAGAGACTTCATCAGAGTGCACCTTTCCCTTTTGCCTACTGCAGCCTCTCCCCTTCTCTCTGAGGAACAAAGAACCAAGTAAAAGAGGAAATTGTCAGAATGGAAGATTATTTTAATTTCTGTTGCAAGTTGCTGTGTAAAAAAAAAAAAAACCCTCTGAAAAAACAGCAAACCAACACCAAAGAGCACTTCATCATAATATTATTACCAATTTATTAAACCAAGATTGCATAGACTGGAGAAATGAATGTGACACATCCCTGGGGGGTTTCTGGAGGTAGACCTCCAGCTGTTTCATTCTCACATGCACTCCTGTTTACAGGGGCATGGAAAAATATTTGCACTTCAGTTCAATGCAACATAATTTTATACTGTTTACTGGTTTTCTTTAAGGAAGGGTAGAAGCCTGCACAGCAAACTGGAGATGTGTACTTTGAGAGACAGGGCTACCATCTCCCAGGGAGAGTGGGGGAAAACACATGGTGGTTGTTAATTTATTTCCTGGACAATGCTATAAATCGAAGCATCACTGACAATTCCTGCCCAGTAAACATGCTCAATTTCATCTCCCGTAAAAAGGCGAGCAGGCACTAAATAGCAACACATTTTGATTTTCATTTAGCCACTTTAATGATAGGTGATGTTAGTGGAAAAGATCATTTATCTTCAGATTTATTTTAGACGAGATAAAAGGCCTTGCCAATTTTTTAAAATTCATTTACACAAGTGAATAAATCTTCCCAAACAATAAGTACGAAAGTCATATTTCTTCAACTTTGCTAAAATCTGAAAATGCTGATCTTGGAGTGAAATAGACAGCACTGGCATTTTAATCAAGAACATAAAGACTCCTCTTCTAAATAAGAAGTGCAGCTAAACTTCAGGAAAAAAAAATCTCTGATTCAGAGATGCCTTTTTTAATGCATTTAGTCAAAAAATCTCTGATAAATCAGGAGAGACACGTGCAATTTTTATGTCCCCTTCATTTTTAGATCAGTTCCAATGTGAAGGCTACCTAAAAATAGACAGAACCTAACCTTTCAAATATCTATACTGCTGCATACCACGAAGGCAAGCTTTCAGTGCCTCTCATGGCTTTCAAGAGCCTTGTGCTGTGCCTGTCTTCTCCTCTAGCACATTATCCCATGTTGCCTATTGCACCCAGGCATGAGACAAGCTGCAAGTTGCAATGTGCAGTGCACTGCAATATGTGATATGTGTCCATTTGAGACGCACAAGCAGAAAAACCAGCCTTCCCTTTTGGCTGTTTGATTTTTGCCACAAAAAGGACACTGACAACACTGAACCTACTAAGTGGGAATGTGAAAATGAAGCTGTACCGCCTGCCCCAGCAGCTCTGTTCAGAAAGCACAGGCTGTCTACTTGCAGCACACCACTCTTACAAATATGAAGGGGAACAATAAGCTCTTTTATTGTTTTCTGCAGTGCCTGCAGACACAGTTCTACCCATCCAAAGAAGAGATTTTGCAACAGTGCACTGAACTGAGTGACTGGTGTAGAATTACAAGACAGCAGAATATTCGGTAACTATTTCTTTGCATTACACTTTCAAAACTATGATTCTGCTTGGCCTTAACGGTGTAGGTCAAATTCATCTCGAGCACAATCCCAGCAATTTCAGGTCAGTGGTACCTGAAAAATCAATAGCATTTAAGTTGATGAAGTTATAAAAAGGAGGATTTTGGCCTATACTGTACAAATACTTTCATTGTATATATTCTTCACTTGGTATTATGCTATATTTCATTGTTCTCTAATGCTAAACACTTTACTTCGCAGGTCCTAAAGCCAAACGAGGAGCTGGATCAGGAGAAATCTGTACTAAAATCCAGCTGTGAGGTTGCCTCGGAGGCTTTGAGAGACTGTGACTTTTGCTAACATGAAACAGAAAATCACCCTTGTACCAGTTGTTAGCTAGCTACTCCTAGCAGGAACGAGCTCGTAAGGTCTTGCCTTTCTTTGTTTACTGTCATGCTCTGCTCTGACAGAGTTAGAAGTTTGTCAAGGCATTTTACTCTGTCGAAAAATGAATAAAACAATTTACACTGATAAAATAATGAAACAAAGCAGCATCAGACTAAATTAATTCCTTCAAAGAATTTTGGATGGAAAATGTCTTTTACCTGCTGACAGGAAGGCAAGAATAGCAAACAAAGGCATAGGAATAAAAGCTATTCAATAAAATATCGATTTCATTATCACCACCTATTCAACTTAATTTTCTTGGCATCCATATCCCTAATGCAGGTTTGTGATAGATCGTACAATCACTTTTTAATTAAGCCCTACTGTGCCTTGTATTAAGAACAAGACAGTATACATTATGGCACAATATATCTACCAAAATATTTAATGCATATCCTTTTCATTTTGGTATTTAAAAGTTGTTCTCTTAGGAGGTGGTATCAGTATTTAACAACATTCTTGACAGTAAGTATAAAACCAAAAAGCTTCATACTTAATCTAGCTATGTCAAAACTGAAACTCCATAAAGTAATTGCTTTCTGTATATATAGTATTTATATTGCATTTTTTTAATTATTACGTAGCTTTCAACATCTTAAGGTGCAAAACTTGTTCCTTCGGCTACATACTGATGAGACAGAAGTGGCATAAGGATAGAAAACTGACATTTGACCAGTTGAATGCTACATGAAACAGATGTCATCATGTTACAAGAGATACTTAATGAGAAGACTGACTGAGTTGGTAGTATTTTTTGGTTCAGGTCTCTTCTGGTGTATTGCACTTCTGCTGCTTGTGATGGGTGGATCCACTATAAGAACAGCACTCATCTTCCACAGTAGTACTGGCACTTTTCAGAGAGCAACATTCACTTCAATTACTAAAATGCACCTACCTTCTTTCAAGTAAGAAAAGGCTGTTGTTGCCTGTATAATGTGGTTTTAGTTTTTAATGCCAGAAATGAATCAGTAAACATAGTTACATTATGGTATACTATTTCTTATTCTGTACCCATAGTAACCAAATTAATCTCAAGGCACTGCTGGCATTAATTCAATCTGAAGCTCATACTTTGGATTTCACATAGGTGCCTTCATCCTATTCTTCTTCTCAACTAATAAAATGTTAATATATGGCAATATATTTATTTCTGGTTCAGTTCAAGTTGAGGTGTGCAGTACTTTGCAGAAACCTAATTAATATGAATCATACATAAGAATACTCTGTTTAGTATACAAAAAAAATAGCACATGAGGATGAAACAGAAGATCCAAGAATTAATTTCTAGCTGTAACTTCTCTGTCTCTAGCATAGGGAAGGCCAGTTTTCCTTATCCTTCAATCTCCATTAAAAAAAAATCCTAACATACAGCGTAGTTCTGCACTGTTGAAGAGCTACACTAAGCAAATCACAAATTATTGAAAAAATAACAAGACTAAGGAGATCTTGGAAGATGAAATACTGACATCTCCCCCTATACCACCATGAGGGTTGGTGCACACGAGCTATTAACTACAGTGATCTACAGTTCCCACAGTGATCCAGAAGTACTGTCTTCAGCAACACCCACTAATAAGAGTTTTTCCACTCGACCAGCCTTCAGCCAAAAATACACATCCAGCTGATAGTGAAAAACCATCTCCACACCCCAGGAATTGTGCTGTACTGCTCAGGAGACATAGGCAGCTCATCAGCTGTGGTATTGACTAGATCTCTAGACCTCAGCAAGAAGAAATCCAGTTCTTTTGTCAGAACCTAATTTGGGCAATCTGATACCCCAGGCATGCTACTATCCCAAAACCTGCTCTTTTACTTAGAGAGGTTTTGCAGCAACAGTTCACACTTCTTGGAGCCCTTTTTACCTAACTGTCCCTAGCCCCTTGGACTCCCAGGAGCACTAGCGTCTCCAAGTATTTTGGTGCTTTCAAAACTAAGAGAAATTACAGCACTAAATGGTGCCCAACTTGATCCAGCTACTGAGAGAGCAACAGGGCCAGATTCTGCCACCCTTATTCACCACCTAGAACAAGCAGTCCCATCAAAAGGGTGAGCTGATGTGGAGAGTGAAGGCAATGCTTACAGACGAGCAGAGGGAGTGTAGGTGATCTGTGGCTCATCAAGTGAAGATGATCCTCACTCTGAAAAGAATCACCATCATTCCAGTGCTGCTCTGCATGGAAGCTCAGGCTCCAACCTGTACATGGGTCACAGATCTGCAGCAAAGCTGGTATTTGGCTTACAAAGATCCCATGTTCTGGGAAAAGCCATTGGGGATGTTTGAGCAAGCCCACACACAGGTTGGACTGGCAGCCCCATGCCCACCACTGCAGGACACAGAAGACTCAGTGGGTCTCTCCATCAGGCACTTCACTCAAGGCTGTATGAAGAGATGCTCAAGCCCAGCCTTTGCAGAAGGACCCATCTCAAACAAACCCTCACAACACAGGACTGCATCAAACAGGTGGAGTTCAAAGAGCTCCCCTGTGCATTTCATGTTCTTGCCTTGGTATCCAAGCAGGAAAGCTCTCAGGGAGGCCCTGGTGTGCCCCTGGGCACACTGGCCTTGAGCCCTGCTGCATGCTGCATTCAAGGGCACAATACAGTCCTTCACTTTTACCAACTGCTACAGAGTAAGAATTCCTAGAACGGCTCAAACACATAACAGTTCAAATATGAGTACTTTCAGACTTCTTTTTTATTCCAAATTATGTGCTTTGCCAGCTTCAAAAAAACAGATGGAAAATACGTCCCTAAATGTGCACCCTTGTGATCATTCCAAAAGGAAGGCAGCACCAAGTAGCTTAAAACGTTTGCTAGAAAAAATCTTTTCCATATCATGCAAATAGCAGACAAAAATAACTGCTAGGCAATTGATATACATACAAATATTGGTTATTTTAAACAGTAATTTGTTACTGAGGACATCTCACTGAAATATTATAATATTCAATTTCCTCTGCATTTGCATGG
This sequence comes from Sylvia atricapilla, assembly GCF_009819655.1. Classification (NCBI taxonomy): domain Eukaryota; kingdom Metazoa; phylum Chordata; class Aves; order Passeriformes; family Sylviidae; genus Sylvia; species Sylvia atricapilla. The sequence goes on along the minus strand of NC_089143.1, from coordinate 15,289,716 downwards.
AAAAGGAGCTGGAGCGCACATGATCATTCATTTAACTATTACATAAATACGTCTATCATAAGATCACACGGTGTTCAAGCCAGAGTTCAAATACATGTTTAATGCATGAGAGTATGATGAAGAAACTTGTGAACTCACAGGTCTCGTAGCACAATCTCAATCAGATACAAGCTTGGTGTAAATATGTACAGTGTCGTGTGTTTTCCAATAGCACCGTGTCTCCAGGCAGCAGTCTGACATCAGCAAAGGAGACAGGTGGTTCCCTTTCCAACCCCAGAGGGGTGAAAAAAAAAAAAGAGTTAAGACAACGTGTAAATATAGCAATGTTTTTTCCTCAGTGTTTTGCTACAGTTTTCAACCCTTAATGAAACTGCAGTGCCTGAACAATTCTCATAAAGTCTTTGCCACAAATCAGTGAGTGGATGTCATGTCCTAAGATATTTATAACCTTAAAGGTAGTGGTAAGTGATACTGTTTGGCAGCCTCGGTTTAGAAGTGCTGAAGTTATTTGCCTTTTGGTTTCGTAAGAAAGGAGCTCCAAAAAGCCACAAAAACCCAGTTTCCTTGCTCTAAATGTATCCCTTTCCTATAGCAGATCACTGTTACTAATAATGCCTGTAAGAATGACAAACAACAGTCAATCACAGGCACAGGGCAGGTCACAACTGCTTTTAGCTAGCTCAACTTCGTAAACTTTAACAGTGTGAGGTATGCTAAACCCTGCACAATCCACAGTAGTTTGATTTTGAATCTCACATTACAAGAGTTCACATGTATGGTAACCTGCATATAGAATAACCCAATTTGGCCCTTTTTTCCTATCTGTACATAAATAGATACTTTTTTTTTATTTTTTTTTTTTTACACAGTGACAGCCACTGCCTCTTAAACCATTTTCTTTTGTTGCATTTCCTTAGAAACACAAATCTTGTTCCTTGGCAGCAGTTGCAGTAAGTGCTGTACCACATGCCCAAACTAGTTCTCACTCACAGCTTTAATTCACAGTAAGTGGCACGAAAGGAGGTCAACACTTCTCAGAAACCACTTTCAGTTCTTTGCTGCTTCAGTATCTATTCTGTAAAGCCATCCGCCCTAACAGAAAGAAAGTTGTTTCGTATATTGTGTCCCTTGCTTTTTTATTATTGTCATCTTTATGGAATGGGCTGCAGAATATATCTGATGGAATAAAAGAAGATTATTCCTGAAACCACATTCCCTGTCTCCCTTTTGCAAGATCCTAAAAATGTAAGTAAAAAGAAAATAAAAATTAATACTTTCTGCAACAAAACCAAAACGGCCCTTTCTTTTTCTGTGCAGAAACACTTTAAATAAATGGCATCTTGCAACTCAGTGTCAATCACCGGGTCTTACTTTCAGTTCAATTTTCTTGCTTACAGAATGATTTTTTTTTTATCAATCCAACCAAGACATCATGGCGGTTGAAAATCAAACAGCCTTCTTTTTTGCCATGATGCATCACTGGCAAGAGGAATGGCCCTGCTGACAATATTTTGCTGTCACATTTGCCTCTACAGCTTCACTGCCTTCTCTGTGATCAATGAAAACAGATTTTGACCTCATCTATTTCATTTCAGACCATATTCTGCCCTGAGGCACACGAGTACAACCTATCATAGTTATAGTGGCAATTGGGGCAGAATTTGTTCCTTTCCTGACAATTCAATATGTGATTCATGAACCAGAATTGAATCCAGTTCTCCTTTCCTAGAGCTCCTCTGTTTTTTGGCATCAGTAAAAAAATCAGCAGAGATGAATTTATGTTGGTCATATCAGCAGAACTGGCTGGGTAGTCAATAATCAGACTGCTCAGCAAGATGCTACCTGACCAAAAGTTAGTTACTGTATTTTATTTACACAGTTTATTCTGTAGTCTGCTTGCTTGCTTGCTTGCTTCATTTCTCCCTCTGTTGTTTAACTAATGGGATCATAAGACTTGGAAAAACACCTCCTAGTCTTGAACATTTCTAATTGGCTTAATAAAGCAAACCTAAAAAATGATAATCCTCTCCACAACCATCACCTTAAAAAACACACCCCGGCCACTAGACATGGAGTACATGGTGTATTCACAGGGTATGCAGCGCAGGCAATAACAGGATGATCAAGTTTCTCATTAATCCCCAAGACAATGGACCCCTTTTGAAAACACAGGCTCCATTTATATTCACACATGGCTCTGTGTGCCAACACCTGCACGCACTCTTTCATGCAACTCGCTGCACAGCTGAGGCGAGCACACTTCAGCACACACTGTCTCACACAGACACACAGCAATGCCACCTGAGACCTGCAGCACTCCAGCACACCTATGCTGCACCACCTACAGAAGCAGCAGAGTCTGTTCTAGACCACCCTGGGAGCACTGGCACTCCAGAGGCAATACCAGGAGCTCTTTTTGAACCCTGGGAGTCCCCAGTGTCTCAGTCAGGATGAGTCAGGCTTTGCATGCAGATTGTATAGTGATTTTCTGCAGGACTCAGTTCTCAACCAGAGGCAAGGTTGACATCACTTTGAAAACCACATCCAAGACATCTAATGAGTTGTATACAGGAGCTTAATCTGTAGTAAATTTGATGTACGGTAAAAAAACCTCCTTAATATAACAAAAGCACTAATCAACATATTGTGTATTAGGCCTGCAAAGCACCAATTATCAGATGAAGAGGAGTAATGCTAGATAGTTCCAGTTTCCTCAGTTCTTTAACTATTTATGTCAATGGAAATCAAGGAAAAAATGCCTATGGAACCACATATGAAAACACACATGAAGGATTTCAGCCAACATTTCAGTTGAGATTTCAATGTAAGGAGAAAAAAAAGTATTTAACAGTAAAACAACAAAAATATATATAGCTCAGGACCTCCAAGTCCTGCTGCATACTGCTATTGTACTGGTTATGAGAAAAACAATTTTTAGACGCAAATTATTTTAATTTCCCTCACCATTTAAGAAAAATGCATTCAAAGCAAAACACAGAGCCTGATCCTGCCCTTCTGCAACCCCATCAATAGCAGCCTTACCACAAACTCCAGTGAAGCAAGATTTATCCTTTCCCATGGGCCATGCTCTGAGTCCTTAATTCAACACCTTATTCACCAACTCGTTCCATGAGATTAGCTGTGGTTTCAAGCGTTATTCATTCAAAGCAATGGGTCTACAAACACTCTCTTTCTCTGTATTGCCAGACTGAAGAAGATATGAACAATTTGGGGAACATTACCAAAAGCTCAGAGAGAACCTCAGTATCTTCTGTGGGGTTTTCTTTGGAGTGAGAGAGCTTCCTGAGTTTGAAAACCAGGCTTGTAACGAAATAAATAGAACTCTCTTCTCCTCCTTTTTTTTTTTTTTTTTAATTTTTTTTTTTGGTAACATGACCTAAAAAAGGATTTGCAAATACATTTGGAGAGCAATCCTGCATTTATTGGATTTTTGTTTATTTTCTGCAGTTATTTCAAAGAGTTTCTCAACATTTTCTGTCTATCAATCTTAAAAGGTTCATCTTTTCCAAGTGCAATGTGTCTAGCTTACTTTTCTTTTATTTCTTAGTATATTTGTTACACTTACTAATAATTACCTGAATGCCCACACAATGCTTTATAAACGGGACCGCAAATATCCCCTTGATCACCACCAGCAAAAAGCTTCTCCTCCTCAAGGGAAATAAAACCCAGTGCAACTTTTTGCTGTACTATTTGCTGTTTTCCCAAGCTGCAGGAAAGCCTGTGCCTGCTGGTTGGGCAGCCCAGGAGGGGTCTGTGTGCTCGGAGGCAGAGCACAGGAGCCACAGCCTGCCAGAAGTGCTGATTCACTGCAGCCGCTGAAGAGGCAGCGTAGCAGCTAAGCTGGGGGAAAAGATGGCACAGAGCAGGGGGGCACCTTCATTGGTACAAATAAATAAACAGGAGGGAATGCCAAAGCTGCTGCAGAGACTATTCCCTAAGAACTCTGCTTAATACATGCATGTTTGTTCATTTATTGGAACAAAACGTGTTAATACAGTGCTAGCCATAGGGGGAAAAAACACTTGCAAATGCACAGAAGTCATGTAAATCAGAAGTACTGCTCTATTTTACAAGAAATTTTCTCCATTAATTAATTTCATGACTTAGAGCAAATGAGCATGGTTGGAAACAGGGGACCCTGCTGATACCAATCTCACAGCATAGGATACTTTCGTTTCCCTCTCTCCGATATATAGCAGATGTACTCCCTGGCTCAAATCCAGGTGTGGACTAGGTACTTCTGCGGCTAAAACACCACCCTCTAACCTGGTTAAATCTTCTAGTAACTTTTTCTGGTTTGGAGGTAGAAAATACCCCATAAATTCCCCAGGACTTTAAAATCCAAATTCTCAGAGTTGTCACATTTATAATTAGAACGATCTGATACGACTGGCATTAGTGTGAGGTAGGAACATATTACAGAGGGCCAAGCAGACAAACTAAAATATTTCTCACCGTTAAAAAGGGAATTCTTCCAAGTAGAAATGTCAGTTGAGTCACAAGGGCTCTGTGCAAAAGTAGCACCTCTTCATCCTCATACCTACTCTTAGAAAGTCCTATGCTGCTGCCTAACTTAGCCCAACAGACCACACCACCTACCAAAGCCCTGTCAACAGCTCTGGCTCCCTGTGCTAAACACAGATCTTCCTCCAAGAAAAAAATTACTTTTCTGTAAGTGCAGAGTGTTTCAGAGCTACCTGTAACACCCCCAAACTCTACATAAAGACAGCATCTCTGTGATACTGCACACAAGAAGATAGGCCTCCACACTGAAAAAAATTATGTTTGATAAAACACTTTGTCACAGTATTCCTGGATGCAGAACTTGTGTTGCAAGAGTAACCTTCCTATGTGCTAATGAAAGTACTTTTCAAGTTACTTACCCCCACACTGCAGACAAAGAAAATTGGAAAGAACGGGAAGAAAGGAGGGAAGAAGGAAAGGATGGAGGGTACACTATTGTAGTTACTGGACCAGCAAACAAGCCAGCAACAGACAAAATGAGAACAGCTGTAAGGAACCTGGCAGCACCAGCATGTTGAGGGAAACAATAAAAAGGAGCCTGGAAGACAAGAGAAACCCTGGATGCAGATACTAACTTTTTCTTTTTTTTTTTTTTTTTTCCCCGAAAGAGGATTTATGATGCTAGATTTTGGTTGACTCCTAATACCCACACCGGGATAAATACAAACGAAATTAATTTTACAGCTGCAATCTTTCCAATTTTGAACATGGTGATTTGCTGTAAGAAACCCTATCACCACGTGTCAAAAAGGAACATAAAACATAACATGCAGTATTTTTTGAGAGACATCAGTTGTAATTAGATGAAACCTAAGCAAGCTGCTCCAGGGAGAGGTGGATGGAGTCGCACAGCAGAGTGCCTGGCCTGTGGTGCAGATGGCAAAGCTCAATCCAGGCAAATACAGTGGGAAGGCCACAGGAGCTCCCATGTATCAAATAATAACAGTAATGTGTCTCTTCCTTCTGCCATCCGGTCACTGAAATCAGTGTGAAAGCAGCATGGAGATGAAAATGCTATGGTCAGGTATTAGGTTAGAACTTCCTACCTGACCTGAGATTACAACCATCATCCCTCATCCCTCTTACTTCCACATGACAACCCTCATCCCTCTTATATCCTAAACTAAGCCACTGGTCTCAAAAGTTTTAGTATCACACTATGGCCAGTCTTCATTCTAATGTATTTAATTTTTCTAGAAAATCAGTAGTAACTGATCTGTAACATAGACTTGGTATTAAATGACACCACTGATGTGTGAAGAGATGGGGATACTCCTCAAAGAAAATATGAAAAATTTCAGAATACTATGTCTGAGAAAAAAGGTGGGGTACTTATTTCAGAATTAGGGCAGGAGCAGTTTATTTGCTCACAGTCCTTCCTCTCTTACCCCATGACCAGACTGACAAATTTTTCTATTTCAATGCTTGGGAGAACCAAAAAGGGTGCTGTCCTTTAGTCCTACAAAATACACCTCCAGGTATGTAATATTTCCCTTGTTGGCTTCTGCTGGTGAGGGTCATATTATTAATGTATTTGGCTCACCTTCCTGCAGCCAGACATTCCCACAACAGGTGTGGAGACCAACAAACTGGTGACATTTGTACCAAAAAAGCATCAGGTCCTTTACAGCACGAAATCCATGATTTTATAAAATGGGTCAGTGCTGAAGAAAAGTCACTTTCCTGAGAATGAAAATACGCAGTATGCTTTCTGGTATTTCACCTGCCTGCCATATTATCCACGAGCATGACAAATTAATGGCTATAGCTATATTATAGCACCACTTTACACTGCCAGGAACACTCAGAAGGATATTGCCCCTGTGAGAAGGCAAACACTAGACCAGCTTTCCTGGATAAACTAGGGGTAAACAGATGCCTTTCAAACTACGAAGAACGACAACAAATTTTTACAAATACACTGAAGAAAACCCTTTGTAAGGCTTGGGGTTTTTCCTTGCTTTGGTTTTCAGTATTAACACTTTGGGCACCTGATGTTAATCCCTCCCGTATTTCTCAGCTCTCGTGTAGAAAACAGAGCACAGCCCTGCTGCTGCGGCATTTCCAAGTCTGCACACAACATGCTGCACATGCCATTGCTTGACATTTTATTGACAACAAAGGCCCGCAGCACAGCAGCACTTTTAGAGATGGGATTAGCATAATGAAGTCCATCTTCATGGCTTTTTCATGGCATTTCTTTATGAGAAAGAGTGAAAAAAGACCCAAACCAGAAACAAAACTGTTTTAGTCTTTTAGGACGGAGTCTCCTCTGAAATAATTGTATAGTCCTAAAGGACAGAAAAGTCTGCAAGTAAAGGAGCACATTTGTACTTGTAAGTAGAATATAACTGCTGAAGAACCAGGGTGAAAAAAAGATACTGACCTTTCTATAGGTCAAGAAGAGCTCAAGTGTGGGGCCTGGACTAGTACAACAATACAGCTGACAGAGTAAGCTCCATCCTGAGATAGTAACATGAAAAATACTGAGCCTTCCATGTGGGACCTTCTACTACTCAGGGATGGGCTGAAAGGGTCTTGCAGCGATGCAAACACCAAGATACCAAACCCCCTAAAAATACATGTACAAACCCCAGCAGATATTGCTTATTGCAGTCCCAAGTCAAATGGTTCTCATGCATGAGCAGTCCAGACAAACACAGCCACTGAACCCAGCCTACATTTGCCAGATGTCCAGCCCATATTTGCAAGGTGGCCCTAAATGCAGGAACGAGAGTAGCACTCTGAGCAGGAATCAGCAATTTTGTCTACAAAGCTCTGATCTTCCCCTCTTAAAGCTTCAAGAAAACTCTTCAATGAAAAAGTGCTTGGCAGAGTTTCCATCTGTTCTTGGCTGGACTCGCTAGCCAAGTCTGAAGCACAGAGAGCTTTGCTTTATTTTTTTTTCCTGGTACATAAGTAAAACTCCACAGTATTACTGCTGTTTACAGAATGAAGTAGAGCAATCACACAGCCATCAGCCCAGCCTAACTCTAGTTGATAAAAAATTAATTTAGACAATTAGGAATCATGCTTTCTGATTTTTGTAAATTTTCTCTCTTTCTTTCCCTTTGGTCTGTCTTTTTTTTAAAGTCCTGTATCCCAGCTTTCCTTTTTGTAGCCTTCTACAAACACGTAAAAAAAATACCTAAGTATCTACATGAGTAATTTATTCAGAACCTTTTCTGGGCAACAACAAAAGAGCACATCAATTTGGTATGACCTCAAACAACTATTTAATCAAATAATGTTGCAAAGCTGCCTTAGTAAGAGATCAAAGAAAAAAGATCACAATAGTCACCAATTGCAGCAATAACCTGTCTGCAACTGAATTCTTGGCTTTAAGCAAACAAATTAAATCCACTTAGAAATTAAAAGCTGCAACCTCCTTGCCGTGAACTCCTTGCAAAAATGGGGCAAATTACTCTGGTCACGGGTCAAAATAACAAGTATTCAGCACCTGTCCTGAAAGTTCTGTGAACTTGCAGAATCATAACTCAATTTCTCTAGGAAGTTCTGAGATGCCTTCTGAAAACCAAACCTCCACCCTGGTTCACAACCTTTGTTTAAGGAAGACAAGTAATCTACATTGTGAGAGGCTGTGCTCATTTTCCTGACGTACTTCTCTGTGACCTGAACCCTCAGTTATATAAGAGTGGAAAGCATGGACAATTCATTCTTAATGCTAGCTCAGTCCTGGCCTCTCCTGGGCACTGGCTGAAAATAATACTAAACCATGCTGAATCATTTACAGTAGCTTTATGATGTGGATTATCATTCAGCAAGGACTGACCTGACCCCATCACACTCATTTCATGCAGCAACACAGACTGGACTCCAGAATCTAACAAATGCCACCCACACTGGCACCAGCACAAGTCATGCATTCATGCAGAAGGCTTGCTCTAGAACAAAGTTGCTTTAAATTTATCCTGGTAGTAAGCCTTCAGTAATTGTCATATCCCTGGCCTCTTTTGTCGGCATAGGCAGTGCTTTAAAACTATAAGCTGCCAGACACATATGCAGGTTTTTATTTCAAGCAGCTTCCCCATTCTTACTTTCAGAAGGCTACTAGCCATTATGAGAAAATATTTTGTTAATCAATCCTTCCAGCAGTTACCAAGATTTCTAATGCCTCTGCTAAAATAATGGTCCTTTATTCTGCTTCTTCCTCCAGACAGAGATTCTGGTCACAAGTCATGGGAACAATCTACTTCCTCTTGGACACACGAGATACTGTGCTACAGTGCAATGCAACAATGTGGGCTCCTCAGTCATGCAGGACCTGGTCATATGGCTGCCCACTGAATTCCTTCTCTTTCCACCATCATAAAAGGAGTACAAGATGCTGTTGCCATTTATATTCCACTGATTACACAAGCTATTTTCATGGCAGGACTCTGCTACTGCATTCCATCTCACAGGCTGAACAGATTGAGCTTTTTTAGTGGATTCTATTAAAATAGATGTTCATTCCAATAGGACAAATTCATCAGGTGAGGAGCTTTTACAATGAGTCATTTTAAGGTAGTCTTTGTACACGTCCTTTTCAAATAGCCTGAACTCTTTGAATGATAAAAGTGCACAAAAACAATAGTGGCTGTGAGTGGAGAAGAAACATTTTAAAAGCTGGGTTTGTTAACCCAGAAAACAAAACTCCGTCTGATTTTAGACTGGATCTTTCTATGCGTATTTCCATCCCTACTGTTTTCTTTTTACTTTTAAACTAAGGGAAACAAAGGTTTTAATTGCATTTTTACTCATGGACTTTCGTTATCAATCATTTATGTTTCCTAGTGAACTCTTACACTAAATAAAAAGAGAAAATAAGAATAAATCTTTTAAAAGGAATCAATTTGCTACACATCAATCCCTGCAGGCCATGTGCTCATAAGTCAATAGTTTAAAATGAAAACATCTGATCAAGGTAATACACCTGTTAAAGGAGCATAAAATTCCAAACCCAGTGGTAAAATATAAAGATTATGAAGCCTCTTAAAGGAGCCATCAAAGTAAACTATTACACAGATACATCTGCTTCATACCAGCACTCGTTCCATCAGTGCCAGTCACGATAAATGAGCATTAGGACAAACATTTCATAGAGCATCTGCAGAAAATAGTATTTTTCCAAACGTGAGGAATTCAGCTCAAGGAAAGAACCAAGTAATGATTTAGCCTGGCGTGCACTTTCTAATAGAAGATCTCCAAGCAATGCAAACTGCTAATGATCAGAGCTCACCATAAATCTGCGCATTAGCGATTTATCAATCCTGTGTTACAGACGAAGCAAGTCCCATACACGACAGGCAGGGTGAAGTGACCAGCATGCCTGAGCGTGCTGAGAGATGGGCTCAAGCACTGACTAAACTCACAGGGAATCAATACTGTCACTTGCCACTATGATTATTACTATTACACAGTTCAACCACTTGTTCTCTTGTTTCCTACTCCAGTGGCTCTGTCTTTTGTAGCTTTGCTGGAGGAGGGAACAAAGCTCCTCACCAGCACAGGCATTCCTGCACTTTCACAGTGTGTCATTCTCCCTACCTCTCAAGCAATACAAATCCCACATGGATGCTCTCTGCCAACATACTCACTTGTGCATGTGCTGTTGGTAGAGCCAAGGGGATTTTTGTTTCTCTTTTGTTTGCCCTTTTTTTTTTCTTCTTTCTTCTCATCTTTAATTTAAACACAGTGTGCTCAGGGCCCCATGTAAGAGATTTTTTAACCCCTTTCCAAAAGCTTATGGGCCTTTTGAGTATCAGTTGTAATTGGTCTCAACCATGTTTTGTAGTGCTTGTGACCACACTTGGGTTTGGCCTCAAGTTCAAAATGAAGGGAACAGTTGCTACCTTGGTGTTCCTGCTCCAGACTTTCTCCACCTTTCTCCCTTTTTTCTTCCTAAGGTTATGTAGACACGAGAGGAAGAGAAATACAATTTCATACAGAGGGCCAAGAGAGGAGAATGATTTCTTCTTCACACAATACCTTCCTGTTGGCCTTCCTCCTGGCTCCCAACCAAACCAGCAGCCAAACCTCCTCTGGTTCACAGCCCCAGGAAAGGCTTTCACAATAGTGAAATCACACACTGATTTCATAATACCCCATTTTTGTGCAAAAGAAAGCTGCTAATTTATACCACCCTGCTCACGGATGCTGCTATAGGGGCACAGGGTGGCTGCAGGCAGCGCCCAGAGGCAGACAGTGAGTGTCTCCTGCCCAGCAGCACATGGGCAGGTCACTGTGAACCCCATCGCACCAGTGTTTCCCTTTTTACTCCAGGAGTTGCTGGTGTAATGTTACCCTCTGTGTTACCACATAAGTAATGCCGCCCATGTGACCAAGATTTCCAGGTGTGGCATTTACATTTTTTGCATCTTTGACGTTACTTCCTGAGGGGGAGACACCATGGCCCCAATCCCCACCAGGAGCCCAGGCTTTTTCATCCAGGATCCTCACAACACAGCTTTCAACACATCTGCAAAGTGGCTGAACAGTCAGGGACACTGTCCTGCTTTATATAACGCCACAGTTTTTGCATTGTTTTTGAAATGCCTGGTGCAGGTGTCAGCCTGTTTAAAGGGTACAGTCTGTGTGCACACCTCGCCTTCCCCATGAGCACACGAATTGTTACCTCTCGGAATGCATTGCCTTGGCGCTGCTGACATTTATGTAGAACAGAGAGGTCTATTTTGCCAGCAATGACTTCAGCGTCATTCTCAGTAACTTTAAAGATCAACCATAACAAAACAAAAAGGCTTCTGAATTTTATTGGCACGTGCTGACACAGGAAATGTGAAATAGGGGTACCTGTCATAACTGATCCTTCATATTCTGGAAAAAAAAAAGAGAAAAAACCGACTAACCAACCCCTCCCCCCAAAAAAAGAGCAACCGTAGAGAACTGCTCTGAACTCTAAGGCCACATTGAAAGAGGAATGACTCAAAAATAGCCTTGTCTGAAATAGAGCCCCCAAGGTAAGTGTGGCAAGGGAGCGCCCCCAGGCAGGGCAGGGCAGGTGCCTGCTGCAAGCCTCGCTCACAGGGCGAGGGAGCTGCTCTGGAAGGAAGGGGTTAATATTAGCTGCGTGTTATACTCAGCGATGCCTTAAATAATCATCACATGGCTCCTGTAATCTGTTCCATGCTGTCAGCACTGGGTTAGTCATAATAATATCAGATAAGAGCTGTTCAAAGTGACATACTAACCAACATGAGAGCCACATGACTTTCTGGCTACATGGCTGCCCTTCACCTGAACTTTGGCTTAGATAGTTTTATACCAGCACAAGGTGTGCTGGCGTCAGAGCCCCTTCCCTGCACGGGCAGTGGGAAAACACCTGCCCCTCCAAGCACCCCACAGCCATCCCCTGCAGAGGGGATGTTCTCCTGCTGGGACACCCTCTGGACATCCCCCCTTCATTTTTTTCTAAGCTGGCTGCAGGGTAAGAGAAGCACTTCTGGCACAGGGCATGCAGGGTGACTTTTCCTTTTTTTGACAGTACTTCCTGCCTCCTTTGTTGCAGGCAGCCAAGCAGAGGGGCAGAGAGGGACAGCAGCAGGAGGGACCCTAGGTGGGGAGCAGGAAGGAGGCAAGAGCAGGGGAGAGGATTGTGGAGGGGTGCAGGTGCCATGAGGAAAAACAGCAAGGCTGTGAGGATCTGCAGCAGGGAGGACAAAAGTGGGCAAACTGCAGCAGTCAAAAGGGGGAAAGAAAATACTAGAAGCACAGAAATTGGTGTGAGAAATTGAGTTTAAAAAAAAAAAAAAAAAAAAAAACAAAAAAACAAACAAAAAACCAAAAACAAACACCAACAGAACTGGTTGTTGTATGCTTTGAAAGACACATGCACAGAAAAAAAAAAAAAATAGCAAGAGCTCTAGCACTCAAAAGGTGCCCATGGCCAGCCCCAGAGACAGGGAACAACTTCCTCTGTACCTTATGAACCAGCTCCTACTCATCACTTAGCTGCCACATCAGCCCAGGGGGAGTTAATGTGATCTCCCCAAATAGCTGCCTGCTGTTTTCTTTTTCAGGCAAGAGAGATGCTTTTTTTTTGTTTGTGGGTGTAAAGTTTCCTGCACAATCATGCCTTGGTATTTCAGAATGCTAAGTAACTACAAATAATTAATAACAGCAAGCCAAATCCAGCAGCAGGCTATAAACTGGTGCTGAGCAAACCAGGGAATTGGTACAAATACCCTATTTATAGAAGAGCTGAAAGGAAATCCATTGCATTGTTACAAGAGATGTGAAGACATCTTTCTTGACAAGTATCATGTTATCCTGCCAGAGCTCCAGTGGCACAAGACTGCTCATGTCCTGTGGCTCCACTCTCAGGCTCTAGCAGGGTGCATCTCAGTAAACAGCAAAGCTCCAGCAGCACCAGCCTGGCCACACGGTGTGGAGCAGCTCTCTGGAGAAGGCAAGGGGACAGCTGCACCACCAAGAAACAAGAAGAGCTGAGCAGGCTAGTGCAGGGTATCATCCTGGGGAAAGGGCAAGTGGAGGAAAAGGAAGTGTAGAAAGGAACTGCTGTTTGAAGGAAGGGAATTCAAGGGAAAAATAAGGTAAAATGAGTGAAAAAACCTGGGGAAAGAAAAAAAAGATAGGGAAGCACAGCATCAGAGAGAGGTTAAAAGAAAATGGAAAAACAGTGCCGAAAAGTATTTTGCTTTATTTTCCTGCATTATCTCTTCCCTTATAGATTGCAACACACTCCGTCTGTACACCCTAAACCACGAAGTTTTGCCCCCTGAGGAGGAGATCTGGACTTTGACCCTTACTGCCAAGTGTCCAGTAAGTGTTCATCTCTGTAACATTGAACTGCCGTGGGCACCTAAGACACTCCCATACAAGACCCCTCTAAGCCAAAAAAGGATGGTGTCAAACAAGCTTGGTGAAGCTAGGGCATTCCAACCAGAAGGGAGAAAAAGGCGAGTGTTTGCTGCCAACAGTCAGCTCAGGCCAGCTGCAAAGGCTGCTCATACAGATCTTGTCCTGAAGACAAGGGGAGGCTGGATTAAGCCCTGGCTTGCCAAGAATGGTGATCAGTCTCTCACTCATTCAGCAAGACTCCTTCAGCAGAGAGAAAAACCGCATAACAAGAAAGACATTCGTTCCCTGGCACTTGCGAGTCTCTTGAGTATTATGTAAATACCTGCTCTCATGGGTATTGGAGTTAAGGAAAAGGGGCACTCACATTAAGTCCTAGGTACAGAGGCTGGGTGGCATACAGTCAGTGGACATAAACTGGCACCTCTCAGCACAGTTGAAACTTGAAACACTTTATGAACTTATCTGTCTTGCTCTCTTCACTGCACAGGGAACCAAAACCAACTGTGCTCTTAAGTCTTTAAATTGAACAGAACAAATTTAGGGCCATAAATTTGTTTCCTAGGATTAGGTGGCCTCAGTTCCTGCAATGTTTTTTTGAACAATCTCCTCTAGGATACAGTCTGGATACCATGGGGAGTCTTGCTGGTGTCATCTCTGAAGCCAGCACTCTTTTTTTTCCTACTTAACTGAAACCCATGTGTGTTTTCTCTTCTGCTAATGCAGGTCAAAACCATTGTTACACAACAGCGAAATGGCTGGAAACAACTCCCTGCTGTTTTAAATTCTCTAACCCTAGGCAGGGTGCTAGGCTGCACTCACATCTTCCTCCATGAGTGGTAGAAGGTATGTTTGCCCACTTCTCTCACTGAGCTTTGCAGAATGTTCTTCCAAACTATGCCATTTATTATTCATTATTATTTAATGGGACCAAAGAATGCAATATGTGTAACCAAGAAATGTGCCAAGTAATGTTCTTTCTTTTAATGGCTAGATCAAAAAGAAGTTTATGTGGGTGCTGCTGTCTAAGACAGTAATCACATTTGCCCCTAGTCCTCTGCAGGATACCTTACTCACATGTTTTAAAATCTTTAAAATCAAGGACCTAAACGTGTGCTAGATATCTTAAGTTCACTCGCCTTTGTGAGCTTTTTTCCCTTTTCAAATAAATGGTTTTGCAAGACATTTCTCTAAGCCAACTTGCAGTTGAGTGCTTAACATAGCATCTCGAGTACTCAAACAGTCCTTGGAGAACACTCTTCCTACTCTCACTCTAAATGCATGCAGTGGGTGATGGAAAGGCTCTTAGACATGCCAGAAAAAGGACGGTTTTCTGATTTCTCTTTTCTCCTTGAGTTACCAGCTGCTTTGTCAACAACCAGATATCCCTGGCTCCCCTCCCTGTCTTGCCCCCCTCCCCGCCCCTGGTAAGATTTGTTGAAATGTAAGAAAAGTTGTAAAACTAGCTCTAGCAGGATATGCATTCACACTAATGCTGAAGACTCTCAACTGTGATAATTTAGCAGATCATTAATCCCACTCTCTAAAGGAGGCTGTAAAGCAGAACTAAATATGCAAATCCTCTTGTGCTTTAAACTTGCATCTGTCTGTCCGTCCATCCAACTATCTATCTATTGTAGTGGAATTCTCCTAAGATCACGCCGTATTCTAATCCATTAATGTAGCTCAACTGGAGCATACAAGATTAAATAATAATTAAAAATATATAAAAATAACATAGCGGCCTCTATACAGTGGGCAATCTCTCAGACCTTATGATCTCTATTGCAGAAAGGGGGTGCCCCCAGCACTGGGGGGGAGTAAATTAGCCTTTTATCACCACCCACTGACATTCAAGCACCTATTACTGTGAGGCACAAGTGCAAATGAGGTGGGTGGCCTCTTTCTAGTCCACTTCACTGCACTGCAACGCAATCTGGCATGACCTCCAATTCCTATTCAGGACAGCGAACACTGTGGTATCAGGGGGTTTGGGTATTCTGGCATGACTGCAGGTGGTATGCTTGCGCAGTAACTACCTGCACAGTGCCTGGGGCTAGACATTTTGCTCACATGAGCAATAAACTCTCTCAATCAAACGTAACTAAGTGTATAATTTACTATTTGCAGCTATTCTAGCATGGAACTATTCCTGCTTTAACTCAGATTCTTTTAGGCTTTTCTTCTGGCTTTAAATCAGAATCCTAAATGAACGTTTAAAAATGTAATGATCTTTGCTCCTTAAAAATTGCAGTATCAACGTCTATGGGGCACCTTCACAGTGAGCACTGCAGTGACTTTTAAGATGCAGCACAAATAAGACTGCTAACAAATGCGAAGGAACACTGCGGGTGAGAACTCAACAAGCAGTCCTGGACCCGACCATACGTGTGCAATGTCCAGGTGGTAAGGATGTCCCCCATCTCCTGAGCAGGTCTGCAGAGCAAAACACAGGGAAAAGAAATATGCAAAGCTCACAGAACCTAACCCAGTGGAAAATACCAGTTCCTGCTTGAACCACAGGAGCTCTGGAAGGCAAGAGATGCCTTATTTGTGTTCAGGGGAAAAAGGGGCACTGTGCAGATGGGGAAGACCCAGCTTCAGCAGTTTGTGTCAGAGAATAACAGATTTATTCTTGGTTGGAAAGCCCTGTGGGGAGTTGCAGCAATCTTAAGGCTGGAACTAACACTATCTCTCCAACAGCCACAGGACTCCACTCCTGTCTGGAAGTGCA
Source organism: Sylvia atricapilla (assembly GCF_009819655.1). Classification (NCBI taxonomy): domain Eukaryota; kingdom Metazoa; phylum Chordata; class Aves; order Passeriformes; family Sylviidae; genus Sylvia; species Sylvia atricapilla. The sequence goes on along the minus strand of NC_089143.1, from coordinate 15,273,596 downwards.
GCTGATGCTCCCATATGGGATTTAGCTGCTGGCAGAGAAACTCTCTGATTTGCTACAGAAATCTCCACTCTCCTCCCTCAGCCACTTCAGTGTACTGTGAGGAGAGCTACTCATCTAGGGAGACCTAATGGTCTGTGTCTGCCTCTTACACCTTTATAACCCTCCTAATTCCCTCACTGAAAAGCTCATGTCTAGAATATTCCTCTGAGAGGCTTTTGGTCTAAGGAACTACTTGGTCTTACAGAGGGTCCACTTCTGGCTCCCCACTGCTCCAGCAGAAGCTGGCATGGTGCTATATGGGGCTTGCCACTGGACTTGGTACATCAGAATCCAACAGAATAATGGTTGAGAACTGTGGATGTACCCTGGTGTCTTGAACACAGCAGAAATTACCTACACATGCCGTGGGGCATTTGTGTGCATATGTGGGCACACAAGAACTTTTGTATTTTCTTATATATACAATAAACCTGCAAGCCCTCCAGAAACCAAGCAACATAATCTGAAATATCATCTAGACTTTTTTCCTCCTCGCCAGCCTGCTGTAGGCAATTTCCTCTTCCCACTGCTCATGCCAAGATCACCTGGGTTCAGCTCAGCTATTTGAGCTAGATGAGGAGCACAATTTGCTGGGCCCACTGGATGGTCCAGTGAGCACCAGGCAATGGAAGTAATGCAATACTTAAACCATTTCTTGTCAGACATACAGGGCAACACAAGCAATTGCTTTACAGTGGCCTATAAAGGTGCACCAACAAATATAGATGGCTATTGGTTTTGCTACTGAAACCACACAGATCAAAGTAATACACAAATATGGGCGTTTGGCATATTGACACTTCAAGCTAATGAAGCAGGACATGGCTGTTGTTGGAGGTGTTTGTTATCACAGGAGAAGAAAAAAAACACATATATAAATGCATATATATATATATATATATAATCATCTAAAAATACACAAGATGCAGCCAGATTCACAAGTAAGAAAATTAATAGTAGAGCAAGCACTATAATTACTTTTGAAATTAATTTCAATAAAGAATGACAATAATGCTAAACCAGTTCCTTAATGTCTGCTCCAAACAATGTGGCCATTGTCTTCTGGTAATCCCATGGCTTGGGTCAGGAAGCACCGGGCTTTGTCAGTCAGCACTGATGTATGAACTCACATGGAGTTTTGTATCTTTACACCTTGTATCTACATACACACAAAGAAAATAATAGAGTTTATTTATTAAATACTGTTTTATTTATTTGTACTGTTGGGGAGATTGGTAATAGAGAGGGAGACAGAGAGGCAGAGGGAGGGAGAGAGGGAGAGAGGAAGAAGGAAGGAAGGAAGGTAAAAATCTGATACATATGTGTGCACATCATTTCTCCTACCAACTAAAATGGTGACAGAAATCCAACCAAATCTGCAAACATTCAATGCCTAAATATTATTGCTTCCCATTGCGCCTGGGTCTATTCCAATATGACAAGAGCTCAGAAATTAAAAACAGGAACAATAGAGACTTAAAAAAATTTAAATCCTCACTCACAATGCACACAAACACATTAAGCTACTATTTGTATGATATGTGTCAGCTCTGCATTGAGATAATTTCACAAATAACTCTGAATATGTCCCATGCTCTATTTCATCCATGGGGTATTCAGAAGAACAAGAGCTTACTAACCAGACACCATTATAACCCCAAGAAATTGTAACAGGGTTTGGTTTCATTTTCCCCTGCAATAGTTTCACACTATTTTAATTATATATGAAGTAAAATTTGAATAATTAGCTTTATAAAAAGCTGCCATTTACTTCAGTAAGTGTTTAGCTCTTTTCCTCAGAAAATTAATCACATCCATCCAAATTTCAGACTCACAACAATGAGCTGCTCAAGAATACAACACAACCTATTCTGAAAGCATCTTCTCATTGCTGAAGACAAGAAGTTTACAAAGGGGACAGGAAAACTAAACAAGCAGTTTTAGTCTGCTGTCTAAAGGATCATCCCCAAATCCACCTACCTGGTGCTTGTGTGCCACAAGCCTTATATTGAGGGGGCATTTTATAGATTACTACAACATACTGCAGAATGCTCCATCCAGTATGGCTAAAAGCAAAGTAGAATAGCTAATAATTCTGCTCTTATAATGCCAGCATAAAATGTACCCCTGCAAAGGGAAAGATTAGCATTAATTGCCTGTTGTCAAATTCATCATTTCCCACAATTTATTAGAAGTTTTGTGCATTGCAGCACCACCAGAACAAGTTTGTGAGTACTGCAATACACCAATCTTTATTCTCCCTTTGGCAAATTAATGCAGATATTTTGCCTTATGATAATTCCTAATTAATAAGAGGTTTAGGAAAAAGTCCCACTCATTTGGAACTCCAGTGCTCCTCTCATTCATTTGAAATTCAACTCTTAAGTAAAAAAAAATAAAAAATAAATAAAATATGCAGCTCTCTTTACCACATCCCATTTATTGCAAGAATACTTAATATTAGTAAATTGGTCCCTTTGGGAATCTAAATGTAGGCACATATAATAATACAAGTTGAAAACCATAATTCTATCATAATTACTTCTCATTCTGCGTTGTTGGTTTTAGGTTTGGGGGGGAGGTTATTTTGGAGAGGAGTTGTTAATTCAAAAAGGAGACTTCTGCACTGAGGATGTAAGATTTGCCTATTTACATAAACAGTTTAAATTTGAAGTGCAAGCTCTTTCATGCACAAATAACCCTTTCACATATGAAATTCTTACATGTAAAGCTAGAGAGCTAAAAAAATGTCCGCACTACAGATTCAATTCAGGTAGTCTGTACAATTTTCTGCATAGAAGACCTTTAGGTCAGCCTGAAAACCACTTGTGAATGATATAAAATATAGGAAAAATAATACAAGCCTGTAGATCAAAGCCCCGGGCTGTATTTTCAAAAGGTGTTTAGCGTAGGTGACTCATGTGCACAGTATGTTCTTACATCTTCCAGGGTTTTGAACAGTGGTAAGAACAGGCAATTTTAACTCATTCTGAGTTAATAGTTCTCTGCAACTTTAATAAGTGAAAAGAATTGTGATGTGGACTCCACAGTCAGCTAAAGCTTCCCACGTAGCACACTCCAGTGAGCAGGAAAGAAGGGTATGCGCAGGGGAACGACAACCGTGAAGAGGCTTAACCTGATTTCCTAGTTTGTATTTCCAGCCCTGCTGACGCACGCCCGGGAAGGCTGCTGGCATCAGATGTGCCCAGACTCCGCCACAGGGAGCTGGCCCCGGCCACCCGCGCCCCACACGGCACAGGAGCATCTCCAGCATCCCACGGCATCACCGGGGGCTGCGAGCCACCACCAAACAAGGCTGCAGGGGCAGCATCTGGCCTGATGCGCTCCTCGGAGGCACTCACATTTTAAAATAGGCAGGTTTCCCACAGCAGAAAAGGAGGGGAGGAGAGAGTATTGTCTTTCTTTAAAAGGGTAGTACATTAGTGACGATGTTTTTTTGTTAGATCCCGGTTTGTCTAGTTGGGGAATTTATGGACTTTTAAAAATAGATTTTGCCAAACAATTGTGTGGGCAACTGCTGACTTGCAGTCTGCAAGATATCTTTCCGTCAGCCTCAGGAAGATTAAAGCAGGTTCTATTTTCATCACAAGGGAGCTAAGGATGTAGGCACAAAGGAGAAATTCACTTTTTGTCCACATCAAGCTGAGCCTCTTGCCAGACGATGCAGCATTCACTGCAACAATTGCCAACATAATGTGTTGCCTTCTATAGCTCCTTCAGGTTGAAGAATAGCCTTGTACTGCTACACGTAGAGAGAAGGAGAATTTCCCAGTCCCTGGGTCTATAGTTTAACACCAGGACAATTTCTTTCCTAATTCTGCATGCCAAAAAGCTGGCAGAAAAGTAACACTGGCATACAAAGGAGTAACATCTCCCTGCATCACATGTGTGTGAGAAAGGAAATAGAGATGAAAATAAAACATCCTCTGAAAGATCACAGCATTACGTATTCTTGTATCTTCATTTAAGTCCTGATTCCAATCTCGGCAGTATGATGCTCAGAGAGAAAAGCAAGTCACAGCCTGGTATCTACCCCTCTTAGATGGAAGAGCGGGAAAGGAGCCCTGCCAGCATATCTGTACAAGAAAAAACCTTGCACTAAATAGGCCAACAGGGATTCAGGAATGAAAATTATCTTCTCAGTCATCCAATCCAGGCCCCTGGTGTCAGAGGCTACAATGTGATGCATTCCCTCTTGGAAAGCAATCACCAGCTTCCATAAGAAAAATCTGCTGCTACCATCAGCAGCAGGCTCTTCCAGAACTTCACTGTTCATGGTCTGAACTTCCTCCAGTTTTCAACCTGCCTTCACTTGTGGCTAGTTTATACCCTTTTATTCTTGTGGCAACATTGTTTTGTAGCTTGAACAGTCCTTTCCCTCCTTGGTGTTTATCCTTCTGAAGTATTTATGGTAAGCAATCAGATCCTCTCTCTGCCTTTGTTTTGCTAGGCTATCAGAGCCAAGCTCTTTAAGTCTCCTCTCACAGGAGAGGCTCTCCATTCCTCTGATCTTCTTGGTACCCATTCTAAACTGAATTTATCATTTGTGCACACAAACGGCCTCAATTGTACAAAGTATTTTTGATGGGGTCACACCACTAAATAAGCTGTGGAAATAGCATAAGCAGAAGAGATACAGGACCAGATCTCAGGGATGTTCCTGTTATTCTTGAATACATAGACTCATAAATGTATTTGGCATTTACAGCCTCAAAATAAAGACATAAATATATTAAAACACAAGTATTTAGACAAACAAATACAGGAAGCTTTTCCTTTGCTTAGCAAGGAAAAAATCCCCATAATTTTACCCTGAACCTAAATGAAATTTCAGAGAGAAAGTTTCCTGTGCAATCTACTAAACTTAAACTACAGCTGTGTTCCCATGAAATATCATCCCCCTGTTTATAACAAAGTAAGGGCTCTGTGCCACAGTTCCTATTTCAAGTCCTGATATATTTTGCATGAAGTGCAAAATGTAAAAGCAAACCTGGGGAGAAGACCAGCATCTCTGTGTTAGCAGCTGTTTTTCAGTTTGATATGACCTGTTCTGCTGCTGCAAGAGGAGCAAACACAGAGACCAAAAAGCAGAGCAGCTCACCAACCTCCTCATGAGGCAACTGAACCTCCCTCACAGGCAAGCACATGAGAAATGGGTAAATTTAAGAGCCTGTTACTAAGGGCCCCAAGCACAAAACCCAAGTAAACCAAACCAGGCAGTACCATACAGGTAGGAATTGCATCAAGGTATGTCAAAAGTCAGCAGGATTTCAGCAACATCCCCCATACGGCTGCAAACACTCGTGCCAGTTAATTGGCAGTGGCATTAAACGAGAAAACGGACACTGAGCAGGACACTGGGGCTAACCTTACCCTATGTGATCTGTGCCATATGATCTTTTATTCCATCTGTTATCAACATACTTCAAGAGATTAATCCAATACTCATAATTCTGAATGAGCAGATACCATTTTGTTACTCTGTATCATACTTCACAAGTCTCAAATATTCAGTGTCTGATTGACAGCTTGAAGACGTGCCACAAGGCTAAATGACAGCCTATCAATTTTTCAAGGGCAAGAAACCCTTTATGAGACATTCAGAGGTTTTTCCTTCTAGCGTTTTTCCATTGTTTGCCTAACCTAAACCTCAAGCATACACCAGAGTTTAAGGACATGCCACTGTAACAGAAACCATCAGTCAACATTGAAAAAAACATCTCAGAAAGATGTACCATATGCCCATCCTGAAAACACACATCAATTATGGCAGTCATACGAGATCTCATCAGCTCTGTTTCTGTGACAGAGCCACTGCCATCAGTTACACCATGCCCAGTGTTGGCACCCTCTCCTGACCTCAAGCACAGCCCTCCCAGCAGCTCTAGAGGGGACTTCTGTCTTCTGTGGGCACCACTCACCACAAAGGCACCTTGCTGCTCTAACCCTGATAAAAAAGCTTTACACCACAACTGATAGCTTTACTAGCCACAACAATGCAAGGGGAAGATGAAGCTGTGACAACCCCTGTGCTCAAGGAGCCACTCTGCTGGACTGTGAGTGAGGGGAGCCAGACAGAATCACACAGCCAGACACAAGCAGTGCTACTTTTCTTTACAGGAGGAGACTAGTGATTCCCTGGCACATGTGCAAGTGCCTTGGAAAGTACCAGCAGGAACATATGAACATTGCTTGGTAGCTGGCAATGCCTGTGAGGGTAGGACCCTGCTGGAAGGGAAGCTGGATGATGCCCTTTGTCCAAGTGAGAGTCACTTCTGGCATTCCTGCCTCGTCCTGCCAGGCACCCAGACTGTACAGGACAGGAGCTGGACAAATGTCAACAGCAGCTTTTTATCAGCCACTGGAAATCAGGCCAGTTAGTATCAGCAAGTCATTAATCTGGTGTTATGTTATAGGTCAAAATGTCCTTCTGTTTAGACCTTATTGTCAAAGTCTTCTTCTTCTTCAGCATCATGATTTAGTGTTTGTAGGGATGTAACTTCATGTCACTGTCACTTTTGCTGCATGTGTTCTGCTCTTTGCTTCTGAGACATCTTGACACATTGATATACAAACCAGAGATGCAAAGATGGTTGTAAATACTGCACTAGGATCCATTCCTAAAAAGTTGAAGAGAATCTAACACAATTAATTGCACACGTAGACAGAAGAGATTGATGTGAGAAATTCATAAAGAAAAAATATTGCATTAATAAATTAAGAGCTGCAACTTGTCTAAAGTTCAGCTGTATCGACTGCTAGAACATCTGAATGATTGCTATAATTACTGTAGATACCAGTGCCACTTTGCAATATGGCCTCTTGTGTGTGCATTGTCTTTCCCATCTCTGCAGCAGCATTACAGCTTCAAATGCAACTGTTGCTGAATTTAAGCTGGAGTGCCTGGAAGGCAAATGCCGTATTTTATTCCGCTATGCTTCTGGTGCTTAATTGGGTCCTAAACTAAATATGCTGAATATATACTTAATTAAATGTGCTAAAGAAATATTCTAGGTGCATTTAGGAAAGATTTGCTTGGTCAACTAAGATGTTTTGCAACTGTAATTGCATTATTGTTATTGGCATTTCTAAATCACTCTCTGCATTTCCTTTGGAATAAATGTCTTAGTAGCTCAACAGTATAATGTATTGCTATGCTACAAAACTGGAGGAACACATTATATATTCATGTACACTTGGCTTTAACCACTTACAGTATAACAATGAAGTAAGGATTATTATGCAGTAAGTTTGCTGAACCATCATCCTTTTAAACCATAAATATACTTGGCATATACCACAACATCCACCCAGTAAGAAATTGGGTAAACAGAACTCACTTATATTTTGAAATTGAATGGACAGTTAAAAACGAATTAACTGGGCAAATAATAGCATTTCAAAAATATAAAGTATAGTTCATGAACTATGGTATAACACAACCTATTTCTCTTGCAGAACAGGCAAGAGAGAATTAGTATCACACGTGTTTCTGACACCTATACATTGATTCAAAACCAGGTTTTGCTAGTGGTCTTAAATAGCTAAAATTATAAAAATACATAAAGTCCCTTTATATTAAATTTTCTGAAACACCATCAACATTGCAGCAGAGCAAGGGAAATCCAAATCCATTTTATCAGCTTCTAAATGTAATGTATGTTATCTCTGTGATAATATCTTCTGTCAAACCGTATCCAGGACATTTACTTTCTCAAAAACCACAATCAAAAACAAAACCGAGGAACACAGGACATTAAAACAAAAAAGGGATGGCCTTTAGAACAAACTGACTATACCGAATGTGGAAAAAAAAATAAGAAAAAAGAAAAAAGGAATGTTTAAATTTGGCACTCTAACAACTTTGCAATGTACAGGGATTTCTCTCTGTTTCTGTGTATTGCAGTTTTGGTAATAGGCAAATCCCAGGCATATGCTTGCATAACAGAAAACATATTTGGTTTTAGCATTAATAATTTCTTTAATCACTTTTTTCTCACTTGTGTCATATTTGAAATTTTTCCTTACATCATTCACATTTCACACTTTTTAATTCCCTTCAGAATCTCCTCTTCAGTATTTTGGGGTATTTCACACGGCATGAAATACTAACAGCTACAATATAAATTAGCTGACAAGATTCAAGTTCAAAAGGCATGGGAAGAAATCCTACTGGATGTGTAGAATCTCTTGACAGCAAATCTGATTTTGTATGGTGTCTGAGGGAGGGGGACAGGGCATACCCCAGCCTAGCAAAGCTTTTAAGCACACACTTAATGTTGAGCATACGATTACTTTAAATTACTCAATAGGATTATTCACATACTTAAATCAAATGCTCTTCTAGATTTTAGACCTTATGTACAGCACACAGTCTGTCTCTGCAGGGGCTCCCAAAATGCAGAGGGCATGTGAGAGAGGAGGATGAGGCACCTGTAGGTATTTTCAGGACCTCAGAGAACACCCAGAGACAAGGCAAAGATGTCTTTAACATCAGTTGGAAGCCGCAGCTGCTTTCCATTGGCGTGATGGGTGCCTCCAGGGTGGTTTTTTTAAAGCCTATTAAAAATGTATTCATAGAAAGTCATCCTTTTGTAGAAGTAGAGTTATTGATCAGAAATCTCTTTTCAACTCACATTTTATCCAGACAAAACCCCATTCTTCCTATGAAGCTACTCACTTCATTGTTTGGTACTGGATGCTTTTCAATAATTTTGGGATGGGGAGGTGGTACTTTGCCAAAGAAAGAACAAAAAAGAAGCCTATTTGCTGTTGAGAGGAAAACCTTGCCTGTGTTCTGATTTTCAGGACTTAGGAGTATTAAAAAGCAAATAAAGCTTTCTTTTTCTTTTGCTTAAGACAGAATAGCAACTCTGTACTATTTCATGCCCAGCTTTGGATTCCTGACAGTCCACAGCAGCTCTGTTACCCACTGGTGCAGACCTTGGCAGACCAAAGCTGGATGGAGCTGGGAAAGCGAGTTGTCCTTTAAACTGACAACACAACTGCACACAGGTTGTTTGAGGATTTACATGGAAATCCCTGTAATTATATCAATGAGAATTAAAGGTGTAAAGAGATAACAACAATCCAAATGGAGGAAAAAATATCTTTGATGTTTCTTTCTTCAGCATCAAGATCAACACAGAACAACAGCATATACATGGTAGCTTTCACAGGTAGAAGGAAATATAAAACCCTTTTATCCCAAATTAATATACTTAATTTCTCCCAATAAGAACTGCCATGTTGAAGACGGTTCTAAGAAACAAAGACCTGTAGCCATTGCTGCTCAGGGTGGTTTAAAATCAGGACTTATTTGTCTGTGTCAACATTTTAAAGTAGAGAGTATGAAGGCATTTCGTAATTGTGTACTACTGAAGATCCCAGAAACCTGAAAGGATCTGTAAGCTCCTTCAGTCTTTACAGAATGTGCCAAAAGACCATGCTGTATTCCCAACACCGAGACAGAATCAGAGTTTTGCTGCAGCCTTGGTACTTTCACTGTGTGTCACTGTGCATCAGCATTAGCTGAAGAACCGAGAGCAAGGCTAACGGCAGAGAGAAAAGTAGAGTCAGGGATTTTTTTTTTCTGAAACATCACATCTCTTTTCCATATATTAGGAAAAGGTTATGCTCCTTTTGCTCATAATTATAAAACAAGAATGTTAATACTACAAAGGTTCAGCATAAATCAATTTCAAACTGCTAAATTTATTAGGCAGTGCTTGTAATGAATTATATGAAATGGGTAACAAATCCCAGGCTAGGATTTTTTGCTGATACTTTCTAATTGTATCAAAAACACTAGATAACATTTACGTTTCTGTTAAGAGCTGCTAATTTTTTTGCACTTTACAACCTTTGGAAATACATTTCCTTATCTGCAGTGAATATTAAACAAAATTGATTTATACAACTAGAATTGTGTTTCAGATTAATAAAAAAATTACTTATGATGGCATAAAAATTTCAAACTAAATTATATTTAGATTTTTTAAATGTGCAGGGGAGCTATTTTAAAGGCTATCCTAGATTAACAGTTGATACCACTCCTGTTCTTGTAATTATTGTTACTATTACTATTACTAGCATCATCATAATAATATACAAAGATGGGCTAAAAAAAACCCCAAAACAAGCAAACAAACAACCTCCCCACACACACACACACACACACAAAAAAAAAAGCCCCACCAAAAAACAGAAGTCCTTGAAGTTGCCTTGTTTAGGGTCTGAACCTACTAAAGAGGGCTCAAACAAATATTTCAGATACACTATTAACAATTAATCAGAAGGTCATGGTGATTTATTTTCAATTCTATAATGGTGTTTTAAAGAGTACTGATACATTTCTATTATACATAGTATTTCCAGTTTACAGTTAAAGCTTGAATGCAGCAGTTCACAGAAAATCCCTTTAATTAACAAACAGTCCAGCATGCTGGCTAGGCTTTCCCATCTGAAGCAGATGGGAAAGGAGTCCTTTATAAGAAAGGAAAAAAGGAGAGGGGAGGGAGAAAATTTTTCTGTCTGATGTTATGTTTTACTGCAATACTTTCATTCATATGTGGATATTTTAAAATACATTTTAAAAGATAGAGGATATCTCTGTTAAAATGCAAAGGTCTAGGCTGGGTTTTTTTTGATACACAGGAGTAGTGCAGAAATCTCAGGAGCTCTAATGAGAAGATATCTAACCAGTTTGTTAGATGTGTCCAAACCCCAAAACTGCTGTAGCTCGTGTCCCAGTATTGGCAGTTATCTCTTGGGCAGACTGATGGGAAGAAAATATGCAATATGAAGAAGTCTTCCTTCTCTGTCTGATCAGAGAAGAAAGGTAAATAAATGGCCTCATGGTGATTGAAGGGGAGTGTCACACACCACGTGGTCACACAGAATGAGTTCTGCAGAGAGTAAGAGTCTCCTCTTTTTGACAATGAACTAGGCAGGCAAGTGAGGGGACACCTGGTCATTTAACATGCAGCAGGACTGGAATGTCAGGACCATTCGCCAAATTGCTGCTGCAGCTCAGAGCCAGAAGAAGTAAAATGTGTTTCCCTTATGCATGTCAGCTGTTGAGCTGCATCAGTAGGCACTCTGGGCTGGAATGTGAAAACAAAGCATTGCACTGGAATGTTTTCCCACAGTTCCTACCAGCTTTCACACTGTAAAAACCCATCTGACAAATACTGCCATTAGTGCATTACCTTCAAATTAGGATTAATAAAGTCCTGTCCCAGCTTGATATAAAGCAACACATACTATTTTGTATTTGCATAAAGCACAGCGTTAATTCCAGCAATTGCATGGGCAGATGACAGACTCATGGGTATGGTAAGTACATCCAACCTGTAAAGCCCAGCATGTACTGGTAATGAAGGAAAGCTTGCAGTTTTTCTTTGTCTGTCCCAGCTCACATCAGCAGTATACATCACCCATACAAGTCACCTCCTGCCTTTTTTTTCAGCAATTCTTTCAACTGCTCTGAAAGCTGATTATATGGACAGTGCCTGAGAGAGACCACTAACACCTCATACAACCTTCTCATTACTCCTTATCCTCCCAATCAGAACCACAGCATGACATTTTGGTGCCCTTGGCATCTTCCACCCAATGCTTGATCTGTCTGGACTGCTCCCAACCCCTGCAGCATCTCTCACCTGGCCCTGTGGCATCGCCCTGTGTATTCATGGTGCCCCACTTCATATGGCTCTACCACTTCTCACCAACAGCTGGTCTCACTTAAGATCAGAAAGTCACAGTTAAGTCTCTTTCCATACACAGACACTGCTCACACACTTTTTGTAAGAAAACCTCTTCACTATTCAGCTGCACGTTCTACAAGTGAGCATCCAAACGCAACGGCATTCATCAGAGGGAGTTACGGGAAACATTTACACTAATTATGCTTCTGTCTAAATTAGTTACTAGTCTTAGATTATAGTTAAACTACCAGAAGGATTTTTAAAACAATAGATTTTTTTGCTACTTAGTGGTTTTTATCAGACAGATAATGGGAGACAAGAAATAAATAAACTCAGGGAGGTACAATTACATCATCTTACTCTTTCAGCATGATAAAGAAAATGGTATTCACTTCCCTCCCCAGAGTGCTATGAGGCTTATTCCATTAAGGTTTGTCAAGTGCTTGGTTGGAAGGCCTTGTAAGTGCATGGCGTTATTAGTAAATATTAAATAGAAAACCAGATTCTAATTATCAGGATAAACAGGCTAAGTTCTGCTTGGCTAAATGCACTTGGGAGAGGAACCCAAGACCACCAGTGTGCTGTAGTACTGTGCATCCTTATCAGATCCAACTTCTCTTAGCCTCCAAAGGATCAGGTTTGCCAAGGTGCAAACCTACCAGAACTAAAATTCATCATTCCTTTCTCTTCCCCAACACTGAAAAAATTTTCCACCTACACTTTAGGGTGTATTATGCATTGTAGACTGATGTAATTTATTTTTCAGGCATCCCCACACCTGTTCATCACCCTGTACAGCTGGGACAGAGACAAAGCACACAGGTAAAGCATACAGGTCTGTGCTCCTTCGGGTAGTGGGGATCTCTGACCCTCTGAGTACACGGTTCACAGTCTCGTCTGTCACTAGCCTTGTGACTGCCTTGCTCCTTACATCCCAGCACCAGAAGGAAATTCCTGTTCCATGGTCTTTCTCCTTTTGCCACAACAGAGAGAGAAAAAAAGTATCACCCTGTAAACATTTCACCACAGATAAAAAAGACATATAAAGGATTGGCAATACACTGCATTAATGAAACATAATGAGAGATAAAACTGCCCATAGTATCATGTGTAGGTAAAGGTCTAAAATTTTTTTGCATCGATCACTCATGATTAAGACTAATGTGATCTGGTAGCTTTGGTGATGGAGGATTTTTTTACATTTGTTATTAAGTCAAACCTGTGCTGGGCACAGCCATCAGGGGCTTAACATCCTCCTGAGCATGCTATGCAGTCTGCTGGCATCTCTTGCTTAAAAGGCAAAGACAGACAGGGATTCAAAAGAGACACAATTGCTACAGTCAAGAAGCTTCTTTCACATCAGGGGGAAAAGGTGGGGATGGATAAAGTTCTGGAAAATAACAGTTCTGGTGGGTAGAATAGGAATCTATAGTACAGATAGAAGGCTCTTCACAAACAGGGTCATCCAGGTTTTGGGGTGCAATAATTTTGCCAGCTTTAAATGACCTTTAAAGGGAGCCAGGCAACCTGTGCCTACAGAAGTTCTCCCAAAGACTGAGCCCTCAGACTGCAGGTGAGGTGTATTAGCTAGTTCCTAGCCATGTACTTTGTTTGAAAGGAAAACTGCCTTCACTGTGCTCAACTTGACCACGGCAAAGGTAGTAAGTTTTTTCCTATGAGGGATAAGATCGGAGATATTCTGAAAATACAAATTTTGGATTACAGTGGCCTCTGCCCAGTGGAGACTACTTACTGAAAGCAGCATATGCAAGACTGATATTTTGGGCTTTCATAGAAAAATCCTCTACTAGAAACAGGACTTGAAACACCAGCAAAACAACTGGAAGCACAAACATTAAGCAGGATGATTTGCAACCTTTCCACCTCTCTACTCAAAATCCATAACAACAGGCTGAATTCAAACAAACAAACAAACAACACCCTGTGAAGACATAACATCAGACTCCATCAATAATCTGCACTGAGTGATTCTCAGAAGGGAAGACTTTCAGCCACATCCCTTCCCAGTCGAGATGAAGGGAGACTGGGAAGCCTGTTTCAGGTACACTCCAGTAGCCAAGTTGCAATAGGGAGCTTGGTTTTAAGAGAAAAATCACCATGGATGCCCATCTATTATGTTCTCTATTCATATAGTAGCTACAGATTCACTACAGCCCTTGCAAGCAAGCCCTTGCTCTGCTGCTACGACGTGGCTGGGCATGAGCTGAGGCATCCTGAAATGGTGGCACCATCTCCTGCTTTTCAGAAACCACCTCCCAACACTAAGCAGCCTGAATCGGGACTATGGGCTGAATTGGAACCATGCAATTTTTAATGCGTCTACTTATTGAATTTTTAATCTGCAGATTATTGACTGTATGGACTGTAATGGCTTTGAACAACAGGGTGAGTGTGTATGCCAGACATCTGAAGTAATTCTATGTGAAAAGAGATGGCAAATTGCTGGAGCCTTTAATTACACAATTATTTAATAGTATTAAGGGCGGGCCTGAAAAAACAGAATACTCTCCCCTTGCACATTTATCTACATCTCAATAAAATGAAATGTGATTTGTGTGAGGGGAAGGGAGCAGTGGTTCTGAATATATATACTGGTATGCAATATCTCTGAATGGGTTGGTATGAAAAGATGGACCATAAAAAAGTGATGGTTTCAGTCCATGGGATTTTAACACTTTTTGCTTCTGTCATCCTATAAACCCTCAACATCAAGAAGCCATTAAATGAGAAGTGATTAGTTTTCTGACCTGCCTTTTCCTACACATATGAAGATCATAAAAAGAATGATGCTGTCACTGATCCCCACATCTGTCTGCATATTGCATACTTTATAGATAGAGGCACAGCTGCCACCACAGAAATGGGGACTTCTAGGTTTTTTTGGGCAGGCTCTTGACAGCACATTCAGCACGCAGATCAATTCTCAGTGAAGCAGCAGCAGCAGCCATGGGCTGGCCTCTTCACCACAGCCAGCCCATGTCATGCCAGGCACTCCTTCCCTCCTTGGCAGCACAGTACTGCTCTACTTTCCTTTCCTCTTGATTTTATTTGGAAACAAAAAGAAACAACATCCTGTCATCAAACATCAGTAAGGCGTAATTATTATAGCTATGTTTTACCTACCACAGTGGATGTTATTACTATGTGAGGATCACAAATATCAAGCCTCCAGGAATGTCACATGAGAATGTCATAAGTAAGCCTATGTCTAAAATAAACACTCAGAAATACCTTTCTCAAAATCACTCTGTCTACCTACATGCAAATGCATGTTACTACTAAGGGCTGTTCTATACACGATTAGAGAAATAACTTAGATTAGAGAAAGAAGAAGTCTGTTATTTCAGGAGCAAAAACAGCAACTGTGCAGAGCTAATATTTTACCATGACGTCTCTCAGACTGGTGCTGTTGGAAGAAGCCCTGAATACTGGTAGGCTACAGCTCAGCTGAAACACACTGCAGCTGCTCAGGACGTGCTGCCATCAGAAACAGGTCTGAGGCCTGGCTCTTCTCTCTTTCATGCCACCGACTACGAGCCTGACTCATATTTCTGCTGCCCTTTGCCAACAGCCACATCTCAGGCAGGGAGCTCAGAGCTCCGTGATAAAAAACACCTTTGCTAAAATTTAAATAAACTGTGCCCAGCAAATGAATTTAAAACGAGTGAGTGTCAGTGGCTGCTTTAGATAGATACATTTTTACTCAGTGCTGACCAGCTCATGCATTTAGGTCTAGCAGTGTCGAAAGAAGACACAGGAATATATACCTCACTGGAAATGGCACGCAGCAGGACAGGGCTTGTCAGCACTGGGATGAGCCAGGGAAGGGAATTTTACAAATTCCTTTCAATGTCAGGTCCTTAACTTTGCAGTGTCAGTTCTGTATGCTGAAGTTTTGTTTCATGCCCTATATATATTCCCCTTTCATAGAGAGAAGGCTGGTGACTGTGCTTACTATTCTTGGAGTGCTGTCGTGAATGGGTGGAATACTAAGAGAAAACCACATCTGAAAATGTACACTCACAACGTCTTATCAGTATTGGACATACATAATTTTTTCTTGCAAAGTTTTTGCTATGAAATTGGTTGTCACACAAATTCATGTGCTTCTCCTTGCTGGTTTTTTTTTTTTTAAACCCGCTACATTACTATATTTTTTGATGTCCATTTTAATGTTCCTTACAGATAAAGCCAACCGTCTATACCAAAATTTCATGCACCCTTTTCTTTGGTTGAACAGAACTGCATTCTCACTACACAGTAGTATTTCACATACATTTCAATAACTGGGTACACTCCACACAGTTGAAATATCCACCTGTAAGCATGCAATATTTCTAACTTAACTGAATGTAAATGCAACTTTCCCCAACACACCTTCTCTAAGTGGAAGGAAGTACAAACTCCTTTGATGTAAAGCACCACTATTTAATTTGCCACCATGAGAAGTAGGGATGGTTTGGCTGAATAACTGAAACACTGGTCCTCACTTTGGTCTACCCTGAAATCTAAGAGTGAAAGGAGTTTCTCTCAGCAGCTAAGTTTTTGGTAAGTTGCAATTTATCTATTTGATACAGAGACTTCATGGAATGGTCTACAGGAACAGAAGGTATGGAAGCTTGAAGTGTTCATGGAGAAACACAACATGGAAACTAGCACTGATGGTCCACCAAGCATACCGTTCTTCTAGTGAACTCCATTTTTGAGCTGAAAATCACTACAGATTTTCAACCCACTATAAATGAGACAATGGAAGCATTCATTTGCAGGTTTTTTTTTTGCAAACATAAACTATTATTGATTACATGTGGAAATGCTGAACAATGAACCAATAACTTTGACCAACAGCATTTTAATCTCTTGAGCTGAGCAAGGTGCTCAGCCCAGCCTTTGCGTGCTCTTTGCAAGACTCATGTGGAAGCCACTGGCACAAAGTGCAAATAGCTGCAGCGCTCCGAACCGATATCTACGTAAGCAATGAGGAAGAAACCACCACAAATATGCTATTTATTGTGCTGAGGGTCTGAAAATGAGGATTGTTTTGAGCATTGTGCATATTAAAGCTCTTTGTGGAGGTTGGCTGGGATCACACCAGCTTTGATAAAGCAGGGCTAAGAAAAGATGTACAGGCTTCAGTCACAGAGGAGAAAAACATAGATGCCTTCCAGAAAAATTTTAAGGTAAAGGATGTGGAGTAGAGTTGGCTACCACTAGGTCCCAGGATGACAACGATGGTGACGATGATAATGATGATATAACAACAGCATCACCACCCCCAAGTTCTTAATTACAAAATAGATACTAAAGTAACCAAAGCCATCTAACATGCAAGTGAAAAGTTGTTTTCCTTAAAAGTGAAGAAGGGGAGATCTGCTTCTGCATCAAGACATAGTTACTCTGATTTCAGAAAATAGGTACATTGGACACAGCAGTCAGCAAAGCACCTGAGAGAAACCATGAGAAACCAAAGAATTAAGACAGCTAAAGCACAATGGAAAGACACAGTGCTCTATTAATAATGCTCACCTTTAGAGAACCATGATAGGAGCATGGCATTTAATATCAGTGCTTATCACAAGCATCTCAGGAGATTTCAGCTCTTTTAATGCATGTCTTACAAAAGACACACCACTAAAGAGTGCTGACTTCAATGTTTTCCTACTGCTAACAGCTGCCTTTCAGGCAAGATCCCATGAAGCTTTCCTCTTCCACATTTAACTGACTGTGGATTTCCACGTTTAATTGAATGGGATTCAATAGCAGGAGCAGAGAGAGTTCAAATTGTCCCTTTGGGGATTCGCTCAGGAGAAATTACTCATTCATGCCATGACATTTTGAGGGAATATCATAATGTCGTTTTGGACACAATGTCATAACTTAGAAGAACAGAAGAATAAGATGGAAACATCAATTATAATAAAAGCAAAGGTCTAAAAATTCATAGTTTGCCCTGTGTCCCTCCTTTCCCTGGGAAGTCCCAGTCTGAAAACAGCTGCTGTGCATCTGCAGTCGCTACATGCATTCTCCACTGGGTCAGCACCATCACCCCGTGACAGGGTCACCTGCAGGCGGCATCCTGCTGACTTCTGTTCACCCCAGCCATTCCAAAATCCTGTGTGGCCGGACAGAGGACAGCAGTGCTGTGGAGACCAGTACAGTAGGAGACTGGTGTTGGCGAGGTGTTTCCCCTTCCTACAGCACAACATTGTAAAGCAGAACTGATGTGGATGTGGTGGGTAGAGTGGTATGATGGTACCACAGGGTGTGACTAGAATGCAAAACCTTTCTATACACAGATACACATGAATAAGTACATGTGAACATAAATATGTGTGTATGTATATATATAGGGTCCAGACAGCTATTTTTCTGATTCTATGTTATGTGCTAATACTGAATTAAATTAGCAATACCACTCTACAGTATAACGTCAAGTCCTAAAAACACAGAAAATAAACATGAAAAATAAGGCAGATACAGAACTGTCATGGGAAGGCTTGGAGTTTGAGGCCTCTAATACAACATCTCAGAGACAACCCACCAAGTCCTGCATGTCCTTTGTGAGGACAAAGGCTCCTTCCAGAAATACTCCTTGCATAGCTGATAAGCTGGGAGGTAAAAGGGTGGAGGAATGTCCTAGCAGGTTACGTATGGCTTGATGAGAAAGTTGACTCAACACTAGCCTGCATGTAAAAGACTGCATCATAATCCTATCTCTGTCTCTCTCTGTCTTCAACCTGCTATCTGACTTAATTAAATATAAATGTACTAAGAATCAATTGTTTTCATCATGATTAAATATGTTAAAATTACTCCATCTGGTTGTGCAGTAATCAAACTTCAAGGAACAAGAGTTTAAGTTTCCAAAAATTTAAACCAGTGCTAAGCTACGCCTTTTTGTTTGGTGTCTGATTTTAAATTACTGATTATTTTTCATACATTATTTCACCTACCATGTAAATTTTCACTTTTCATGTACTACAGCTGCTATGCCAACATTCAAAAGGCACCAAACATTTTGCCACAGTGAACTGAATGGCATCAATTAGAAAAATTTCAATGAATATTTGTAGCAAGACTCTTTCCAGGCTGAATGGACAGCCCTGTCCCACTGCCACCCGTTCTGACTGCCCCACTGGCAAGCCAAGCCGTGGGAGCCACCAGAGGACAACATGCTCCTGACCTCTATGAGCACTTCTTTGCAAAGAGCTTAACCAGGAAAGTAAAGTTTCACACTAGGGTTTTGTCTTCAGGATATTATAATTATTCAGTTTTTCAGTTACTGCTGCCACTTCAATTCATTTAGCAGTAGGCCTTTTTGATTACAGTCCATTTATTATCAACGTGTTTTTTGCACAGAAGGTTACAGCAGTTTATTAATCCATCAATGGGCTCCCTAAAAATATGATCAATGATGCTGTATGAAATGCCATTCTTTATACACTTTAGGAGGCTTGGCAATTAGCACTTCAAAACATTATGACTGCATTGAAGGTTTAAAAAATATTTGTACAGAAAAAACCCTAGAATCATATCCCTGAAGAATTCTGCTGAATTAGAACAAAACATTGTAAATCTTACCACCTGACAACACCACTTTTATGAAATTATTCAAAAAAATGCATGTTATTTGCAAAAGTTATTAAAAAAAAAAGTGTTAGAATTAGGACTTGATTAATGAGAATGTGTCTAGACGAACTCCATACTGCTGTGGTTTCTTGGAGTCCTGTTTCAGACGTAACTGAAAGCTGGGAGGCAGTGCTATTTTCCAAAGCATCTTTTTAAAAGATTTTAAAATAATGCTTTTTAAAAGAAAACAATCTGACAGGGCTGCTTGCTCAGTACGGTGTGGCTATGAACTGGGAGAGGCTATGAAACACATCATAGTTCCCTTTTTGGATGAAGAGAGGCTCTTCAATTATAGAAGTGTAAACAGGTGAAGACTGAATCACGGCGATGAAAGTCCCATAAATACCTGTCTCACCACTCACGGCACACCGTGTGCAGATACAGCAGCAAGCAACACCTTGCTACAAGGTGAGAGAGAGTTAATGTTACCCACTCTCCTGCACAGCACTCACGTTACATTCAAAGGACAGCACACTCCTCTCAGCCTTGTTTTAAAAAAACCACTTACTGTAGCACTGTGCCAAATATTTTGGTTGATATTTAAATAATTCATGAATGCTAATCTCTTTTTTTTTTAATAGAAGAATAAAACCATCATATTCAGAAGCTGACCTTTTTACTCTGCTATATAAACCCATTAACAATACAGAAAAACATATCCCCAACATAAAAAGCTTTGAAATATCAATTTAAAGACTACTTTCTGCTATATCCTTTATTGTAAATGCTACCAAGAAAAAAGCAGAAACCAAAAATCAATTTTTAATATATTTCTTCCTACCACAGGGCATCGGAAACATTAATGGTTTCTATATCTACATGGCTACTCTTACAAGCTCTGCTCTTCCCACATTCGCCTTTAAAACATGATTAATGTATGTTTGCATATATATTTGAAGTATTTTTGGATGTAAATTAATTAACAATAACACAGTATAAACAAATTTCCCATTGTTTGATTTTGATCACCCAGAATAACAGTTTGATATTTATATAGCTGCTGCAACTTAGGCAAGAGAAAATGTTGCACATTTTTGATTAGCAAACTGGATTGCAAACAAACTGGGAATCCAGGCAGGAATCAGACTTTTGAAGCTAAGTTTTGAAGCCACTCTTGTTCTGCAGAACTCAAGAACCTTTAGTACTACTTTTTGGAAAAGTTTTCTGCCTTTAAACTTCTCATGGTCAAGGAACAACTCATTAAGTTGTAGAAGTTCCACTGAAAATAGGCATCACAATAAAATTATCAAGCAGTAGCTAAACTGAAGTGAGTGCATTTGAAGGACAGTTATGAACAGCTTTGTACAATCTGAGTGTAGAAAAACTCCCTTTCTTTTTCTTTTTTCTGGTGATTCTGAAAAGTCTCCCTTTTCCATCATAAACCCATACACACAGACACTTCTGCATAATTTTCAAGTTACATTTTTTAATTGAATTTCATCCCATTGTTCCCAGTTACGGCAGTTTCCAGGCTTTCCTCACCACTATTGCTGAACCCACTCCATCATGTTTTTGGAGAGGAGGGTGGAAATTTTCTCTGTAATCAACAGAGAGAAGTAGATGCCTTTGAAAGCACAGAGGGAGATCTGGATTAGGAATCTAATTAATTAGGGATTAGGAACCTAAATTACATGGACTTCTCTTCTGTTCATAATGCATGTATTTACTTCAGGAGGACTAGTTCACTATGTGCTTAAATCATGAGGGCAAGATATAATCTAGATATTTTCCTGAGGCTCACATCACATCTTCTATCACAGGTTTCACGAGACACTTTTCTTCCTCCCTTTCCAGATCAGCGCTATGCTATATATGTGCATGTTATTAAAATAACACCACATACGAATCCATAATATCAACCTCAGCCTAGAACTGGCACACTGGACTGAAAAGCAGAAAAGACAACTGGAGCACATTGAGAGGCTGTGAAACCACTGCAGAAAATCATTAACCTACGTTTGCCTGGGCTTTAGGTTTTTCTCTGTTACCTACTTTAAAATAGCATCCACCTTTTCACATCGTCCCATACTCAGAAGTGCTGGTCAATCTACTGGCTGGCTTGTGGGAAAGACTAACGCCAGTATTATTGGGAAAATCTATGTGAAAATATCAGCATTTAATAAATATACCATGGTATTGCTACAGTAATACTGCAATATTACAGAAGCTTTAGAGAAAATTCTCCTGTTGCCTGTAAATGCATCATTTAAAATCCACAATGCAACAGCCTCTTCTCCAATCAACTAGAATAGGCTTGGCTCCACAAATGCAAACTGGATAACTATTACTCTTAATATATTAAAAAGAATCAATGACATAACTGATTTTTAATATCATATGAAAATCATCAAACCATGTAATGTCATTTCAAAGTGATCTTTTAAGTGTTAAACAGCAGAAACCTACACGGCCATGAAAAGCGAGTTTTTTCCTTTTTAGAAAAGAAAGAGAGTAATCCCAGGGATTTACAACTAATTGTATAGTTTCAGCACTGAATAATTGGAGTAAGTAAAAGTCTATTTGAACTATCTCACATTTGTCAGGCCAGTGCTGTCAGCTGCAAACTCCACTCACAGGGTATCACAGTTGCTTTCTAAATACTGCTGCATACTGCAAATACTATTGGATCACCTGGGTGCATCACACTAAGTTAAGAACAGACTTGTCGCCAGTTTTAATGATAATCAAAATGTAGATTTTATTTTTGTCATGATTCCTGTCAAGCTGCCAGCACGGGAATATGCCTCTGGGAAATCCTATTGAGCCCCTGTAACAGAGACCTAGCTCTGACAGTAAAGGAGGGAGCAAAGTGTTCCTAAAACAATGTGGAAAATGTGAATTCTCTCAAGAGAAAAAAGATTTAATTCACTTTTTCATGTTAATCGTTGCTACCTATTGATGTCCTAAACCTGCTGCTGAATATTAGGGAATTCAGAGTAAAAAGCCATAAGGTAAAGCTTTTACCAGCATGTATCTGAGCATTAATTGAAATGCCCTAAGGCAGAGAAAAACTGCTTCTGAAACATTTACATGAGATGAATAGAGCTTGGATAAGGAAAAAAAGGGGTATTCACAATAGTTTTCCTTATAGCTATCCCCATCAGTTAGTCTTTAAATACAATGACTTTTTTTTTTAACTTAAATTCTCAGAAATAAAGCCCTTTGTAAAGAACCACAAGATCTGAGAAAGTATGGCTGGATGAAATACCCCAAAACTATTTTTAACAAAATAGTGCTTATAGGATTGATGTTTTTAATGGCAGGTTTGAAAGGCACTGGTTTGGGTTTTTTCTATTGGAGACTCTCACAGAGTGTTTGTCAGGGAGCCTTTGGGGATACATAATTTAGGTACATCATCCTCTGTGTACAGTACACAACACCAAACACAATTATGACTGAATCTTAATCCTCCTTCCACTCTATCTTCTGAATAATAACCTGTGTTATTACAGAAAACCATTTTTTACTGCAGATGAGTCATATGCCAGCATAACTTCCCCTCACTCCATTTTGTCTGCAGCCCTGGTGAGCCACATCAGGTCCCTGGTGACATGGGAGACACAGCCTCAACACCTGCCCCCGGGTCCCTGTGGGGCACAGGGCAAATGCCTTCTGCTCAGCAGGGAAGGATGGTGAGGGACTGGCTGGAAAGCACTGACCCTCACCCCATCCAAGCAGTCTTTGGGGAGGAAATTCTAATTCTGGAGGAAATTCTAATTTTGTTTTTTCAGAAGTGATGTGTCACTCACTAAAGTAGTAACTGCTATCTGCTGGCCCCTGATGACAGGCAGGTTTTGGGACCATTAAGCTTTGGGTAACCGAACATAGGTAGGTCTCACCTACATGGTTTTTAAGTCTGCTTTTTTAGCTACTCCCTGTCACCTCTCTTGTCACTGGCCTGTGACATATATATCCACATGTCCATGGCACAGCTAATAGGAATGGCACTGCCTGGGAGAGATGGGATGTGGCTGGAAGCTGCAAGACCAAAACTGATGTAACTTCTTGGGGGCAAACTTCTGATTACACTTAGCGCAGGGAGACTTTCCATAGGTCCTGGCACCAGGATCCCAGCAGGGTCCTCCACCTCCTGGGGAAACAAGGCTCTGAAGTTGTAATCTGGCTTAAAAGCTCCCAGCAGGGAATTCATTCCCCTCCCAACCAACTCATTGTCACAGAAGTTTGGGATCTGGCTCCCAAGGAAGAGCGGCCAATTTCTCCTCTGAATTTGTTGGGATCATCTTTTAACCCTGGCATCTCAGCCTGCCTTTTTCTCCTCGATTAAGGAGCTATCCACTATTGCAGGTATCATTGTCAGGTAATACCTTGTAGACCATCATCACATCATCTCACATCCCCCTCTTGGACAAAGTAAGTAGATTGAGCTTCTTAAGTCTGTAATTGTAGGACCTATTTTCCAGAGATTGAGTGAATTTGCTACCGACTTTAATGCTTGTCAGGATTTACTCTCAGAGCCTCAGCTGGGGTAAATTCTGTGCTCAGAGGTCAGAAGAAAATGTAGCTAAACCATTGCTGAGGTTTTCTGATTCCAAATATCTCCTGCAAATCTCTCACTGTACACTTACTATTTTGCAATCTGCTTTAATTAAGGCTTAGCAATCAGAAGGCAAAAAATCTTTGAAGTTTAACAATTCAATAGTGTGTGAAAATGTTAAATGCTAAGCCCTTTTGTATAAGCCTTATTCTGTTAGTTAACAAATTTTCAATATATGAAACAGTTTGTTCAAAGCAGATAAAGAAAAAAGGACTGGTGTGGATAATACCTTGTGGCTAGCAGACTTCTTAAATTCAGTTATTTACCAAATGTTACGCTGGTGACAGCAGAGTGCTTGGCAGAAGCTGGACAGTAAATCATATAAAATTCTACTCCCATGCAACTTAAATTTTGCATTTTAATTGTCTTTAAACTGATCCTGCCAGTGTTATAGCCTAAAATATGCAATATAGTTCTAGATAACAGTAAAACAAACAGAGATCATTAAAGAGCAATAAGAATTATGGTTGGGTTTGTTTCCTTCCAGGGCAATGCATTTTATGCCTCTGAAATAGTGAGTGGGCAAAGTGGAGCCCCCTGTACCTCCAGCTGGACTGGTCCTACATACATCTCCTGTCTGGAGTGGCTCCTGGCAGGGAAGGACATGCCTATATCCTATAATGGATATCCTCATGGCTGAAGAACTCAAATCAAAGTCTTACAGCCACACGACAAATCAAACCAAAGATCTTAATATTTGAGAAGCCTGGGGCTGCTTTATTTCCCCAAGAGCTGGGCAGAGAGCTATATAGAGTATACCTAAAGCATATGGAAGGAAGTACAATGCACTAATCCTGGGTTGCATTTATAATGGTATTTTTGGACACAACTTTCTTTTCATGTTTTGGTCTGTTTTTTGTGGATAAGAAGATACTTGTGCAATCTTGCCTGATGTCATGAAACATATGTTACCCAGTCTAGTTTTCTAGAGTACCTGAGTACTCTCACAACCAACTGAACTTGATACATAGAAGAAAAAGTGGTCAGAAACTTCAATACAAATGCTATATTATGTATCCTAATAGCTTTACTGCTGAGAGACTGGTGTTTGGTTTCATTGTTCATAAAATTTGTATTGATAACTACTTAAGTTATACTAATGACTCCCACATATGACTTTCCTAATAATCTACAACAAGGCATGAAATCTACTATTTGTGGTAGGACCCGCCCATGAAATCAGGCAACTTGTCCAGAATTTTTAAAGTAATACTATCATAAACATTATGGTAAAGTATGCAATATAAATGCAATTGTACCATAATACCCACAGAGTATGTATTAATGCAACCATTAAACAGAACAGTACTGCCACAGCATTAATACATTTTAGATTATAGTAGCAGAATTAATACACATTAGGTTACAACATTTTCCTACAGTAATTACTGGAATACTACATTATCCGTAAGAAACTGCCATCTGCCTTTGAGAACCCAATTTATCTACCCTTTCAGGGCAACAGGAGCACAGCTGGCCTCTCTGGAGACAGAGCTCCAGCTGAGGAGCAGCAATAGCCATTTCAAGAAGAGCCAGAGGTTCAGAGACCAGTGTTTTGGCAACACTGACTCTTAGGAGCAGTGTAGGTACCACTGACATGGGAAGCTCCTTGGGAAATGTTTGCTGCTGAAGCAGTCTCTCCTGGGAGCTGTGGATGCCTGGCACTTCTGTATTCTCTAACTTATGTTCTCAGCCAAAAAAATCTGATGAAAATGCTGGAGGACAGGACAGGAGGAGTTTTGCTTTGTGATGGTGAGAGGCAAAGGCGTTTGCAGATTAATTTACCTGATTAATGTTGATCCTGATCAATGAAGATGATGAAAGGCCATAAACTCCTCCTGAGGAGGCTCAGGGCTTTTCAGCTTACAGAAAAAGCATAAATATTCATTTCCTTAATAATATAAACTGAAAATCTTCATTTGACCAGTTTTAAGGGCTGCCCTAAGTCCTGACCAGAAGCAATCCTCGTTCCCTTAGAATTTCAGTTCTCAGGAAAAAGGAAATGACAGCCTGATGGGTCTGATGGGTCAGCCCTTTTGGGACTGAACCGAGCATCTCCTGCCGCCAAATGGAGAGTCTTTGTTTCTCCCTGCATGAAATGGAAAATCTCAATCCCACAGAGAGTATGTTCACAATGGAATAGGCCTGCTAATTAAATGGATTTCTGATTACACCAACTGGAAAAGTAAAAAACATTTTTCACAAAACTACAGGAAAAGTTCTCTTTTAAATAGAAACTATTTTCTACTTGCAGAAAGTGTGCAGAACATGAAGAGACACTGGGTTGAGCCACATGAAAATTCTAGGAAGGTAAGAAATGTGTTACATGATCTGGAGAGCCAGGTTCTCCATTCAAGAATCTCACATTCCCATGTTTGATGCCAATTATTTTTATGTCCCTCATTTTTAAGACATCCAAATCAGTAGCTCAGGACTTTCTAGTGCCTGAAAAAATCTTGCATGATATTAAAATGCTAGACATGTGCAAATACCATTAATTACTAACTGAAGTAATTTTTCTTCTGGGTCTCTCAGAAAATCTTTCTACTTCCATTTTCTAGATGAGTACTTCTTAAATGGGCACTGCATTTCCAGAGCAGAAATGTGATGGGACTGGGTCAGCTCAGGCATGGGCTGGGCTGTAGAGAAAGCTTCATGGTGGAGGACAAAGCTTTGCTACACCCGTGATTTACCCCTTGCACTGACATGTCCTTCTCCACTTCCAAAAGGACTCTGAAACACATCTCATTCCGTCCTCCTCTGAAGAGGCAACTGACAGGAGCAGCTGAGTTGAGGATGGGGATGAGCATGATACGGAGTCAGTCTGCCCTTTCCTTCTCTTCTCAGTGCTCCCTGCTAACTCCTGTGGAGCGTTCACTGTATCCCAGCCACATCCAAAGGATGTCTCTTGGCAGGGAAACTACTGTGAGAAAGGGCAAGCAAGTGAACGTGAGGAAGTGACTGAGTTAGGAAAGAAGCTGCAAAGGCAACCAAGTCCCTCTGGACTCAGGTGGCATCTCTCCATTCCATCCCTCCTCCATATCCTAATGTAAAACTGGTTCTCAGAGGAGAGAGGCAGAGACAGACAGTACTGCAAAAAAGAGAAAGACAGTCAAGTAAAGTGACTCTGAACAGTATCTGCTCCAAGAGATTTTTGCCCCTATAACTATTGCTGGCAAGCCTGTAAAGCATAAAGAAGTCCCAGGATGCAAATTGTGTCCTTCACACCAAGAACAACTCCCTGGCTGTTACTCTGTTGATAACAACACATCCCGATATGCAAGGAGAGTTGATATCCTGAAATAAAAGGTGTGCCTGAACTAGAGTAGCTCCCTACCATCATACAAGAACACTCAGGAAGGCTCAGGACACTAAAAACTGTACAGGATGTTGAGCTGCTCCAGGCAGCCAGTGGGGAAATCCCATATCCCTCATGCTGCAGAGCACTGCAAGGATGCCCATGTAAAGTGCCCCTGTACTATCCAAGTTTGTGCTTGCCCTTGGGAGAGGAGGTGAAGCACACACCCATACCTCGCTCAGGAAGCTCCAACTCACCCCTTATTCTCCCCACAGCTTGAAGTGCTTATCTGAATCATAGAATCTTCTGAGTTGGAAGGGACCCTCAAGGATCATCAAAGTCCAATTCCTGGTCCTGCACAGGACAGCCTCAAAGGTCATGCCATATGCCTGAGAGACTTGTCCAAACACTTGAACTCTCTCAGGCTTGGTGACCACTTCCCTGGGGAGACTGTTCCAATGCCCCACAACTGTTTGTCTAATATGTAATCTAAACCTCCCCTGAACAGCTCTATGTCATTACCTCAGATCCTGGCCACCAGAGAGAAGAGGTCAGTGTCTTCCTCTCCTCTTTCCCACATGAGAAAGTTGTAACTGCAATGAGGTCTCCCTTCAATCTCCTCTTCCCCAGGCTGAGCAAGCCAAGTGACCTCAGCTGCTCCTCACATGGCTTCCTCTCAAGGCCCTTCACCATCTTTGTTGCCCTCCTTTGGACACTCTGTGATAGCTTCCTATCTTATACTGCAGATCCCAAAACTGCCCCCAGCGCTCAAGGTGAGGCTGCCCCAGCTCAGAGCAGAGCAGGACAATCCCCTCCCTTGCCTGGCTGGTGATGCTGTGCCTGATGCCCCCCAGGACAGGGTTGGCTCTCCTGGCTGCCAGGGCACTGCTGGCTCATGTTCAACTTTCCCCTGACCAGGACCCTCACATCCTTTCCTGCTGCACTGCTATCCAGCATCTCATTCCCAGTACATACACCCAGGGTTACCCCATCCCAGGTACAGAATCCAGGACTTCCACTTGATGAACTTCATGTGGTTGGTGATTGCTCAGCCCTCTGCTTTGTCTGCTCCCTGCAGGGCCTCCCTGCCTTTGAGTGAGTCAGCCCCTCCTCCCAGCTTTGCATCATCTGCAGACTTGCTCAGTCCCTTCCAGTCCTGTGTCCAAGTAATTTATGAAGATGTTGAAGAGCACAGGGCCAAGGATGGAGCCCTGTGGAACCCCACTAGTGACAGGTCACCACTCTGATGTCACCCCATCCACTGCAGCTCTTTGTGCCTGACCCATGAGCCAGCTGCTCACCCAGCACACCATGATGTGTTTATGCAGCTGTGCTGGACATTTTGTCCAGAGGAATCCTGTGAGAGCCAGTATCAAAAGCTGTATTGAAATCCAAAAAGATTGCATCAACTGGCTCCCTTTGATCAGCTAGGTGGGTTACCTTGTCATAAAAGGAAATCAAATTTGACAGATTTGAAGATGGGAAGCTTCCAGGTGACCTACAACCAGTCAGATCCACAACACACAAAGAACCCCAGCTCCTTCTGAAGGAGAAAAAGGAGAAAAAAATCAGAGGAGAGAGAAGGTGGGCCCCTTTAACAGACAGATATAATTAACCATTCCAACAATTTATCAAGGTTTCTCAGGCATTTCCAACCATGGCAATTTTAAATCAAGGTTGGATGCTTTATTTCTGAAATAAATGCTCTTGTTCAAACAAGAATTATTTCAGGGAAGTTTGATAGTATATGTTGTAAGACGAGGTCAGACTAGATTATCACAGTATTCCCTTCTGGCATTATAATCTATGAATCTATAAAAGAGAAAGGATTTAATTGATGAAGTTTAGCCCCATTAGCCCCTCATTACTGGATGACATTCTCATCATTACTCTTTGACTCCAAATGACTATAGATCCAAATTCAACCTTTTCTCTCCCATTTTATATACATTTTATATCTATGATATACACACATGGTTTCAAGGGATTATAAAATCCACCCTTTACCCATCCCCTGCATTAAGCACATGGAAAACATTATGGATTTCAGAATTATCCTATTTGCAGGGCTCTGGCACTTTGCTTTTTCCTCAAAAGGAGGCATTTTTTTCAGTAGATTTCCAAAACAAAGAAAAGGAAAACTGCTTCAGACTGTACAAAGACATGCAGGAATTGCTGTAACCTGGGGTTTTGTGGTAAATCAGGTGCAAATGCCATGCCCAGGTAGATTATATAAGTTACTCTTTTTTTAGCTCAGTGATAACCTTAAACAGACATCCTCATCTGGATATGGAAATGATCGAACACTGCTACTAGGGAATAATGATTTACTAGTCACTGTTGAAGCCTGGTTTACATTGTTTACATTTCATTGTTGAAGTCTGGTTTGGGATATCATGTAAATTCTCATCAGCAATTTTCTTACATTCATTTTTAATCCCCTCTCCCCCTCCAAGTCTGCAAAAGAAACCAGTAATAATGGAAAGTCTTCAGACAGTCCATTAATTTTATACCCACTCTTATCAAGTAATTCCAATTAATTTCTCTGGCATTTACTTCACTTTTTAACTACTCCTTTCCAAATTCTGTCCTCAGATAAGAAACAGTACTTAAGAAACTGGACTGTAGTGGAGGAGATATTTCATCTGGCATCATTACAGGCAACAAAATAAAACAATCTGTTGAGTTCACTTCTGTTTGGATTGGCCTGCTGCTGAAAAACTACTGTAATTTAAGGACATCTGAGACATGGAGTATTACAGATAAAGAAAATGCAGATGAAATACTGAGTTGACAGAACTCAATAGTAGCAAAGCTGTTAATATTATTTCGTTCCAAGCATAGTCTTTCCCCCACCCCTTCTCTTTATATCATACTGCTATTTTCATTTTTAGTAAGTAAGAATTATTAAGAGCAAACGTGCAGTATGTTTTTAAATGTTAAAACAAAGTCTTATGGAGACAATTCCTTCAGGTGTACAGATAGAACTGTCTTCAGCCTTGGGAAACAGAGGCTGAACCTTCCTGATGCTCAATAGCAGTCAGAACTGGGTGCCCCATGCCTATGGCTGCCCGGGGGTCAATGAGGCAACAGGCAGCTCTACAACAGGATGCATTCACCAACTGGAGGGCACATACCCAAAGCCTTGTCTTTACTTTTCTCTTTTCCAAATTAGAAGTGGTTTTTCTCTCTCTTTCTCTAATGGGCAGCTGAAGAATGAATCCGTGCTCCATTTTCAACAGTTTGCTTCTCAGAAGAGCAAAGTAAAGAAAGATATTTATAGCTCAAATCTAAAGTAAACCATACCTGAGAAGCCGGATTAGACAAAAAGTCCTTTTTTATCTGAGGTTTTTGCTACAGATTAGGGAGGATTAAGAAAGCATCCTGCTCTCACTGTCGTGTGAACACTGCAGCAAAGTGGAAGTTTTAGCAGGCTGCCATTAACACAAAAGGCCAGCAAATGCTTAATGGTAGGCACAAAAGAAGTTTTTCTACCAGTCTGTGTCACTTCCCAAGAGCTGACAACAGAGAGAGTTCAAAACAAGTAGTTTGGGTTAATAGTGTACTTGCATGTAAATACATAAAAGCTTCAGTGCTGTAAAGCTAATTTAAAAAAGGACATTTCTCTTTATAGTTCCCGTGAGTATAATAGAAGCTATGATATTCTTTCTACCATAATGTACGTTTCATTAAAGAGCTGGAGCTATAATTGTCTACATCAGTACGTGGCAGCAGACTGGATAAATTGTCCACATAAATTGCTTAATACAACTCTGAGCTCTGTTCCAGAGCACTGGTGGCTCCTGCAACTGCATCAGTGAGTCCCACCTGAGGTTATGCCTCCACCTGCATCTCTCCATGGCCTCAGGTGGACTGAGAACAACCCCTAACCCCTAAAACCACCTGGTGCTGAACTCCACAAACACGAGCACATTAAACATTTAAACTCTTTCCCTGTGTTCCACAATGGACACGACTACATGCCAGTAATAGTGCAGATTTATGTGACAACTATGTATATGAAGTGATATGCAGGCTATAATCATTCTTAATAAATCAATAAAGTCAACTGAAAAATTAAACTGAGCATGTGTGGAACATCTGACAGCAAATATATTTCAGTCTCTTAAGAGCTGTCATTTCCACTGCAATTTACTGCCTAACCTACAAGAGGGTTAAATCAGAAAAGTGAACAAAGCAAGAGAAGAGGACTCAGAAAGGAAGTACCGTCACTGAATTGCAATTTACCAGTAAATCAGCATGGGAGGAGGAAATTTTTGTCCTAGCAGGGCTGTTAACTTTTTTTAAAGGCAGTTTTGTCTTTAACTTGAAGTTAACATTTAATGGCAATTTTAGGACTATACTAAAACATAAAACATACTACGATTGTAGACATGTAATTTCATTGGTTTAAGTTTTCTGTGCACTATTCCTCATAAAATATTAATCAACTTAGTAGGTAGGATGCAAAGAATCTCCTTTTTAGGCAAAAGAGAAAAGAGGGAAATCTTAGAGTCAATGTATAGACTCAGCACTCTCACGACTGAGGTTTTTTATCTTAACCACATTTTGACATTCTACAGCGCATCTTTGCATGAAAGATCTATGTTTGTCCATTTATCATCCTGCAGCAAAACAGAGAGTAGAACCATTTAGAATGTATGGTCTCTCAAATCCTACATGAATGCAGCAATGAAGGGTGGGCACTCACACACAGTACTTACAGAAACATATTTATAGGAATGCTACCTCAGATAAACACCTCTAGTGAACACGGCAAAGTCTGCTGTTGTCAGTTCACAGTGTTTTAGGCCAGAGAGCAGTAACAAAGTAGGCAGCATATGTAGCACATTCATAGGTACCACGATATTAAATGCTGCTTCAGGAGCACCTTTATGAGCCTCCATACTCTCTGCCCTCTTTTGTGCAAGTTATTGCTGTATTAGATGTTGTTGAACATATTTGATAGGAAAGCACTGTCTGTTTGCTACCAGTATCTAACGAGTATCTCCCCTAGAGTTGCCAGCAAGGTGCTGATTAATTAACTGAAGTAGTGAAGCTGAATCATACAACAGCTGTTTAGAGATTGTCATTACCTCAGTCTCTTCCCCCAACTATTAATTCCCTTGTAGCGTTACTACGAAATTGTAAATTTGGGAAACTTTCTGTTGCTCCTACCTTTACTTGTCCATGCTCCATACCAAAGGGAGAGGCAGCTGGTCAAGGCTTATTTATAAAAAGAGAAGGAAAGCAAAAAAAGAAGGGAAAAGAAGATAAACTTCCTGTAAGTCACAGCTCTGCTGTCACTTGTCAATAGCGGCTGACAATAGATGGTCCTCCAGGCAGAATGTCAAAACAGGAATCACATATATCCTCTGCTGATTGAGAAGTTCAGCAGTCTGACAGCCCTTCCCTGGGATTGCGGCACATCCCAGGGAGGTGGCTCAGCTCTCCAGGCCAGCAGTGGCTCAGATAAGGGTGGCTAAGTAGCCACAGCCCACTCTCATGGCGTAATGACACTTGGCAGAGGATCCCAACCTGCAGACCTCGGCTGCCCCGCCGAATAAAGATGATTATTCAGGAGAGTATAATCAGTATTAAGCAGCAGACAGAGGGGTGGGGGAAGGTGTTGATAGGACACACATTTCTCGTTGAAACACACAGGATAAGCTTTCTGCACTTGGAGTAGCTGCAGATTCCAAAGGAGAAGGTACGATGGCCATTTTTTTCACCATAACCTGAGACAAATTAATGCAAGGCAAGGTTTGCCACACTCTCCTTGGGCTGATCACCTGATCACCTGAGTAAGCTCGGCTTATTCCACTTGACATGCTCTGCCGTGACACGCTAGAGATCGAAATGTTAACACCAGCTGCATCTCGAACTGCTACTCTCTGCAATTTAATTTAATATTATGCTTCTTTACATAGGCCTCGCTTTATTATGCTTGAGAATTATGAAGACTAGAAATTACACATGTGATTAAACACCATCTAATCACTCCGTGTACTAAATAAGCCAAACTGCATTGGAAAATAGATCAGGTACAATTTTGGTGTGAAACAAATGAATGCAGGAATGTACTGCATTGATATAGATGGAGCATCTGCCTCGTGATAAAATTAAGTCTTGTGACAGAAATAAATCACTGTAGGGGAGAATGCAAACCATTATCCAATAGGATTTTCTCTTTTCTTCTTATGTGACGGGAGTTATTGGATTCCCTGATGTTAGACAGCCAAGTGCATCCATGATATGATGATAAATCACGAAGGCTACACAATTTGAAATTTAACAGCTACTTATTTTTGAGATGTTAAGATAAAGGAAAAAAATACTTTGATTTCTGCAAGTAACTATTAAATTGGGAATCTCCTTTTCTGATAATCTGACACTCTGTTACTCTGTCATATCATCAAACAATGCCAGCAACCAGCAGTGGGTAGAATAGATTTTGGACTAAGATGAATACAGGAAGCACTTATCTTTCTTTTTTTCTTCTCCAATATTCACAGTTTTATCTAAAGAACACTATTTAAAGGTTACTGTTGACATAAGAATGTACTGTTCTTATTACATTTTCATTATTGCATGAATATGTACTTAAATGGAGGGGGAAAAAAGGGTTTTGTTGTTACCTTCCACATTTGAATGAAAAAATACATACACTATGTTAAAAATACAGAATAAATAATGGAGCTTCAGCATGTATAGTGGTTGATAAATGTGATTCACAAAACATACTTTCATGTTTTAATAGCTTTCCATTGTTAGAAGCATGCTATTAATTAGTGGAAAAATGGATTCGTATATCCAGGATGTACTTGTATTTCTTGCCTTTAACCCTTTTTTCACTGCCATGACTTCTTGGCTATTACCTCAAAACATCAGCAAGTGCTGGAAGGGATGTGACTGAGGAAAAATGACTAAAGAAGGATTTCTGTAGGTGCGTTCTTAAGCAAACCTGTGAGAAATGCCACTTAAACAAGAATCACAATTAGATAAACGATGAGTTTGTGATTACAACACGAATGAACAGATGAAGGTGAGGAGTATCAGCTTAGCACTGTTAAGCAAAGTGCCAATTCAGTGGCCTTTGGTGGGAACACACCATTACCCCAAACCCCTGGTGCTGCAGGTAGGCAGTGGTGTCACCCTCTGGGCACAGCGGCTGGTCACTGGGAAGGCACTTTCTCCAAGCAGCCTCTCTGCAGCCTGACCTGAGACAAGCTGTGCTGGCAGGGAGGGCGCAGGGGAGAAAGCACTGAATGTTGATCACTTGTAATTATGGTAATCTCCATCAGAAGCTTTAACTGCTCTAAACTCTGGCTGTCTTCAGACAGACCGAGCTCCATGAGACACCACCATAAAAGCCCTTACAGAAAAGCAAAGTGCTCTGGCTGGGTACCTGGGTAACGCCGGGGAAGGAGGTGCCCAGCTCCACCACAAGCTGACGGCAGCAATACCATCGGCAGGCCCCTTCCTGCCACAGCACAGAGCGAGCTCAAAATCACAGGCTAGCCAAGGGCATTTCCTCACAGACGATCAAGGAAAAAAACACGGTATTTTTAATTACCTGTCCCACACTGATTGAGAAGCACCGTGCTGCACAGGTGAAAGCCACTTAATATTTGACATCCTTTGGCTGACAAGGACATGATAACTGGCACTTGCTGATGTACCTCTGGACAGGGAAGGCATCAGAGCAGAGAGTAAAGCATTCCCACAACACTGTATGTTAAGAAACCCCAATACACACCAATTTCTGCAAGAAACATGAAGGAGGAAGGCAGAAGATAAAGCAAGCACACCAGCCACTCAAGGCTTACTCTGGGCAGGAGGATTTGCATCCAGGAAGAAAGTTTTTCCCGATTTCCCAGCACACAAGTAAATTCAGACTAAGGCTGTGAGCCCACTGGCTGTAACACTGCCCTGCAACCAGCCTGACAAGAAACAAATCTACTTTCTTGGTCAACAACGCCATACAGCATGTGGTTCCAGACACACAGTGTAGGCAAAAGCAAGTTGTTTAGATCAAGTACCATAGCTAAAAGCCATGATTAATGTTTGGAAGAAGAAGTGGACTTTCTTCAGCCATGTCTACAACCTTTTATTTTACCTCTTTAGTAGGCAAGTTTGACAGATATGTTCAGAAAGAGTGAGTTTTAAGTGACTAGAGTGGAGTAGATTATCCTATTTGTATCACTACAGGTTATTAAACCTTTTAATAACCTCATAAGGTAACTTATTTTTAACCCTGAAATAGTGGCCTACCCTTAAAAGACAAGTCTCTCAGAATTGTAACACCAAAGCCAACAAGAGTTTTAGACCTGACAGAGCAAGAGCAATACCTGATGTAATTATCTGCCTAAAACACACAACTCCCAAAAACATTGTTTGTGCCATTGTAAGACAAATGTTGAAATCAAGCGCTCAAAAAGGCAGGGAACACAGAGCTTGAATAGATTCTTCAACCTTATTTTTGTCTGTGCTCATGCCTTTCAATAATTTGTATTTCTTTAATTAAACTAATAAACACCATTAGAAATCTCAACAGGAAATGCCGTAGGTTGACACAAGAACGTTATTATCATGCAGTGCCATGCACAGAAAGAAACCGCAACACTGTACTAGAAAACACCGAGATTTTTAACTCATGCTTGCTGAAAATTATTCCATCTAATGAGCGTTTTTGAGTATTTTGATTGTGGTTCTTCAGCTCTCTGCACTGACTACCCCTTGCAGTCACCTCCCGTGGCTGCACCACCAT
Source organism: Sylvia atricapilla (assembly GCF_009819655.1). Lineage (NCBI taxonomy): Eukaryota > Metazoa > Chordata > Aves > Passeriformes > Sylviidae > Sylvia > Sylvia atricapilla. The sequence goes on along the minus strand of NC_089143.1, from coordinate 15,237,555 downwards.
AAACCCTGGTGAGAGCCCCAACTCAGCCAGCTGTAGGGAGATGGAGTCATGCTGCCATGGAGCCATGGATGGAGTCATGCTGCCATGGAGCCTTGGGTGGAGTCATGCTGCCATGGAGCCATGGATGGAGTCATGCTGACATGGAGCCATGGATGGATGGAATCATGCTGCCATGGAGTCATGGATGGAGTCATGCTGCCACGGCATTTGGTCTTGGGGTGCCCTCCCACTCTGCCTCCCCCATGGGCAAATTCCCATGAATGCAAAGCCAGTTAACTTAGAGTGACCTCAAAGCTCAGCCCTACCTCAGAATGGGGGAAGTAGGGTCAACTACTGAAGTGTCTGGACTTCTGGCATCATTCTGAAACCTGGGATAACAGGATATTGTATTTGCAGGCAGCCTACAAGCCCTACACCACCAAAGTAACTCAGTTCCAACACCACTCCTACATCTACTAAATTTAGCCTGCTAGCTCAGGAGCAGAGATGTGTTTTCTTGCAGATCCTTCATTTAGATAGCTTAGAGTAAGCCCAGCTGGAAGACTGGATGGTGAGATGGGCCATGGTGGAAATTGGTGTGAGATAACCTTTTTAATCTACTATAATCAATATATCAATGGAAAAATCTGAAGAGCAAGAGGAGAGAAGATGAATACATGCATAGCAAATTGCATTTCAAATTATTTCCACAGAAAGTTTAAGACTAAATTTGTTTTAACACCCATCTATAAAATCAGGGCATAAAGCAACCAGTATTTTATCACCAAGAGCATTCAAGTTTGGTTGCCCTTCAGAAATGAGGAAGATCAGACTATAATAGCTTTATATGTGAAAACAGTCTTTGATTGACAGAATCTAATCATTTGAAGGGCAGCAAACCCACATTAGGAAAGCAGAAATCTCTGTTCAAGTTCTGGCTTGCAACATCTATTAGCATCTTAACATTCGTCTGTATGAGTTTTTGCTAACTGAACATATTATTATTCTGTTACTGTGGTAGAAAAATAGCAACCTTTCTTTTCTGTGATAAAAAATATGGGGGTACTTTTCCTGTAGTTTATATATCTTACACTATAGGTCATTTTTAAAGGGTTTTCTTTTTTAGGTCCACCATTTATCTCTTTATTCTGAGAAAAAGCTAGTTTGTTTAGCACAACAAGACCTTCACATAACTTTCCGGTATCAATTATTACAGCGACATAGCAACTCCCGTGTGAAAGGTTTCCTGTAATGTGTCTTGTGCAGACAAACACAGGGAAAAAAAAAAAAAAGACAAAGTACACATAACCTTCTTGCTGTCTGTCTTACAAAAATATCTACAAGCAAAGAGAATTAATAGGAAGTTTGATTGTAGAAACAAAGCCTAATACTGGCAACCCAGCATTAACATTATAAAACTGCAAACCAAAAAGATCTGAAACAAAAGCTATGATGAGCCACATTTTTCTAAAGAAGGATTTTTTGGTAGGACTTAGTCTGAGGGTTTTCTGCTAAATATGTGTAAGAATAATAAAAGTTGAAGGAGCCTACATAGAATCTTGTGTACATGAAGAGCTGTTGAGACTGGGAAGAGGCTGCTTCTTGTGCTGTGTGTTTCTATTGTTGGCTCTGTGCTGGTGACCCCTAGAAAGCAAAACCGAGCACAAGTGCCTCATTCTGGGAGAACAAAGGATTTAGGTTAACTGCACGGGATAAGACTCTGTTTTAAATCCAGCAATTACCCCAGGATATGAGCCCCTCCAGGCTGATACATCAGGATTCATCAAGAAGAAACCAAAGAAAGGTGAGGGCATCTGCCACAGCCCAAAACTGGAAGAAGCACAGAGATTTCTACCACAGGAGAATACAAGAAGGGAATATGTACTGGTTTTACATACTGGTTTTGTGAAATAGTACTGCGACACCACAGGTTTGGGGCAACAGCTTGAAATTCCAGTACTGCTGAGCACACAGGTTATCCAGGAACTTGGAGCCTGAGCAGCTGGGCTGACATTGTGGCGTACATTTCATGTGAAACCCGCTGCAAACTCTACCTTTTAGAACAATTATTGCCTTTTTAAGGACAATTATGTATTATGTACGATGTATAATTTATTCTGGAGGTTACTGGTTTATAAAAGAGTCATGGGCAAACTGCCAAGTTATCGTCTGAACTGTAGTTATGAGTAATAACAAGGGTTATAATTTACATTCGTACACTCTGTTTTTAAGTTAATGAGCTATCCAGTATGAAACCCATCACTTGGCTTTTTGTTTCTGTGCTTTCTTATACTCATGAATACAGCTTAGTTTTATAATTTGCCTCTTAAATTTGTGGCACCCTAAATACTTTTGACTAAACTGTAAGGGGAGTGACCATTTCCTCGAACAGAGACACCACTGTGTGCTGACCCATGGCTCTTACACAAAGACCTTGACATACGTACTTGCTCTGGTCAAAAACAAAATACTACCAGGACAATAGGAATATACTTTCTTCTTTGGAATAGAAGGTGAAAATCTCTCTGGGATATTTCCACTTCCACTTGGCCACCAGCCACCAGGACAAGGTGCTTCAATGCAGCATTTCATCCACAGTGCTGTTCCTCAAGTAGCCTGGCACTCAGCTGCAGCACTGGGGATGAGCCATGTTCTGGTACAGGACTAATGGAAGTACAACCTTCTGGCCTAGGAGAAAGGATGCCAGTGACAGAGCCACACTGTCACTGCACTAAATTTTCCCAGCTGACCAGATAGCTCTTTTATGTTAAAAACCTGGAATACAGGTTTTCAACCTGCAGTGAGAGACTGCAATAACACACCTGGTAAACCCTCTTTTTCTTTCTGGCAATGGAGCAATAAAATAGAGTTGAACACTGAGGATGAGATTGAAATCAAGGAAGTAACAAACTCACTGAGCTCAGCTGAGGAAGAGGTTTCAAGATGTCCTGGCAAAACATTAAGAGACAGAATTGATATGAAGGACAAGAACAGAAGGGCAGAAAATACATAAAGGCTTGTTGTTAACAAGGCCACTTATGTCTGTCACCAGACAATAATATCCATAAATCCCAAGCCAGACTTTGTTGAATGTAAGCCTGGCAGGATTGCCAAGCTTAATTTGCCCTTCATGCCCATAGCACTGCTAATGGTAGCCCAGTGGTACCTCTACTTCCCATAAGAAACTCATAATCACTTCCTCTTCCCTTAAAAGAAATAACAAATGATTAAGTCCTTGGCACATGCAAAAGAAGCAGTAATTAGATGATGCCAGGCTAGACTTTTCATCAGTGATCTTGAAGTCATGGTTCTAAAGTGCTACTGCAGAGCCAAGTATTCATTAACTGAAAATTAGTGCTTGGTGATGGACCAAGTCTTTTCTCATCCTAACTCAGTACCACTAGTGTATGAAAGAAAAGAGACCAAACACCAATCAAGAAAAGCAGGGTGGAAGTAAGCATGGCAGAACTTTCAATGGCAAGTTGGTTTACTTGATTTTTGCATATTCCTCTCTCTGAGGCCTTGCTTTATCCTCTCAACCTGAGGACTCAGCTGACCTGCCTGAGTCAGGATGTGGGCAGCTGGAGGATCCCACTAAGTTAAGGGAGCCAACTGCAGAGTGTGATTCTTTCCAACTGAAGACTTAAAGACAGCTCTGCAGGTACCACATTCTGTCCACTGACTACTCAAGGACTCAAAGACTGCTCCATGGTGCGACAGACCCGGATTTTCCACCTTCCCTTTCAAATCTCTTGAAGCTATCTTATCAAAGCTAGAGGTAAAAACTGTGTCTCAGCCACTGCTCACACTAAAGCAAGAAAACAACTGTTTCAGTAAGTACCTCAGGGGAAGAGACAGATGAATGCACAGAAGTAGAATTCACCTCTATACAAAAACAGGCTTTCTTCTCCAGCTTTCCCAGTGCTGTGGCAGCCCTGTGGACACATGGCCACCCTGAGAGTAATGCTTAGGCAGCAGGAATGCACACTCTGGACTCAATCCTCCTGTTGTTTTACATTTTCACGACACAAAGTGAATGAAGGAACCTGGATGCTTTCTTCTGCAACATCCACGTTACAGAATAAATCTCTTTCACACAGTTACTGGATTACCCACTGTCCTTTTTGTCCTTTTGCTTTAGAAGATTTGCTAGTCACTACTGCTGTATTTCCACAGGACAAAACCTCTTTCTGTGCAGCCTTCTACAAGCAAAGCAGTTTTTTTAGAGTCCTACAACTCAGGCACAAGAAAACAGGAAAAAAAGGGTTTTCATGAAGAAATGAAGGATCACAAGCCTTCCAGAAGACAAGGTCAAGGGCTTTAGGTTTAAAGAACTCACTTAAAAAGTGCCTAATGCAGAATATTTTATATGCTTGCTAGGTTTTGAACAGAGACTCTAAGGCTTTGGAGGTTTCTCAAGACTTAATACTACTGTTCCACACACAGTCAAACATCATCAAATACTCACTAGAAACCTGGAAAACACTTCCTTACTGGAACCTAGACTCTTACACTATGCTTAAAAAACAGCACAGTGATGAGAAAGATCTACTACAGAGCTGCCACATCCTCTGGCTTCATCACCACCAGGCAAGATGTAGGAGCTGGTCAGCTGATGCCCCCTGAGGCTTTCAGCCTCCCAGCCCAGTCCCATTTGTCAGGAGTCAGTGCTGCTCACTGTCAGTGCTGCTGGGGGAGTCCTCCAGAGTCATTTCCAAGAGGACACACTACACCTGGCAATAAGCATATGAAAGGCATAGTGGACACAGTCAGTATTAGGCTAACAGCTCTGATGAGCCCCAGCTGCTTCAAAGGAAAGAAGGAAACTTTGATATGATGGAAGGATAAATGAAAACTGGGAGCAGCAAGAGCAGGAAAACATGGGAATGAGGGAAGAGAAGGGTGCCTCTGAATTTTGCAAACTGATGGCTCCTTAATCAGAAAAACCCTGAAGCTACTATCATTTATTTGATTTCCTGAGCAGTAATTGCTTGAGGAGCATGTTGTCATAAACAGCTTTCTGATGATCCTCCTACTCTGTGCTGGCTACTGCTGGAGCAGCAGAGAATCCTGCCCTGTACTTCTGATATTTACTTTTAAAATGTAAGAGCAACAAAAACACCCAAACCATTCATGTTGGCAAAAAATGCTTACTAAATTGTTAAGAGGTGCTTTTAAAATGTAAATATAGAAATATTTACAGATTGGAAAGTTATAAATACGATCTGTATTAAACTGAACTGCTTAGCTTTTGTTCCTCAGCACACAAGACACCTGTATTCACACACACGTGGCAATATATGATACTGAAAATTAAATAAAAAAATGTAAACTTAAATTCCTCCCATGATAATTGCATAGTAGATATGTATTAGAACCCATCTTATCCCCAGTCTGCTTAGCTATAAAAACAACGCAGTTCATCGCTCTTCTATGTTACTCAAATTACAATATGGCAATTTTTATGTCACTTATATCACTCCTCTTTAGATAGGTTTAGTAGGAGCCCACCTAAATAATAATGTTCTCCACTGATGCTCTTTATTACCCTAACCAGCTTCAGTGCCTGACTGCAACACCTACCTGTCATCACTCTCAGAAGCAGGACAAGTGGCAGAGTGATGCCAGTCTCTCAGAAACTCATTTCAAACCACTACCAAACATTTTGCCACTTTTCAGCCTAGGCAACTACTTGGGATTTTGCCTTTCATTAGCAGGATGTCTGGATCAAGCCCTTTGTTAAGGGCTTACACGACTAATTTAAGTCGGCTTGAGGGTCAGAGAAAGAAGATATTTAGAGAACAGCTGTAAAACCTAACAAGGAAGCAGATGGAGTTTCTGTAACTAGGATTACCCTGATACTTCAGGTCAGACTTTGCTGAAATAAAGACACACAGCTGAGGGGTAAACACACACTTTACATCCAGTCTGTTGGGACACCAGTAAACAGGGGTAGCTTTGGTACCTTTATCAATCACACCATGGTACTGACATTGCAGGGGAAGTGTCCCGAGCCTCTTAGAGCAGAGAAAGACATTAGTGAAAAAAAAACACAGGAAGGTGAATGCTTTCTAAGTGATGGCACTGGCACAGTGTCTCAGTGGTGCTTGCTGAATGCCTTTTGCTGGTGCTGGTATTGCCCACCCATGCAGCTGTTCCTGAACTTGTCCCTGGCATGAGCCTGGCTGCCTGCTTGCATCTGGGACAAAGATAAAACATGCTGCCCTGGTCTTACAGAGTAGCAGCTTGTTCAGCAGTACTCATAGACTACCCCTGATTTTGATAATTTGGTGCAATTGTGTTTGAACTGCTGGGAAAAATACCTGAAATGAAACCATTTTCAAGTTCTCTCCCTCCCCACAGCAGTGCAGCTCCGTATCCATGGCTCTATAGAGGTAGAACAAAACAAGATTCAGCAAAGTGTTTAAAATGTCACAGGTTACTTTTTTCATATTTCTACACAGATGTGAATGCTTTGCAAGATGTAACCAGGCTTCTCCTTCACCCCAATTTATGAAAACTTCCATTTAAAAAGAGGGGAAGGAAATCATGCCTTACGCTGCCCCTAAATGTCAGTCAGCCTTAAGACTAGGGAACTGATCCCTGCTTTTCAAATGTCAGTAAGACTTCTCATAAAAAAAACATGGTTGAGATGTCTGTATAGTTCACATGCTGTATGATCTCATTTTCAAATATTTCTGATCTTTCCTTTCTTTCACGGTTTGGCTGTCAGAGTAAACCAATTCACAGCTCCCTCCCATCTGCAGTTCCACCATAAAAACAGTCATATGCCCCCTGATATCTCAGTCTTTTAACACTGGCTTTTTTTCCTCTCCCTTTTCCCCCCATTTAAACAATACCCTAAGTTAGCTTTTACACCTCAAAAGAATGCTATAAAAAATAAACAAAAGACCCAGGACAAAAATTGAACATAAAAGTTGTTGCAGATATTGTTTCTTGACAAATAGCCTCTCCAAACATCATAAATTGTCCAAAACATCTTAAACCTTTCCTCTACATCATCCACATAGGATTGTAAAGGGAATACAGCCAAGGAACTGCAGGCTAATTGAAAAATCATTCGCTTGAGATACAGTAAGTATCATGCTCCAATTCTATGAAAGTATACAGAAACTTGACACAAGTGACATCCTCCATGAACTAAGTAACTGACTAATCAGCAAATTCAAAAGGACAATAATCTGCTTTTTCCCCCTTTGCATTGCTGAATTTGCATTTAATAATCATATAAGATTAAAAAAAAAAAAAAAAAAGACAAAACACACACACACAAAAGAACTCCAAAACAACAACAAAAAAGGTCAAGTGTGGTACTGATTTGTTCCCTGCCTCCAAGACTGTTGCCTCTCAAAAGAAAACTACAGTATTGACTAGTAAAGCTGGTATAAGGACCTGGGAGCTACTATTTCTAAACCCCTATTATTCAAAGATCATTATCACAGTTTTCCATTAGCAAAAGTAAGTAAAAGCTTTGCTGTATAACTGACAATGTTATTTTGGGGGAAGGGGAAAGAAAGTTCACTACCATACTGCAAGAAGTATTGTATAGATCCTGACTTTTTATAAGATTTTTGTGCCTTTTTTTCTTGAGTCCATTTAGCATCGACTTTGCCTATTATTAATTTTACAGTCAGTCGGAGCGTCTGGATTTTACAGGTTTAGTACAAATAGAAAACACCTGTAGAAGCTGTTATTTACATGGTATTTTTAATATTATGCACTCTGTCTCCCCAGATCCCTTTAGTAGGTTTAGTATATCCCTCTATACTTCAAAAACATCAGACATGACACTCACATTTCAAACTCTGTCCTTCCACTGGGTTCATGATGCAGTGAAAACAGGCCACTATGCTGTGATTCCCAAAAGTCTGTTTTGTGCTCTAACAGCATTTACTTTCAGACTCTCCTTTTATGCCTCAGTAACTGAATTTTTCACTGTCACTAGTTGCCTCATCCTACTCCCTTTGAAGCAGTAGGTGAGTACACATATGCTTGGGCATGTATTTCTCTGCCTTGTATTGAGATAGTATAAATGTAGTCATACAGAGACGTAGATCACACTGTCCATTTTGAAATCCCTAAGAAAATAATATCAGGGACACTGGCATCATCTTCAGAAGATCCCTCCATTAGCTCTTTTTGATGAACACAGTGTGGGTCATCCTCTCATCACAGCAACAAGTTGCTAACATGACAAGACAAAATATCCCATTTTTGAAGGTTTAGAATCAGCTGTTGATAAGGTAATTCCAGTTAAAGCTCAGTATATCTTGTGTCCTGCATTTTAAAATATATATAAAAATGTACATCAAAACTCTATTAAATAGCCAGTAAAAAAATCTACTTGGACAACCCTCCAGAAAAATACTCAATACAGACATAGCTCAAGCAAACAAACAAAAGAAGCTTCAACAGAAAATTCCATTAGAAGTACCAATTTACATCATGGAACATCATACCACTTTTTAGGTATAGCATGAGTCAGGAAAGGAGAGAGACAAAAATGAAGCAGAGGGAAGAACTGGATGAGGGATATGTAACACATGGCCTGGGAAGGGAGATGCCAGATGATGCCACAAACAGACTGCAGGAACCTGGGAAGAGGATTGACTCCAGCTTGAAATCAACTCTTTCCAGGTACATGAAAAAAGCACTTGAACTTTCCATAGTACAAAGCAAAAAAAGACAGTCCCACAGCTCCTGTAAGAAAATCCTTATGCAGCTCAGATGTATTTATTGTTTACTTAGGCAATCCAAAGTTTCCTCCTTAGAAATGTTTCCAGAGATTCGGCATTTTCCAACTCTGTGATCAGGCAAGGCCCTTTCCAAGTTGTGGTCCACAGATTCTTCAGCATCTCTATCTCTAAGGTCTTTAGGAATGATTATATACCAAAGCTGAGACTACTAGTTGTGGTCTTAATGTTTCTATACAGATGTCAGTAAGTCCAATAGGAGTATTTCAGAGGTATTCATACCAAGGATGACCAAAGACTATCAAGGTCTAGAATTCACAAATTTGTTTACTCAGTTATTCTGACTTGCAAAAATCTGTCCAAATGCAGCACCTGAAATTATATTCTCAGTTCACTGAAATCTCAGTTGGTCAATAGTTTCTTGTTTCTCTTTCTTCATGAAGTATATTTCCTCCCCTTTTCCAATCCATGACCCTGCAACTATGCTTGTGAATTTGGAGCTCTTGGACTCCAAAGGATTTCCCACATATCACAAAGGTTTCACAGCTCTGACATCCTGGGATTCATTGGCTGTGCCAGACACCAGACAAAGCAGTGGGTTAATAAAATAGTTATTTATTATTTTAAGTGTTGAATGTTGAAACAATAGCAGCTGGGGTACATTTGGACTTCTGAAAAAGCTTCAACAGATGTCTAAAACTGCACCTCCAAAATTCCAGGCCATTTTTAAAATAACGCAGTCTAGCTTTCTGTGCACTGCTTTGCATAAGCTAGTAATACATCAACTCCTGTAACCCATTTTGTAATTTATGGATGGAAAAAAGAGACATAGTCCAAATTTTAACCTGTGTACTTCAGGATGAGCAATCATCATCACCTCACACAGGAGAAACCCTGAGAAACAAAGCAAAGGGAAAAGACAACCCGGGCTCCGAGCTCTGCTCTAGCTTACCCGAGTCTCACTGCATCAACGCCCTCAGGATGCACCTTCCCAGCAGGAGACATCCAGCTCCCAGGGAGCAGCAGAAGAATCCATCCCTGCTGTCTCCAGGCTGACCAGTTATCATACTCAGTCACTGAGACAAACAGACTGTATCTGTCCCTTTTTTTTTTCTTCTGATGTCATTAAAAATGCAGAAAAATCAATACAATTAAATACAAAAATACAGAGAAGGAAATTACAAAATATAATGCTAAATATTTAAATAGACAGAGCTGACCACTAAGATCTTGAAGGTTTTATTACTCCCAGTTGAGAGTATAAATGGATTAGTTACTGCACATGACAAGTACGAAATTGTCTTAACTTGGCAATGAAAACTGGCAACTACAAATAAAATAACAATAACTGAATCGTATCCTTATTCATCCTGATGCTTCCTTCTGTTTCACACCCTTTAAGCTGCAGCAGTTTCCAGCCTGAATATTCAAATGGAAATAAGACACCAATAATACACCAAATTCTGGTTTATTAAGAAACCACTTTGCTTAGGCAGTCTCTTACCCCAGGTGACCTAAAGGAGTTAAACACGTGTGTCCCCAGCCTTCCCAGGCATGTGCTGTAATGGGCTACATGAAGCATAACACAAGGACACAGAAACACTGCCAAATATTTGTTTTGCCTAATATTTATGTACATTTATCTAATCTCCTATATAATACGGGCTGACAGTATAAACAGGCCAGCTGAAGGTAATCTTAGTGCAATGTTCTTAGTGTATGTAAATAGTCTTTTTCTCAGTTGTTTCCTTAAAGTATGGAGCCTGCAATTATCTCGCACAGCGACAAAGGCATGAAATGTTACTTAGTACTTTTAATAATGATAAATTCAGTCCTGGTGACAAGGGAGTTTAAACTTCCCAGGCTATAAGCTGCAGCATAAGATTTTCCAACAGATCCCAAAAGAAATCTTGTGTCCTACAAGCTCACTCATTTTAAACCTCTCTACTTGTTCTGTACTGGCCCTCCTCAAAAACAGAATTCTTTCTGCAGTCATTCATTAAATCACTTTTTGAAGACTGTTCTTCAGGTACTAAATCAGATAAATTAATTCCACTATTAGAAACACTAAATGTAAAAACTGGGACTTGAGGAGGGAAAAACAAACCAAAATAAAACCTCAAAAACTAAACCAAGAACCTACAAGGCACATCTCTGCATTTCATTAACATTAAACTTCAAATAAACATCTGTGAAACTGTTGATACAGTCGATTGCACATCATCATCTTCATGTCATGGTTAAATCATTGTATTTTGAGAGTACAACAGCTATCTAACTAGAATGGGAGATTCTGAGATTAAACAGCCTTTTTCTTTCCACTCCTCCTCTTAAAATTTTCATGTTTTGACAAGAATAAAATGTCACCCAGATTTTCCTGGGCCTTTTTTTTTTTTTTTTTGTCTAAACTTCTCTGTTTAACTTAATTTGACATGCCTCTAATACCTATTTAAAACTGTCTCTCCCTCTGTCTAATACCTCAGCCTTTAACATATGGATATTTTCTCCTGCACACAGTCACAGGCAGAGCATCTGAGAAAAATACAGTGCATATGGTACAGGGGAAGTAGTGGTTGAAGCAGTCATTCAGCAAAATCAGAGAGCAAAACTAACTAGTGCACAAAAAATGCTTTCAAAACAAAAAGGAAAAGGCAAGGAAAACCTGGGATTAGGATCTTCAGATGGCATGGAGAGCTTATTGGATTTATTAGCTATTTGGGCTATGTCTGCATGCTCAAGGTCAACCTGGGTTGTTGACAATCACATCTGAGCTCCATAGCACAGCTCTAGCACGACCTCTCCAGCTGCAAGCTATTTTGATGTACCTTCTGCTCGTGGCTATATGGAAACACACCTCATTGTTTTTTGTGCCAAGACACAGCAAGACTCTTTCCCCAGATGACTGTGTCACCATGAAACGACTTGCATATCCCCCAAGTAAATGGAGACAGCAGATCTGGGGCTTTGTTGGTCCTCAAGGGATGTGGCTGGGCCCTGCATGGCAAAGCAGGCAACTCTGCTCAGAACCCAGCCCTCCAGCTGGACATCTATCCCATGTTAGCACCTGGGCAGACCCTCTCCTGTGAGGGTGGAAACACACTATGTTTAGAAGTGGAACAGGAGTGAGGATTCACCAAGTAGGGTATTAATAAACCAGAGTGAAGAACCACAGGCTGTGTAACATTTGCGTATAACTAACCCAGCACAACTGATTTGGCTTACAAGGGTAAGCCATTACTGGCTCAGCTGCAGTGCTGTGCTATGAGCAACACCTGTTAAGAGTGTCAGCCTCTGAAGGTTTCTCATCTATGCTCTGTCCTTTTAAATATTCATGGCTTGCTTGCTCCAAACACACATGCTAGTCTAAATAACATTCATGTGATTGATGTAATCTCCAAAATTAAAAGGCGTCCATTCACCGTGGCATGTGCTACATCTAACTTTTACCCAGGATGTAACTATTTGCTCTCACATGAATTCAGCAGGAGATAAAACTGAAAGCAATAAATAGCTAGAGATGGAGCCCTGAAGAGCCCAGGATTTGCAATGCAATGTCCTGCCAGGATATTGACCTTTTATTTTTTGTAATGAAAATACAATAAAATGGCACTAAAAAATGTGAAGCTGTCATTTTAAAAGCATTTAATATCTTCAATCTCAATCCCTAGCTGTACCACCCAGTGTTTTGAAAATTCTTTGCCAATTATCCCCAGTGCCATTTCAACCCTTTCCATGTGGTCTCACAGCTTTCTGGCTTCCTGTGGGAGTGGCAATCCTAGGTCTCACAACCAAATATACCTAGGGAACCTGCACAGAACTAATCAGATGTCTCCCTCTGTGCCTGTGAACAGTGTCCCTGATGCAAGGGAGGAAATTCAGTCACATCCCTGTTTCATGCTCAAAATCCCATCAGAGGCTTCTGCTGAAGGCTGTTTTGTTGGTGCTACAGGTACAGGAGGAAATGGACTTAAGACCATAACTTCATTTTATCCAAACTGCCACAAAGCCACTGGATCATGGTAACTGGTTTCAGCTCAAATTCAGTCAAGGAACCTCAGGCTGAAAGTCTGTACAGCCCATTGCTGCTCCTTGTACCAACCCCAGCATTAGCTTTCGAGACCCGTATTTCTTGCACAGTGTTATTTGAATTTATTTCTTTGTAAATCATCTGCTTTATGCTTACATAATCACAATAGCAGCACTATCATTATCAAGCCGAATTTCATGTGGTACGCAGGGAATTTTATGGCTGTTTTAATAAACATTATGCTGGTTGGAAATTCTATAAAGTAAACCATTTTTCAAGTTAAATACCGCTTTCTTAAGTGCCAGGCTGCTAAGAGGGGCAAGCACACAGAAGCCTCACTACAGATCTGATTGCCATGAAGGGTCCCTCACCACCCACTGGAAAGGCAGGTGAGAATTAATTCAAGCTGCAGAGGAAACATGAACATCCAGAGCCATGCTACGGAGCAGTTCTTTGTCACCCTTTGTCACTCTTTGTCCCTCCCAGGATCAGCACCTTTCCATGCAGCTCCTTCTCCACCTCTGCCCCTGGCCAGTTTCCAGCAAGGAGCAAGTGGTTCATCACCTCCCTAACAGCAACAAAGCCAACTGGAAAGGGTCAATCCTGAGGGAAATGCTGAAGCCATGCTCCTTCCACATCACACCAGCTAAATTTAGTTTGAATATTTGTTCTAATACAAAATGAAGCAGCAAAGAATGCGATACCTTTCTGTTGTGAAGCTTTCCAGGCATCCTTCATCATTAATTTCTGACAGCATTTAAATGTCCTTTCCTCTCCTGCTAAGTAATATTATATATAAAGCTCATTTGATACTTAAAGATTTATAGGTTCATGCATGATGACATTTTTTCTGAAGTTTTACAAAGCCCTTAATTCTCTCTAGTCTTAACCAGGCCCTTCCCAATAAAGCAAATGCAACCTGACTGCCTAACCCATTCTTCATGTTGTAGTCCAAAACTGACAAGACAAATGGAAAACAGAAGAAAGGACAGTGAAAAAGAGCCCCTTCTGGATATCACTGGGAGCACTCCCTCCCTGTAGCAAGGAGAGGAAAGTGAGACAAGGCAAGCAGCTTTTATTCACTCTTGCATAAAACCCTGGCCTATAAGCAGACTGCAATTTAGCAGTGGAAGCACTGTCTTCTGCTGAACAATTATTGGAGACAGAGTTGCTACGTATGATTTCCCAAAAGACATATTAACCTGCAGAACATAACTGGAGCCAAAACCCCTCAATAGTCCAGGCTCCATTTCTCTTCCTGAAGATACTAATAATTGATATTTACTTTAATGGAAAGTGAGATAAAAATCAAGAGAGAGGTATTCATGTCAAGCAGGAAGTGACTCAGACCCTCAGATTATCCTATTAAATGCAAAAACCCAGGAAAATGCTGTAAGAAAACAGCAGAGTAGAGGAGGTAAATAGAACATGTTGGGCTTGCACTGAAAGGGAGGCTTGTAAAACAAAACCAGAACTGCACAGACATCTGATTAGCTCCCCAGCTTCTACTGTTAGACAATCAAGGCACATACATGACCAAGGCAGTGTATTTCATACAGTCTTGAAGGCACTGTCTTTCAAATATTGAATTTTACTATCATCATTCACTAAAGTGACTTTTTATGAATGACTAAAAAAAAGCGGGTTGTACACAAGGGGATAATCTGCATATGCTAATGTACCGAATTTAGAGATACTGCAGGAAATTTCCAAGGGTCTGTGCACTGGTCAGAATAAACACCAGAGGCACAGCCGCAGATTTGGCATCATTATCAAGAGTCACAATGTTTCTCCTTGTGGGGAATTAAGGTAGTTTACCTGCACTAAGTGCTTCATGCTGGATGATGCCTCAGCCCACCAGGAGAGCTGACAGCAGGGGCTCACCAGGGCACACCAGTGCAAGCACCAGGCTTATGCTACTGACAGAGGGAGGGGGATACAGCCCCCAAAGGCTCCCTGATAAATCTCTCCTTTAGCCTCAGCAGAATTTTTTTTTTTTATTGTTATTGTTATTGTTGTTAAATTAGGGGTTTTAAACTAGGTCGAGCTGGTTCCTGTGAGTTCTGGCATTGACACTCCAAAGGTGCAAAGCCTCCAACACCAAGACTCACCAGCACCTGCCCCTGAGACTACCCACCTCTGCTCTCCTGCCCTGGGGTCACCCTCCTCCTTTGCAGCCAAGGGAAAACTGGGGTTAATGGAGCTTAACCTTCCCACTCCTGCCAGTGAGGAGTCTGCCCACCTTCTAACCACACAGCAAGTCAAACAGGTGAGTCTGGTCACTTTTTGTTAACTCCCCTAGTTATCTCCTTCCAAAAAGCTGGTGCAGGATACAGGGTCACATCTGAATAAACTGGCCAGACATTTTGCTGCCATTCCATTTGAGAAAAAAAAAAAAATCAGCTTTTCTCTCACATCAAATCCCAGTAATACTGATGCAAAGTTTCCTGTGAATATTGTTAAAAGGAGGGTCTTGCTTTAACAAAACAGCAAGTAATTCCCAGACATGTAGAATTATTCCATATTTTCAAAAAAGAAGAGCAATTAACTGCCCTTTTTTCTGCTTTGTTTCCTACTTTACAATTTCTTTACTATCTTTTTTTGTTATGAGAGGGAAAGGGAAGGCATATCCCGAAGACCACAAGCTGAAATACTTTATTTGGGGTTGCCAATTCAGGAGACTTAATCCTTTCATATTTTCATGAAGTAGATTTTTTATGAAGCATTAAAAATGTATTTATCAGAACTATCAATTTTCCGACTCAGAATATGACCTGTGGTTTTCAAGGTACATAATCATGACTCAGGGATTATCATGGAAGAGACTGCTAAACCACTGAGTCTTACGTACAATTAACAATGAATGGCCAAAATCTAACTGAAAAAAACTCTCTATATTCTCTTTGTACAAGTATTACAACTTCAGTTCAGCATAGACAAGGTTTCTGGTGGGTTCTTTTATTCCATGGTCCTCAGTAAAATTCAATCCTCACTTTACTGCATACCAGGCAAAATCTGTTTGCTGATCTTCAGGGTATTATGCAAAGCATTTGGAGAGAATGACAGGAGAGAGAGACTGAATTTTGAGGCATTTGTTTGATCTATTGCTTTGATGATTTAGGCTGATTTGTATGATGGGTTTGGGTTGTGTGCTATGGTTTGCATTTTAGGCAGTATTTTTCTACAGCTGGATTCTCAGTGATGTTCAGTGTCCTGCATCTCATAGTTTGACACACAGATTTCAAATGAATGAAAAATTCAAACATTTAGCACCTGGTCTCTGGCAATTCCTACCAGAATTTAAATAAGAACTGTACTGGCTGCATTTGAGGGCACTGAGCCACTTCAAAATCTGGTTTTGAGCTTGGGTTTATGCGAATTTAAGCATCAAACCAACATTCTGAATCCCATCTGGGGAATCCAAAAGAAGACAGAGTAGTTTTCCATATGTGCCTGCTATGTGGTCTCAGGAATCGCTCTTCTATGAATAGAGAACGAAAAGTCTTGGCCTATCTATTTTAAACAGCTGATAAATAAAGAAGGGCATAAAAAAATAGAAATGCCTTTCAAGATTGATTCTCTGACTCTTGCAAAGAACTCTCACTTCTTCTTCTTCACATTTATTTTTATAGCTTTTTCTTCTTTTCTTCTTTGCCTTCTGTTCCTCAATATTAAGTCAGAAGCAAAATGTTCTTTTGGTAGAAGCTATTGTTAAGCACGAATTTTACAAATCTAAACAGATGGGATGGAGGAGTCTCCTTTTTGGAGAACTGATTTAGTGCTGGATCACTGAGAAGGAGCATCTCTATTCAAAGAGCTGCACTTCTAAGTCAATGCCAGGCTTCATTACTAAATTCCATGTTTAGCTTAAGAGGCTTGCACACAATCATATCCAAGCAGAAGCATATCTCTCATGCTGCTAAAAGCAGCAAAATAAGAGAAAAATCTGCTAATCACCTGAAAATGAGAGGCATCAATCTATGCAACTTAGTTTACAAGGCTTTTGCAAGAGAAAGCAGCCACCAGAGTAAACATCTGTGATCAAACACTAATTTAGCACCAACAGAAAATTGACTTCAAATCATCTCTTTGTCACTGTAATTGATTAAAAGTCAAATGAAAATTGATAACATGATTTTCTATTTGTGAATGTGTATGTGGCACAAACTCTCAAGAGCTCTATTGGCTTCATATATTGACTTTTTTCCAAATAAAGCCTCTTAAGAGTACATTAGTCAGGCCACTACTAAACTTAAAATGCAGACTAATTACAGCAGCACAAGGTATTAAAACGCTCTTGAGACTGTTGAACTTTGGTGCAAAAAACTAAATGCTGAAGAGAACTTTGAACTCAAGTAAAGCAAAAAGAGGCATGAACTACTCCATTAGTGCTGAGGCCTTTGATGATGAAGGAAGCTGAGTGCTTCTCTCTTATTTTACTTTTCATGGAAAACTTTCTCAACGTTTTATTAATTCTTCTCCAGTCTGAGTGCCACACACTACTGTTCTTTCCTAGTCTAAAGGCACTTTTTTTTTTTTTTTTTTTGCAGGTTACAGATGTATGTATCTTTTTTCTTTAACAGATTATTTTCTGCATGGCAGAGCAAATGCCACCTTGTATCGACCCTTGAAGAGAATGTAGCTAACAGAGAACTAAAATGTTATTTCTACTACTACTCTATTTCTACTACTCTATGGACAGTGATTTTTTTAATATCACATGTAAATCCAACATAAAATAATTCTGCCCCAGAAATGTGTTTGTTTTATTGTTGCATATTCCAAACTGGACTGAAACTGGGAGCAGAAATGTCATGCAAAGAACATCAATTACACTAAATAAAATTTTCAACTACTTCTCTATTGATGGGAATATGAATAGGTATGAGAAATGGAGACAAAAGCCTATCAGATGTTGCATTTATGAAGAAAGCAAATTTCATCCCTGATTAAACCATAATGCAAGAAAAAGGAAGAAAAAAATAGTAAATAAGCTCTTAAAAGAAACATTTTCAAGGCTTTCCAAATGCCTTTATTTTACAGTCAAGATCTTTTACATCACCAGTCATGCCACTGGCCAAGCTTCTACACACAGGTCAAACAGAAACCTGTGGCAGAGAGGTCTTCTGCCCTTGCCTCAGAAGAGCAGGAAGAACAACAGGAGGACTGAAATCTCCAACTGCAGATTTGAATTTTGGCTGCTAGCACTGATCAGAAGAGAAATGGGAATCCACAGATGAAAGGGATCCCATACCAGATGGCAGCAGTAAAGCAGTAAATAGCTCAGAAAGAGCTGAAAAAGGGCAGGAGGCTTTCACAGCTTTGGAGGGTGGACTGGCCAAACTTAGAAGAAACCGAGGTTTGCAGGGAGAGCTAATATGATGCTACTGAGTGAAATGGCCAGCTACAGTCTGTGAATGATGCTGTCATTACAGCAAGACCTATTTTATTTTAATCCTAAAAAAGATGGAGAGAAATATGCCCATTCAATATCAGAAAGAAAAAAAACCCCCAAGAACCAAGGAGGAAAAAAAAAAAAAAAAACCACAAAAAACCCCGAAACCAATAAAAAAACACAAACAACCCACACCAAAACCATCCATGGTTACAAGGCATATTCCATTACTCCCAAGCAGGGCCAGGGCCAGCAGGAATTTGAATTTATACTATGTCCTGGACCCTTCATCCCCCACCTCTGCAAACCAGCTGCCCTCCCCTCTGCTCCAATACCTGCACAGCCAAGTAAGCACATTAGCTGATCATTTCAGAGGTAAAACAGAGTTTGCATATGCAAATGTTATCACCTGTCTATTCAAGTAGTGCAACTCACACAGGCTTTAATGCCTGTGTCCCCGTTCACATTTGCACCATCCTTTACCTTGGCTCTCAATAATTATTATTCAGCATTTCAAGCACCATCTGTACTGCTGGATAGTAAATGCCTTCAAGTATATTGAAAAGACATGTTCTGAAGTTTACCTTGTACTGGGCACAGTCATAATCAGAAAGATGTTCTGTACAGATGCTGACATGTATTTAGCTGTTTTTCCACAGGGATTGGTGTATTTAAATTTGAAATATGTATATCCAAGTTACCAAACAGAAAACAGGCACAGATAATGAAGGAAAATCACTGTATCCGAAAAAGAACTTGCTCTCTGTGGATCAAATTCAAATCCACACACAAGGGAAACATTCACTTGCTCAAGGAGTAATTTAGTCTTATAATAGTTAACTGTATCTTGAGACAAAACCCTATTAAATAAGAGAAAATATCCCTAAGTTTAATGTGCAAATGCCTCAACACTTCTTGACATCTACATCAGTCGTCATTAAAATGAAAATGTGAACTATAATGACTGATATCCGCAAGACACGTGAAGCTGACTATCCTAAGATGCGTGGTGACAGTTTAAACTAGTCAAAGTGACACATGGGAACAGATCCAGACTAACAGTCTCTGCCCAATGTCTTAGTGTAAATGTCAGCATGGAAGTAGAGTCTGGAAAAAAAATCCTAAAAAGACTTTTTCCTCCTTTAAAAATCAATCATTAACCACTGTTTGCTAATAAGTCATGTTTTCTTTTCAACTAAAATCATAGCTGGGTGTAGTCAGCTACTCACTCATTCTTAGAGGGATAAAGCCATATAAGCACATGAAAACCCCTGAAATTTAAGTTGCAAACACAGGTAAATACTATACAGCGAGTTTTCTAAACCAAAAAAATAAACTGTAGGGAAACTACAACCGCATGGACAGCTCTGAAATATTTCAAGTCACTGAACAGATAGACCATGATAAAGCAACAGTGGGAATCTCCTTCAGTTTCCTCTCCTGATGCTGAACAGCATTCCTGACTGCAGTGACATTATTTCTATGACAGTCAGGCCTGACAATGCAAGGCACTGCCAAAGTCACTCGGACAAACCCAGCAATCCGTGGACTGGGCCTGAAAGGTTAGTGAATGAGAGAAGTGGATTCATACAGCCCCAGCACCAAAGCCAACAACATCCAATCTAAGACCTGGGCAGATCTCATGCTGTCTAGAGCCTGAAATAGGAAGTGAAGTGAGAAAGAAACATTCCAAGCCACCCTACATGCCAGAATGCCTTTCTCAGTGGAGATCCACCACCTCCAGCACGTCCCAGCATCTGCCTCTTCCCCAGAGGAGGGGAAGGAGGAGAGGAGCCGAGAGACTGCAAGGAAGGCCCCAGCATGTCCTCCATTGTCCTTCTTCTCCCCACTCACCTCGAGTCAGAGCTCTGCACAGTTTAATTACAAACGCACACACATGTGCATTCTATTAGCCAGCCTAAGCACTGGCATTAGATAAGCTTGTGCCTGACTCCAGTTACTAAGACACTGCCAACAAACTCAGAGATTCGGAGCCTCTTTTCTATGCAGGTCCATTGGCCTGGAATAGCATACATATACACTGAATTGAGCTTAACAAAGAATGTTAATTTGGGTCAGTGAACTACCACTAATTGAATTCTAATAGATGTCACCATAACTCAAGTGCTCCAGCTCTCTCAAGCAAATGGCAGAAGACAGAAGCAGGCACTTCTACAGCACCAGGGGAGACAAGTCTGTCCTTCAGCTGCTTGGTTTCTTCCCTTTACAGTTTTAACTACTGCTCAGATGTAATAAAAGCAAATGAGATGCTGGTTTGACAGCTCTCTCAAAAGATCTTCAAGTGCACATTTTAGGTTTTAAAGGTGATGGTTGCTCTTCCCAAAACTGAACAAACCTTGAGCTACTCCATACACAGACACAGCTGCAAGGATTTTGAATACAGAACTAATATACTTTAAAAGCATAACACATTAATTCCCAGACCCTCTTTCCCAAGATTACTTATTTGAAACCCACTGTTTTGAATTCTTTTTGTTCAAAGCCAGCATCACTGCAGTGGATAGGAGTAGTAACCTCAAAGCACAATATTTCTAAGACTTGTGGATCCTGGCAGCATGGAGAGCTTGGCACTGGCCAAGCTGCACAAACACCCCACCAGTAGGAGGCTGTATTGAGAAGGAAAAAGAGAGTTTATTTTAGCTGAGGTAAGCTTAGTGTGATTCACACTAGCTTAGCCATGGCAATGCTCCTTCTTACAAGGCTCATCTAAAAGTAAGAGATTCACAGTCAGCAGACCATGAGGGTGCTGGTTCGTGCCTTGGTTAAGATGGAGCAGAGAACACAAGGTGAATTTTCCACCAGCTTGCATCCTCTATAGTCAGTCATCCCCTGTGCAAACTAGATGTGAAACTGTTGCAGAAGGACAATGGTGGCAGTTTGCACAGCTAGTAGTGGCACAAGAGGCAGGCTGGTGGAAAATCAGACTCTGTGAATTCTATCTTCTGTGCAGGTCTGTGGTAGCAGCTTGGCAACACTAGTGATGCTCACCAAAAATATTATGCAACTGCTGGACTCCAAATGTAAAAAACTCCAAAACTGAAATGTCATCTTAATTCACTTTGCACGGTCATACAGGACAGGACAAGCACTTAGCTGCACCTCAAGAGTGTGGGAGCCAAATGAGCACAGAAAATATTTGAGTGGGTGGAGGGGAAGAAGAGAACTTCTATTTTATTTGCTTAGCAGAAAAGAAAAATCAAAACT
Source organism: Sylvia atricapilla (assembly GCF_009819655.1). NCBI lineage: Eukaryota > Metazoa > Chordata > Aves > Passeriformes > Sylviidae > Sylvia > Sylvia atricapilla. The sequence goes on along the minus strand of NC_089143.1, from coordinate 15,216,215 downwards.
AGCAGATTTAAACAGGCAATTCTCAATTTGGACCAGGAGGTAAAAGCACTAACCTATACTCAGTGGGACATGCGCATGCACACACAGACCATTCCTATTAAAAAGGCCTTCCTGGATGGATGAAGTTGTATAGGGGTTGCATGACAAAGTTCTTGTAGCAAGAGGGGCTACAGGGATGCCTGTTCTGAAATGCAGCCAGGAATGCCACCGACCTACTGTGCTGCTCAGCACTCCTTGTAAACGCTGTCTTTGCTAAAACGGGGTTGGCAGAAACACACACCATTCCACCCTAGGGACTACAGGCACCCAAGTGACAGCAGATGAACGCATGTGCTTTCTGAAGCTTCCCCCACATCCGGCAGAGCCAGTACCAGCTGCCTCCAGGAGGGACCCACTGCTGACCAAAGCCAAGCCCACCAGCAACAGCTGTAGCACCTTTGAGAGATCATGGTTAAGAAAGGCTGTAAAAACTGCTGTGCAACAGCAACTGGAAGAGAAGTGAGAATGCATGTCAGAACGAGCTCTGCAGACACCCAGGTCTGTGAAGGAGTGGGAGGAAGAGCTCCAGGCACCAGAGAAGACTCCCCTGCAGCCCACAGTGCAGCCCATGTGAAGCAGCTGTGCCACAGCAGACAGACCTGCAGTCCCTGGAGGAGCCCATAATGGAGCGAGCAGATGCCTAAAGGAGGCTGTGACCCTGTAGAAAGCCCACCCTGGAGCAGGTTCTGGCAGGACCTGTGGAACAGTGGAAAGAGCAGCTCATGCTGGGAGCAGGTTTGTTGAAGGACTTGCAGGATCCCTTGGAGGGATCCATGCAGGAGCAGCCTGTTCCTGAAGGACTGTTCACCATAGAAGGGACCCAACTTGAAACAATTTGTGAAGAACTGCAGCCAAGAATTTGGAGAAGTTCATGGAGGACTGTTTCCCACAGGAGGACCTCAGATTGGAGTAGAGTGTCAGGAGTCTTCCTGCTGAAGAGGAAGGAGCAGCAGAGAAATCAGTTCGATGAACTCACCACAACCCTCATTTCCTGCCCCCCCTGTGCCACTGTGGGGATGAGGTGGAGAATCTGGGATTGAATTCGACCCCAGGAAGAAGGAAGGGGTGGGAAGAAATTTGTTTTAGGATTTGCTTTTACTTCATATTATCCAACTCTGAATGATTTGGTAATAAATAAAGCTAATTTCCCACTTTAAGTCTGTTTGGCTCTCAACATTTAATTGGTGAGTGATTTCCTATCTGTTCTTATCTTGACCAGGGAGTCTTTTTGTTATATTTCTCTTCCCTGTCCAGCTGAGGAGGAAAGTGATACCTGGCATCCAGCCACAGTCAACCCACAACAAACATGATCCCTGAAATGGCTCCGAGACATTTCCAATTCGAGAGTCACCCCTTGGTAGGACATATGGAACTGGTCGTCACCTAGACAATGACCTGATTTTGCAGTTTGCATCAGGGGTATCAGACATGGATCCTGCAAAGACTTCTGGTTCCCCAGAGAGCAGGACGAGCATGCTGCCTACACCAGACCCCTCTAGGTCACACGCTCCTTAGCACTGGTCCCTCTGGAGATTATCTTAGCATATGTGTCTTAGGGCTGGCAAGCACTGAGAGCACAGATCCCCTCATCCCACTGGGAACACTGCCACCAGCCACTCTTAGGACATGGGACTGTCAGAAAATAACATAACTTCTGAGGGGCCACCCCACACAAACCTGCAATGTGTCTACACTGTGAGACATGGAAATATCAAAGGTGAGTAAATTCAAAACCTGTGACCACCTTTGTAATATTGCCTAGAGTTGGCAGGACAAAGACACCAAATAAGACAGCATTCTTCCAAATTCTGCTGTGCCTTTCTGATATTGTGGCATATCACATAAAGTATATTCACTGGAAAACATGGACATTGTGAGCAACACTGGAGCCATTACAGAAACCAGCCCTGGCCTCTCCCACATGTTACCTTTCTTGTGTTATTAGTCCCATACCATCTTGTTCTTCTACTCAGTTATCACTTATGTTTTCCATCTTCTTCATGGAAAGATCTCTTCCCTTTTGGCCAGATCCCACAACCATCAGGTTCAAGCGTCTTCCCTTCCCATCACCCATTCATACAACCTTCAGTTACGCTTCCCTATCAATGTGAAAATGAATAGCCCTCAACTAACTACAGATAATGCTCTTTAATGAACAGGTCGTATGTATTTGTTTATTCCAGTAAAAAAAACCTCATGCCTTTTCCCCAACCGTCTAACACAATGAGCTCTTCTGCAGCCAGTCCACCAGCAGTGGGTTCATCTCTGTATTACTGCAGTAAAGACAGATGTAAAACTGAGATCTTGATCATCTGCAGCTTAAAAAAAAAAAAAAAAGCTCTGGCAGTTTTCATCAGAGAAACAGTTTTAAGCAGCCCTTCTGCACAAGTGCTGGCTTCCGTTAACTTTTACTGCCATTTCAAGGGGACCTGTAATATTTTGTCCTGAACTGTTACACATCACTGCAGAGTTCAGCTGAATAGCTGTCATATTCTGCACCAACACAGGAGGTGTCTCCGTGGAGAATAAGATAATCCTTATGTGTAGCTTCTATATTAATTTATATAATTTGTAAAGCTCTTTGGGATTCTGTAAGATGAAAGAAGCTACATAAATGTAAAATATATCACCATTATTGCTGTTTTCCAACCAGCATCTTCCATTATGTAGTTGGTATTTTCTCCCATAGTGTATGACCTTGTATTTTATCTAAATTAAATCTCATCTTGTTAATTTTTGCACAGTTCTTTAAACTCTCAATATCCTTTTGTTATCTCTCTCTCTCTCTCTCTGTCTTCCACTGTGTTTATGATCCCTCTTAATTGGCATCATCTGCAAATTGTATTGCTCTATATATTGTTTAGGAAAGTATTAAACATATTGTGATCAGCACTGACCCTTGTGAAACCTCCCCTGATATTTTTCCTAAATTGACGTTTTAACATTTATAATTAGGTACAAAGAGAACACAAGAAGTAGTAACAGGCAGCAATTAAGGAAAGGAAAACACAAGCTGTCACTAAAAACTCTGAGACTAAAATCTATCAGAATGTACAACAGCTTCCCAAAGAAGGTGTTGAAAATCCCAATACTTACTAAAAAATACATGAATAGTAAATAAAGCACGAATAATAAAAATGCTTAGCACATGGTGTATATACTGTTCAGCATGTTCAAGCCTATTCAACAAAAATAGCTAATTTGGGGAAACAGTGAAAATTCTAGAAGACAAAGCACCCAAGTATATCTCCTTTCCTTTTCGCATATGTAAAGCCTCTCCCCACCAGTGTGACTCAGGGACAAAGCATTCCTGCAAATAAACCTGCGCTACCAAGGGGATACGTGTGTGCCTGAGAAGAGGACGGGATGACCTAGCACTTTTCATTTTCTCTGCTGCTGTACCCTACACATCCCACTATACACACTCTGTGGGATAAGCTCTCAGTCACCAAACCCCACCTTTACAAATTCCTGTTCTCTTCAATGTGGTTTTTTCCTTTTTTTTCTTTTTCTTTTCTTTTTTTTGATACAATAAACATAGAGGGTAATTTCAACCTGCTGGCAAAAGATAGGATTAAATCCTTGTGAAGTCAGCCTTGAGAATCGACATTTTGAGACTCAACAACTGCCAGGAAGACTCCTCTCAAAACTGTTAGTTAATCCATTTATTCTCTCCAGCCAGCAAGGAAAGAATGAAAGCAGGGCAAGTCTCAAACCTGTGCCTGTATTCAGGAGAGATCTCAGGACCAAATCCATCGGGATGAGTGGAACTCTGAGCCTGCTAATGGATATATTCCACCAACATCTGGCCCCTCTTATCCTTTGACTGAAACAATTCAGAGAGATCTTGGACAAAAGAACTGGGCACTGGGAAGCATAAAGATTTCTGCTACAACATCTTCCAGAGGTGGATGAGTACTCTTCCATTTCAGCCCTTACATCTCAGCCTTTTCACCTGAGATGATCATCTTGTTCTCGAGCAGCAGCAATCCTAGAAAGCACAGCCATCATCCACATGATCCACCAGCCAGTCTGCATATACACCCATGGAGAGACAACCAGCCCTTCCAAATAAATTCTCACTCCCATATTCTGGAAAGAGCTGGAAGCAGAAGTACTCCACCCCAACAAAGCCTTTCATTTCGTTAGACAGTATTTCAGTTATCTCACTTCCTATTCCATTACAGCTTTTGACCTGGGAGTGCAAGTAACTCAGAAGCTCCACCAACCCATGGGTCGTTTAGAATATGATGAAGATGTATTACTGGTCTAATCCATCTCCACTCAATTGCTGGCATACTTAAAATAAAGCATATGGCCCAGGGTTTGCCACTTCTCTCAGATGCCTGAGAGCTCACAGCCTGAGTACCAACTCTCTCCAGAAGTTATGGCAGCTACTTGGTGGCCTGATACCTACGTTGCACCATGTGGTATCAACGGAGTTTATTTCTGGCTCTTATTAGAAAAATCTATTCCACAAGTAAGTAAAACACTAGCAAAAAGTGTTACGTATTTCCAGTCCTTTCAAAGACTTAGAAATAAACATCTGTAAAGCAGGATTTATGCTCTAGGTGTGCATATGCAGATAGAGAAAAATAAAAAGGAAACAGGTGGGAGCAGTGAGACCTAGAACCACAGCATATGAGGAGCAGGGGGGAGAAAGAAAGAAGAGCCTACCATGGGGCACAGCTACATACAAATATGGTTTGAATGATTAAAGAACAGAAAGGACACTGAATACTCCAGGAACTACCAATCCCACATGAAGAAAAAAAATAATTAAGTAAGGAGTGGAGTCATGTTCCTACTCCTACAGCCAGGGGAGAATTTGCATGAAGCTCTCCAAAAATGAGCAGAAGAGGGATGGCTGGTCCAAGCATTCTGATGGAAGAATAAAGCTAGAAAATGGTGGAACTAGAAGGCAGGGACAAAAAGCTGAAAAGCCGAACAAGGTAAGTATTTTGAGGACTGCCACCGACCTACTGTGCTGCTCAGCACTCCTTGTAAACTGTCTTTGCTAAAACAGGGTTGGCAGAAACACACACCATTCCACACTAGAGACTTCAGGCACCCAAGTGACAGCAGATGAACGCTTCCTCTTTCTGAAGCCATGTTATATCTTGATTTCCAGAGAACGAGCTGAGGGGTGGAAGATTTCAGTTCTCTGGAAGACTGATCTGAACTGCTGCAGCCATGCAACCTCACTGACCTCTCCTGCTGGAGTTCACATGGGGTGAGAAGCAGGTCCTGGTCATTGAAGAAAGAGGACAGTCATCACGGCATCTTGAACTCTTGCTTTCCCTGCAAGGCTGTAAGCCTGGGCTAGGCATAACGAATGGGTGCAATGCCTTTTCTACTGCAAAACCAAGCCAGCAAATTCCAAGTGGTGGTTATACTTCCAGATCTTTTGCAATCCTTACAGTGCTGCCATCTTGTGTTTCCACCTGTGTTGCAGATTTTCTTAGAGAGTGAGGACATGATTTATATTTGGATCAAGGGTGAGCCATCCAGCCTGGGCCTCAATGCAGGCTTCTGTGGCACAGGTGGAAATTCATGTTAAGGCAGACCCAGGGAATAGTGGGCTTTTAGGTATGGTGTTGTGGCCCGAACAGTTCAGTCACCTTAAGAATAAGATAAACAGTATTTTGTTTGAATTCTTTGTATGCCCTGTCACTGTAAACTACACTCTGATTCTATATAACCTGCTGTCCAAAAACAATACAGGAGAACGTCACAGTGGCCAAATCGGTTGGGACATGTCGTTGCTCTGTCCAGCCTACTATTAATTACAGTCTCCTGCAACACACCTGTGCCTTCCCACCTAAACCCCTGCTCCATTTAGTTCTGAATACCTTCTCTACCCATTCATGTAACAGGCACTGCTAATGTTTCTGAAGCCACTTACTCTGCAAGTCTCTTAAAAAAGAAGGTATTTTTGTTCACTTCCACATATTACCTCAGGTTCTGTAGAAATATATGTGATAAATGTGCTGAATTTAAGAACTAATGCCACATTAGAAGGCATTGATTTTCTTTACAGTAAGATGAGCATCTTTGGGAGCTGGATGGAGGTAGCAAACTGAGCAGACACAGCATGATTCTGGCGAGGCGGAGCATTTGGGGAATTGCTCCCACAATGGGAAAAATTTGTTTTAATTAGGTTGGTTGGTGGTTCCCAAAGCAACGTGCTGTGAGTGGGAAGGAGAAATGAGGATGGGACTGTAAACAGCTTGTTGTGCTCTCAGCATCTGAGTCACAGCACAGAGAGAGAACTTGTGCTCCTCACTTGGCTGCCAGAAGAGTCTTAGGAGTGTGAGGACAGGCAGGGTAGGTGATGCATAGAAGTCCTTTCCCTTTTACTTTACTCCTCAATTGCTTATAAAAGCAGGTGTGGTTTTGCTTTCCTGGACAAGGGAAAAGATTTCAGGAAAAAGATAATAACACGCAATTAGGGCAGCAAAAATATCCAAGAACAAAACTGACCAAAAATAATAAAACTAAAAAGTGAGTGAGAGATATTTTGTCATTGTGTCTTAAATTATGTTGAGGAGGCTGAACTCAATTTTATTGAGAAATCAATTCTAATTTGGCACTCCACATGCTATCTGGCAGAGGACGCAGGTAACATTCTCCATTGAAATCTGCCAGCTAATTTACTTCTGCTGACTTTACACTAGCAAACAGGAGCAGGAAAAAATCGTGTTGTAGGGATGACATTTCCCACTAAATATCTCACACTAATATGCATTCTGAGTCCTCCTACGCTTGCTTTAGAAACCCATCACCTTGCAAAGGGAGACAACAAGTAATAAAAACCTCCCCTGGAGAAAATGGTCAGAGCAATTGGCTAAAGGTCCTGCACATATCCTGCCGACTGCGATTGCATGCCATAGGTTTAGCTGGAAGGAAGGGCTTGGGGACATATCAGCTGCTGTAGGAGTTCAGCATCATCTGTCCTCCAATTAAACTGACTGTGGAAGTCCAGCACCAGCAACCTTTATAGACACTGTGTCCTGCTATTGATTGTCAAAAGGCAAAAAAAAAGCTTTTAAAGGATTGTGAATTATTGACGAAAATGTGTCCATAGATATTTCAGAAATGTACTGCATAAAATTTATCATGGGTTACGTGTCTGGGAGCACAAAATGTGCTGTTTAATGCTATGCTTTACTGACCTTTAAGCAGTGGCAGCTATCCTAACTGTATTCACAGCTTCTGCGTATTCACTCAGCATTTATATAAAATATAATTTATTTTTACGAGGTTTGTGCCACTGAAAATTTTACTTGCACTGAGAAAACTACTGCTGAGTGATTGTTCATAGCATTGTTTCCAAACATCAATATAAGCAAGAAGTGTGATGTTCTCAACCTGCATGCTTAGTAGCACCTCCTTAGCTTATTTTTTGAATTCTTACTTGTGAACAGAATTAAAAGCAAGGGGTAAAGAAGGAAAAAGAAAACATTTTTGTTCTTGTGTTTGTTTACTGCCTTTACTTTCACTTCTGATGAAATCCGAGCATTCCTACCTGCCTGGCACAATTGCACTTTCTTTTTTCAGGAAAGGTTTCTGTCTTCAGTTAAGTAATATCCATACAAAAGTCCCAAATTTAGAAGCGCACAATGACTTACATTTCCTCACTCCATTTATAAACCAGGTTCAGTGTTCCATAAGGACCCGACTTCATCCCCTCCCTCTCAGTAACATTCTTTAAGTTTTTACAAGGATCCATTTTGCCTTTCTTATTCCCAGAAGCCAGCTAAAACTAGGGCAAGATGGCCTAAAATTGCTATTTTCCTCAAAGTCCCAGAAAACCTAAGGCCACTGGCATCTCTCCTGTCCAGCAGAGCTACGGCTGGATGAGACACACAAGAGCGATGCTGGGAGCACTCAGGCACCCCCTCATCTCCACCTCTGGAGAACTTCTGCCTCAGCCATCCAAGGACACACTCCCACTTAGTCTCACGACCTGGTTCGTCAGAAAGCTATGGACTTTTGACCCGAGCAGGCATTTCATGCCTCCAGAAACCTGATGCTGTAAAGACTGAACTTTGCCTCCGAGAAAAGAAATAGGGTAAAAAATGAACATAATGACATTGTTCTAAATAATTGATGTTGCAATCTCATGCTATTTCCTTTTGTATCACTGCAATCTTCTTAAAAAGATATTCTCAAGCTGTTTATTATAGCAATAACTATAATTTTTCCTTCTCCTTTAGCAACAGTGCTTTACCCATAATGTCACCTACCGATAATGTATTAAAGATATAAATAAAATAACACAGTATAGGTGGTACAGCAACATACAGGTCGTTAACCAGCCAAACAAAATGTGGTTTAGAGCTGGATTAGCTAGAGCTAAATATTTGAGTGCCTCTTGTCTTTTGATTTATCCACTGTCAGCTTTCTATCTCTATCTGTATTTGCTTTGAAATTGCGACAATGCTGTGAATAAAATCTAAACACAATCGTACTTCTCTTTCATTCACCTCAAAAGAAAGAAGAAAGGAGATGCAGCAAACAGCTTTGAATGACCAGAATATAGAAATCCAGCCTCCAAATTTAAACACCCTCCTGTCTCCCAGTTTTTGTCATAGCTCGGAAGTTTTTCCAGAAAGCTGTAATTTCCTTAAACATAAAAATCCATTTTAAAAATTTCTCTGTCTCTTCTAGGCTGGACTAAAAATAACCCTGAGTGCAACTATTACCCTCTAACCTCTAGCTTTGGTTCAACCGCATATGCCACCTCAGGAAAACGGCCAGCAGCAATCAGCACCATTATTTGTATTACAGCAGCATCTCTAAACCCTTGCCAAGAGTAAGTCCCAGTGAGGTAATTTCTTACATGATTTTCATGTATCAGATAGGCCTCATCCCAAAGATTCTAAATGAAAAAGAGATTTCCACACGTTTATGCCAACATTTCCACCCAAGCAGGGAAGGATTAGTTGATTAGGATGAGACCATTCACAAGCCCTCCACTCAGCCTACGTGACCAGTATGTATCAGCTCCCTGAAATGCTGCAAACAGCACCTCCTTCACGTGGCAGTGATGCAGGCTGCCTGGCAAGGGTCCCTACCTGGAGACACTATCCCCATTAAATTTCTCTATCTGCAATTCTGAAGTGTATTTTAAGACAAATGCTGTCCTAATTTGCTGTAGGCACTGAAGACCAACATGCATTTCAGTGGAGAAATTTATATGTTTTAATTGCTTTATGAAGACAAAGCATATGCCATGACACAGTTAAATGAATAACAGATTCTTACGAATGCCTTTGGCATAGAATATCTATACATTCATTAGCTAGAACTATTCATCTTCTTGATAAAACTAAAATTAGTTATACAGCAGGTTTACTTTTTATGATTAATAAATGATAAAAATCTAAATTATCCATCTGAAATGACTGTTTTCTTAGCTATTAATCTCACATTTATCACCTCCTATAATTCATGTTATTAGTTGAAAAATCTATTTCTGAAATATTTTTAATTTCCTACAAAAAACCAAAACGTGGAATGAAAATTACATTATTTTGAAATTAATTACTCAGGTATAAAAAGAGGTACTATTTGATGACTTTATGGTAAAAACCAAATAGAGAAAATATACAACTGCACCTATACTGTCAACGTCCAAAAAAAAAAAAAAAGATACTGCTCGGTAATAAAGTAGCTCTAACAAAAGATGTATCAGCTCATTTGGATTTTCCAGCTCTATACAGTTATTTTTGCCAAGAAGCAAAATCCATCTCATTTTCCAGAAAACCAGCTTAGGGCAAAGCAGAGAGGATAATATGGTAAAAGTTCAAAAGTACAGCACTGTCTGTGTCCTGGAGACAGATTTGACACATCACAGGTTTAGCTAGAGGGAAGGGGTTGAGAACAGATACTTCTGTCAGCTATTTAAAATGTTGAAGACCTCCTGTCCTCCAATTAAAGTGATCAAGGAAGTCTGCAACAGCTTGTGTAGAACAACTGTCCAGCATTCCTGTCGAAGACCAAGTTTAGTCATGCAATTTGTGGTGTCTACCAATGAGTGCTCCTAAATCCAGTAATATTAGAAGAGAGGATTCTTGTCAGAATCAGAAGAGCTAAGTTTACCATTTTGTACTATCTGGCAATAAGTGAGTGGGGAGAAAGACTGAAATGGAGGCATCTGGAGGAGTGCCCAGAAAGTGATGCCTTGGGGGGTGGTTCAGTCCTGCCAGGGGCACCGCCTTCCCAGAGCCCCAGCCCCGGGGTGGGTGAGAGCTGGGAGTCAGCTGAGAGCAGTGTGCCAGCATCTGCTGGAGGGAGGAGCAGATGCCAATGGTAACTTGCTGACCAACTGCCCTCCTTCCCAGCTCAGAGTGAGATTCAGGGCTTGTGAAAATCCCCTAGCAAAACAAAAATGATGAGCCAATAGCCACAGCAAGATGAGTGCTGAATTCTGTGCCACAGTGTTGTGGGAGATAGGATTGAGAGAAATGTATGGGGTTCACCAGTCAGAAGTATTTAGGGGGAAAAAAATCCAACAGTACTTTTTTGTAAGAACTTGCATGAATTCCAGAAGTTTCATGAACTCTGAACTGCACGTTGGCCACATATCCCCATCTGAAATACACTGGAACATATTTTAAAGACCAGTCACACAACCAAAAATGTTTTATTTTCCTTTGAAGATAATTTGTTCACCTCTTTCAGGCATGCCTGGCAGTAATTTTCTATGCAAGTAAAAGACTAAATTAGCAAAGAAATGTAAACAGGTTAAACTCTGCCTGGGATAACCTGAGAAGAGGGAGGTGAAAGTTTCTTCTAGGGCGCCAAGTATCTGCCTCCAGAACTGGCATATAATTGCCCCGAGTCTGACACAAAGCAGACCAGCCACAGTGCAAAGCCTTCAGGGAACATTTAAACTGTGATAACACCAGAGAAGTGAGTACATTATTGCAACAAGTGCTTTCAGATGAATTAAAATATAATTCACAGAAATTAAATATGGTATATATGTAAAACATTTATGTCTGAGAAATAATTCTTAAATACAAATGTTTCCTTATAGACTTTGAGAGAATAATAAACAGAGAAGTTATTCATACAGCACAGTCAAAAATGTTACTTGATTGTTTTTGTCAGTTGTCAAATAAGCCCCTTGCCAGGAATAAAAAATTTTAGAAGATCTGAGTAGGTACAGAACGAAACCTCCAGCACAGCATGAGCCAGGAAGCCCCCAGGTTCCTATCAGCAAACCAGTAGCTCATTGCTCTCTACAGCTTCCTGAAGAGGGGAGATGAAGAGGGCAGTGCTGATCGCTTCTCCCTAAGATCTAGTCCAGAACCTGAGAGATTGGTCCAAAGCTGTGCCAGGGGACATTCTGGCTGTACATTAAGAAGCATTTCTTTACCAAGATGGTGGTCAAACACTGGAAGAGTTTTCCTAGACCTGTGGTTAATGCCCTAGGCCTGTCAGTGTTTGGGAGGCACTTGGACAATGCCCTTGGTAACACACTTTGACTTTTGGTCAGCCCTGAACTGGTCATGCAGCTGGACTAGATGGACATTGCTGACCCAACTCCAACTGTGAGTCTCTATTCTTTCCATTCCATTCCATTCCATTCCATTCCATTCCATTCCATTCCATTCCATTCCATTCCATCCTATCCTATCCTATCGACTGTAGTTTTAGAAACCTATTCCATTCCATTGTACCCTGTATTTCTATCAAGCCAGAAAGTTAATACAGGCTTTTCTTAGGCACTCATTTAAGTGGTTCATTACACAGGGATGGATTTAATCCTGCCTCCTAAGGCTTTGCAGGAACAGAGCCGCCCATCTACAGATTTTTCTGAAACAACACTGGTATTGAAAGACGAAAGTATAAAAGGTGACTCTGGATGCTCATCCTAGTAGTGCAGGGGAAAAATGCAAAGCCTGAATGATTCTAAGAACAAATCCAGTGAAAAAAGGTGGCAGTTTAATTAATGTTATTCTCAGACCCAGATGTCTGCTCATCAGCACACTTCATACCTCAGGATAGCACAGCCTTCTATCAGCATGTTTAAAAGAAGCTAAGTGGTGTCCTGGCAAAACCAAAAGACAGAGTTTGTATCATTTACAGGAATACACACATGCACATTTTTAATATAAATAATGTCACAGAACAAGTAACCTTCAAATGAAATGTTCTTTTTAACTATCAAATGTCTTTAATGTTAGAAAAACATAAACTCATCTTATAAATAAAACTGCATAAACACTTTGGTACCAGCAATAAATTCAGAATAATTGACCTTGTCCTATCAAAGGATGAGTGTATCTTTAGATCTTAAGTGCTGTGAATGGTTATGAACAGGCTTAAAGTACTGAACAGTGGCAAGCTAAACACAGCATGCACAGTGCATTTCACAGGGTATTAAATAGCCAAGGTTGGTAGAACCTCTCCCTTGGTTTAGTCTTATGGCGTTTGATTTCTAAAACTACAGTCCATACAACATCACACATCAGTCCCATCGCTCTTTACACTAATTAGGTATTTTATTATCAAAAAGACACCTCGTACTATCCTGGTGCATCTATGTCTCCCTTCTCATGGCTACAAGCCTGATCCCAGCTTTTAGAAGGACTGACACTGTCTTACAAGGAAATATTCCCCTTCTGCTCCAATTGATGAGGAGCACCAAGGAGAGAATACTTCCTCTGGTGTGATGAAAGTAAGGCAAATCATTCCGTCCTCACCTCAAGGATCAGCATATCCACCCCTGCCGAAGGCCAGTGCCTCATGGTACACTAACATGGCCTGTGGAAAGTCAGATGTTGCTCATGTGACATCACAGTCAGTCAAATACCAGCACCAGAGTCTAACAACTCCAAGATTCCAATAACTGCACTGCCATTCACTAATAGCCTCTACATTACACATAAGATGCACTTTCTCACAAATACCCCTAGGCACCTGTTCCCTATGTCAGTATCACCCTTGGAAGCATGATGTATATATATTACATATATGAAACCAAATACAGCGACAGCAAAACAGTAACTGTAGGGAGAACAGATAAAGAATTTCCAGTTTCTACACTTCTTCTCAGTTGCCAGGCATGCGGTGAAGCCTCCACAATATTCTTTCACAGTAACCCACATGGACGAAGGGGTTGGAAGTCCATCCAGCCCACGCACCCTGGACCATGGAGCCTGCAGCCATGGACCTTAAATATCAAAACAGGCAATAAAATACACATATTTAATCCAGCAGTAGATCTTTTTACGATGATTTTCTTGAAAACTCAATATTCAGTAGAACAATTAATTAAGTTTCAGAAGTTATTGGTCTAAAATAACCGAACTGTGTCCATCCCTCATTTGTGCAAACCCAAAAGAATCCAAACCAACTAAAAATAAACCCGAACAGAACAACAAAAAACCCAAACACACACACAATAGAAACTTAATCAACTTCATTATTTGAAGGCATTTAGTGTTCACAGCAAACACAATACAATGGTGCTACTGGAGATACTACACCTGAATCTTGCCTTCTTTGAGCAACTAGGAAAGACTTTCCAGTATCACAGAGGAACACAGGGAAGAGTTGTGAAATAATACAAGAAGTAGCAGATTATATTCCATGCTAGAATCACTGGGTGTTTAATAGCACTGCTTTGGCTACCACCAACACAGAACAACAGTGCCACCAGCGCTACTGCGATCAGTAAAAATAAAAAAATTAAAAAAAGGAAAAAGAATCTGCAGGTTCTTTTGCTCGTGTTTCTATCATCACAGAATGGCATTTATGTTCTCATGAAACAAGGAGGAAACAAAACCCAAAAATTTTGATGGCTTAACATTTTGAATTGTTTTAGCAGATCTGAGAGAGCAAATACGTATCACACTACTGAATTACGAACTGGAAATTTTACAAGGTTTAAGAAAGGCTACTCTACACACAGAATAGGAAGTAACATGAAAATTTTACACATTACTTCAGAGAGGGATTTCTAAATCTTTCTTTCCAAAACCTTCACTCCTCAGAACTGCCATACCTTGAAGATGTGAACAGATGGACAGATGTATACTTGCACATAACCCACATACATATACAGTGATTATATGTAATCATGGAACAGCCAGTGTTCTTTTCCACTTTATACCAACTTTATGGGCCATACTCGAAAGGAAAAGAGAGGTTATTGTGTCTTTTGCACCTTATACCATGTGTTGCTGTGTTCCCAGCCTTCTGAAAGCCTGGTAAGGTCTCATTTCAGACAAATTACTCCTGCTCTCCACAAATGTTTATGAGAACTAAAAATTAAATGAAAATGGCAAGAGATGTCTGCTTTTATTATTCCATAGGAAACAATCATCAAACTGCTGAAGGCTCTGAAAAAATGCCTGTTTTCCATCAATTGCATGCCTATCTTGATGAAAGATCCCAAATTATTCTGGAATGACTTAAATCTTTCTTGCTCTGTACCCCTCCCTCTGCAATACAGACAGTATATTTTAGGCTACAGAGTAACTCAGCAGATCAAGGACAAAGCTTAATGTAAGCTTGAGACAGAGGCCATACTCTGATTGAGTCATCAATTAGGAAGAAAATTGTGGTTTTCAAGATCTCAGTATGTCTGCAGAGGGATTCGTGGCTCTGACAAGTTGCAGGGATCAGTGCACTGCTCCTTTCTCAGGACATTTGGATTCCTGTTTGCTCTCAGTTGCAGAAGAAAAATTCGCTTTTAAACCAACTGGAGTTACTCTGTCATCTCAGAGAGCACAACTTTCCCTGGATGGGTAAATGTGAAGGGAAATCCATTTGTTTCTATAAATATGCAGGACTTTTTTCTTTAAATATTGACATCTAGACCCTTATAGATTTCTTAACCTTTAGTCTATCAGCACAGCTGCGGTCACCCAAATATGTGCCTGGTCTGTGGTAAAACTGTGCTAGCTTTGTGACAGCTATAGATCTGTTGGATGTCAGAAGCTGTTCCCAAGGAAACATCAGGAAAAGGAGTTATAGGAGGTTTTGAAAACCTCTTCTGAAGGTCTGCTAAGAGGAGCAAGAAAGCCCTCCTTTCTCCATGAAAAAATCAAAAATAGATATAGACCACTTACAGCAAAGTCTGAGATTATGAGAAAAACAGAAGATGAAAATTTGAAGTTCAGTGATAAAAACAGAATTATCATTTTAGCACCACTTTTTTTTTTTTTTTTTTTTTTTTAAACTTAAGAGAAAACTCACTCCTTTTGGAGAGAGAATGTGATCTATTTCCAAACTGTATATCCCCTTGAAAGAAAAACTGTAAGCTTCTTCCTGCTTTTACTAGTAAGCTGATGTTTATTCATGTGCGTGGAGCTACCGCACAGACCTCTCACAGCATGACGAGTGTGCTGGCTGAAAGGTATGATAGATGACGACTATCACCAGAATTTTTAAAGCAGGATGCTCAAGCTTGGCTGCTTAACCTATATTTAGCCTGCTAAATAAGCGGCCTGATTTTTCAAAGTGCAAAGTGAGAATTGCCACGTCTCTCGCTTCAAGGGGCAGACTGGCACACTGGCCACTCCACGGCACTTGCTATGTGACACCACAGCCATGTGACACCATGTGACCTCTGACCCCAGGACCATGCCACAGGTACCCACCACCACACACTCTGAAGCACAGGTCTCACATGTTCAAGCCCAAGAAAACTGAAATGTCTGTTGGCTTCCCAGGATACTCAGCACTTCAGA
The DNA here is from genome assembly GCF_009819655.1 of Sylvia atricapilla. NCBI lineage: Eukaryota > Metazoa > Chordata > Aves > Passeriformes > Sylviidae > Sylvia > Sylvia atricapilla. The sequence continues at coordinate 15,200,463 of NC_089143.1, read as the reverse complement.
AAACCAGGACACTTATTTAGGAGACTAAATATGGATATAAGACCCTAGTGCTAAAAAAAAAATTGGCCCATTTAAGAAGAAAGTATGTACACCATCACCTTGGAGCTCCCCAGCAGACAGGACTGAAGAGAAGCTCTGGCTCTGCAGTGCTCACTCTAAAATCAGCTTCTTTCAAGACTGATGCTCTGCCCTACCCAGAGACTTCTGAAGATCTTACAGCGTGAAGAAATATGGGATGAGTTACAATCAGAGTGAGAATTGGATAACCCTTTCCCAGGGGCCTCTCTGAACATCTCACTCAGATGTAACAGAGCTGCAGCTCCAGAACAAAACTACTACAACTGCCATCCCCTGTGCTCCTGGTGAAGGGCAGCTGATCGAGTCAGCATTTCTGCCTGGGAAGGAGAGGGACACATGAGCACCCATGCAGGGGTAGCAGGGTACATTGTCTCCTAAGAGATAAGGTTCCACCTCTCTCCATCTCACAGCTGTAGATATGGCACCTACAGCACACATGACTCCTTACCCCACAGTACTGCCACCACTACTGTGTTATGGTGCAACACTCCATGACCCAAAAATGAGGCAGAACCATCTGACTAGAAATTATTTCCTGCCATGGCATGCTTGGTTTGCAGCCAGGCACTAGAGCAAAATTGCTTCCATGATCTCCCAACTCGCTCCTCACTCATCTGACCCAGTGGAGACCGCACAAAGCAGGGAAGCAGGACAGATTTCCAGATCATTGAGAAGTGTACATAAAAGCTAGCTGCAGGTACCTCCAACATGCCAGATATCTTCCTGCTTTACCCTCATTGCCTCCAGGTTTTCCACACCCTCACCACCTGTGGAGCTCAATCTTTTGGGGCAGCGGCAGTCTCCCACGCCGTGCCCGCACTGTGACTATCTCCTCTCCTCTACCTCCACACACCTGCTTTCACAGCTTTATAGAGAAAAGGGATCATTTGGCTTTGATATTCACAACATCCTGATTTTATACTTCATTTTGCCAGTGATGCAGAGAGATAATCGGAAGGCACCATGACACAAGCCACAAGCAGTCCTACACACAGTATCGTCTCCTCTGAAAAGACATTCCTTCTCTAGAACAAAGTTATAGGAAGGGGACCAAACGAAACCAGCTTTTCTTCTGGGGTGAGGGAGTGCACTTCGTAGCATTTAGACTGCTGCAGTAACTCTTACCAAGCTGAAACTCTTGCACAGGTCCACCTGATAGGAAAAATTCACATCACCACTTTTTCTGAAATCGGTATGATGGCATAACCAAAATATAGTAATAAATCAAACAACAACAACAAAATCTTTTAAAACTCCTTCTAAGAAGCAGAAAGGGAAAAAAACAAATCATATGGTTACACAATTCTTGAATATTGTTGACTGACTAATTAAAATGCTATAGAGCAGAAAAAAGTGCACAGACAATGCTTAGGATGTAATGGAAAGAGCAATCACAACCATTCAGTGGGGCTTAGCAGGTTTGAAACAGTATCCAATTCTGCAAACTCCAGAAAGGTACTGCATAATGTAAACCCTATTGCTCTGCACACTTTAATGAAAAATGTCTGCTTTTGGATTGAATTGCATACACATCTATTGTGAGTCCAGCATGATAAAGAAAACAAGCATTGTGCATTTAAAGACGTTGCCTCATTAAAAGAAGCTGAAAGAAATCCATTGTTATAGTTTCTACGACAGAATTAAGTAACAGGGTGACAGGTGGTCTATTATTATTTTTAAATGGACTAAACTTGCATACGTACAGATACAAGGCACATTATTTCCTTTGATATTACAGTAGGCACCTGCAACTTGTTATTGCAAGGATCTTTATTAAGCAAGTGTGCATTTACTAATGTCTGCAGATTTATAAATCTATTTACGTGCCCTACAATTTAGAATACATCGCTTTGGAATCTTAAAACTATTCTTTCTAAGAAAATAAGAAGATAATGATAACTGCTCTCATAGGAATATGCTTTCAGGCATTGTTAAAAATAAACACACACGTTTCACCTATGCTTAGGTAAAAAAGTTCGGAGATTTTCAGTGCTGAGATTTAATCCACTTGCAAGCATACATCTTCGTATCACTAACCTGCCAGCTAGCTTCCCGTCGCAGCCCTTTTATCCAGTTTTCTTCTAAGTCCTTATTCTCTCTCGTGGATGTTTCATCCATAGCTGATGGAGCTCGCACAAACTCGATTGGCCACTGGCTGTTACACTCTCTTTGTAAGCCTTTACCGAGGCAGCAGCAAGTGCAGTTCGGTGACAGACTGTCATAAAGAAAATGTCACATCACGGGTGGGGGGGAGACAAGGGGGGAGAGGGAATGGGAGGGGAGTGAAAGGGTCGACACGAAGGATCCACACGTGAGAAGATCTGGGGGAGTGTGACCGCGGTCTGACACGTTCCCGCTGGTCCAGCAAATGCATCGCTGCAGCCAGGGAGTTCGCAGGCTAATGACAGAGGGCTGGTGACATTGTGCAACAGCTCTAATTAGATGTAAAGTATAGTAGAACTGCTAATACTATCCAAAGCCTTTCCCAAAAGTGTCTTTTTCACATACTGCAATAATTGTCTCCTTTGGTGTCAATATAATTAAGACTGCATTGGGGGTGTGGATTCGAGCGAAGGAAATACAAATAGCTGCTGGGTCTGTTTAAAAGAAAATATTTCAGCATATCTGTTTGAAAAGTGCTTCCTGAACTGCTCTGCAGCCAATAAACATGAATAATAATACAGGCCATTTTGATAGAAATGGGCTCATTACCATACTGGCTGCTGAGCTCTTTCAGAGCGCAGGTTCAGCAATGCAGAAATGGGTTCAGCAGGACACAAGTATTTCAACCCCAAACCAGAAAAAATTAGTCCCAATGTAAGCTATTTTAAAAAAACTGCTTGCACTTGCTCTCTGTGCATCACACTGAGAGATGCCTGCCACATACCCTGAACACAGCCAGGCTCCGCTCATGATGTTCTTTATCACCCCTTTACCAAGCACCACCATCTTTCATCAAGATACAGCTTTGTCTCCCCCCATCAACTCCTTAAAACACCCTCTAGGTTTTTTTACCAAACTAAAAAAAAAAAAAAAAAAAACCAAAAAAAATAAACCCAAACCCTAGAGTTTTTCCTACTACTTCATTATATCCTTTATTACAGATTGGCTGAAAACATTGAGCTTACTGCATGTGGAAATCAAGGTTTCAGTCAGTGACAAGGAACAAACTCTTGCTTGGAAGTACTGATTCAGTCGAAAATCAAATATTAATTTTTAATTATGCTTTTAGCTGGAACAACTCTTTCCTGTAGAAAAATATACTGTGATAACTTTAAAATTCATAAAGTTTATGACTATTAGGATGAGATTTTCTTTTTAAAGCGTTGACTATCTGTCATTCACACTGTTTATTTTCTAAGCAGACAAAAATAAATGGATTAATTTTTAGGTTCATATTTTCTCCTGGGGATTTTCATTTGCAGATTCCAGCCATCCATCCTGGGCTGAGCCAGACCTTTGCATTGGGCTTCTGAAATACAAAGAAAAGCCCCTCCCTCTACACATTTCTTCTAGGCTGCTTGAAAACATTTCCATTTTTCTCAGGCTTCACATACACCAATTGTTAAAAATTTGGGGTCCTCCACAGCTTGACAATGTCTTTGCCATAAAACAAAGTGTGCCAAGCAGTACTTAGTGTATGTTGCTCCACACTGTGGCAACGTCGTGAGCCTTCTTCCTGCAGCTCCAAATTTCTCCTCTGTTTTCTTTTTTCTCTCCTTTCTCCTGATAGTTAAAGAATCAGAGAGGCTTGGGCAGTGTGGGTTTCTGCTGCATTCAGCGTGACTTTCGGAATTGTGTTCCGTACCGGAAGTGTGTGTGGGCACCAGCTCCTCTTACACGTATGGATATTTTATTTTTAGACCCAGCAGCACAAGGTAAAGCAGTACAAACACCAGAAGGAGCCAGATGCTTGCACAGACACAGAGGGAGCATCAGGCTGGCAACAAAAGAGATGCAAAGGGACTTTTCATTCATAAATTATTAGATATCTGCTGTCTGGGTGAAAAAACATACATTTTACCTAATAAAACAGAGACACCAGGCAAAGATAACCCAAACCTGGTGGAACCCTGTGCCTAACACTATCCACCATCACTCAGCAGCAAAAATGTGCTTGGTTCACATTAGCAGGGTGACAAAGAGCCCACAGTACTGCCAACGCCAACTGCCTTCCTCCCAGATGATAACAAAATATAATGACACAGATAACAAATCCTTGAGATTTTTTAAGAGTGCTGGCATTTGCAAAAGGCAGCATCTAGGCAACAGCTGGTCTGATTTTGGAGGGGTACAATAAAAAAATTAAAAACAAAGCAGGAGGAATTCTTGTCTTACTCTGCATATGGCACAGACAGATGCAAACCAACATACTGACATACTCATACTGGGCCAGAAGCAGAATTCTAAATCTAAGATGGATAGTGCACAGAAAGGGCTTGGCGACAATTGTAAATATTAGCAATGCTCCTAACCCAAGCTCCTCTGGATTGCAATGAATTATTTCATGATTTTTCCCTTGTCTTTTTTGCCACCATGTAATAGCCAAAATTATGCATGAGCTGCAAGAACATGCAGATGTTTATTGATGGAAATCAAACTACCTTTTTCACCCACAGTGTCTTTGATATGTTAGAGCCTAAAGCAAAGAAAACATAATAAAAACAATATATAGATGAGAACTTCAATTTTCCCCTACGTATGAATCTGTCACTTATTTGCTTGGAATCAAATCTAACTCCACACAGTTAAAGAAGCTCCATATATCATTCTCCATAATCCAGCACTCAGCTCAAATGTACCTTGCTTGAAGTTCATACAACATACTTGATTTTACACTAAACAAAACATCTCTAGATATTACAGCTTTGAGTCTGAAAGGCTTTTACTGCAATTCTATCTCCAACAGTAAGAAACAGTGTGAGAACAGATTTATCAGAACAAGGTAACAGGGATGCTTCAGAAATCCATCCTGAGGATTGGGTTTGACTCTTAACAACAGGCTAATTTTTCTTTCAGCTACCCCCACTTTACCACTGTGATACCACTATATAGCTGGCAGCAGCAGGAAGAAACAAAAGTGAGAAAAACATGAAAGTGTTTTTGAATACTGAACATATGCATATCCCATTTTTTCAAAAGACTTGAACTGTGAAATGGGTGCTCTTCTGGGCAAGGACTGGCTTCTCACACTGACACAGCCCTTCCCTGCCAAGGCAGCCAAGTGCAGTAGTAGGACCTACCTACTGGTTGGATACAGTCAGGAGAATACATCTCCGCCACTTTGGATGTAGTCAGGAGGATACATCTCCACCACGTCAAGGTTGCCTGGAGACCTCCAATGGCATAAGCAGGAATGACAATGAAGCAGGAAAGGATTTGGATGCCTCCTGATGACATCAGTGCTACAAACAGTCTTTAGTGGAGAACTGAACTCCACTCTTAGGAGATGTAGCATCATGCTGGATACCAGTAGATAACTGATAAGGTTACTGGAGAGATGCAAGGACAAACATAAATGATTTTTGCCATCTCCTTCAAAAGGTAAAGTGCGGTCATCTCAGACACAGCACAGAATGGGTTCATATCATTTTGACATATTTCTTTTGAAGTGTTATATTCTCCTTACAGTCCTAGGTATGCCCACTTTTCATTTCCTTCTCCATAACCAAACACTGTACTCTGATACCTGTTACCAGTTCCACATGAATTAAACCCTGAAGTCTACTACCTGGTATGCATGAGGTTCTTGCTGCAGTTTTGTTTTCCTGCCATGCGTACCCACTGCAGCCTTGCAATAAGCCTCATTTCTGAGTTTTCTCATCAGAGGATGATGGAGTGAACTGGTCAACTTACTAAGGGATCCCTGGGATCCCTCAGAGCAGAACATTTCTATGCATTTCTGCCTCTTGAATCACAAGTTTTCAGCACAGAGCATGTTGTCAGTGCCAAACTAATGGCTGGCACCTTAACTCATGGAGGCATGGTATTTAAACCAAAGAGACCCCTCTAGCACTTTCTAGGAAACTGAAGAGGAAGAATTGATGAATGTCTTCAAGTCTAACTCAGATCAAGGAGCATTGTGTGGTAATATATAAAAGAGAAAAATCCTGAAGTACATCTTTACTTTTAACTATACAGTGGTTTCTGAGGGTAAATTAAATATAAGTTTTCCCTAAACTAAATCCAAGCCATAGCTACATAATTTCCTACACAGGCTATATCAAAGCTACTCACAGAGTGTTCTTACTCGTCAGCCAGGCTTACTTTTAAGGTGTCTCCATAACAGCCAGAGACAGTAAAGAGCATTCCACAGGGAACTGTTGTCAAACTTGCAGTACTCAGGTTATGTCCGAAACACAGCAAGGACAGTTTCTGATGATGATATTCATCTCAGCTGCATTGTGGGATGCAAATGCCACATGCCCGTACCTGATAAAGGTCCCTTTACTAAAGGGGAGAGATGAAAGGCACCTATGGAGAGCAGGTCACTCAACTTTAACTCAAGCTGACACAAACCACCTCCTGCATGGACATGGCTTTGCCAACAGTGGGAGGAACTGAGGGGACTCTCAGACCTGCACACTGAATGCCCAAGTGGCCCAGTTGGTGCAGTAGAATCCCCCACTCCTGGCTCTGTGCAGTTGGTATCTTTCTGGATGGAGTTTACAGTCACCTTGTCTCTCTGAACACCATGCCCACGTGCTATGCAGTGCATATGGCCAAGCCCAAGCCACACACAGTGCCAAAGTGTGTAACACCTTTCTGGCTACCAATGCAAAGCACAGCATTGTGTGAGAGCTGCTATGGGAAAACAAATTCCACCGCAGCCAGACCCAATACAGAACCTCCTAAGTACTCAGAGCTCCACAGCTCCCACTTTCCTCCCAGCCCCTGCTACAAAGGACTCCAGCATCTTCTTCCATATTTTTGAGATCACACAAAGCTTATATCTCATTCCCAAACTTAAAACTTAGCTTAGAAAGTACCAGCGAAAAAGGAAACCTGCGTCATTCCCCTTCAACAAAACTTGGGCTCATGAAATCCCCTGATCACTTCTAGAAGTAGAGATTAGATTATTACCCTCTGTAGAGGTTTTGGGCACCAGTTGCTGAAGGCAACTCCCTCCTGATGGAGCCCCTGCACACTGCTGCAGCTGCAGAACTACAGCACCTGACAAGCTGATGGTGCAGCAGCTTAGATGTACCTGTTTCATATGTATTGCTGCAAGTGCTACCTAAATTGATTACCTGTTGACAGGCTAAAAATAAAGTTGCCATTAGAGCACCACACTGTGTGACATTCCACAGGCTGAAGCAGAGTTGTATTTTCCCTACCTTAACCTAAGTGTCCTCCGAGTAGAGGAGCTTGCTTTGTCTGCTAACCACTCAAGGAGGAGCTTGTTTCTCTGTCTTGCCTATCCTGCAACTTTTAAGCTCCTGCCTGAAAGAATTACTCATTTGTTAGTGCCAGCCTGTCATCTCTTTGAAAGCAGAGCCACGAGATCTTAACAGACCTGATGTACATGGCTGTTAAATTTATTAGTTAAGAAAAACAGCAAATGACAAGTGAATAAAGCACTCCCTGGGACATTTGGACTACAGATTTTGTATAAATCAATAGCAAGTGCTATAAAATGTCAGAAAATACCAAATGAGGAGAAAGGAATCAATAGATACCTTCTGGATTAAATGAGTGATGAATATTCTTTACCAACAAAAATAAATTAAACTACAAAAACCCCTATGCTAAAGCGTTATCCAGCTTCTTATTTGAAACCCCAAAGGACGGTAATTCAGGGTTAAAGCTGGAAACTGTCCTTAAACAGCACCACTGAGGAAGAGGGGGACAGAAAGAAGGAGCAGGAAGAAAACAACTAAACTGCTTTGACACAAGCTGAAAATTAAATATTAACTCAAACATGTTCCTCTTCATCCTGAATTCCCTTCTTTTTGCTGGGCTTGAGTGACAAAGACAGTAGCCATCTGATTCTAATGTGTCTGCACTATGCACTGCCTCTGATTTCAATACCTGATTTCTGATACTAATACAATATTATAGTCCTTAAGAGTTTAATGACTTTACAGATATTTTGTCCTTGTGGTTCTTCTGTAGCAGGTTCTGGACCCCAGCTGCTGTAGCCTCCTAGGCCAGGCACACAATGAAAACCCTGCTGTATAGTCAGGATAGTAAAAGAGAAAACAGAAGACTTGGGTTCACACTCAAAGCTTTCTAACAGCTGTGGGTCTGCCCTCAATGCAGAATATCACTTCATCAAGGTACATATTTCTGCTTCTAACAGGCCTCTGTTTACAAAATCCCCCCCCATGTCACACACAAATCACAATCTGCCATAAATGAATATATTAACTTTTTCTTTTAATACTGAAAGTAGAATGCATGCAGAAAAAAACCCGGTATTACCATATAATGGAAATACACTTCGGCATGTCTTCCAGAGTCCTGCTGAAACCTGTATATTACCACATACTCCTCACTCCACTTTGCAGAAGTAGGTCAAAGAAGGTCAATGAAAATAGAACATGGAAAATCCCTCCTATAAAACTTGACAGAAAATAAAAGGTTGGTTTTTTTTTTAGTTTCAGGAAGAAAAATAATTAGCACCGGACATGATACAATTTTCTAGAGAAAGGAATGATAAAAAGGAGCAGGTCCATTCTTTCTGATTCCCAAAAGAAAGCAAGGACATACAACAAAAGCCAAAGGTGGCAGATTCAAATAAACAAAATCGAATGTTTTTTCAGAAATATGTAATTAGAGAGTGGAACTCAATGCTGAAAGAAGTGCCTGAGGGAAAGAATGTATCAACTTTCTATAAGTGTTAGTGCAACTGTAATAGTAAGCAATTCAAACTTAACACAGACGCCAAAAACAAAGATACTGTCTTCACAGTATATGCCAACCTGGAAAGCTGGAGGTTCGCATCAGGAGCAATGCAGGAGGACGTGTCTGATTGCCCTGATGATCACCCAACACTAGTCCATGCTTGGCTGAAAACAGCTGGTGCTGGCCACTTTGACAGCCCAAGCTCCATCTACTCTAGGTGCACCAGAGGGCTGAAGAGGTGTTGCAATTCCCATGGCCTTACAGATCAACACTGGATCCTGTTGCTTTACCTGGGTAGCAGCTGTTGTTCCTGATGCAGGCTACACTGGAGATGTCTGGTCAGGGCGTTCTCAGGGTTGACAACAGTTACAGCTTTATTGCATTTATAATCCTCAGTGCAAAGTGTAAACATCAGAAATCAACCTTGTTTCTCTATATCCTTCTCACCTAAACACCTATTCATTATCTGCCACTTAAATCTTTCCAACCTGCAAGCAAGACCAGTCTCAAAATGTCAGGTATGGCCAAAAGAAGCTGAACAAGCCCATGCAATTGACTTCAAGCTCATGATCCTGCTCTGGCAAGACTTGAAGGACTCCGGAACAGCAGAGCTAATGTGATCAACTCTCCCACTCCAGGGAACAGAAGGCAATGTTTTCAATTTGTGAAGAGAGAAAGCCTTCATCATCTGAGGGGAACAGGAGCGTGGGCCATCTATCATGCTGCAGTAGGCTTTGGGAGATCTGCCCTCCTCTGCCTGGGCAGATGGATCAAGCCAAAGATGCTGCCTCATTTCTCAGTAAACCAGAACCAGTAGAGAGAATACAAAAGAGGATGTTGGCACATATTGCTGCATCGAGAACGCTTATCAGCATTTCTCACAGACCTCAAGCAAAGCAGATTTGTCATCAAGATTTAGGAGAGGCTGACCAAATGCAGGAGCACTCCACTCCCCATTCCTGCCATCCTAGCACAGCCACAGATTCCAGCTAATGCAGCAAAATGGCCTTAATTTCACTCTGCCCTTTTCTGACCTTTCTAAGGAGATCACTTCTGCCACTGAAAGAATTTCTGGACAATGCTAATACTTCCCACTGCATGGGGTTTGGGAGGCAAGGTTTGGTAGTGGAGGGGCAACAAGTGTGGCTGCTGTACAAAGCAGCCAGGAGCTTTCCCCACATCTGACAGCTGGCTCCAGGACTGACCTGCCACTGCCCAAAGCCAAGCCCATCAGCAATGGTGGCACCATCTGTGGGATAACATGGTTAAGAAGGGGGCAAAAACTGCTCTGCAACTGATGCCTAAGCTTTTTATATATTTTTCATATATTTGTAGCTTTGTAGATTTCTAATATGTGGCTGTAACTCCCAGTACTTTTCCTACCCCTTTTCCCTTGTTTCAGAACAATAAGCTAACATTCTAACACATACTATGCTACATTCCTGAAATATTATTTAGTCTTGCCTCTTTAGCCAAGGAGATCTTATTTTCTTTTACCATGTATCCTAGGCATAATAAATTATGGGGCAAGAAACTCGGGGGAGGGCCTCCAAATGAGGCAGAATCCAAAAGGGGGGATTACTTAACTAACTGCTCTTCTAATTGGACACTATTGTCAAATATGCTAACTTGTTAAACTTATAAAATTGTAGAAGTCCTGTATCATGTCTTCATTTTGTCATATTTGTACCTGGAGGCCTCCAATTAAAGACCTGCTTATACATTACTTCCTATATTAACACTGTGTCAAAAGTATCTTGTTTTGTTTCTAGATTTTGAAAGGCATCACAACAAGAACCAGAAGAACCTATGGGAGGAACAGCCCTGCAGACACCAGGTGAGTGAAGAAGGAGGGCAGGGAGGCACCAGAGGGCTCCAGGGCAGAGATTCCCCTGCAGCCCATGGTCCAGACCATGGTGAGGCAGGATGTGCACCTGCAGCCCATGGAGTTCCACAGTGGAGCAGAGATCCACCTGCAGCCCATGGAGGACCCCACGCCAGAGAGGTTGGATGCACTGTAAAGAGTCTGTGATCTTGTGAAAAGCCCACAATGGAGCAGGCTCCTGGCAGGACCTGTGAATAGAGAAGGTCACACTGGAGCAAGTTTGCTGGTAGGACTTATTACCCCTGGGAAATCCAAGCCAGAGCAGCCTGTTCCTGAAGGACTGCACCCTGTGGAAGGAACCCACACTGGAGCAGTTACTGTGAACTTGAAGAAGGTCATGGAGGACTGTTTCCCATGAGAGGGACCCCATGCTGGAGCAGAGGAACAGCAAGAAAAGGAGGAAGCAGCAGAGATGAAGTGTGATGAACTGACTACAACCCCACTCATACCCCATCTCCCTGTGACTCTGAGAGGAGGAGGGTTTATTTCCTCTTCCCAGTCCGGCTGAGGGGGGTGATGGAGGAGCCTGGTAGGCACCTGGCATCCAGTCAACCCCCAAGATTACAGCTGGCTTCACACACTTGTTAATCCCTTGTGACACTACTCCAGTGCCGAACATATACCAGCCCAAATCCTTTGCTGAAGCCTCCTTATTCCTCCTAAGGCACTTACAGGGAGAGTTTTGCAGATGATTCCTGAGCAGCTCAAATAAGAGACCTATTTTGTTCAAGCCCTACCTGTTGTTTGTTATTGTAATAAGCCTTCTCAGTGGAAGGCGAACTGAAAGCACGCCAGCTCACTGGTGCTGCTTGCTATTTCAGGCAGTGTCATGAGCCATACAGCCTGCTGGTATTTGTGCTTCAGTTTCACTGCATGACTCCAGCCACTCAGGATCTTTATGAAAGTAATACATTCTAACCTAATCTACAACTAAATTAATGTCAGAAGTAAGACAGTGCCCAAGTGATCAATAAGTGGATTTTTCCCTATAGAAATATTAGAAGCAACTCACATCAATAAGCCTCAAATTTATGGGGCAATTCAGCTCTTCCATTTACAGCTTGAATAACTGGCCTTTGTATAAGATATTACATTACTAAATAATGTGTGCTAAAAGGAGCTTCTCTGGTGCAGTCCCTCCCCTGCAGCAGCCACAGACTTCAGGGGCCATCAGCAGATATAGTGAGGGACCCGAGGTGCCCACCTCAACCATGCGCCTTTCAAAAGCAGCACAACATTATTTCTAAATGCATTGCAGACAACTAAATGCATTATACTCAGACTGACCCACTTCTGGATTTAAACACAGAGTGTTGATACTGGGACATTTCAAAGACAAATGCATGACACTAACTTTGATCTTACAACCATCTATATAGTCATCTTTAAAATGATGTATCAGAGACAATATCCTCTTGAATATTTTTTTCTATCAAGAGAGTCATATAAAACTAATCTACAGGAAGAATGGTGTCTATGAGAAAAGAACAATCCTTCTACAGAAGGACTAACAGGCCTCTATAATTTCTAATTTTTATGATTGACTTTGTACAAATTAGAAGATGTGATAAACCTGAGTGCAAGGATCTGCTTGACTAAAAGTAAGAAAGTACAGAAAAACCCTTCTTCTGTGTTTTTTGGGGTTTTTTTTTCCCATAATATAATTTTAGGTCATACAGCTACTGAAAAGAGAGAAAATAAGCTGAAAATGCTACGGCAAGCCATTAATTACAAACCCCCATTCCCCCACTCAAAGAAACAAAACCCCACACACACCTCTCTAAACTCTTCTTAAGAAGTCCCTGTTCTTCTTGCAAACCTAATAAGCATGCTGCTCAGATTTAACAAGTGATTAATTATTGACTTTAGTGAAGATCAGCATAGGTTGGTGTGCTTGGTGCTAAGTGGAAGCCCACTAGGCTGACACTCCAAGGGCAACAAGCAAACTCAACCCTTCCAAAGGAGGACAACCCCTCCTCAACCACCCTGCAACTGCCATGGAATCCATGGGGAAAATGGTAGGTAATTTTCAAAAAAATGGTCTTCAGTCTGTAAGAGTTTATTTTCCTGGGGGAAAATAACAATTTAGCACCACTACCCAAGTATTCCAGCTTTATTTTGATCAGATCCACCTATTCTGCTTCATTCTCTGGGGTAGGTTCACCATTTTCTGCTACATCTCTCTGGAGACAGTAAAATTTCATGGGAATCACAGTACAGCTAAATTTTCCTCTTCTTTTCCCCAAATCGTTGGCTGAGCTTAAGACTCCTCTCAAATTCTTTGAAAATTATGTTTAAAAATAAAAGTTAATAATTTTAAACATAAAAAAAGCTAAGGAGGGTGTTTGACTCCAAAACAACTGCTTTCTGCTTAGGAAACTTGAGGAGCTCTATAAGGTCACCAGTGGCTGTTTTACATTTCCCATTTATAAAAGGGCAACAACTGCTGTGCCATGCTCAAGGCAGAGCCTTGTCTTTCACACATTCTATTCTACTCTCTCATTTAATATGCTGCTTTTATTTAGGTATTATAATAAAAAGCAGGCAGTCCTGCAAACTAATAATCTTCAGTTTCTCCACCTGATCAATGCCAATGTGGTGGAGAACTTCCAAGAGTCTTCAGATTAATTTCTCAGACACCATCATGGACACCTGAGCAACAAACAGCCTGCTCTATTCTTGATAATAGAAGATTAGTAACACTAACAACATACAGAACAGACAAAGGGAAAAATGGTAGCAAACTTTGAAGTTGGAGATTACATCAAATCTTGAGGCAGGTTTCCTGGTGACAGGTTCAAGTTCCTGCAGCCTTTGTGTGTGGCTCTAGGAGACACCCTCACTTTGTGAAAAGGAAAGAGAACAAAAATCAAATTCATTGTCATTTTCTTCTCATGTCCTCTTTAGAGAGGACCTGGAATGAAATTTGCCTACTTTTCTTTCTGAAGTAGGCCTCTGTGCAAGTACTGCCAGAACATCTCCCTGTGACACCAGCCCTCAATGTGATGACTATTGTGGAAGTGTCACGGCCTGTCAGGAATTTGGCTGCAAATGAAAATTACTTCTGTTTTACTTATTTGATGATGCAAATGCTTCAAAAAAAAAAAAAAAATGAAAAAGGAATCCTGACTTGTCCCTTTTCCTTCCAAAGGGATATTGGGAAATCCAGCTAACAGTGCAAGAACTCTGACTGGCCTCTGTGGTTTCTTAACAAGTGGCCATAACTGGAGCATTCATCTTAATCACATAAAGCTTTCCTGGGCTTAACATGAATGTGTCTGGAGCTTTCTAATTTCAGCATGCCCTAACCTTAAACTGTAGTGCTATTAAGAATCATTATAAAAGACAAGTTTGAAAATTACAAATTTAATGATAGGGAGACAGATTAACAATCCCCATATCAGGAAAGTTATCAGCATAATTCTAAATGACAGCGGACAAAAAATCTGAAAATTGTATGACACATGTAAATGAGTGAGATTGTTTTGGTTTCTTCATTTGCCTAAATCGATGTGCTGCTTACTGGAAGCTAGAGGTAACCCCTAAGGTGCTTGCCACCCTGTCTTCCTCCACAGCCATCAGGTCTCCTCTTTCACCTTGCAAGTGGATGTCACGAAAACAAACTGTCTTCTACTTTAGGCATCAGGAGTGACTCACATCTGCCTCACGCACAGTTTTGTTCTTTAAAGGTTCTTACAGATAGGAACCTTTTATGCTGAAACCTTTTTCAGGACTGTGCCTGGATTTGTTATAAAGCTATATTGCTTATATATATATATAAAATATTATATATGCTTATATATATATAAGCTCTAACATGCTTGTCCATCTTCTGGAGATGCTTATCACCCTATGTGGTTTCAGGAGTGCCTGGCATCCATCAGAACAAGGGTGAGAAGGTGAGTACATCTCAAAAATGAGGTAGCAGTGTCTTTAGCAAGGCCTTTTTTTTTTTTTTTTTGTCACAGAAGAGGCAGCACTGGTCAATCTAGATGGTAAGCCAGGTAAGCAGGCTGGCAAAGGTGAAAAGATTAAGTATTTTTCATCACAAGTGCAACATTGAATGAGTGTGGAGGGATAAGGGAGTATGAAACCTTGTCTTAGCTTTCTCTTCACACAGAACAAGGCAGCTGCATTTTAGACAGAAGAAAGAAGACTCAGATTGTTCATTCTGCATGTTCCAGCAACCCTCAAACCAATGACTTTAGTCTCCTTAAGGGACCAGTACAACATCACCTGCCTTGTTCTCCTCCATCCACATGAATCTGAGCAGATAAACACTTCTGAAAAAAAGCCAGGGGATACTCATCAATTCCTCACTTTTATCTACTCCTCTCATTTCTTTCTTTATTTTAAATACTCTGTTTTGTTTTGTCTGAGTGAAGCCAACTTGTCCTTACCTTCTAGGCCTGTTCCTTTCGTCCTCTTTTTTTGGTACCTTTTCCTGCAAAGGCAGCAGACTTACAGCTGAGAGCACACACACATGTGCATACTGTCAGCAAAGTGGCCTCATGGGGCAGCACTTTCTGATGCTGCTCCAGGAAAAGCATGTCAGCTGTACCTGGGCTTTTGGCACAATGCCAGTATCAGACATAACCAGCCACTTCCTATGGCCTTACTGCAAACATCCTTTACTACTGACCACTAACCTGCTGAACCATTTCCTGAAGTCTATTTTCTTTACACTTTCTTTTACCTGTGTGTCCTTTTCAGCCTCCTCATCTCTCTTTATTCTCACAGCCAGATACCCTCCCTCCCCCATCTTCTCCCCAAAACTTCTTAAAAGAAAACAGGTAAAAGAAGAAAACTAACAAAACAAGAAGGAAGTTTTCATCTACTTTCTAAAAATCATCAACTTATTTGTTTTGCCTGCATGCTTTCCTGCCATGCCATCCCAATCTGCCCTGTCTGTTTAAATAAGAACACATTTTGGCAGAGATTACTTATGAATTCCTATCACTGCAGAGAATAATTCAGTAGGGTCATCATTTTGGAGAAGTCTGTAGTTGCTGCAGTTTGATGATACTGTCCACTGCAACTATAAGAAGATAAAAAGGGGCAACTGCACTGACTGGGTGGAAAAAGGATGAGAAGAAGGGATAGGTAGCATCTAGTTCAACTTTTTACAAATCCTTTGAAAGTAAGTATTTGGCCCACAGAAAATCCCTGGAATTATTCATTCAACACCTGATACATAACTAGGATTATAGTAATTGTGTGAATCTATCATAAAGTTATCCCTTGGCATCTAAGGGACTCTAAAGAACCCTCAAGTACCATACTGGGGAAGAAAAACCTACAAAGAGAGCAGTGGGCTGTTTTTAGGATTCACTGAACTGATCCAGCTTTGGTGGTAGGGTACTGTCCATTCCTACCTTCTATCATAAACCACATTCATAAATGCTAAGGTGCCAACAGAGACACCCCACAAGTGGAGCAGCTGTACAAAGAACTACGAGTGGCAGAACAGACGTTTCATTACTGAAGAGCCCTGCAGGTTTTTAGCACAGGCTGAGCACAGGGCACCTGCCCCAGCCCCAGCAGTGTGCAGCGTTAGCAGATCAGGTCTGGTGTAGGGGGCACAGGAACACGCCTGGCAGCAGGACTGCCACTGCCCGCCTAAGGAACTCTGTCAGCTCTGCAGCACCGCGGACAGGGACCAGCAGCAGCAGGAGCACGAGAGGAGGGGAACTAACTGCGGGCAGCTGGTTTGTGCCAGCAGCTGGGGACTGGGTGGAGGGCAGCAGGAACAGGGGATTTTATTCTGGGGCTGCTCGAGGGCCTGGGATGGAAGGGCAGCAGCACCAGCCTGGGGAAGGATACTGCCCAGACAGAATGACTTTCTACCGAGATTGACAATTCAGGGACTCTCCTTTTGTTCTCATTTACTTGCAAATAATGGTTTCCTTGTACGCCTACCAAACAATATTTACGCAGGACTGGATATATAGCTCTCATTAGAGCAAATGCTACTACCTAAATAGGGCTACTTGTGACTCTGCACCTCGAGTTTCACTCATCCCTGGTTTGAAGAACACTAAAAGCACATTATTACTGCTTAAGATGCAAACTACTGTGCTGAAAAATATCACTTTTTACCTTCAGTGAAGGAAGTTAAAAATTAATGGTTAGTTGAAACTAAGGTGAACAGTAAACAGAAACTCCTTTTGACCATGTGCAAGCCATTCCCAATCTATATTGAGGTTATACTTACTACTTAGATTAATCACTCTTTTTCTTCTATCTTAATTTATTTTATGCTTTAGGAAACCAACATGTCCACTAACCACTCTGTATGTGATAAAGAAACACAATAAAAGCAATTTCTCTCCCAACCCCCCAAAAAAACATTCTCAGTAATGCTTTTTTGAATCCAGCATACCTTCTCCTAATGAGGTTTCAGTATGCCATAAATAACACTAATGAGACTTTGTCTTGCCTATGTAATATATTTCCTTAATATAGCTTTAGATTTTCTTATGTTGCATGGAAAACTAACAGTCACAGAAAGAAATGTCCTCCAACAGCACATTAAAACCAAAAGTACAATTAAATATAAATGAATTCAGTAATTTAATTGCACTATTGTCATTTTTAAAAATTCAGAAGAAAAGTAATGGTTCAATTTTTTCTATTGGTAAATAATAAAAGTGTTGAGGGAATCGGATAATATTTAAATAAACATTATAGTGACTATACAAGATACAAAGATACCTTTTATTGCCAGGTAAATTCTGTGCTAATGAAGATAGAGTTCAAAGCATTTACCTTTGCAAGCTGAGGGGCCAGTCTTGCAACTGTTATGCAAGCACTCCTGGGTAAGCAACCTAAGATTTGACTCCAGTTTTAGAGAGCTCATGGTCCAAGTGCCTATTTCCAGCCTCAAAATACAGACACTTTAAAATATCATGTGCAAAATTCAGGCTGCTAAGCAGAGGTTTACATTGAAACAATCTCTTAGGTTGACAAACATTATGTATTTATGCCATCTGCAGCTCCCATCATTCTACAAGCAGACCAACATTGTCTGGGTTGATTTTTTCTTCTCCTCTAAAAATAAGGACTCATGGGTTTTTGCCCCTAAAAAAAGACAAAATTTATTTCTGCAGAAAAATTGAATTTTTATTTGGGGCAGTATAAATTTGAAGCCTATTCTGTTTTTAAATATAGACACATCTGTCACCTGTTTTCCCTCAGAAGGCAATACAAGGCTTGCACAAAATTTCAGTGGGAAAGAACTGGCACACCAAATTATAGACCAGGCATCAGAACAAATGATTAAACCAGGATGCAACTATTTGGCTAAAGATTAGCAATAAAATGACTTACATACTTTGGGAAGGGCAAGAGATTCATGCAACCATGAGCCTATTCATCTCCTTTTACTAGCATGTAAGGCTTTAGAACAACTCTTTCATGAAGGAATACCTGAAAGAGGTGTAAACAAATGGCAAAAGACATGAAAAATCAAAGATTTATCAAGAAGAAGACTAAACTTAACTAATAGCTTCCTTTGGTGTAATTAACTTTCAAAAGAGCATAATGACCTTACATCTCTGGACTCTAGCAAAGTGATTTTAATGTATATGGGAAACCCTTAGTTAAAACAGAGAAGATAAAACTAAAACAGTGACTGTAAGGGAAACAAGAAGCAAAAGGGAAGGACAAGAAGATGTCTATACAGCTCCTTGGGTAAGACCTTCTCTGAAAGCCCAAGCACAGCTTCAACTGCTGGCTCCTGAGAGGGATATAAACCTCGCTGGGTGCAAAAATAAAAAGATTTTTAAGAGAATGCTAATATGCAGAAAATAAATGTTTTCTCAAAGTAAGGGAATTCTCCAAGACTGAACCACATCTAATACGTGCTGATTCTTCTTTGCGTATGTGAGAGAGTTTTTCCGCTTTTTCCTAGCTAAATCTGTTGATTGAACAAAAGAATACAATCCTCCACACAAATGTTGCCTCATATTTTTGGCTTTTCCCAGTTTACTGTAAGTTAAACAGCAAAACCCCAACTGTTTATGGCACACCTATGTGGTCTGTTTTGATGGGTATGCATAAAAGACCCCTGCAAGGTCTTGCTTTTGCACGTTTCCTGAAAATTCACAAAGTTTTATGAACTGACAACAAAATGTTGGGACTTCAAGCTCGGAAAGCTTCATGTTTCTTTCTAAGCTTCTCTAGTGCCTGAGCTCACATGACACAGTTTTGAACCAAGAACCTTGCCAGGTGTGTTTTTTCACATATGCTTTTTCTGAAGAAGGAAAATTACTCCTGACAAACCAAATCCGCATGAATGCTTGCTCAAAATCACATTTTATTTCTACGGGTATAGGCAGGAATCAGGCTATTAGAAAAATCCCACAAAAACTGCAAAACGTGGGTCAAAATGGACTCGTGTTTTTATCAGAAGAATTTTCTCCCCCCTTTAAAATATTAGACCTTCAGCAGGCAAAACTATAAAAGTAACTGAATTTTTTCAAGACTCCACAGGCTCGTGCCGGTGGGTGCTTCCAGCTAAGAAAGGGGGATTCCGTGACCATAAAGTCATAGGAAAATGCTGGATTTACCACGTAAGACCAAATTGCAATTCATGAAATCAAGTATGAGAGAGAAGCCAACTCTAAGGGCAGCTAAGAGAAATGACAAAGGGAACAAGGCTGATCAATATTAGGATTTTGATTTTAGCTCTAGATAGATAGAGAGATCATTCCCCCATGTCCCTTTCTGGCAGGTAATATTAGCAGAAGTGATGTCAAATATTGTCATTTCATATCC
This sequence comes from Sylvia atricapilla, assembly GCF_009819655.1. Classification (NCBI taxonomy): domain Eukaryota; kingdom Metazoa; phylum Chordata; class Aves; order Passeriformes; family Sylviidae; genus Sylvia; species Sylvia atricapilla. The sequence continues at coordinate 15,180,875 of NC_089143.1, read as the reverse complement.
AGACAATTGGCATTACTTCCTTATTCTCAAAGTATTATCTTGGAGAGGCATGCCTGGACATACATTGGGCCACAAATCTGACAGGACATCTCTGAACTGAGAGATGCATCTGCACTTTGTCAAACTATTTTGACTCACTTCCAGTTGGAATCAGACTCAGGATAATGATCCCTGTATTTCATCGAGGTTATTTATGATGCGTCTTTTTTTATTTTCTCCCACTAGATATTGTCTTTGAGTTATTTTTTATTTTTGCATCACTGTTGTCTTACCAAGAGCAACTTCTGAAAAAAGATTAACGAGCATTACTACTCACTTTGCTGGAACTGGGTTGCTACAGTTTAGCTACAGCCAGACTCAGGGCACCCCCACAAGATCAGCAACCTGGAAGAAATTAGCCTCCACATGCATTTAACATGACAGAAACGACACGGTTTGATATTCCTGTTAAAAATAAATCTTCTCTTCTGCAAGGACTATGCTGGTATAAAACGCCCATAAGGGATCCTCTTAACTTGGGGCTCTACACAGCAGAGAATCTTGTACCAATATCCAAGGTCCAGACAGCAAAGGGACACTGAAGATCACAGAAATCCAGAATAAAGGTTTTGTTTCATTAGGCTGATGCTTACAATAGTCAAAGTGCTCAAAGGTTCTCTTCACACTTTCAAGACTACAGTCTTTTTCAACTGTGCTCACATCTGGCTTGGTAAATTCAAACCAGGCCAGCTCCAAACCATGCTGCTCCAGCTGTCTGTGCTGAAGACCCACCAGCAGACCAACCCTCACAACCAGTACCCAATATCCCCAGCACCTCGGGATTCCAACCCTGCCTAGGACACGGCTTCCTGCTAAACCTGCACCTCCCAGGTCAAGTGCCTTGGAGTCTGACCTGCCTTTGCACATTAACCCTAGACACACCACTCACGTAAAAACTGGCAAAAATCTCTTTCCCAGTATCCCAGAGGCTGATACTGCTTCAGCAACCACTGACAAATATAAGGTATGGCAATAATAGAACTCTGCCCCCACAAACACACACAGTTTCACGTGGCAGATTAAATGGAAGTCCTGCCAGTATAGTATGTTTTCATTCAGTTATGTTTCCTAACATGCCAGGAATGCTGGCTCCTAATACAGAAAATAGCCACTTGATGTACAAAATGCCAAGATGAACAAAAACCAAAATCATCTTTATCCTGCTCTTCATAGAAGCTATCTCTTGCGTAGCAGCAGTGGTGGCCTATCAGAAGTGAAACCTTTTACAGTCAATGTGTGTCTTTGTCAGGCACTCATTTATGAAGAACTTAATTGCATGCTCCTTTAAGCTAAATAGATGCATACAGTACATATTTTAATTTAAGTGTCATAAAATCTTTCAGGCTGGTTTTAGTTTAACAACAGGACTATTAGATAATAGAGTATTATTTCTTCATTTTCTTTCAGTAAATCTATGATAGATTTATTTCTGCAGCAGTATTTGTGGGCATGCCCTCTCTATATTTTTGACCGTCAGACATTCCTTTTCCTGAAAGAAAAAAATCTGTTACAAAATGTATTCAGAATCTGAGAAGTTCAGCACATCCCTCAGCTCATCACTGTAATATCTCCAACACAAATAAGACATTATCTGTGATGCTGAACTCAATGCATAGACAAATGTGATAACATACTAACTTTTCTTGTGCTAGACTCTGGGTAAACTTAGGAGTCGTCCTGCAGATTCACTGAAAACAGAACAGACAGTGGCTGCACTTCTAGAATTTTAACAACAGGTTTATTCTTCTGCTTTTGCACTCAACCGTCTGGTATTTCAGACAAACATGAGGATCTAAAATTACTTACACCCTTAAAACAAAATGCTTTAGGAAGCTGAAGAAGAAACAACCATATTAAGAAGATAAATAACCATATTGAGAGAAGTAAGTGCGGAGAAGAGCAGCTCCAGAGTGCAGAACTGAGCTTTGGTCACCAGTCACCACAGAATCCAAACACCATCTGAGAGAAGGAAACCATTTGAATCCATGTAAACTTGAGGGAAAGCTTGTGAGAATGTTCTTCTGCTACTCCTTACATTACTCTGCTTCCATTTTTCTTAGAAATATCATCAATAAAGTCTTTTCCAAGGTACTGAGTAACCCAAGGCAACAACAGAAATCCTGACAAAGATATGGGGCTAAAAAGGGAACACATATTTTAGAATTTTGCAGGAAAGTTTAGGAAAGTCCTAGCATCAAATTTTACATATTCTTTTTTTTCTTTTTTTTTTTTTCACTGATACTATTTCTTCCTTTATATCAATGGTTACAGATAAGCCATTACACAGTGAAGATACCAATACAGTCTTCAGATTTTCATCAGATCTCTCACAGTATTAGTGGTTTTGAGAAGATGAAAAATTTACGGTGTCCATCTCTCATTAAAGCAGTTTCATATAAGCATAATATATATATAAGCCATCAAATTGATGGCAGGATTTTTATGATCCAGGTTTTGAGCAATATCTGGCATTCACATCTTTAGGAAAATTTAAATCATTGCATCTCTAGTATTTCTACTAGGTGTGCTTGTGACACATCGCAAACATGCCCTTATCTGAATGTGAAATGCCTGTTATCCTGTAGACAACATGTGTTTTATCATGTTGGATCAGAGCCTGCTCTGTGAAGTAGAACCCCCATTTTGTAAGAGCACATTTCTGCTTCCTACAGATAAGAAGAAAGAAATCACGAATTATGTTTTTTCCTGTGCTCTGGCAAGTAGCTCCATTGCCTCTTAATGGCTCTCCACACAGAAACCAACAGGCAGGAGTAATGCTTGGGATTTTCATTACCAAAGGCAAAAGAGGATGGAAAAACTGTAGAAGAGAATCAGGCTGTGGAGAAAAGAAAGACTTACAACCAGAGGCCATTTACCTTTCAAAGGAGAGAAAAGGAAAGTCACGGATCCAAGGCAAGAGATCATTACTTTCTAGGATGTCGTATGTGTTGGGTAAGAAATTACTGGGCCTTTTTTTAATTTCCTTTCTGCTCATGTTGTACTTGAAGGAGACCATTGTCCTGCAGCTGAAGCAGTCAGAACTTGGGAGATGGGACACTGGGCATCCAGACTACAAGACCTATTTTGCTTAGGAGGGGAACCTTAGTCTAGGATACACCCAAGAGACAACCTGCTGACAAAACAATGCACTGGGAATGCCAGATTTACTAAAACTTTCTTCTTGAAATTACTTTATTATATTAAATTCTTTATGTTCCTATCCTGAAAGTAAGAAATCAATCCTCTGGTTTTACTGAATCATTAAATTTTCCTTTGTCCTTTATGATACCAAAATTCTTTAGTCCTTCAGGACAATAGTTGTTAGTTATCTTAACAGGGAAGAACTTCCAGATCTCAAAACAGTTGTCTGTTTAGTGCCAATCAACTTTATATCCACAGGGCTCTACAACTAACATTGTACAAATTCTAGTTATTAGTACATTGCATTTAGCTTCAGTGTACTTAGAAATAATTAATCTTTTCGACGACACTTTGATTTAAGCGTGTTGTATTATTCACTCTATTTTGCAGGCTGGAAATGAAAATGGTATAGTCTCCAAGGATGCCACAGGCAAAGCTGGGAATGAAGCCTGAGTAGCTACTCCTCACCCACCTACCATCTCACTTTTAAAAAAACAGAGAAACCTGACTGCCCACTCACTTGAATCTTAAGTTTTGCACCCATCCTGCAAGCAACCATACATTATGCAAAGCAGGCAAGAACTCAGCTCCGGACTTTTAATTTTCCTCCATCTGGGGACCAGTCCTGCTTTTCTGCAATCTCAATGCAAATCAGAAGTGTATCCATTGGAGTCATTAGCATTGCATCAGTCAAATCACCGCCAGCGATATCAAAACTGCAATGTTTTATTTTAATAATGAGGAAATACAAGCATTTTAGACTAGGCTATCATATGTGAACAATCAGAGGAAGACTTTCAAGGATTTTTAGTGGAGAAATGGGATCATCACTTATCAGTACCAGAGTCAGCCTTTTTCTTCAAAAAAATAAAAAAATCTAAGGGTGCAGAAACATAATCAATTCAAATTAGTATTGATTTCTAAATAACGTGGAATTAAGTTAAGACATTTACAAACTGTAAATCACTGTTATTTAGTAAGAATCAGCAACATATGTTACATAGCAGTAGACAGAACCACTGATAGATTGGAGAAGGGAAATGCACTTCCATAAAGTTGGCTGTGGCACTGACATTGTAACCAAGTTCATGTCTTTCATTTGAAGTAGAAGAATAGGAGAAGAAAGTGAGGTCTAAGCCAGACCCAACTGCTTCTCAGAGTCTTCTCTAAGCAAGATTAGAACTGTAACAAAAACCAAAGAGAAAATCCAGACAAACTCCCAAGAGGTCAGGCAAAGTACTGTGGATTTCCTTCAGTTTAATTGAGATCAGAATTTTGCATCACGCCTGTACTGTACTCATACAGGAGTCTCAAGGGAGATGCAAGGAATAATATCCAATCAGGAAACAGTGGTACAGAGGTGTAAATTGGTGACCTCTATAAGGCTACACAGCTTGACTGTTACTAAGCTGAAAGCAGAACAAAATCACTGAGACTTTTATTTTCAAGACAATGATGTCTCATGTATTCAGAGATGGCCTCTTACCATGACTAAATCTAGAGGACTGCAATTATTTTTATTTTACACGTTTTATGTGCCTCTGTGATATATGCTTTTCAAAGCTGATTTCACTTCCATTTAAAAATTTATGTTGAGAAATACCACTTGTAGACAGCTTCTGTGAAATCGTACCAAAGCTTTATCCAAATACTGGGGGTGATTTAAGGTTCCTCTTGAAACCATCCAAATAACATGTAAAATCCAAGCCACTTCCACAGTGTCAGCTTTTGTACATGAGGAATAAGGAAATCAGTCTTTTTGTTGAAATATGCAACCAAGAATCACGAAACAGAGGCTCTGAGTGTGCTCTCAGAAGTTTGATAATACAGTGATAGGTGCTACATTTTCCACCAAAAAAATACTCAGTATTTCTATGGAAAACTCATCCAAGGCAAGCTTTTCAGGAGCAACTGAAGAATGTGCCTCCAGTTTCCAAAACAAATGCAATTTTCAGAAAGTTTTTTGTTTATCTTTGGGCTAAAATGAGAAGAAAAGCATTTGCAATCACCCGCAAACCAGCTTCTTCTGCCCTGGTTTTCCTACCCCTGAACAAAAGCAGAATACCATTATATGGCCATCAACATGTTTCATTAACTCCTGCCTAAAAAAGACCTTGGATTTAGGATGCTGGAGAAATACACAGAACCTTCATAAAGCAAGGGGTAAGTGAAGAAACACAGCTGCTTATGTATTCATTTCACTGCTTGAAAACTACTGTTAAGGGACAACAGTCATGTCAAACACACATCAAGAGTTGTTATGAAACATCGGGAGGCAAAACTCAGCACTCACTGTGGGGATTTACGTATGTCCCAAATTCCAGCTCAGTGACAGTATCTGCAATCCCAGACTGTGTCGCAGATTCTTCCCACTTCATAAACTCCTGTGGTACATATGCATACAAACGTGTGCCTGCATATGAATTACGTATACAGTCCTGTGCTCAGTTTATGTAAGTAAAAAGTGAGCTGAGAGCCATTTGCAGGGCACAAACCACCCTTCCCCTGCTGCCTCTTACAGAGATTCTCAGTTCAAGTAAGCACTAGGGAAACTAGTGCAAAATATGTTCTGCCTCTGAGCATTTGGCTACTCTCATCTCTTTCTGGAATTAGAGTTATGACCATCTCAAATATCCAGATGAGAGGCCACGGAAAATGTTTTAAAGAAACACAGAGTTATCACTACTTACACATTCCAGACTTCTGTTCAGCTGCAAATACATTAATGCAAGCAAGAAAAGAAGAGTGTGATGTGGGAAAGGAGGCTGTCTACAATTTATCACTGCTGTGCAGACATGCCCTGAGAAGAGAGCTGTGCTGAAAACCCAAATATAGGAACATCTATATTAGCAGCAGTTATTTCTGATTTGGTCTGAGGGACTTTCCAAACTCAAGGGGCTCACAATGAAGGACTGGCCAGCCATGAAGAGCCTGCAGTAAAGCTGAAAGGACATGTAAATTGCTCTGATATCCCAACAGACTTCTGCTGTTTCAGGGATGCTATTCTAATCCCAAGAAGCAAAGAGGCCCATTTTCTGCTTTGCTCACTAAGGCAGCAGGTTCCTATTTGGGCTTTATCAGGGGATTTTTATCTGACAAATTACAGCTGATAATTCAATTTGATGCAATTTCCTAAAAATGCTGAGTCTGAACTGGATCCAATTCTCAGCTGGGAAAAGTCACTGCTTCTGTGTAAGATCCAAGCACGAAATGGGTTAAAATTCATAAAAAATAAGAGCATATTCTCTATTTTATTAGGACATTAATAAAGAAAGGCATACAAAAATTATAGTTTTCTAAAAGGTCAAAAGACAGCTCTCTGCTGCTTAGAACATATTTTGCACAATATTGAAAAATGATGAATAACTTGGGGAAATAACTCAACCGTATCTTCTTCGATGCCTAAAAAGACTGCCTTTGAGCTTTTTGGGAATTAAACATTTAACAGCAAAAAATGAAAAAGCCTGTCAATACTTTGTGAACCAGCTATATAAGCAAAAGCTGTCGAAACTGGCCCTCTGAAATTGCTCTCACTACTAAGTATTTCACAATTCTTCTTCAAGGTTTTCTTGCGTACATGTCATTCAAAGCAGTTTTTCTAAAAGCGGGCTCTGTCTTGCAACACTCCGCTTTTAAGTCTTCACTCTTAAGTATCTGTATTATATTACATATATATAAAACTGTAGAGCTTTTCAAACATTCCTTTGTCTTTTCCTTTGTGTTCAACTTTGGTCTCTCGTCTCTGCTTTACAGGACTTTTCTCCAGCTTTAAAACCAACATACTTTTCCCCCCATCTAGTCTCAGAATCATTTTCCAACCACAGCATGTCTCTTCCCAACTGATCACAGGAGCAACTCCAGCCTAGTGCTCCAAGGGCCAACGTTCAGCCTTAGAAGTGGAAAGAAAAAAGACATACACTTACCACGAGTGAAAAAAAAAAAAAAAAATCCAAAAGCAAGCTCTAATCTCACTATCTCCAGTTGTTCCCAGTCTGTGGTTTAATTTACTGCAGGGTTAGCAGGGTGTTCCACAATGCCTCTCATAATTACTTTCTCAAGGCTCTAATTCAACTGCAATTACCCACTGCGGAAGTTAACAGAATTGGATCACAGCTCTGCTAAGATCCAACTAAACCACCTGAGTGAGCAGCTGGCCAGCCCCCAGAGCTTATTCCCTCACTAAGGTGAATCCAGACCTTACTGATCCATGTGGGGAGACAATCTCCCAAGGGACTCTTCTGCCTACCCATCCCAGACATCTTGCCTCTGAACCCAAGCAATCATTTCTGCAAGAAAGGAAATATTTCTGTATAGTTTTTAATGTGGACTAAATAGTTACACTAACAAAGCAATCCGGCAGAGCTTCCTTTCACACCCACAGCTGACCAGCTGGGTTCATGGCTCACAGCTGGCCAAATGATCTAGATAATTAAAGAAGAAAAAAAACCTCTCTTTGTTGTTCAGGGATTTCAAGTCTGTTTCATCAAGAACATTATGTCCTTGATCTATCTCTGCTCTTTTTTGACTTTTTTTTTTTTTTTAACTGCCAGATTTAAAGGCCAGTATGACTCTATGGAAACTGCCTATCAGCCATCACGGGCCATACCTACATAAAAGAAATGTCAGGACAGGAGGCTCTCTAACAAATGCTCAGTAGAGTTCCCTTTACTCACAAAAGGCCATATACTTATAGGGCAAACGTTTATGGACAGCTCCAAAATGCCCACTATGGGACAGGGAGGCAGCAAAGCAGCAAGTGCACTCTGCATTCAAATAGCCCATTGCTCTGCCCTGCACCCCCTGCTTAACCTTAAGCATATGGATCCTTGTGTCCACACTACACCCTCTAATGTGCTTTCTGCACCGCATGTGGGGGGTCTGGCCATGCACTCAGACCCATCACAGTCTCCAGAGATCCTATGGAATTCAGCAGTGTCAACACCAGTGCCTGCTGAAGCAGCTACTTGTCGGGGAAGGACTGAAAAAGGCAATGGTACGGATTAATTTATCTCTGCAATCTGCTTTGACTGTCACTTTGCTTAATACCCAGCACCCCACACAACTTCCAGCACAGGCCCAGGCTTATTGCATTTCAGGAGGACGGAAGCTTATGGCACAAAAACGTATTTACTTGATGATTTAGCAAAACCCTCTTCACACATTTTGACTGCAGAACCGATGTCCAAAAATGTACGCTCTGCTGGCAAACAAGAAGAAACCTGTGCACATTAAAAAGAGTTCAATTATACAGCAATTGCAGGGGGAGGGGAGGAATAAACTGACTTATGAATTTCAGTGCGAAAAAATGGCTTGTAGCAGGATGACTTTGCCAGGACAACACACTCTGTAGCATATCTCCATAGTTAAGTGGTGCAGAATTGTCAAGTAATACAGCACTGCTAACAACGCTGTCATACAGACGCTGTTTAGTCAGCAACTGCACCTCTGTGACACTCCACACTTGGTGAATGCTTAGGCTCCCAAACGAAATGTGATACCTCGCTAATGCAAAAGACAGCCTAAACCACATTACCCCCCACACGCACCCTACTGACCTTAAATTCAGCGCCTTTCATGACTAACCTTTTTGCAACTGGAAGATTTACCCTAATCCCACTTAGCTATTTTCAAAGCATACAAACTCTCTATGTCGGCACTGTTACTGCAGCTGACTGCACAATTTCTTCCAGTTTTCAGAAGGCAAACAATACAGTTTCAGACGCACTTGGCTTCTATCTCCACCACTTGACCTCCCTAATTTAGAACACAAGCCCCCCACGTGGCAGTGGTGGTGTCTTTGTTGAGCTGTTGCTCTGTGATAGCTAATACACGCATACATTACTGCTGACATTTAAAAACATTCCTAACAGTTTGTGTGAGTACATGGTAAACAGATGCTATGGGACTTTTTACCCATTATCAGTCATCTCTGAAGACTGCAGTAAAGTGACAGGTTGTTTGAGACTCTTCGGTCTAACAGTGAGAGATTTATTTTTAATAGAATATTGATATTATGGCACAAAATGCCATTTGGTGTTTACTTTTTTTTTCCTCCTAGAGCTGCAGTTTATGGGTTTTTTAAGCTTTTGCAAGCCTCTGTTATATCTACTACTCTATTTTTTATGAAAAAAACTTAGAGATTTTTATGAACTCTCTGATTAAAGTACCTCCATCTGAATGTAGATTAAAAGTTCCAACACCTGAGAGCATTAAAACCAATGAATATTTATATAGAAAAACAGCAGATGAATGCACTTTAAATCTTCAATGCAAGTCTAGTCATGGGGTTTATCTTATTTTAGGGCTTACTTTTTATTAAAATGAACTCTTGCATATTTACACTACAGAAATAAATTTTATTTGCAAGCACAATACAGTAAGAATCTTACAAATTGATGGCCTTGGTGAAAAGTAAATGTACTCCTCAAACTAATTTATTTCTTTGTCAAGTATACATTTAAGAGGATTTTCATTGTATGCTGTTAACACAGTTTGGTGCAGAGTAGCTGTGTTCACTGGAGCTGGTTCTGATTTCACACTCATGTAAATCAAGCAGTGTTCATGGGGCTAGGTTAACCACATCCGTGTAAGACAGTGCTCTTTTGGCAAGGACCATTGCACATTGTTATCCCTGGACTTCTGTATTTGTGTTATACCATGTGCACTTGGTTGCTGCTACAATTACAGCGAAGTCACACTACATTTTGAAGTTGCCGTCTTCCCTCACAGAAGACAACTGAAGTGAGCAGGAACCAGTCACCAAACCAGTTTTTCCCAGAAATGGTATGGGACTGCAAGGTCAGCCTAAACCTTACGAACTTCTTGAGTGCTGACTCCAAACCTGCCTCACTCAACACATGTAGTGAAAGTCAACATCATCACTGACCCAAGTCCCATGGCAAGCGAACTGTCCACAGGAAGGGTGCTGTAGTGCAAATGAAGGTGAACCTCTGTTCTGCACACAAAGGAGCTCCTAGGCTCTCTGTGTCCTTCTAGTGGCAAAAATCCCACTCTCTTACCCAAACATTTGCTCTTCATTTGAATGGGAAGAAATACATGGCTTCAGGGAGCTGCAGTACAGCTGAAAATGAAATCTTGATGCAGCCCAAGTACCTTTTAGCAAACCCCTTTTCTCTTCAGATCTTGTGCTTTGTAAGAAGATTTGTTGCACTGTCTCCAAGCCTGTGCTGTTCTATTTTGGTTTTAAATGTAACCTTAGAAATAAATGTTTACAAATCAGCTCATTGTGTCTTTGTTTTGAAGCTTAAAGCTTCACTTTGATTGCTGCCTTTTTGACATTTTGCATAGGAAATATGTTTGCATGTTCACAGCACTATTGAGACAGCAATTAGATCACCATATTCCAGCTGTTACAAGGTTTTGTAATGCATTTTCCAATAAACATTTTGAAGAAAACAGAACTATTTTAGTATGTCAAGCAGACACGTTGAGATTTTTTTGTTGAGCCTTTTTCTGTCTTATGTTTTTCTGCGTGTTACCATACTTTTTTACTTTCTTCTATTTCACTTCCTTTAGTTCACCCAAATAAAAAGGGTCAGGTTATCAAAAGCAGTACATGGTTGGAGGAGTTCTGATTTTGGGGACCTGGGAAGCTGAGCCAAGACAATTTTCAGAAAATCAACCTTTTTATCTTATGCTACCAAGCAGTACAACTGGGACAGCTTTTAAAACACTTGCTATTATTTCTCTGATCTTCTTTAAGCAGGAACATTTTTACCATTTCCAAGAACTGTCTACCCACCCGGTTTCCTTCCATCCTTCCTCAATAATTTTTTTCACTGCAAAGAACAAAAATACCACTTTTCCTCCTCTGCCTGTTAAAATGAAATGTCCAACTCCCTTGACACTGAAATGATTTCCAGCCATGCAAGAGAACATGTGCATTACACACCAAGGCAAACAGCATCCAGGCACAAGGGGCAAAGGACCTGAGCCTCAGTGGCCAAAGAGGTCAGACAGATCCTTGGTTGTGAAAACCTTGGTCACCTTCTCTAACTCAGTTCATGTCAGTCAATAACCAAACTCAGCAGCAGTTGCCTTGGTGAAAGACAAACAAGATCTGCAATCTCTTGCTTTATGCTTAGGATCAGATAACAATTAAGGATTTTTTTTCCTTCTTCTTACCTGGTGTTTAATACTTCCTGGTAGAGATGATTAAACCCAAGAAATCCTCCTTTGCATTTATTTTATTTTTTTCTGATTCCTGGCCTCATGCGCCACTATTTTGTGTGCTCTCATTTTCTTACGCAAGAATTGCTATGAAAATTTTCTTACTTGGTGCTTCATGCAATAAAAAGAAAGCCTTGCTGTGTCTAAATTTAGTGAACTACTTGCAACCGAGATGGCTAATTTAACTTCTGTGGTTTTCGACTGATCACTTTGAATTTGGTATACTCTAAGAAGATTGATACATTGAATAAACTTTTTGGGTATTGTATATAATTTTCAGGGTGTAACAGGATGCTTCTTCCTGATGGTAAAAATTCTGGTAAGTACTGAGAGAAGAAAAGTTTGCCAAAAGACTGCACAGCTATGGTGGAAAACAATTCTCCTCAATCAATTCCAGTATTCCAGAGCGGGCTGTCAACTTTTTTTTTAATGGCAGTTGTTACAAATGTAACAGTAGTAGTAGGACAATGAAGACTTGCAAACCTCTTAGGAGGTTTCCTATTACCTCCAAATAACTTCCACACTTGCAGAGATGCTCAGAGTGATTCCACCATGCGAGAGGCTGATACATGCAACCCAAAGAAGAGCAAAGCCTAGGTCTGCACAGGCAGGAGTTTATGCCTGCCCACTGCTTCGAGGGGATTGCCATTGCTCCATCTGATTCAAAGTCTCTCAATTAGAAGTGCAAATATAGGAGAGCTGCAGCAGGAGAGTTTATTTTAAGTTTCCCTCTCATCTTTGAGGAAAATGAGGCATTTTAAATTCTGCAGCTGCCTGTCTATCACTGGTGGGACAGCACTAAGTTGGGGCCATTTCGACCTCCCTTGGGTTTCAAAATAATTATGCATGATTTTGTCACATCAAGATGAGTTTATTTGCAATTCCCAGGCGTCATGCATGTCCAACGCAACCTTGCAGAGCACTCCAGTGCTGACAACCTAAAAATACCCCTTGTAAAATGGGTTTGCACTTCATATATTTCACCCAGTTTGAAACTAGTACTTTAGTTGCCAGTTAAAGAAAAGTATTGATTTTAAAATTGCAATTTTAACCTACAAGGTACTACATGGTCTCTGATCAGTGTCTCTTAACTTTATGTTCTTGGATGTACACTTAAATCTGCTGAGGGAAATCTATCACTTGTCCTAAGTTTCACTGGCAAGTGGTAGGAAGTAATAGCTTTTCCTCAGGAATTCTGTCCTGGAAATGCAACAGGTAACAGTAAAAAAAAAGTTAAAGCAGGCTAACAGTTACATGTTTACAGTACATTACAAGGATCTTTTCACTGTTCTTACTAATGAATTCTGTGCCAACTTCTAATTTCCAATATGGTTTTATTACCAACTAGTTATGTAAAATACTCAAAGAGACACAGAACAAATGACAATATAACCTAGCAAATGCATAGTAGTATGGAAACTTTAACTCTTGCATCCTAATTACGATCAAAGAAATCAAAATGGTTTCTGTAGCTGGCAGGTACTCCAGGTTGTTTTTTCAACAGCCTGATTATCAGAGTAAAGTAGGAAAAAGTCTGGAAGAAAAAAGCAAATTTGGAAGGTAACCCATATGTAATTTTAACCTCACAGGCACCAGTATCTTTCAGTTGATTAACACAAAAGAATAGCTACTAAGTTATTTAGGCCATCTTCTGGTTTAAAGGATTACTCTAGATCTACTGAGACAATTCTTTGTGTCATCTCAACAACAGTCCCTGAATGCTGAGAGCAGAACACAGCATTCTCTTGGTTAAAAAAAGATGAGAAACCTGAACTTCCTTATGAAATCCAGACAAAGGGGATCCATGTAATATAATCAGTTCAATTCCTTCTCTTCCCATGTCTTGCACCTGTACATACTCTTGCAATTTTACTTTCCTGAGCCTTAATATTTAATTAAAAATAATTGGAGCCAGACATCTATCAGGAAGGTATCTGTAGAGAAGCTTAAATTCCAGAAAAGGACCTTAAATTCTTAGTGAAATTATAAGAACCAGGCTCCAGCAAAAAGCTACATCATTAGCCAAGACAGTCTGTAGAAACTGGATGATCAGTAATATATTTAGCCCTTTTACTTTCTGAAATTATTGAGAATGAAAACATGACCCATGGAATTTGCACATCCCCAGTCTGGAACAACTGTGACAAGAAAGCATCATCTGGTGACAAACACATTCATAGGGAAGGAAAGCAAGCTGCTGCTTACAGCAAGGCTTTTGGCTTTTCTTTGGATGTGCCATTACAGACACTAGAAAATGCTGAGCCAGGAAACTGTGAGACAGTTCAAGAGAGAAAAGGTATTAGAGGACCAGAGGAATTTGACAGAAAATGTGTCCCTTGTTATTGTGTGCTACTACATTAACATTACACCAGCAGGGCAGCTTCTAAAAGATGAACTATTTCTGCTCAAAACATTTAAGATTAATGCAAGTCTTGTTGTGTAGAGGGGTAAGTTGCATAAATGCTGTTCAGGAACCTCCAAGGAAAGAACTGATGGGTAAAATGGTAGGAGAAATGAGCAGATGGACCAATAGATGTGAAACAAATTCAGTTACAAGCAAATACAAAACTGAAGTATGTGAACATTTCCGAAGCCTTCAAATGGAGGTGAATCACACAGACCTTACAGCTGTCATAACAAATTAGTCTGTCCCAAAATTGAGGAAATCATTTGATAGCCAATTACATGAAATAATTAAAAAGGGATAAGAAGTTGTCACCTACGGGAACAAAACAAAAACCATTTCTAATATTCTTGACACTCCTCTCTTACTGAGATCTCCTTCCTACATCAAGTTCAAGCAATTCATCTTCACTTCAGGAGCTGTGCAGTTTTGACCCTGCCAGCATGTTGATGTCCTGATTGCTGGTACGTCCTCCTGCTGCCTTGGCTAGCCCATGTTCTCTGTCACTGTCCCTTCATGTCTCCCCTCCTTCCCCTCCTTGAGGAGCAGCACACCCTCCCCTCTTTTGGGCCACACTCCTCCTCAAAGTCATTGAACAGAACACAGTAGGAAGCTTTTTCGTAACACACCAGAATAAGACAAAAATCCAGAAAAAAATCTGAACCACCTTCAGACCAAATCTTTGTCTAATCAACTCTAACACCTTGTAAAGATACAGGACAATCTCCTGCTGTGGGGTATCAAGTTCAGTGCCTGCCAGGACTAGGTCCCTTAACTGAAACTTGTCATGCGCTCAGGGATGAGGAAAAGGAAGTTTTTGCGCTCTGAGGGGCTTACGAATCCATCTGACTCACTATTAACCCATAAGTACACTATCTTTTAAACAACAAAAAAGCAAATGCTCCAGCCAGATATGAAACACTCCAAAGAAGAAATGAATGGTTTAATTTAGTACTTTCCATTGTACAAAATGAAAAATTCCAATAGAATGCTGTTACAAGAAAGCATTTGCTAATAATGCTTCTTACTCACTTGTTTAGAGAAAAAAATTGGCTGTTATTAGAAGAGTTTCAGAAACATGTGGAACTGCAGTCATATGAATGCAGAGGCTGGAACCTGGCATTAATTTCAGTTTGCTGGTTTACTGCATCTTGCACGTATCTACAAGAGAGCTGTATTTCTGCACTCACTATTAGAAAACCTATTACAGAAAAGTCATTTAGGATGAACACCCCGCACTCATAGCCATAGGTGTCTTCTTCAGCTAAATTAAAAACCATAGTCTTTTCAGGTCATAAAAATCATCAAAATTTTAGTTACAAATTACACCATAGTAAGTGTCAGCATCTTTTCCACAGATTTAGCATTGTTTGAAGATAAACTGAAACAGATCGGTGCAATACTTAATTGAGCTCTCAACAGCACCATTGATAAAAGAGTATTAGTAGTCTTCAGCAGAGACTTTATTGATAGCTACTAAGATGCCATACAGCAATGCTTCTAAACAGAGTGGATCAAATTTTCTCTGCCCTAAGGCCTTTTCTATTGCTCTTGTGGCATAAAGAGGCTTAAAGACAGCAGACTTCAACCTCAGGGATATTTCCTGCGTAACAAGATTTCTCAGGTAATAAATAACTGCAACCACCTCTGTTCCTCAGCATATTAAGTACATGAAATAAGAATGATGCTCTACTCTGTGTCTCTCCTGCCAACAGCTCCTAAGGTAAGGGTTCAAACAAAATTCAGATAGTCTGAAGATCTCCAGCCAAGCAAAGAAACTACCCCAATCAAAAGAAAATCAGAAACAACAGAAAGAGGGGCGTATTTGTTGCTGCTTCTTCTTGTATACAAAGGGATGGACAAACCAAGTAGTGAGGCTGCAGTCACATCCTAAAGTTCTGCAGTGTCAAAACTCTGTTTTCTGGAGACAGATAAGGTTGCCAGATACTACTTTGATCCTAAGTCCTCTTGAACACAGTAGGGCCATTCAAGCTCCTAACACAGGAGGAAAATGACCCCAGTGATCTAACTGCTCTCAACAGAAAAAGTGCTAAACAGGATGATGAATACCTCATTTTTTTCCCTTAAGATCTAGTATTTTGATTTTTGCAAGAAGTATATTAAAGCCATACAATAGATGTAAAAGATGTTTATGCATTCAACAGAAACATACCTGCATCTGAATCTATTCTTGCATTTTTTACAGAAAATCTGACGGTACAATACTAGTGTTCCATTGTAATTCACTGATTCCCAGCAGAATGAATGAGTATCTTTCAAGAAAGCCCTTGGAAATGCTGATGACTCGTGGCTATTGGTACAAACCAGCTTTACACATTATAGAAAATCAGTTACTCATAGAAAGCATAACAGATACAGAATGCTCTTACTGTAGATGGGAAAAGAATTGTGCGCTATGATCCGTAAATCGATAAATACCAAACAAATCAGCAACACAAACAAGATGAGAGAACTTTATTTTATCTTCAATCAGAGACTAAGATATATATACACTGGGTGAGATAGCAGTGAAATAGCTACTGTGCTAATTTTCCACTCATCTAGTAATACAGATCCTTTACATTTCAATACATTTTTTTCTCTCCTTTGTGATCATATTTGTATCTGCAGAGCTTTCAAGCTGAGGACACAAGCTGTGAAATATGTTAAGCTAGTATTGGTTTTGTTTTCTAATAAAACTGAAAAAATGACAACATAATGCTTTAAAAATCAATATGCTGTTTGACATTCAAAGTACCTTAGGATAATATTTTAAAACCTAAATAACAGCAAAAATCAGCTGATATTCTTTCTATCAGGTGACAGAAAGCAAACGCATAAGTGTACTAAAGAAGCCTACACATACATACAGTCCTCTGCCTATAGAAAGGACATGGATAGGGTTTTATGCAGTAGGGAATTAAGCAGCACTTCTGCAAGTATTGGGATTTCTTTTCAAATCCACAATTTAACCTTCATCTAAGAGCTGTCATATGTCCCAGCTTCCCCAGGCATGACCTCTTTTTCCACCTGAAAGTTTATTTCCAAGTGATGAAAGAAGAATTTAGCCAGATGCCTTGGACATAAAAATCTCTACAGCTCAGAAGTGGATGTCAGAAGTCCCAAGCAAATGGTTTCAGAGCATGTGCAGGCCACCTGTATAGGCCCCCATGCCCATTACTCTATCCAAGAAATGATACACAAAACTAGGGTAAACCCTGCTCCTTTACTCCATAGGAAAAAATATACAAAAGCAAAACCTAGTTGTAGCTGGACCCACTGCAGGAAAATTCAAAACTTTTGTCTGTGTGCTGTCCATATAAAAATGAAGTTTGAGGGGAAGAGACAGAAATGCACACGTAACTTGCAAATCAGAAGGGGCAGTACAGGAATCTTTGGTAGGCAGATACAGGACATCATTTATACTCCTCCCCTAGGACAGCAGACAGAGCTGCTTTGCTGTAAGGGAGAATCTCTGGTGCCTTCTGCTTCAATGCTTCGATCACCCTTCTACAGTATGCAATGCACAGGTCTGGAGACTTAGAAACCCTCCTGCCCAGCCAGCAGACGTCTTCCAGCACTGGGATGACTACGGGATCAGCTATTCCAGTGGCAGAAACAACAACAGCATTTTTATCTTTAGTACTTATTTTTAAATTACATTATTATCTTGTCTAGACATTATTACATTATTATCTGTGCCTTTGCACAGGTTGGACCAGAAGATCTTTGAAGGCCCTTTAACAGGATGTGCCACAGGCTACAGCTCCGTAGTCTGTACAGCATCCTAAAAGTAGAGAAAAATCTCAAACTCTTAACAATTTGGAGCAACATAAAATGATTGACATGCTTATCAAAACAATCAGCTCAAAATTTTACATTTGTTTTCTAGTTGCTCAAGTATTTCTACAGACACTACTTAGGTACTGGCATATGTTTTGAGAAAGTCATTTTCCCACTGTATGCTAGCTTGCATGCATTATGATTTGTACTTTTCTTTAAAAAAGAAATGGGAGACTACTGAGATATTATTGTACTCCACATTTACCCAGTTACCCTTTTTTAACCTGATACGTTTGTCATTCTGTCGGAAAAATAAGTGTTTGATACTTATCATATGCTCACAGACTTCAGCCATGGTTACTACTTAAAATGCAGGGTAGCTGAAGAGCCTTTTTATTATTTATGTTTGCTGTGTCTCCACTCATACTCTACTTCTTGCTAAGGGGAAAAAGACCAGTGGCAATAAGGGCCAAGCTCTTAGACTGATAAACACAGTGTTTTCCAAACTTCTTGCATAGCTGAATATTGGGCCCACCTGTGTAACCACAGTAGCTGTGAACCCTTCGTTTGTCATCTGCTGAGAAAGAAGAAATTCCTGCTGGGACACCCACAGCACACGTCCCTCTGGCTTTCTGGTTCCATGAATGGTTGGGACCTACCCAGATGATGGTAGTGGTACCTGTTGATGTGGAAAGAGCCTGACACTGGCGCAGCAGCCTGCAAGGAGCATTACTTCACTTGACACAGCAAACAAGCAGCCTGTGCAGGCATGGTGATGGCTGCCTACAGCCATGCTGAAACACATCTTGATACCCTCCCTCTGAAGGAGTCATGCCGTGGGCTGGGGGATGAGCATGGGGCTATTTGTGAGATAAGGCATTTTGAAGTGGAAGATTCTGATTTGGTCTATTCTTTAATGTTTTACAGAAAAACAGACAAACAGAAAAGAAAGTTCATCTGTTTCTATATTTGATGCATTGGACTTCTGTGTCTATATTTGATGCAGTTGTAAGTTCACATCAGAGGAAAGCAAACTGCCAGGAGGCTATGTAAAAAGACTTAAAAAATATTAGACATCTCACAAAATAGGTCTATTTCAGGAGGAAGATATATCCATCATGTGTCTGCATTTGGTGCTTAACACGAGAGCCCAGATTGCAAGGCTCAACCAGAGCTGCCTGGTCCATGACGGGCCCCCTCAACTCTTCCAGTCTGGTTCAAGAAGATCAAAATAGAAGTCTAGAGTGACATACATAATCTAAAATTGCTTCAATATTTAGATAAAAAGAGGAATGCTCAGGGGAATCTAGATCTTCTGCCTTCAGCTAGCTGTAGCATGGGCTGACAGCTGTAAGCAGAAGATGAAGACTTTCTTTTGGGTAGTTGCCCAGCTGCAAACACTCACTGGCAGAGGTGAAAGGCCCCTGACTCACATGTTTCCAGTTCTTCAAAATACCCATTTGTCAAAAAGTGGCATATTAACTACCATGCTCTTGTTCAAGGCAAACACTGTATTCCTTGTCCTCCAAAGTCCCTTCCAATCCCCAGTTTCAGAGCATCTCCCAGTGATTAAGTTGGGAAGTAGGGAAAGCACTCATGGTGCTACCAAACTTGCATTTGCTGCAGATAGAGCAAAAGGCAGATAAAACAATCCTGCTGAAACATGTCCCCAAAGAATCCCCCCTCCCCTCTGCCTCCACCTCCAGACCGCTCCAGCCATCCTAAACACAGTTCCTCTTCCTACTCCAGAGCAGGCAGCACAGCTGCCCCCATCCAGCCTCCTCTGCACTCTGCCTGCATCTCTTCCTCCCAACACGGGCAGCCCAGTCAACATGTACTGCTGCTTCCTGCTGGGAGAAAAGGAGGTATTCCTCAGAAGTCCCTTGTGGCAAGCACCAGCATGTACCATGTGCACTGAGGAGCTGGGTGACCTCCCTCTCTACCTAGAGCACGCCACAACTTCCTTACGCTTAGCAAGAAAATATCACTTCTCCTTGTGACTCCCTACAGCTCTTCACTTGCATGGCAGTGAGAGCCTGATCCCTCCTGGCTCTGTTTTACTGCCCAGGGGCCTGCCATCTTCTTCTGTGACTAACTCCCATCAAGCTGCCAGCAAGGAAGGATCCCAAAAACACTGTTTACCTCAACCTGCAAGCTGCTAAATGAACAACTTTTGCAAGGGGCACTGCTAATGACCGGAACCAGCTCTATTGTGGCTGGCCTTGAATCAGCTCAGGAGAAAGGACTTGTGAAAAACAGTATCCATCACTCCTGAAAACTGCCTGGCACAGTGTGATAAGTTCAACTGCAGACCACATGCATTTTCTGGCTTTGAACAAATAGCACAAGTCAATTCTCTATAAATTCAAAAATGCATATTAGAACAAGGAAATATATTTTAAGTGGGTTTCACATCCTTCCTCTCTTTTTCACCCTAACTGCTGGAGATTAAGCCTGCCACTTCACTATTTCATTTTTTTTGCCACATAGCAAGACATGAAGAAAGTTCATTGCCTTTTGTGACCCCCAAATCACCTGGATGAGACACGAGGAAACAACCTGTGCCTGAGCTGGGATTTTGAGGGGTAAGGGGTGGCAGAAACAGCTTTTTAATTGTGCTTCCTGAAAAATGTGGCTGTAGAGGAAATGACTGATGGAGAAAGCAAGACAGTCTGAAAGCAGCCACCATACTGCAACCCACTGAGGGAGCTGAAGAAATAAGTGGCATTTTTGTACTCTGAGTGCCCTAAACAAATAAATTACAGTCTTGATAACCTTTTATTTCAGAACTGTGCCATTTGTACTACTCCAGTTGGTGTGTGTCGTTCCCAGGATAAATCCTCAATTGCAAGGGCTTTAAAATTGAGCTATAAAAATTTCCTCTGGGCAGAAATCTGGCAAAATGTAGCACAATGGAAAAAAGAAGCAAAGGGAATCAGTCTAAAAATAGAAGTGAGTAAAAGAACTTGGGAACCTTTAGGTGGACAACAATTTGTCAAACTTTTCTCCCTTACACTTTGGTAAGCAAAAGAGAGGGTGGGAGCCACACTGGAGAGACATGACAGCTTGCCTGCAGTTCTTGAGAGAAGCCCCTTCACTGCCAAGGTTTGGGAAAACAGGACAGTGGCCAAAGTGTCACTGTGAGTGAAAGAGGTCTCAAATTGGGAAGGATGAGGCAGGCTGAAATATGTGACAAGCAGCTCAGTCCCAGGTGTTTACCCTATCCAAAAGCCACCCCAGAAGCTGAGTCACCCTCCTAAACTTCAACTCAGCTTGCCTAAATCTCACCTACATTCCCACTCCTGTTGTTTCCTACTTGCTGCCTCCAGATTTAAACCTTGCTGTGGTTTTCTCTATCCCTGCTGAGATGCCTTCAGAGACACCCTGCTTGGAAGCAGTAGGCATGAGGCTGACTCTGTGCTTTATTACCTCATAAAAGCTTAGTTTCTCTCCATAGCTTAGTTTTTATGTGCGAATTAAAATAACTTTTGTTTAAGTTTGCTGCTACCAGAACAACACAGACACGGCTGGGAGAGCAGATTCACAACTAGTGGGAAGTTAGTCCACTGAGTGTTCACCCCATGACGCCACCGAGGGCAATGCCTAAATTATCTGTATTTACAAGAATAAGAAATAATGCCTCAAATATAACCAGAATAGGTGGTAGTGCTGAAGGAGGATGGGAATTACAGTGCAAAGTGAAAACAAAAGAAAATCCAATCCTGTAAAAAGCCTGGCCCTCCTGCAAAGTTGGGTAGGCTGTCCTTGAAATGGAAGGGCTGCTTGGAAAACACAGCACAGCCCCAGAGCATTTCACATACCACAGTGCCAAACAGCCATGAAGGGCTGAAGGTGACACTGTCAAGCCTTGCTGATATCCATCCTATTTTTAAAACTGCCAACGGAGCTCAAGTTGGCTTATGACCTCCAGTCCTCCCATGCTCCCAAGGAGCCATGCACAGAGGAGGGACAGACACACTGGCAACAGCTCTGCCTGTATGACAAGGCAGCAAGGCAAACGTGGCGCTGTGTCCATCCCAATGTGCTGTCACAGCGTTAGGCTGATGTGACTGATCTTCACAAGGGCTTCTTAGTGTGCCCACAACCTGATGGTAATGCAGCTTCTTGGAAACAAGAAGAGCTGCAGTAGCAGGAGCTTGCTTGCCCATGCACACCACCTCTGAGCAGCATTTCAGCTTGTTTTGGGGTATTACATGAAAAAAAATAAAAAGGAGCTGAGCTACAGTCAGTGTTTAAAAACAAACAAATTGCCAATGTCAAAGCCTCTGTAATACTGCAAGCCCAAGGTGATGTTTTTTATAAAGCAGAAAACAACATTCAGATTTAAAACACGTTTAGTTCTAATAACTTAAGGTGTCATTATTAGCATATGCAAAGAATATGAAACAAACAAACATATTTTCTTATCTATGAAGCATTCCTCTAATAATATAACGTTTCACACACGTGAGGAGTAACGCATTTAGGTGCTGGCCGCCAGAGTTAATGACATCAGGCACTGATGAAACGTCTCGGCATGCCCCAAAGTTACGCAAAATAAAGAACTACTGATTTGAATTGCATCCAACTCTGCAACTCTCTATCTTCAGGGCAATCCAAGAGTAGATTTTCTTGAATGTTTTTCATTAAATGCCATTGTGCCATACTAGATAAGAGATTCTATTTGGACTAGCAGCTACTTCCAATTTTCGCCCCAAAATAAAAGAGGGTTTATCAATTCCAATCAGTTTTATCCAGAATTAGTTGTCAAGTTTCAATAGCTGGCATGCATCTGAAGACATAAATTCAGCACCAGTGTGTCAAATGACTAATACAACCTTATAGAAGAGGCCTGAATGTATAGTCCTGCTGGGATTGACCAACTGCATTTAAAATATCAGCACTTTTATGTTATAATAGCTCCTATTAACAACAGTTGGCTGACATTGGATATATTCAAGCTAAACATCAATTAAAAATTTGCTTATCTGTTTGAAAATCTGGGAAATAAGTATGGGTTCTCACATCATCAGAAAGTAATACAAACAAAATAATTGCTGTGGTGTCCTGGGACTGCATCACTTTGACTAACAGACACTGCTATTCTTCTGCCCTCTTTAAGACAAATTCTTACATATATATGTGTGTCCCTGTCATGCTATGCTGCATTTCTTAACCATCATCTTTCATTTTTAAAATAGCACCATTTAGAGGCCCTACAGAAAGCCAGGGGCAGAAGGTATTAAACAAACAAAATGTACTAAAATGATTGTCTCATATAGTTCACAGTGCAAACAGACATGAAAGGTGTGCTGCAGTCACCATCTTTATGGGAAACTGAGGCAGCACTACATTCAGGGTATTGCCCAAGGTCACAAAACCAGCCACTCACCTCTCTTGAACCCAGGACCATAAAGCTATACCAGCAGTAAATGCTGATATCCAAGAGAACTCATTAGGGACTCATAAACGAGCTCAAATAAGTGCCAACCAGTTTAAATGTTAAATAGGTCATCGCTAACTCTGATCAAAATGCTTTATTCTTCATTGTATCTGAGAGGGATCTAAATTAGAAATACAGACATATTCCTGGGAGCAAGAACACATGGTTCCCTACTCAGCTGCTCCAATCACTGTCCCACTGGATGTCTGCCCAGCTCTGGAAAAGTTTTGGGCAGCACTTTAGCTTAGGGGGGTAAGAAAGGTCTGGAAGACACCCCGCTCCCTCCCCATCTGCCCCCCCAAAGCCAACCTTCATCCCACCACTGCAGCCACACTCCTGAGAGTGGGCATGCTGGTGGAAGACCACACAAGAAAAAAGATAAACCAAACCCTCAAATATCTCCATGGTCAAATTTTCTGATCAGTCAGCTACACTGTAGAAGCGGAGGTGGGTTTTTTCAGCAGTCCTCTAAAGTAAAAAAAAAAAAGAGTCAGTCCCAGTTAATTTGTCCAAGGATACTGAAGAGGTTTTGAGGAGAGTGCAAAGGGCTCTCTCAAGCGGATCAAGAAACTTCCCTACAATTATTCAGTTAAAAGTCTGTATAATTATTCAGTGAATACTCTGAAATGCAAAGTTAAGGAAAGAATTATTCTTCCCTACATCTTATATTGGTTCCCACTGTCAAGACATCAGCCTTCTACAGGAAATACCAAGGAAGTCTAAACGACTGATAGACATCTCTAGGTTCAAATTTAGGGCCTTAGAGTTGGCCACACTGCCTTCTTAACCATCGTCAGCACCACTGTAGTCAATAGGAGCTAAGAGTAACAAGGACCTGACATCCCCATCACTTCACCAGCAGCCACTGGCAATTCTTCAGGACAGTCAATGTGGAACAAAATACTCTCTCTGTCAGCCAGGAGAGGTGTCCAAAAATAGTAGTCAACCACTAGCCTCAGTTGAAGCATTATCTGTGTGAGGAGCTTAAGTTTCTGGTTGTCTGGTCAAATCTCCCATTGTTCACTTCATTGTACACATTTCTCATTCATTAATGTAACAACAACACACAGTAACAGGATCTTGCCACTAGAAGATGATTTCCTGCTTTCAAAAATAAATATCTCAGTTTCACCTTCACATTGTTTTTTAATACAGTAGGAAATCTTCATCCTGTCAAGTTTTATTTTCATCCGACTGACATTATTTCTTAATTAAAAGAAAAGATAAGTAGATGGATTCAACCAGGTGCTATGACTGATATGAAGCACAGTTCCTCAGGAAAATAAAAAGAATCAAGTCAGAGACAAAGGGAGTGTGCCTGGCAGTCATTTCATATAGCCAGCCATAAGCAGTGGTAGGTGGCCTTAACTGGCTCTCCTGGTTGTTTGTTTGCAGTTTTGCAATATCTTCCAGCTGTCTTTTCATTTTCTTTATTGTTGTATTTATTTTTAATGATTCTTCACTGAGGAGTTTCAGCTAAGAGAAGAGAGAACCAGCAGCAGCAAAGCATCATTTCCCTCCTCCCCATGTGTGGGGCAAGTGAGGATTTTGCATTTCATACATCATTTACGACTTGTGGATGTGAGGCTGCTACCAAGCCTGTCGTGGCTCAGACAGCATTCCAGCACCAAAAACCTCAGTTGGCAGCCAGAATTTTACTGAAAAACACTGTGGGGAGAAGTACGTTATAAAGAACTACTGCTTTGTAAAGTCTCAGTCGCTGCAGAAATAAAACATTTCACTTTGTATGAAGATTCTCTTTCATAACCAATCAGTGTATGCCAAAATGCCCTATGTATTAAAGGAGATGTAAAATGCATAATGCTTTGCGCCCCCAGAAATAACTTATATTTTGAATTTGTTTGAACTGTACCTCTTCACCCTGGAGACCAATATAAGCACTGTAAAGTACAGTATTGTTTCAAGACAACTGAAGAAGTATTAGAAACATGCTGCTTAGCTGGAGAGTAAGAGGCCAGCAACAAAACCAACCAAAGAAGAATAAAATACAAAAGTGAAAAAGTTCTACATTTACAGAGTTTGCTCTAAAGAAGAGTCATTAATGAGCAGCTGAAGACTACAAACAGCACAGGGCAAAATTAACAAGATTGTTTAATTGACTAAAAGAGTGAGCTTCTCTGGTTTCTGGGAGCCAGAGTCTGGGGCATAGACTCCTGGGTGCTCACAACAGTAGGCAGCAGAACAGTCAGCTGAAACTCTCATTGTGTTGGCATCATCAGAAAACCATATCGAAGATGCACTCCAGGAAGAATAAAACTTGTCAAATAAGAGGGTTTAGGGGAAAAAATCTACTCAGGGACAAGAAGGTAAGGGAAGAAAAAAGTCTGTTCAGGAAACCACAAATTTTCATGGAGCTGGTGATTATTTTGCTTTAATTCAGGCCACAGAAATGTTTGATCCTCTATATAAACACAAAGCCTTGAAACTATCTGTCCTGCAAGGCAAATCTACTAAATAATGCAGAGTTCCCAATGGAAAACTTCTTCCATCTAGAGAGGGATTTTTAAAGAGCCACATCAGAGATCTGAGCTTTTAATTGTATCTTGCATTTAAATTTAACAACAGAGCTATTGTTTTCTTTCAATAGATTAAGAAAAAAAGGTACAATGACTTAACAGCATTCAAAGTAAAGGCAGGATAACAAGGAAGACAAAATTAGAGGCAAAAGCACTTTTAAACTGCCTATCCTTAACTCTTCTTACCGTGCAGGCAGGATGTCACCCTTTGATGCTGGGTCACTGATGGTCTTAGAGCAAGACAGCTTAGGTTTACAGCTGGAAATGGAGGTGACTATGTGGGAAGCCCAAGCATGTTAAACACACTTCTTTCAGTACAGCACGAAAGACACAACTCATCTTGTTCCTTGGGGACAGCTGGAAACAAGGGACGCCATCATTCAGTGACACCACCACTCAGCATGGAGAGCAAGGACGGGTCAGATGGTAACTGGTGTTTCTGGGATGCAGGCAGACACCCGTGGGGCACCCCTGAACAGAGGGGCAGGAAGTAGAGCTGCCCCACTGTCACCCCTCTGCACCCTTGGACAATCAAAGCAGGCAGGCTGACCCCCCAAGGCTGTCCTGCCTGTTAGGAACCCCCAGAACATGCACCAGCAAGGGTGGGATTTGGGGAAGCCCAGCGGTGCCCAGCACTGCTGTGCAGTCACATGCTGTGCCCTACCAGGTGATGCACAAGCAACCCCAGCAACTGGCAGCAGCACAGACCTCTCCAGGCCCAGCAATTCACCACTCTGTCTCCTCTAACATTTTCTCATGGAAAGGAGACAGGGAAAAACCAGAATAGAATTATTTTACTTTTTTCTCCTGCGTTTTTCCTTCTATGATATGAATAGCAAGGCCATGGTTTGCAAAACTGTACATTATTTTCTCCTCCAGTTAACTTATATACCAGTAATCATGATATAACCATTATGAGAATTAAGGAGTTAAAAGAAATAAAATAAGAAATTTAAAAACAATGTTGAAGTATGTTTCCCCAGACAGTTTGTGTTAGTATCTAATAAAATTTAATATATACTTAAATTTAAGCACAGAAGACTTTTCAGGATGAAAGGAACATACCATTCAAATAATTGATTTCATCTGATACTCACAGCTCTTTGATTAACATCACTTCAACTGGAAGAAAAAAAAAAGCCATCTTCCTTTTTTCTTCTCTCTTTTTATACTATTTTGCACTATTTTATACTATACTTCTTTTTCATGCAACAAAGTCAGCTACCCTTTTATTTACAATCAGATTCACTTCTATGTTCAAAATCCTTTCTATCTGAAATTAAATTCTGTCATAGAATATAGGAGAAGCAGGGAGGAGGGACAGCTCTCTTGATGCTTCTGAAAAATATCCATAAAAGGATGTATTTGGCAGTCAGAAAAAGAGCTGTGGGGAAATCTGTGCTGGGACATGAGGAGCAAAAGGGGACACAAAGGCACTGAAGGCACTGCTGGGCCAGAGAAGATGAAATGTGCAGAGATAGTGCCTGGTATATACTGATGGTGGGAGGACCTCTGACAGCTGTTCCTGGGGAACCCCAAAGGCTGGGGTCATATTTTCTGTAGGGCTGTACAGAGAGTCACTGTCCTGGTGCTTGACTTATTTTATATGGGAGCTCAACAATTAATTTACAAAACAAAATTAAGCGAGAAAATAATTTGTCAAGGTTTCAGTTTGCTAGGTGCAGCATAGGCACTGGACACAACAGGCTTCCCAATATTGCTTCTTTCCAATGGTTTTCTTCAGGCTGATATTGCTGAACTCAGGCTCCCCATCTGAGCCAGGCCAGCTCAGTCCTTCCCTTCCCAGAAGGCTTGGGAAGAGCTGTGTCTCCAGCCTCTGCCAAGAGAGGAAGGTGCCCATCACTCTGGCCACTGAACTGGGGAGATGCATCAGACACAGCATTGGGATAGCTGCCAGGATTCCAGCAAGTACCTTAGGACTGTGAGTTACATCAGGGTGATTTTGACTCCCAGGATCCAGAGGACCTAAGAGTTAACTCAGTGCCACCTTCCTCTCCAAACCTTGTACAGAGATAGAGGACAGAAGGAATGTTTTTTAATGAGCCAGTAATAAACTGGTCACAATCAAAAAGCACCTCTGTTTGAGCTTGTGTGTACATATATATATACACACACATATATACATACATACATATATTTATCTGCAGAGGAACCCTTAATAATATCAATACTCTTGTTGAATATATTTACCTCAGTATGTGCTTAGCCTTTCCAATAAAACCATTCATATAAAACACACTGAGTTAAACTGTGCACTCAATACATTATTTTGGATATTCAGCACCCCTTCAGACATCCTCATCATACCTGAAAAGTCAGGCCACAGTATATTTCTTCACTTTAACATCTGAGTCACCAAACAAGAATCACCTCCTGTATGAGGAGATGTACATTTAAGTTTTGTCACCCTTCAGCTTAGAGAAAATGACTCCATATTGTAGCTGGCACAAGGCAACCTGTCACACAATTTTCATTTTATTTCCTTGCTCTTTTATCTGCAGAAGCGATGAAATGTAAAGTAAACTTTTTCTGGTAAATCTTATCCTCCCTAGGAGTAGAACTCCTTTTCATTGGTTCTTCTCAGATTTGCCTTAGGAAAATATCGGGGGTGTTTGTTTATACAATCCTGCTCTTGCCAGGTGAGGCCAGCCTGCCTGTGATACCAGAGCTCTCGTCTGTCAGCCAGTCTCACTTCTCTTTCACAGACACTTCATCCCATTGGAATCAATAGGTAAGAATCAATAAAATGCAAATGCTGCACTTTATCCTGGCTGCTCCAGACTGCCTTCCTTCAGCCCTGGAAATGCTGTGGCTCTCCCTTTAGCCTACATAAGGCAGTGTGAGGGAAGAGGAAAGAAAGGTCCCAGGTGGCCAATGGGCAAGAAAAGCACCAAGGCTTGCTCAGCTCCCAGCCAGCATCAATGGGCACCCAGGCAACTCTTTTTTGCTGGTACTTCACTGCTTCAGGAACCAGCTGTGCACTGAAATAACCTCCCAGGGAGTGGCTTTGCAAAACACCAGCAAGAGCAAAGGCACCAGTGTACTCTTAGAAAAGCAAAACCTGGGAACTGCTTCCCTAAGCTCAGCAGACTTCAACCATTGTCCAGGCCAGATGGTTTAAACCAGTCAACATTTCACCACTACCATGTCAAAAGCTGTACCCATCCATCACCATATCCTTAACCCCAGCTCCCTCCTCAGTCTCTTTCTGACAGACTGCTGCCTATGACAGCTTCACCTTCTGCAATTTTCAGACCCCACAAATCACCACTGGCAGAGCAGGAGCTCAGTAAAACAACCCGGTTGTACAATTCTCTCTAAACTGGCCACCAACTGTACAGACAACTAAATAAGCCAGTCTTTCAGCCTAGGATTTCCAGAGAAATCATCACCCACAAATCATGCAGGGGATGATGGACTGTGGCAGGGGGCTGTGGCAAGGCTATGGGCAGCATTTCTTGTCACAAGGCAAATCAGTTTGAATACTCCTATTATTCCAGTACTGTTTACTGTTAACTTAAACTGGTTTATTTCAAACAATAATATAATTTGTATGGGCATGGTGCATTTTACTTCACTGGAAAGTTAAGGTCTCCAGAGACTCACACTAAAATCATACTGATATTGTCAGCAATGTAATTGCCACATGGTCTCCACAGACTTCTATTGAAATTGCTTTCCTTTCCTAATCTCAAGTAGTAGGAACAACATCCCAACAGAGACCTCCAAAGACTTGCAATGGAGTCATGTTCCATCATAAATGGTCTCATAATGATGCTCTTTAGACATCCTTCGAAACTGCCAAGAGATTGGAGCAGCACAGTATTTATTTTCCACAATGTTCTGCAAAGGACATTAATGTTCTCTCCCTTGAATCCTGGAACTCACGTCCTATTAAAAAACTTTATGAGCAGTAACTACTGCTTCACTGCAGTCCCCCACAGAGCCCTCAGTATATCTATTATTATTTCACAAACTGCACTACCGAGTTGCAACTGAATTAGGAAACATACCCTTTACCCAGCAGACTGGAGCAGATCCCAAGCATTTGTTTTGCTCTATGAGGCAATGACAAGAGGAGGGGAGAAGGAAAATGTATTCTTTCACCCAGAAAACAGACTGTCTCCTTGGGAGACACGTTGGCTCATCCACAACATCCCTAAGAAAAGGGTTAGCAGCACACTCAGTGATAAAAGTCGCTGGATTTGTACAGTGGAGGTTGCAAAGGTTATTTTCCCCCTTGTTTCCCTTGGTTATATAATACAGACAACATGCCAAATTCACCTGAAGCAGTGTCATGCTGAGAAAGGGGATTTAAACCCCCCTGGGCACAGGAGAAGGCTTAAACTGCACGACAGAAGACAGATCCTAAATCTGGTCCACCTCTCTTTATCTTTGACACCTCTTCAACTCAGAGAATAAGTAATCAAAGTTTCTGAGCTTCTGGATACAGTCCTTTCTCAACAGAAAAACTGAACATATGCTCAGGCTGCAGCACACAGCAAACTCTTCTATTAGTTTTTGAGGTTCATCTGAACAGGTTTGGAGTGTGAGTATTGGCAAGGTTTTCAACACTCTACTGGGGCATTTCATATTTTAGAGAAAGGGACACAGAATCATTAGGATGTCATAGAATTTTAAGTTGAAGAAGACCTTTATGATTAACAGGTCCAACCATTAACCCAGCACTTTCAAGTCTACCACTAAATCATCTCCTTAAATGCTACATCGATACATCTTTTAAATTATCTCCAGGCATGGTGATTCAGCTGCTTCCCTGGACAGCCTGTTCCAATGCTTGACAACCCTTTCATTGAACATTTTTTTCCTAATATTCAATCTAAACCTCTCCTGACACAACTTGGGGCTGTTTCTCTCATCCTATCACTTGTTACCTGCAATAAGGTGAGAGCGACCCTCACCTCACTACAATCTCCTTAGCTCATGGAGAAAGAAAGACCAGAGATGAGCAGAGGCTTAAGGGACAGAACACTTAGATTCCTTTCTAGTCTCTGCCTGTTCTAGGATTCATGTGGTGCTTGATGGCTTTCAGAAAGTCATTTCAGTTGCCTCTGAGAAAAGATTCAAGGATAACCACCTGCCACATATGACACAGGTAATGAAGCTTTAATAACAAAAACGAAACTAAGAACACAGAACAAATTATTCTACCTTCTGCGATATCCAACTACATATACATAGCAGAAAATGGAAGAAAAATCCTTTTGTCAGTTTAAACTTACTCCAGCTATTCTACTCCAACAGTCATGTGCTGGAAATCTCATATAAATGTTATCTCTAGCCTTTGGCTGCATTTGTCATGATATTAGATGGTACAGAGGCACTTCATACTGAAAAAAAGATATTTCTGAGTTAAAAAAAAAAAAAAGGCTGATCAGCTCCTTGTGAAGAAAACACCATAATAAAATTATCTTATGTCTGTGACGTGGAACTGCATCCATGTCACAGACATGAGATCCCCTCTGAGTCAAAGGACTTACTGGGAGACTGACAAGGACAGGATTATTTCTTTTGCTTGGTATGTCGTATAAGAAACTTATTATATATAGCTGCATGCAAATGGAAGATATAATTACAACTAATAACAATTATTCGAGCTCTGGGGAGAAATGGATCAATGGTCTTTTCCTGATCTTGTCAGCACCTGATCTTTACCATGAAAACTTATGAGCCAATCTACATTGTGAATTAACTAAGTCACAGCTTATATTCACTGGAGAAAGAGCCCTGATCTGCTGCCATTTCACAGTGCAGATCTTAAAATCAGCAAGCATTTTAGTTTTATGGCCGAGTAAGATCTACTGCTCAGCACTATATACCTGTATAATACTGAATATTGTAAACTATACTCTGGCTTACACTGGTCCACTGTAGGGTAAAAAAATAGTGGCTACATCTAAAATTTAACGGTCTTAAGGCTTTGGTACAAGCCATTTTAAAGTATTAGATTTTTTTTTTGCCACAAAATAGTTCATTGTTTTATTTTTCCTTCCTAGTCAAAATTCCATCTTTTCTAGCTGTTAATGAACCCTGCCTAAAGTAGACATTTACATTCAGCCTATTTACCTGATGCATAATGCTTTATGAAAAAAATCAGCTCTAAATGATACAGCTAGAATTTTATTACAGACTTTTGGTGCAAATAATAAAATCTTTCTACAGCTAATGAATTGCTCAACAAAGCAAGTTTGTTAGTTAGTAAAAATAAATGCTTTTAAAAACAATCAAGATATTAGAAAACTATGTGTTTCAATAAAGACTTGTTTGTACATTTTATATTAACTGACATTTATTACTTTCTGATTTTCTCCAATTCTAATAGCATGGAAATGAGCAGCAGGAATGGTGACTTTCAGGATAACTCATTTATATTAAAAAAAAACAGTCACAGGGATCAAACAAAGGCTTTCCCAAGTTAATGATTTCCACCAGTCATTCATATTTCTAAATACAGCAGAGTTTCTTCTCCTATAATCTCACTTGAGAAGATCTCTTGGTTTTTCCACTTCCTACTCTGCTAACAAGGGTCATGCCAAGGCGGTGTGCTCACATGCATGTGCATGTCTATCTCTGTATGATACACAAGATTAAGCTTTTGGGAGTCATGGCCTCTCCAAAGAATTTTGAGAGATGTATGCTTATAGACCAGTTAATAATAACATGAAGAACATGAAGATTTAATTTTCATTCTAATTGTCTGTAAGAGAACAGTTTTCAATGTTTCTAGACAGAACAGACCACAAGATTATGCTGCTCAATTTCTGTTAACTCACAGACTATCTCATTTCACACAGATGCTCAACAGTCAACCCAACATTTCAGATAAATTACATCAGTTCAGCTCTCAGATGACCAGAGTTAAACATTTGATAAACAGAAACTGAAGCTCAAATACCAAAAACCTTACAAACAGGAGAAAATCAGATTATAACCTGGTAGCAGGAAAAGAATTCAAGAAAGGTGACCACACATTCCCATCTGCCTGATCTGACAGGCTTCTTCCAGTCTTCCCTTGATGATACACAAGACTGTGTCCATGTCAGCCAAACACAAACAATGAGGCTCAGGAGTGAGCATTGCTACCCCCTGTTTCAGAGCCCCACCTGCAAGTGTGGAATACATCAGGCTTTAGAGATAAACAGTTTACTAAACATTAACAAATCCAATTAATTGTGTGAGGAGGGAAAATAAAAGTCCAGTTTCTTGCAGGTGACTGGCTGGAGTCCTGACGCACAATACTTTATTATAACCACTTTCCTGAGGTGGGACTTCAAGGGTGATGGATGTGCTGAAAGCAGCAAAGGTGACCCAGTTCTGCCCACAGCATCCAAAAGGGAAAGAGTAAGAAGTGCTCTGAGCACAGAGCTTAAGGAAAACTTCCTCA
Source organism: Sylvia atricapilla (assembly GCF_009819655.1). Taxonomy (NCBI): domain Eukaryota; kingdom Metazoa; phylum Chordata; class Aves; order Passeriformes; family Sylviidae; genus Sylvia; species Sylvia atricapilla. Next base: position 15,147,912 of record NC_089143.1, on the reverse strand, counting down.
TACCTTGCTGTGGCTCCAAAGGACCATAGGTGCTCGACTATAGTAGAAAGTAACTTCTTCCAAAAGGACATTCCAACTTCATCTCAGAAAACACAAGCCATGGAAAGCTCTGCACCTCACAGTGAACTGCCTTCATCCCTCACAATGAATGTGTATTATTCAAGGTTCAATTAGTCAAATTTTAAATTTCAGCCTCTGGGTTTCTTTGTGTTTTTGCAGGCAGACCAAAAAGTTGCTACCCCTGATTTCCAGCTAGCATTGCTTTCCAGTGCATGCTTCCCCATTCTTTTTCCAGCCCTATGCAAGCTGCTCCTTATCCTTACCTGGAGATCAATTATATGCACACACCTCAGAGTTATACACAGCTCACCCTGAAGAGACCAGGAGCTTTGCAGTCAAGGACTGCAAGTCCAGATGTGACTTAGATGAGACTTGAGGTGATTTGCAGGGCAAAATCCAGGGGACAACTACTATCCTGGCTTCTGAAGGGGCAGGATTTATCCAGGTTGGTAGTTCCAATAGAAAATTCTCAAGAGTTGGTATTTCAACCAGTGTCTTGGCAAATTTTCAGCTCAGGTAATTACGTTCTGCCCTCTTAAAATTCCTTTGAAGTTTTACTTGACGAAGTTAAACCTCCATGTCCTTTCCTGGACCTGCCAAGACTATGGGGCAAAGACTGCAAAATGAAACTATTGGGGCCTATCCCAGAAGCAGCAGCACTTCAGGGATGCACTAAGGACTTCTCCCTCGGCCAGTTTTGAGGCACTTGGATATCAGAAGGAGGAAACGTCAGCTCAGAGATGGAGGAAACTGCAGTGATGCACTTAAAAAGGAAACTGCAACAAGCCTAACAAGAGATTTGTGAACGTCACAACAAAATACGGACAAGCAAAATCTAAGTTCTTTCCCTGGAAAGACAAGCGTTAGCAGGATTCCCTTCCCATTAACAAAGCAGCAGTCTACAGGTTGTATTTGCACAGTAACCTTCAGAAATGCTCACAAAGAGCAGGAGATTAGCACCACTCACACACGCATTGCTCAGCTGTAAGATGGCAGCACCTTATGTACTCGTCTACAAAATCACAGCGCTCTGTATGTACACAATTGATGCCTAAGTGCAGTTCTTTTTCAAGGGCGGTAAAACCTGAGAGTTGCATGATGAGCAAAATGTGAGAGAGGCAGCAATGTAAAAACATCCAAAGGCTTTGCCTTGCTTTTTCAGAATTAGTGTGTACAGTAAAAACTTATTGATGCTTACTGCTGTTTTGAACTGATAAAGCATTTCTTTAAGAGCTGTATATTTTCATTTTAAATATCTTTTTTCAGAGTAGTTGAAAGTATTCTGTAAGAAAATATGCTCTTCAATGCAAAATCAATCACCTCATTTAATGCAATCATCAAGGAATGTCTCAATTACTATTAATAATACAGACTATATTGTAACATTCATAAATGCTACACTTTTTGCTGGATCACCACTAAAAAGTTCAAACAGAAAATGAGACCATTTTTAAAAAATGGGGTATACTTTTATTTTATTCCTGGTGTTAAATTTATCTTTAATGGAAGAAAGAAGTCACTTTAACTATCCTGTGTTCAGACCATCCCGAAACTGCATCTGCAGAGGAAACTGTTCTTGCAGCACAGCAAAATCTCTTCAACACTTCTGGTGATTTTTTCATGTACATCAGTTGTCACAGCCTCAGTTTGGCATCAAAGACTAGTGACAAGTATGTCCTGAAGACACCCCTCTCTCCTTCCCCAGTAACACAGTGCCTAAACAGTTGGCTTATCATAAAAAGCTGTCTCATATATGGTTAAAGGCATGCGAAGTTAACGCAATCCTAAAAACTAATCTCTCTTCCCATGCTATGATTCAGAAATAATAAACACTTTTTACTGTTTAATGTTTATTACCTAGGGAAGCCCACCATGGCTTAAATAAAAAAAATCAAACCATGTAATTTTCAAATGAACACTCCCTCAATTTCAACAACTTCGGTCTGCACAGTTCTCTAAAGGTGTTTTTTTTTCCTGGAGCAGCAAAATGTGCCCTTACACCAGTAAATGGTCCACTGCCTATCTGGGGAGAGAAATTTCAGGTAGGTTTGGGGCTGCAGCAAAATCAGATCCAAATGAAATGCTAACTTGGGCAGAACCCCCATACGCACTTCTGAGCTGCTGCTCTATCATCATTTTCATCCTCTGCAGCTGCTTGAGTGTTCTGGGCTGAGATGATAGTAGGACCCCCAAATTCAGAGGGAGAGACAAGAATCACTTTTGGCATTCTATCCCCTTCCTCAACCTTTCCACTGGGAAGGCAAATAAAAGAAAAAAGCAATGGTATGAGAGTGAATTCTACTTTCGTAGCCAGAATTCAGAATTAAAATTTGCCTCTGGAGCTTGATTCAAGAGGAAGTATCTTGAAGCGAGAAGCCTCCAGTGTACAAGTGTTTTAAAAGATATGCTCAGTAGTTTTGTATATGTATTTTTACTGCTGCCTTAAAAGAAACTCCTGCTAAGAGAGTACACTTTTAAAGAAAATGCAATAGCTTCTCTTAGTAACTCTCACTCCAGTGATGTCTTCTGCTCTCACACTTCATCCTCCCAGAACACCATAAAAGAGCACACGAGACATACAGGCCTTAAACAGCAAAGATCATAAGCAACTCACAGTGTAAATCCCAGAGGGCAACCCCAGGTGGCACAAACATGGGCCTAAGTCACACACTTGGGCCTCCCCTACACTGCAGGGCCAGGAAGAAAAGCAAGTAACCTGAGGGACTGCCACGTGCACGGGAATGCACCACATCCATGATATGAACTTGCACACCCTGCTCCTTGCTGCACCTCCAGGCGCCGGCTGAAGACACAGCACGTCAGCCTGGCTCTCAGGAGATGACCAAGAGAAAGGTCAGCAGCACTTCTGAGTCACACCTGTGGCCTGACCCATTACAGCCCAATGCTTCCCACGTCTCCAGGGCTGCGCACCTTTGCCTGCCATTAACACAGCCCATCTTAGCTGGGGCAAGGAGCAGGATCCTGTTCTCTCAGCATGCACTAAGGGCATGCTTACTGCTCCTTATCCCTCTGTGAGGAATGGTCAGTAATAATAAATCTTCCCCCAGAATTGAGACTGCCGTTATCAATGAGCCATACCTCTAACCAGAGCCTCAAAAAACAAACCTATAATCTCTTCAGTTCTTTTCACATGAGTGAGCCATCTCCCTGGTAAGCAAATAAAGATTAAAAGCATTCAGTTCTTCAGCGGTACTCACCAGGAGAAATAAATATGTTGCCACTAGAGAAACTCTGACCCTTTTGGAACACTAGAGCACTCTAAGGCTCATTGCTAGCATCCATAATAAATACAGTGCTCCTAAATGTAAAAGGCTCATTTAAAATATTCCTAGACACAGTGACCATTTAACAAGTTTATAGTGAATAGCGTAAAAGAAAACAGAACAATTTGGTTTTCAAACACCCAGCACTGATACTATTGACATTTAGCTCCCCCAACCTTAACCTTATCTTCTTTGTCCTTGTCTCTCCCATTATTCTCCCTTTCTTTGTTTACTTGATCTTACTTTTCTCATCCTGTCATTTACACAGTAACATTATTTTAACGAGTACATTTGAACAGGAACTAAACCAATTACTACATCATCCATTTTTCCTTAGCCTTTATAAAGAAAGGGAGAGGAAGGAAAGTAAAAAAGATTAAACTGAATGCAATAGTTTTGAGTTCCTTGCAAAGTGCCACTGCATCTCAAGTTAAGCCTGTTCTGCAGTGAATGTATAAAATATATTCAGTGCTGTATAAGTAATGACATATCAATTAACTGTGTCACAAGGTCTAAAAATATGCAAATTACTGTACTTCAATTAGAAAAATCTACATCCTTGGAGAATATTGTAAATCAGGAAATTTGGGAGACATTAAGAGTAATCAGTGAAGGAAAGCATGCACTTTCCCCTGTATCCTATTTTTATACATACATAATGAAATAATTATAGCTACACTGTATTTATGCCTCTGCAAAAATATTAAAATCTTAAGATCTTTACAATGATAAATTTAATCCACATTGCGTTTGCAGACAACATTAATTATATGAAAAAGAAATCTATTATCATTCAATATAACTAAGTTGAAACTAATTTGGACATGTAAATTAGACATACAACTTTTCCATAGTAGTAGTATATTAGAAAACAGACTTTTAAAAGAGATAGATTAATTGAAGAGGTCACATGTGTGAAAAAGGCAAGTATGTTTCATTTGAATCTATAACAAAAAATATATATTGAGAAAAAAAGGTATATACTCATTTTGAGAAAGAAAGTTTTTATGTTTTAACCGCAGCTCTTCAATGATTATTTTTCTGTTAGGAATGCGACATCATACCCAAAGCCTATCAGTCCAGGGTGTGCACCTGCAAATGTGTATGGCAGTGTCAGTTCTCGAAGAATGGGTCACTCACCACTGTAGCAGCTGTGGTGATATCTTTTGTTTGAAATTCAATTTGCATCTGTTTCAGAGATGCCATAAGAATGCATATAAGGAGCAAGCACATGAGTTGGATCTGCAGTGGCTCCATTTCCCACAAACCACTGTAGCCTTCAAAGGACTGTACAGACCAGCAGGAGACAATTCCCAGGACTGCTCCAGCAGAGCAGAAAAGGGCTGACCTTGCCTACATGCTGGAGAGCCAGCTGAGAAGAATGTTCGTTCTCTCTTGTTCACCATGGAGTTTCTCCATCTCCTAAAAGTGCTGATGGTGACCACCACGTGACGAGGACCCTCTGAGGCATTCAGTGTCTTTTGGGACAACGCTGAAGACCAGATGCCTGGGTGACCTCCCAGTGAAGCTCCCCAGACGGCAAGCGTTAGGAGAGCAGGGTGGGACCCAGCGGAGATGGCTGGGACACGTGGAAGGCGCAGCGACCCAAGCACATGGGCTCCTTGGCAGACACAATCATACAGGGAACAGGCACACAAAGGCAGCCAAAGTCATGCATGTATCAATTGCAAAGATGAAACAGTCCAATGTCCCAACATTAAAAGTGTGGAGGTTTAAATACCACAATTATGGTCTTGCATTTATCTGAGGAACAGGGGCACCCAGTGGCCAGAGCAATCAATCAGAGATACAAGGGCAAGATCAGGACAGACCCAAGAACAGAACTGGGTCCTCTAACAACCTCTGACTTGGGGGCCGAGGCCACCAAACGCTGACAAAAGGTGCTCAGAGTACTGCAGTTTGTAAATATCAGAGGACTGCAGAGCTCCAGAAGGCTCAAGGCTATGCAGGATTATTCCTGGGGCTCTCCACAAGTCACTCGGGACTCAGTTCTGCTCTTAATGAAGGTGACATATTTCCTTATTCACTTTGAGGAAAACAGGGACCAGCCCTTCAAGAAACCCATCTTAAACAGCTGCAACTGACCTGTGCACATCACCACTATTAAAATAGTATCACACACATCTGTCTCTCATCAAAACCAGAGATATAAATGGATTTTTAAAATGTATATAGGCCAGTTTTACTTAAGCAAAGGAGATTTATGATAAACATGCAAATAGGAATTTAAACAGCTTTTTAAAGACCACGAATTCAATTCTCATTACTTATGCAAACTATCATGGTCTTGTCATGCTTTATTTTTCTGCCTTATCATTTTATCCATGGTATTTCCCCTCTGTTGCTGCATTTTCTTTTTTTCCTGTCATCTACATTTTCTGGATGCATTTTTAATGTCCTCACCTCCATATTTTAACCTTTCAGGTAATATAGGATTTACAGCAGCAGACAGGGTACAGGCATTCATATGTAAGGATAGGCACCTCCTGCAATTCCTGATACATAATTGCAGGAAACAGAAAACTTAATGATATTATCGGACAAGTAGTTTATCATTTGAACCTAAGGGCATTTATAGGCTGCAAGAAGAAAACAGATAAGACAGATTTACAATTGCATTTCTACATCTTAAAAAAACTGTAACTCGTTATTTATAGGGAATAGCTGTATCTGTTTTAAAAAAATATTTAACTTAGTTCAATCTGTGTTAGATTTATTTGCCATATTTCTGTTTGTCATTAGAGCTGAGGAAAATACCAGAATATCCATCCTTCCTGAACTGTAGGACAGCTATCAGATAAGGATCAGAACAAATTCTAAAAAAAACCCCTCACGAGTTATGATTAACTCTATGTAAAAAGAGGACAGGCAAGGGGAAAAAATACAAGGAAGAGAAAACCATAATCACCAACTCCCATTCCTATGGGAAGGGAAGGGGAGGAAAAAATCAAAGGAAAAAAAAGCAGAACGAATGAGGGACAGAAGTATATGCTGTAAATATAGTATACATTTTATTGCTGCCTGTGTGCTGCTACACCCCAAGACCTTGCAATTTAGTTGCCTCTTATTTGCCTTTAAACATTAGCAAAAGAGATCTACCATTTTTGAAAGGTAATTATACTGTAATGCAGATGGCAGTAAAACAATTACACAAGATAAGCCCTTGCAATGATCTTTACAAAGCAAACCAAAAGTAGTACTGAATCATAAAAGACCCAACGTGGAGAAGGCTGCATTGCAGCACTACCACTCTGCTACGAGCTCCCCTACAAAAGTGGCAGCACAACATCGCAAACAGCATAAGAAGCAGACAGAGTGAAGGTTAAGCACATCGTAAGTTTAAAGGATTCTTAATCCCAGACTAATCCTTTACAGTCTCTATTTGGTGCAGATCCTAAAATACTCCAAGTGCTACAGAAACACTTGTTTGGGTGGTTTTTTTCCTCCAGTATAGAGTTTAACTTTTACACCCTTCTGCTATCTACAAGCTCTGCTGGCACACTGTCTTTTTAACAGGATTTTTCCTGCCTTCTGAAAGTTGTTGAGACACAGTGAATGCAACTGCTGAAGAATCATTAATTACTATTAATAGCTGTCTCTGGAGATGAAATGAACTATAACAAGTAGTTTGTTTGACTGTCACATCAATGCACCTGGTATTTTTATGACTTGTTAGGGACTCAATGAAGATTTCAGATGGCAAAAGCTGCCCCATGAATCCACATTGATTGAGATTGCCTACCTGTTCCAAACAGATTCTTCTTCTTTTAAACTTTGACCAGTTACTCAAGAGATCAGGGCCACTCTCCAGTGATACATTACAGATAGGAGCTAGCATCAGACATGCACAGAAAAGACGACACAGAGGAGATTAGGATCTGGTCTTTGCTATTTTCCAGTGAATAAAATAACAGCCTATCATCTACCTTTTGCAGGTCATTTTTATCAAGTTCCAGGCCAAAATGAAATTTGACCTCCATTTTCCAGCTAGCCCAGAAATGATAAATTTAATGCAGACAGTGTAAATGAATGGGTCTCTACTAGGGAGAAGTTGAATTGGTGAGAATTATTAGTGGTGAAGCTTCTGCCCCTGTACTTTTCATTTCATTTTTCTCTTACAGCTTTTGTCATCCTTTTCCTGTACTTTTCTTCCTCCTTCACCATGGTCTGACCCCTTTTCCACCAGGAAAGATAACATTTACTGCAGCCATGCTCTGGTCACTGCAAGCATTCTTCTCCTTCTAGGCAATTAAGAGTGCAGGGCAGCAGGGAGCCAGATCTACAACCTAACCCAAAGGAGTCAAAGGGACTACTTGTGTGTTTCAAGAGAGGCTAAAGCCAGCAGATACTGATCTAGAGCTTTATAGCACCATACTTGTATTACTTCTGTTTTTCCTGAGGAAAAACACCAAAACAAAATATGTGCAAAGTTATGCCCACTGAGGACAATCTCTTACACCTACATGTATCTTTACTCACACACAGGATCAGGGCTATAACCTCTTCAGAGCAATCTACTTTCCATTACACGTTAGTAGAGAAAAGGTCCCTGGCCAGAAGTGTTGGCTACAACTGTGGCTGGAAAAAAAACAAAACTTCATCAGTTTGTAACAGATTGTTTTAACCCCTGACCTGCCTTCCAACCAAGTCTGTTCCACTTTGCCAGCTGAGTATTTAGGCTGACAGTCCACTCCCATTAATTGCTTTGATGAGGGAAAGAAATGAGGACTAATGGTAGACCTGGTAGACCCCTCCATGTGGCTGCAGTTTCTATGCAGTCAGCTCTCCTAGAAAATCTTATGATTATCTTGGATATCTCTCTCCATGCTATTTGAAAATAGTGACTTACTGCCAATGTAAATCTGATATTCCCTTGCTTAAGAAAATGTGGTTTTATTATTAAAGCAAGATGCCTCACTGGAGAAAATTTAGCACCACAGAGAACAGCAATGGATATATTTCATTATTATTATTGTATACAGGGTGCACTGGTTGTAAGAGGAACATCTGTGCTCCTAATTTTATTATAACTTCCAGTATTTATGATAGCCAGTGAGGCAAGCAGCACACACCATGTGTGCATCTAAAAGACAGGGACAAGAATGGATACATGACAAACTCCTGAAACTCTGCACAGCTCCACCTTTTTCTCTGAGACAGACAAGGAGTCACTACACACAATGGGGCCATAAAAACCTGATGGAAACCACAGCTGAATTCACTGGGCCAAAGACCTTGCATTTCCAATTGTCTCCCCCTCTGGAATTCACCCTCAGTGAGGAGAAGAGATTGAGCACAAATACTAAAACTATCAAGACTGCAATTCAAAGCTGGCAGTGGATCTTCTACATCACTAAGTGCTGAACAGTAGAATGGCCCCAGGAGTGTAATCCTGAATTAAACTACACAAATTCAAGTACCCATAAGCAAAAGATGTATAACTGAAGCAGAGGGAATTAGAACTAGTTCCTTCTCTTGAAGGGACCAGATGCTTTACAGGCATATTGTAGTACCTCTCTACCATGATGACAAACGCCTCTGTGATTCCCGTAACTGGTGGCAATGACACTGATAAAGGTATGCCACTTTTATCCCGCTGAACTGAAAAACAGTATCTTTGAATCTCAAAGTCTGGAAAAAGTGGAGAAAGTTAGATACCAGTTCTGTGACAAGTAACCATATAAAGTAAAATGCCATGGAAAAAAAACAACATATAAACTACTGCAGAAAAATGAGGAGTTATTGAGGGGGTGGGGGGGAATCCAGTAAATACAGTTTTAACAAGTCCTTGAGGTTGGCCTGTTCCTCCATTCCCTGTCCCAGCAATGTATCATACAGCTGCTTGCACACCCACTGATCTGAAGCAATTCCTCGCCTGTCACATCCCAATGGAGGCAAGGCAGGTCAGAAAAGTTTACATTTTAAACAACAGCTGGAAAATTCTTCCCACAGTTACAACACTCCATTTATCTGCCACTGAATCCCACAGCCATTTGTGCTTCCCAGGCACATTCCTAGCTCCCTAATACTCATCCAAAGGACGCCCAGGAGCTGGGGTGGATAGAGAAGAATGGTTAGCCAGGCTCCTGTACAAATTCTTGCAGTAGCTCCTTTAGCCACTGTCAGAGGCAGTCTATTGTGCTAGGCAGCCCACAATCTGACCTGTAGAGCATTTCTCATGCTTTTATGTAGTACACGAACCTCCCCAGGGAAATTCCCACTGGGTCTTCTAACACAAACACTACACTCACAAGAATATCTTGCAGCCACATATTCAAGCTTGCAACCTGATTTTCAAAGTGTAATTGTTGGCCTGAGAGCTCCTATACTGCAATTATTCAGATAAAACTGCAGCCAAAGAGAAAGGAGAGGCATATTAAAATATACCATTAACTGAGGAAGAGCAGTTAAACTCCACCGAGGTAAAGGCATCAGGACTGCCAAAAAGAGGGAGGAGGGCACCCGGGCAAGGACCAAGGCCAAGCCCTTGTCTGCTGCTGCACTGACACCTCTGTGGTGAGGTCCATCAGGTTACACCCTCACTGCAGTAAGAGGGGAACTCTGACAGCAACAGCTCATTCCTTTGGAAATAAAAAGGTAAAGAACACTGTACACTGGAAAAGAAAAACGGGAAAGTCAAGAAATTAAGAGGCAATGTATACGGAAGGAGACAAGAGTCTGCAATAAAGTTGGGTGGCTCAAATTGTGCTGACTGTGCCTTTGCTACCCGTCAGTGACAGTCCCAGAGTGCTGAGGATGAAGTGGGAAAAAGCCCCCCCTAAGGCACAGAGTGTCTCTGATGTGAATGATCCCTGACCAGCAGGACTATGCAGGTAAGGGCAGCAGCACAGAGCACTCATGCTGCCAGAGCTGTGCTTCTGCTGCTGCTGCTGCTTCTTCTTCTGCAGGGACAAACAGGCACGGCTGTAATAAGCTATCTTGTCAAAAAGCACTGTTTTGCCAGGACAAGCTATTTCCAGCAGTGCACCCAGGACTGCTTTACTGTTGCAGTGTGTGGGTATAGCTGTATCAGCAGCCTGCTCCTAATGGAGACAGAGCTTCAAGGCTGCTTTCCACATGGAAAAGGGCAGAATGCAGGGCAGACGTCTTGCCACTTCACTCCTCCTAGTCCCAGACCCTGTAAAGCAAAGGAACCAGTTTTCCAGTCATTTTCTGATGTTCTGGCAGAAACGGGTCATACTAGGCATATGGCTGTGCAGACACAGGGATCAGGATTTCAGGCATTCTCTTGACACAGAGAGGGAGAGCAGAAAGTGTCAGTACAACATTTAATACATCCGTGGAACTGCACGGTGCAGGACATTGCTCAGGAAAAAAAATAGTGAGATGGAATGCTGATGTCTTTCAATACAGATTGATTTGAGGAGAATCACAGAGGGGACATCAAAACTGCAGAGTTGTTGTTACAGCTGCCAAGAATTAAGACCAGAGAATTACAAAGCTGCTGGCCTTCACCACTGCTGTTAACATCCATCATTGCAGGAGAAGGTGAGTAACTGTTCCTCTGTTTCCCTTTGTGTATTTAGGTTTTTTTAAAAATGCATTTTTGATATGTGTTACACTACAAGCTTTGCTAAGAGCAACTCCACAGATCTAAAAAGCTGCATTCACATGGAAGTCCAGTATGTCCAACACCTTTTCTCATGCAGACTGGCCCCGTCATCAGCCTGATACAGCCCTGCAATCCAACTGCAATAAACAATATGAAGATAAAATAACCAGGATCTCTGTATTGTATGATCCATCAGAAGTCTGCTATCATCATAGAACAGCTGGAACAATTTGAGGCTAAGCACTTCAGCAACAGCCTACAGCCTTGCTTATATCAGGATTTTCCAATGCAGACTTGATCAAAACCTTCTGATCTGGGTATTTTAAAAATATTTCTGAACAGAGAAGCTGCAAACTTAGCTTCCTGCACCCATAAAGAAAAAGAAATAAATACATTATTTCATGTCCTTTACCTTCTGTGGTCTTTATGGAGAAATTTCCTCAACAAGTTCAGACACATTCATCTACAGAAGAAGGAGTATTTTGAGATAGAAACTGAAAAAAAAGCAGGTTAACACCTCTCTTTGAATTTTTACAGATCATGCAAATGCTAATATCCTACTTACAAGTTCCAAGCATTTCTAGTACTAAAAAAATACCTTTTTTTTTTCACCTGGCAGTATTTTGCAGGTGAGAGGGGGCATCAGCTGAACCACTGCAAAACACTGCCCAAGAGGCACTGAGCAGACTGAGCAGCTCCTTTTCAGCTCAGATTGGCACTGCCACAGAGCAGCTGTGGGGTAGGGGATTCTGCTGGCCTCACAGACAGCTCTCACAGATATCTGCTGTCCAGAACTGGTGAGTGTTAAAAAAGATTCATCAGGTCAGGCAAAATGCCCAGGAAATTTTGAGGTTGGCTCCTAAAAGAGCAATTAGACAACTTTGTAAGTGTAGAATCGAGTAAGATCAAGACTTGGAAAGAAACAGCAGGAAACAAGTGACTGATCCTGCTGGGGGCTAAAGTGCCCTCTAAACTTAACAACTTCCAAAGGATTGGCACGTTGCGAGAAGGGCATCACTTCACAAGATCAACCTCCTCGGCAGGATTTGTGGGTGCTACTATTCTTGGCACTCTCATGGCTTCATGTATAATTTTGTGTAAGTACATTAACCTTGTTGTGGCTGAATTCACCCTCTGTGCTTTTCCCTCCCTCTCCCTCAAAGAGCTTTCTGATCTTTGGAAAAGTCAATATGGGTTGTAAGATACCTCATTATCACGGGATGAAAAATGGAGGGCATGATTCTGCCACCCCCTCCTCGTTCAAGCATCCCCAGTTCTTTCAGCTGTGTTAGTAAATGCTACTGGCCATGAATAAAATGATACAAGGTAGGACCTTTAGCAGAGGGGAAAAAGGATACTAAATGTCAATGCTAGAAACTTCCCCCGTCTTAAAGAAGCAAGTAATATTTAAAAATGGAATTGTGCACTGAGTACACAATTCTTAAAAATATCTAGAAGTCACATTCCCATTAAAATACTGCAACACAAACAGAGAGACAAAAAAAATCACTCTCTGTTAGAAAGAATGCTCTTCAGGCAATAAAATCAAGGCTCCAACATTAAGCAATGAAAGAATTATGGTTGCTGATGCAAACTTAATTTGGTATCCTTTGCGTATACATTATCATACACTCTAATTTTGTTAACATTTTTTTAAGTGCACTTCTTCACAGCACAGGATGGATGGTGCTGAATTAATAAAGCAAGTATTCAATATTTTGTCTTATCATTGTTCAGGGTATGGCCTTATGGCTTGTTTCCTGCTAACTATTCAAATAGTGCTCTGAAGACAAAATTATTAATTTCCTCATGGGCTTTTCTATAGCACTCATCACTAAAATAAGTGAGAGTTTCACAGCCACTTCACTAATCTTCACCAAATCCCTGAGAGTTGAGGGAAGTATTATTCTGCTTTATACATTGGGAGCTTAGGCGCAGATAAATTAAAAGCAGACGTACCCACTAATTTAGGAAAGTCTGCCTTAAGATGTCCAGGCCATGATTTTTCAGAATCTTTAACTTTATGCAATGCTTTGTATCTTCAAAGTGTGAGTCTCACTGCTTTCAGTCACAGCTATGCTCTTCTGCAAAACAGGCCCTAAGGCTCAGTTTGGGCTTCCAGAAAAATGTGAAACATGCAATTAGTGATCGTCTTTAAAAGTCTGATTTAAGGGACTTAGCATGTCTGAGAAAAGCTGTGACAGAAGGAGAGACAGAACCCATTCCAAGAGAACCCAGTTCCAGAAGCACAGTAGCTAAATAGGGTAACAGCTCCCTACTATCACTGCCATTCACCACCAACCCCTTGTACCTATCTCAAGGGACAAGAGTCCTGTTCACAGCAGTCCTGGCTTGTCCACCTACTTTGATCTGCCCTGCACAACTAGTGACTCTTAAACTGTGGAGAAACAGTGTGTCATTACAGGCACAAGACTCAAAATGTGTAAGGGGATAATGAGTACGGCATTAATAACTTTGATTGCCGTATTTCTTAGTAATTCTAAAGCTTATTGTTTTATTGCAGATTATGGATGCATTTTTATTTGTCCCCCCAAAAAGCAGAAAACACTGGAACTGTAGCATCACGTGGCTATCCTACCACTTACTCAATTTGGGTTTTAAGTGTTAAGGTCTACCACTTAGATTTGTGCAGCTTATAGAGTAACTGACAGCAATAATATATTATCCTCACTGATGTGGACAAACACTTGAAAATGGATGACAAATACTCTTACAAAGAGAGTTTAGAGGCATTTGGGAACAGCAAAAGACGGATGAGTATGACCTTCCCAGTTTCCATTTCTTACGATTCTCAAAAGGATCCCAGTCTCCTTGCTAAGACTAACCACTCTCTTTGTCCTTGGTCTCCAACCCATAATCTTTTCACATCCAGTTAACTGTTTCTGCCCTTCCCCCTTACTCATCAGACTTTTTACCTCACCAGACCCTGTTATGTCCTCTCAAGCCACTGTCTCTCCTCTGTCTCTTAACACTTACCCCAGTCACAGAATCTCCCTGTTCCAGCCTCTTACACATTCCTCTGCCATGCTTTTTAACACATTAACAGAACCTCCTTCCTATGTCAGGTTCTAGTCCAAATGATCTCCTTACCTTCTCTAGTTTCCTTTTCCAGCCAGTCCCAGTCCTGCACAATCCTTCTAGAGAAAAGGCAGTTCCCTATTTATCCTTACAGCCCTACTGGACTATCAATTTCAGGTGTAACTTTTTCTTTAGATACAGGATTTCTTGCCTATTCTTGCCCAACACCCCTCACTATTAGTCTCACTCCTCCAGTTGTGTCTTATGCTCTTCATCAAGTCAGTCCCAGCACCCTCCTCCAACTCCATATTACGTTTCTCTCTTTTTCTTCCAGCCCCATTCTGCACAATTAATTCCCTGGCCAGTCACCCTACCTTCCCATTTCTTCTTCCACCTGTTTACTGAGGTCTAGCTTTCCCCTCTTTTGCACTTCCAGTTTTATTTTCTGCATTATCTCACATAACCCACTAGTCTTTTTTCAGCTTTGAAATCCGGGGTGCAGACAGGATTGATGCAGCCCTAACAGGTAAGGGCCACCTGAGACCTTATCCTCCACCAGTTCCACATCCACTACGCTTCATGCGGACACAATGGCTTTACCAAGCCCAAGCACAGACAGAGAGATTCCACTGTAATGTAAAGAAAACCCTAACAGAATCTTCAAAGGATGTATTCCAGTCTTTTTCTCCTTCTGGATTCAAAAACTGATTTTAAATGGACTTGATTGCATGAGCACTAAAGGAATATCCTTGATAAAGGATACCTCCCTGCCTGTTATCAAACCACTGCTCTGAAGCACAAGCTGTTTGGAAAGTCCAAAGTGTTTCTTAAAAGAGTAGAATAAAATGGTTTTCAGCACTTCAAAAAGTTGTTCACATTATGTAGTATTGGCAAGGAAATTTTGCCAGAAAGTGTTTTGGTAAAATGGTTTATGTTCTAAGCAGTGGAAAAAGGGATCCTTTAGGACATACTACACAGCCTTAAAAACCACCTGTCCTCTCACACTCCTGCCCTCCTTAGAATAAATCCAATAACTTTTCATTTCAACCAAGAGAAGCAAAGCCGGGAAGGAAGCCAGAGACATACTTTGATGCAAATAGGGTCAGGAGACCTTATTGGACAAAATCTTCTTTCTTCCATTTTCCTGAAGATGACCTGAAAGTCACCAATGCTAATTCTGCTCATTCTACCTACGGATGCAAGATGAAAGGCTTCAGCATTTGTTGTTTTGACTAAAGCAATTAACTAATACTCAGGATTCGGCTGCAGCTTCCATTCAAAAATATATTGCTTAGGGAATTGGGTTTGGCTTGAAGGCAATTCTGTTTCATCAAGGGTACTGTACCAGATACTCCTTAGTAACAACAAGAAAGAATTAAACACTTTCCTACTTCTGTAGCCCAGCACCTTCCTTTGGGCCTTCGATCATGCTAACAAGTGTTTTGTTTCTGTGGGCTGGAGGTTTTTTTTAAGCTTTTCGTCATAATTACATTCTAAATGTTTCTCCTGTTGCCCTGCCTTGTCACCACTGCCTTGTTATGCCTCAGCTGCTTTTGCTCATGCCAGCTCATGCAGTTGTGAACACACACACAGACACGCCACTTCTGCTACACCAGACCAACAAAACAACGCATAGCCAATTTCATTTGCCCTTGGCTACAAACACGATGTATTTTTAAGGAGGTTCTAACTCAGAGTCTGATAAGAACCTTCTGCAAACTTTCTTTTCCTTGGCTGAAAAAAGGGTCACCACATCCACCAGCTGCCTCCCTCCAGGTTTTACCACAAGCCTGGCATAAACTAACATCAGACTGCATAGCCATACAGAACACAGGTAATTCCAAATGGGCAACAAGCAATGTGACTTACCCAAAACGGCCCAAGTTTCTCATCTGATCCTCTACACCAAAGATGCCCATGTCATACTTACACACATTTATATCACAGATATGCTGCTATGTGCTTCTTTTAGACACAGTAACACCAGACATGCTCTCAGAGAAAAAAAAAAAAAAAAAACCTGTTTGGTAACTATTTCCAGTGTTTTTAAAGTCTTAAAAAAAAAAAAAAAAAAAAAATAATCTTTTAGTTCTATTAAACATGTAGATGACAAATATGTTAAAGAAATAAGGCCATGCTCTGAACAGACTCCCAGCCATTTGGCTGCAGTGATGTGTCTTTGGGTGCCAGCAGCCGCCAGCCCCGGGCAGGAACCTCAACTTTGCTGCGAGCTCCAGCCTGGTGTGAGCCGCTCTGTGGTTTGCGTGACTCCAGCCTGCTTAAAACCAAAGCTACCGAGGATCAGAGGCGCAGGGGAAACTGCCGTGACATCGTGGCCTTTTTCCTGATCGCCTGAAGCACAAAAAGGGTTGCATTTAGTCAGGCTGTGGTCTGAAGTTGGGAGGTTAGCAAGAGAAGCAGGGGAGAGGGAGAGCGCGGGCACAGGTGGACGTGCGGATGGCGCTGGCTGCTTCGGAGCCTCCTTAGCTTAGCACCTCACAGAGAATTTTCATTTGAACAGTTCAGTAAATTAGAAATATGTCTTTCTTCACAGTTAATCTATGCTTCAGAGTATCGAGTAGCAGGGTGGAGAAGACACTGGCATAAACCTAGAAACTTCCTTTTAGTGGGTTTGATACCAAGAAAATACAAAATACAGACCTGCAGAGCTATGTGACTGAACATAAAAAGGAGCAGCTCACTGAGCACTGTAGCTATCTAGAAAGCACACATAAAAATTCAGAAAAGAACCGAATGAGAAGCAATAGCACAATTTACTTACAATCTGGAATATCAGCAGGATTTTAGTTTGTTGTTTGTGGGTTGCTGGGGTATATGGTACATTACAGTAGAGCATCAGCACTAATTCTACATGGCAGCTCCTCAGAATACCATCTGCTTCCCCGGTAACTGTTAATATAGTTGTAATTATCTACTTCTAAGCACTTTATTGGGAATATCATTTGCAAATTAATCAACTACAGACCGGTAAAACAAATGACATGCTTGTCTGAAAACAACAGCATTATTTCAAATTATTTTCCTGAGGGCTGGGAAATACCATAGCCAAAGCTGGAAACAGGGCAAGGAAAGGTCTGTGTTCAGCTTTAAAAGACTCATTCCAGGTACATTCACCATGAATTTGTGAGTATATGAACAGATGACTGGTTGTCAGGAGCTCCTCAGTTCTGAGTCTCTTTCTCATTGCTCCACACAATCCAAGTTCTTCCAAGACTTTGCTTTCTCTGTCTTGGCATCTTTCCTTGATTCAGGTTACTCCAGCCTCTTTGCCCTTGATCTCTTCCCTTCTGCCACTTTTGCACAGCTCATACATCTTATTGCTGGCTTCTGTATCATTGCTTGCTTTCTTCAGCAAGGAATTTTTAGCTCTGAGTACCCCATCATCCTCAGATAATGTCCAGTTGCAGATCTGTGATACAAAGTCAGCATGGGATTTGCTCCTCCAAACCCCAGTTACATGCTGACCATGTTGCAAAACTGAAGGCTGCCAAATGCCAGTAAATACCAGGCTGAGCTGCATCTTCACATAGAATGAAGTAACCTTAATTATTTGAAAGATGTTTGTATGAGGAATTATGAGAACCACACAAAAGCACTGTCCCCACTGAAGTTTCCAATAAGCTATTAGGGAAATGAATTTAGAGAAGCACAATAAGCAACCATGCTGCTATCAGTTTACTCATGCACATACCATAAATAGCCTTTTCATGATAATGCCGTTGAGCGAGAGATTTTTAAAATTACTTAACTTGTAATTCTTGAAATATTAGAAGCCTTGCAAAGTTAATGCAATATTCTAGCTCAATGAACAAGCAATATGTAAGGCATGTTTTTTGTGGCATCTGTTTGCAGTGTCCTTTGTTTGACAGTAGGTCTAAGTGAAGCACCATCAAACGGCAGACAGTGGGGGTAAGCTGATCGATAATTGTGGAGTGCCATTTCTACATTCATGGTTGAAAGCTCACAAATAAAAGCAAACAGGTTATCTGCTCTGTGATATAAGTGCCCTCAGATCACCGTATTCCAGCATCTCAGCACTTTTCTTACGCTTTTCCCATCAGTGCCTCTATCATCTATTAACGCAACGATCAAGGTTAAAAGCAGAAAGAAAATACATTGTTTGGGGAGAAAAATTAAATTAATTTCTTCGGAGTGATAACTTCTGTGTATTGCTTCAGTATGCATAGAACCAGCTCCCCAAGCAAAAATCCTGGGTTTGAGCTTTAGAAATATGGATCTATTTTGTGTTTCTTCAGCTGTACACTATTCAAGGACCCAAATGTAACTTTTTTAAATAACAGTTCAAAGTAATAAGAGTTTATGTTCTTTAAAAAATTGAAGTCCTTGAACAGAAACCCACTCAAGAATTGAAGCGGCAGACAAACAACTCAGCTGGTAAACCTCTGCAACTAAAAGGGTTTCTCTTCCTTCTCATTGCTGTTCAAGTGAGCAAGAGAGTTGTCACCGATCATCAAGGCTGAACAGCTACTACTAACTGCTACTTTTGTGCATGATGAACCTTTTCTTAAGGGTTACAGATACTTGACTCCAACAGTAGGCATTTCATGGTAACTGTAATAAAATGGTATTCTACCTGTGGCAGTCCATTCATAATGAACTGGAACTTTGTGTATGATTCATCACCTCTGCTTTTACTATTTCATTTAACTTCATAAAATAGTCTGGAAAATTAGTGTGAAACTCCATCCAAACCTTTCAAATTTTTACACTGTTTTACAGACATACTTATAAAAAATATGCATTTGATTTTATTCATAGAAGGCTACATTCTTTAATAGTATGATAAACACCTTAAGAAAACCTAATTGTTTTTTAACAGATAATGCAGCCTCTCTTGCATAGTATGTTTCTCTGAATGTCAGCTAAAGCAAAATTTTTGCCAGATCCATAAACAAATGGCTCAAAAGTTACCATCTGCAAAGAGCACACAAGAAAGTTCTTTTTTCTTTCACAAAAATGGGTGTTTAGAGTATGTGTTCATTAGAGTATATAAAATCTGACCTTTTGGGGGGAACTCACTGCACTTTATAGAATAAAACAGGAAAAAGTTAGAACTTTATTGTTTTTAAGGGCCTATGTCAGTAGACATCAATTAATATCTGCCCCGTGAACTGTTTTTCACATACTGCTGAGACTGAAGCTCTAGGTTTTGAGCACAGACTGCTGGAGAATAAAATTTGTAAGTTAAAGACCTCTGTGCAGAAGTCTAAATCACATCTTATGTCCCACTTACATATGAAATCTTCAGCTCATTACATGTGAATTAGCAACCTCAGTAATTTCTCTATTTCTTGCACTAAATATGTCTTCCCAACTACTGTGCATCAGAACCTTCTTTTCTCTCATCTTAAATGAACTTTACTACTTATTACATCCTCACTTATCTTCTATTTAGTGCTGTGCTGAAGCATTTAACAGCACTGTATGCCAGCAAGCAATTCTTGACCTTCTTTCTCTTACCCAAAGTAGCACGATGGTTAGGAAAACACCTCCCTAGGGAGTCAAAATTTTATACAATCTTAGCAATTCTTTTTCTGATGTATTTATTCATAGGAAACAGGTCATTTAATAATCTAAATGTGGCTCTCAAGCAACTCAACTTGGAAAATTCTAATTAAAATTTTCAATCTAAATGAGCATTGGAAAGAAAGGGTGCCCCCGTTTTCTTGTTATTTCCAAAGCATCAATAAAAATAAACAAGCAGAAGAAATTGGAAGAAATGTGAGAACACTGGAGATCTGACACCAGCCCAGCAGAACAATTCAGAGCTAAGATAAATGCTCTAACCTTAATGCACCTTCACGGTGCCTAGTCATCTGCAGAGATCTTTGAACAATGAGTGCTTCTGCATAACAAGGGAACAAAAATACCTTGAGTGGATGTAATAAGACAAATTAAAGTTGCAAGGGCAGCTTTAGCTCAGAGTGCTTGGGGTGTTGTCCACTGAATGTTTGTCTTTAAGATCCCTTTCCCGTGCAGGGTTAATTTTGCAGGGGAATGTAATGGTGTGCTGTGGGATCATCCCAGGGCACAGCCCACGGAAAGAGCTGAGAGGACGGCACATTGTCCTGTCTGCCTCGGCCCATCCACCTTGTGCCCATTTCCACACCTTCTGCTTACCAGAACCACCGCTGTGAATTGGGATTTGCCACACTGAGCTCACACGAGGAGTTCAGGTGGCAGAAAGAGGCACATAATTTTCAAGCTTAACTTGGATCGGTTCTGAAAAATCCCCCTACAAGTTTTCTCTAAGTTTTCTTTGCTAGTAGCAGGGCTTTTCTGCTGCTTTGGACATCACTTCTGTTTTCTTTCCCTTGAAGGCTCCCTGAGGTTGCTCTTTGTGAAACAAGACATATTCTGAGTGGGCACAGACATCTTTTCTAGCTCTCACACTGCATCTTACTCATTTCCTTGCTCCACTGTGGTTTTAACCTTCTTTCAGATTAAGTGCAATTTACATCTCTTTAACTAGACATATTGGTGTTATTACCATTGCAGTCCTATTGATTGCAATGCTGCACTTAGCACCACTGTTCCAATTTTATCATCCTTAGTCATTCTTGCATGACTGTGTATTTATGTACGAGTTCTATTATTTAAATTAGCATATAACATTAGAAAGGAAGCATGACAGAATTAAAACAAACTGAAAAGCACAAAAGAATGATACCAACAAGCTGAAAATAATGCCCTCCTTTTCTTGGATATATCAGCACTCAGTTATTTGGATTTCTCTTTCAGGAGATGCTGTTATTGGTTACTTTAAGACATTATAGCCATAAAACAATGTAATCAACCTTGAAAACAGGGAAGTGGTTATTTTTAAGTTTCATATTCTGCTCTACAGTACAATACAAAAAGGCAAAGAAAACATTATGAGTAGATGGATCTGTAAAGTACTACAAAGACTTGTGACAGCCAGTGTTTACCAGTGACAGAGTAAAACAAACACTGCTAAAAACAAAAAATAGTTGTTTCTGCCATCAACTAAGAAATTAATGAACTTACAGTCTGGAAAAATAGTCTAGAACTTCTGTGGACTCTGCAAAGATAGCAATAAGGTGTCAAGACATCAGACTCCATCACTCCATCAGGTATTTCATGTACAACACAGGGGAGCAAAGACAACCCTTACAATGAGCCAGAGTCCAGAGCTTTCATCCAATACTCAAAGTGCAACAAAACAGATTTTTCTAAATTTGTGATGTGTCAGCTAAGCTTTTTCCCACCTTTGCCTCAGTTCTTCCTGTCTACATTTAATTGCCCTGCAAAGCGAAAGAAAAAGCTTATGATAGTCCTAAATGCTCACAGGTTTATTGACCAGTTTGAATAACAGTACCTGTGCTCTTCACAGGATTCTCTCAGTAGAGCTCATGATGAACCAAGCAGAGACTACTCCTATTCCTGTAACCTAGTACACTCATAATTCCTTGACTCTGTTGAAAATACATACCCAGCTTTCCCCTGAGGACCACAGTGACTTATCTTAAAACAGCGCCAGTCATTCAAAGAAAAAGCAGAAATACTTTGCCTTTTGGAAAAAAAAAAAAACTCTTTTTTTGTCACATGATCACTGAGTATTTGATAACCCAAATAAGAACATGCACACATGGCACACAAAAATTCAGTAACTGCTGCAATCAATAAGCAGGTCATTCAACAAATCCACTCTCATTAATTAAGAGAAGGCAATGTTATTTCTTAAGACAGATGCAAAATGACAGTCACATGTCCTTACTTCCTCTTGACATCTTGATCCAAGCCGCATAAAAACAGTATGTCTCATCACTTTTGAACAAACAAAGACCCCACTTATGATCAGTAGGTGGTCTGACAGTATTTTAATTTTAATGAAAAATGTGCTTTCACAGCCAACAAGGCCAAGCAAAGTCAGTCCATGAGTGGTCTCAAGACTGGCTTTTCTTTAAAGCCCTGCCATTCATTTCAGTGTGGACAGTTACAAAGCTTATGCACAATATTGCTTAATGCTCACAGTGGGGCTGGGGCCTAAAAAATGCCTGGGCTTTCCATTTACAGCCAGAAGGTAGACAACATAATACAGCCTTTTTAAGCTGTAATACAGGGTCTTGTAAGCCATCAACATATGTGAACTGGAAAGGGAAACTGAGACCTCCAGATGGTTAATTATCAGCCTGTGTACTTAGAAGTTGTTACCCTTTAACATTTAAACCACTACAAAAAAGAATAGTGAATATATGCATAACTACAGAAGTATAGGAGATCAGACTCTCCTCCTCATGTTGTCTATCACTCTACTCATTTTCTCTTTCCCAAAGCACATATTTTTCACAGAACCATAAGGAACTACCACTTCAAAGTATCTTCACCAAGCTACAATGAAAAGCCTAGACAATCATCCAGTGACTTACTCAGCCTCTCCTAGAATCTACCACATCCTTGCACTGCTATTACTCCAAACAGGGGCTGGCAGTGGCTTGTGACATTTGGCATGAAGGTCGTGCCAAATGGGCACACATCTCTAGAGAGGCAGCTCATATCTGCCTCTTGGCATGAAGAGTTACAGGATGCCCACGCCCAAGCATGTCCCATCAACTCTGCCCAAGTTGCCAGGACGATGTGTAGGACTGGGGGAGCTAAGTGGGCCAGCTGCAACAAGTGGAAAAGACAATACAACACCTTATTCCACCACTGTCAGCTTTGGAGAGAAAGCCTTGTTCTGACAAAGAGACAAAATGTCCTGAGAGAAAACAAGTTTCAGCCCCCCCTCATACCTGTAAACTTACCCTTTCAATTCCCTCCAGGCAAAACAAAGCAAAGTAACTCATAACTCCCCCAAAAAAGAAAGGGAGTAATATTCCCATTATTTAAATTTCTTCTTTTTTTCTTTTTTTTTTCTTTTTTTTTCTTCCTTTTTTTTCTTTTTTTTTTTCTTTTTTTTTTTTTTTTTTTTTTCTTTTTTTTTCAAACTGTACAATAGGGACAGCCTTTTAAAATGGAGGAGACACACTCAGGAGATGAATTCAAACAGATCTAACCTAGATGCTCATGACAGACCAAAATCTGGCCTGACACAGGAATGATGTAGGTTCAGCATTTAATAGTTTGGTAAATCAGAAAGACAGCAAAGAGCTGATCCATATAATCCAATGAATGTCTGGATCAGGGTTTAAAATTCAGTCCAGCATATAACTAAAAGACAGTGAAATGACAGAAGCAGCAGAGGAGTATGTTCTCCACAATACTAGTACAGGTTAGCACCTTAGATGTGTAATTATCCTCTAAGCTGCTCATACTCTTGAGAGATTAATCAAAAATAAAGCACATGAGAACTACAGAGGGTGGTCACTAGTTTGTAACATAAGCGGGACAAGAATCTGCACGTACAATGCAGGACAAGTTGTCCAGGTCTCACCTTGATTTTAAAAAGACATTCATGTCTGCACAACAGACAGCAAGGTTAGTTAAAAAAAAAATATATCTCATCACGATGACCGATGTACGACAAAACAGATTTGACAAACTTAGTATTCTTCACAAAGGTAATTCAGCATTCATAACAACTCAGATTTTATATTTGCACTACCTGATGGAGGGCAGTTTGTATTATTATTATTATTAACAAAATACCAACAACTGATTCAGCCTCCAAGTCAATTCTATTTACAGTTTGTCATTCCATTATAGCAAAGCAGCACTGGCAGAGACACAAGAAAAAGACTTCATCTTCATAAAGATAATGTTTTACATACAAGCACAGACAGGCAAACACACACACTTTTTTTAATAAAGGAAGGAGGTACTACAAATTAAAGAAAGATTGGACAGCTAAAATGGAGAATTATATAATTTTACACTAATTCAAACTGGATATAAAAGTGTGCACTGTAGAAGTACAGTCTAGACATTGAAGAAAATGGACTCCATGCCATCACATCCTCATCCAACACAGCAGACAGCCTCCCTGAGGTTGTTTTCTGGGATATCTGCAGACACACAACAGCAGAGCAAGAGGTAAAGTATTTTCCTATGAAGGTAAGACACGGGATTTTCTATCCACAACCTTCTAACACGTTAATAAGACAGCAGGTATTAAGTGGGAGAAAATGCACAATGGGATCCAATTCCATAACCTTTCACTTGTTACTCATATTGCATGCCATCCAGAATCTTCCTAGAGGAAGGTTAACACTCTAAGAGTCCAATTAGTTAAGGAAATATGCTTAAGTTGTGTGTTGCCACTGAAACACAGCTACTTTCATTGCACAGACAGTAGCTAGAAGGGTAGCACTTTTATGCCATATGTATAGCATATGCATCTGTTAAGATTCCATGAAGCACTTAAGTTTGTATGTTCTTTTACAAGAATCACAAACCAAAATCCACTAATAAAGGAGTAAAATTTAAAATTTAATATTAATCTTATTCACAACTGTAACTTGAAGGCTTTAACAACTCTTCTTCAGCAGGGAATCAATTCAGGATTTACGCAAACGACGGTTTTGGCAAACCCTCACAGAGTACAGTGTACTGAAGGTACTCTTCACAGACTATCAGGAGATCATGATGCCCTTGGGACTCTCTCTAATTAACAATAAACTGCTTTTACAATTGAAAATGCACCCTCAAAGCCTGGTGACACTATGGATACGTCAATTCCTGATCCACATGCTTCATTGTATGCAATGTCTTTGGAAATCAAGGGCAACAACAACCTAGAAAATATTTTTCAACGTTTGGACTGTTGCCACCAAATCAATAATGGTGGAACAAAATGAATTACAAGATTCCACAGCTTCAATCACAGAAGAAGTAGAGAGTAAGCCAAAAAGAGAAACCACAACTTCCACTGAGAGACTAGTTGGACAGAATTGTATGTAGACTTGGATCTAATTAAATGAGACTAAGGACAAAAGGGAGGCAAAATCATTTGATAGCCTGCATGGAATTGGTCAACACAAAAGAGTACTCAGCTCCTGAAATATTTAAGTAATTTCTCTTGATCGAGCCAGAGGATTTACACAACCTCCATCCTGAAGGACAGACAATGAATAACACAAGGAGAGGAGAATGCTTAACTCTCAAGATTATCACAATTTTCTTGAAACGCTTTTCCACAGAACTCAGGTTTTCAACACTTCAAGAACACATGTTCAAAATTCTTTAGGGAAGATTCAAATTGGAGAAAGCTGTGAAATACGTATGTGAACACAGCAGTTTTATCCAAAAAGAAATGATGTGCACTGCTTTGATATGTCTGTACTAGATATTTCTGCCTTGTCAAGTCTCAGCTTCGTCAGCAGCAGCTTCTCTTACTTGCTCTCCACCAGCTTCCCCCTTCAGCAGCAACAAGCCCTGAATAAGCAAGAATACCATACCAGCAGCATGTTTGGCTCAGGTCAGAGGGGAGGAGCCCACATGCTGGAGATCCTGTGAGGAGCAAGAAACTCGTACAGATCACAGTGCTGTCCAGCAGAGATCTAGATAGCTTCTTCTGTTCACTGACACAGCCTTAAAAAAGATCAATCCAGCAAAATGGATTTAGAAAATAGCTGGGTTTGTTCTCCAAGTATCTGAAACCCATCCCTAGAGCTACATACTCTGACTTAAATTCTAGGGGCAGCTTTAGCATCAGCTATGGCTTTAAAATACTGCATTTTTCTAGTGCTCTCTAAAACTTTTTAAGTGGTGGTGTTGAGGATAGAGTGCTCATTTTACCACTGATGCTGCTATTGTAACCAAACCTGTGTCTGGAATAAGGCAGTCCAGCATCAGTGCTGACCTGACCCTTGTGGGAACGGTAACTCGTGCTTACACCTGTATGACTACTGGGTACACTAGAGAACATTACATTAAACTTTCATGGCTGGTGCTTAGGTCAAAGAAACCACAGCAAGCTACAATACAATCTGCTGCTTTTTCATAAATGCAAAGGGAGCCAGGCAAGCTCATTACCACTTACAAACAGAGACTCAAAGTGCATATAAGTGATACTGAGCCTTTTGAAACACACTACCAACCACAACAGACAGAGACAGTCATTTTAACCTTGCGTTACTGAGTCATGATTTCCAAACATGTTTGGCCATCTTCTGCTTCCATCTTTTCCCTACAAAAAGACTAAACTGTCCAAATAAGGTTGATAGCTTTAAAATCAAAAGTAGCAAGCAAAATAGTAGCTAGTAGACTAAACTAAATACACAACTCTCCAAATATCCTTTACTCTTTCCAGCTGCATTCATTAAAGGATACAGCCAGCTCTAATACAGGAAATTATATATCTCCTGTAAGAAATGTATGTCAGGTGCCAAATGCATTTAAATTCTATCTTTTTCCAATTCATGAAGCTCACTGTAGCATTGTATTGTTGCATTATTAGATTTATGCATTTAGCAAGCCAGCATATTATAAGAGTGGTTTTAAGTAATTACTCTTTTCTAACAGCAGGAAACACAGTATTGTCCATGCTATGTCATTTTTATGAGAAAAATAGTTTGTTTTTTAAAAGAGACTTCAATGCTTGTAAAAACATCCAAATATCTCATTTATTAATAAAACATAGTCCTAACTTGTGGGAAGAGCAAGGCAGACAGACACTGAAGGTAAGTGACATAGCTCATTCATTACAGCATATTGATTATCAGACCTCATCCAGAAAAGCTTATTTATGTACTGACATAACATTCATTTGGGGATTATGTCTTGTAAGACACATTTTTAAATGAGATTTTGAAAACTAGGACATTCAAACATAATTTCTTATTCTTTGTAACTTTTTGGTTTGTCCTCTTGAAATGGTCACCATATGTATGGTTATGTTATGTCAGGAAATTATGGTGATGGAACATTTGATTAGTCTAATTGCTTAATAGTTGCATCAGTATGCTAAACTTTCCATGTGAAGTCTTACAGAGAATGTTCTCATGCCCAAAATCCTTCGTTTAGGACATCTACCAAATGCTCCTTTTTGGAAGTGTCTCTCTGCACTGGCAATGCTGGCACTCACTATACAGAGCTCTGAACTTAGTAGGTGGCTCTAGTCATTCTTCAGACAGTTTCATACAGATCAGCAAGAGCTTTGCATATGAAAGATGTCTAGGATACAGCCTTACATGTCCTATACAAACCTAAGTACTTAGTCCATCTCCTTCTCACACTCATGACTCTCTGCAAACACTTCGAAGATGATACCATCAATCTACGATGTTTTTTACTCACTGTACCAACAAAGCTAAATAAACTTCACGTGTTACCTGTATTTGGTAGGGTGTAACTAGATCCCAGAGAAATTTCTCTAAATTTTCTAGTTGAAATATGAAGTTTAAATGCAGTTACTAATACAATGGCACTTGTTGTATTTGAAACACAGGAAGGGACTTCCTTCAATTATAGACAGTGTAATGTCTGGGTCCGTTTAAATACTCAAACCCTTGCTCACATTTCTCATGCAAGAACATCACTGGACATAAGCAGGTTATGTAAGCATGTCAGGACTGAGTGTACCCAGGCTTGCCTCCCCAGGACATCACACTTTACCAGCTCCATAACAGCAGCATAACACAAAATGGTGCAGAACTGCAGCCACATGGCACTTATCCCTCAGTGCTACAAATTCTGAACGCTACTGAAACTCTGCTGTGATTTCAACCAGCCGATCACTGAATACAATGCGCAGATCTTAAAATTTGTGAAGTCTACTGTGGTCTGCTGGAATGAAAGTTACCTCCAGCATATGGTATAATTTTTAGTGTTTTACGCAGAAAAATTCCTCGGGAGACAACTGAGTAAACGTTTCTTCTTTGATTTAATTATCTGATCCTCATTTGATTCACTCTCCTGTCACCAGTGAAGAGCAGCACGAAAATAAGACACCCCAGAAATAACCCCGTTGGCAAGGCTAAAGAGCAGCAAAAAGAACATAAAAAGTTGTGTGCTATGACACTCTGCTTTTACAGATGCTCCTGGAATGCTGTTTCTAAATACCTGGGCAGTTTATTTATAAACCCTTCCAAACCCCTGTTTTGCACAATCACAAAATAAATTAAACTACCCAAAATTCATGCTGCTAATTAAAATAGTCCCTGTAGGAGGGCAAAGTAGCTACAAGGCTGAGGTAAACATGAAGCTTTTTTATTGAACAGCAGCTGATTCATTTTATATCCTATTTACATATATTTGCTAGTGTCATCAAAACCTGGTAAAAACCACAATTTTGTACTCATCTGTAAGGACTCCAAACAGATACTAGTTCATCTTTTAGGACACCAGCAAGCTTTCTTGCTTTTATAAAAAGCCAGTAGCACTACACTTCCATTCTTAAAAAAAAATCTGCCAGCATAAGAAACTAGGAGTAAGACATATGCAGTTATTTATGCATCTGGACCAGAACATTTTATGCCAGTCATAAAATTGGAATTATAAGAGTTATGAGACACCTAGAAGGGTCTATAAAGGGTTAAATGAACATTATATTACATGGTCTTCTAATAGAAAAGTGGTGTTCACGAGAGAAATAAACTGAGCACTTACCATGGTGCCAGGAGCAAGTCAGTTAAAAGTCACTTTTGTTCGGAAATTTTAATAGATGGTAATTTTAATAGATGATTTAAATTTTAATAGATGATACAGTTTCATTTTAACCAGCTGTTTGAGATAAATTTTTCTCCTGACAACACAATTTAGAAAAAAATTCAATATTTAACATCTGAGTCACCTAAAAAGTCAATCTAAATACACCTCATGACAATTGACA
This sequence comes from Sylvia atricapilla, assembly GCF_009819655.1. NCBI lineage: Eukaryota > Metazoa > Chordata > Aves > Passeriformes > Sylviidae > Sylvia > Sylvia atricapilla. Next base: position 15,119,162 of record NC_089143.1, on the reverse strand, counting down.
ACCTTGTCATGGTTGGTTACACAACTTGTATCACAACCTTATGAGTTTATGGAAGCCCATGAACTGATGGAGCTTACCTGGCCTAAAAAAAAATCTACAGATCCAGAGAGCTCTCTTTTTGGTGCCTTTATAACAAGAATCAAAGTGAAAAATTAAAATCTGGACTGTGCAGGCTTCCCCACCTTGCATTGGCAGTCAGCACACAAGGCACTACTGCATTTCAAGGTCTTGCAAGTACAAGGTCTCATTAGATACAACATCTTTAATAACGTAGCAGCAAGCCACTCTCAAGATTGTCTTTTACCCTATATTCCAAATAGTAATTGAGAGCAGTCACAATGCCCTTGTTTCCTCTTGGGTGAGCAAAATGAATTGGACCCAGGGGAAGATTTCTCCAGTGTAGACCCCGACTGCAAAATTTTTTTTATTGGTGCTTTTTTACTGTAACATATAGCTCAGCTTTTCCACAATAACTTAATTATTTTATTTCCCTTTCTACTCTGGACAGAAGTATTTATCAGACTGATGTCTAGCAGGGAGGTTACAGTCTGCTCACTGGTCCTTATTTTTTTAAAGAGATGAATGAAGTGCACCAACACTTGGAGCAGTGGTAGCTGCTTAGCAAATCAGAAAACAACTGCGCAGGAGAATCTCCCATTACTTTTTCATGCCTGCAAGGTGCTGCAAGGACTTCACCATTCTTCTTTCCTTTTGCTCACTTACTGGCTTATTTGCACAAGTCAGTGGTTTCCTCTCCCTCCCTCTTGAATGCCCCTACTCTTGGCTCTACTGGCTGACGAAGAACCTGAGGATGCAACTGGCATAATTTTAATTATAGTTTTATCACTCCAGTTAGCTGCTGGAGTGATCACCCCAGGCTCTGGTACACTGCCTGTCATGGGCAGTTTCAGTATCCAGTATTTTCCTTGAGAGAGGCTCTAGCACAATGATGAATTCATTCTGGTGAGCTCATGCAGTATGTTCATGTTATGGATCAAAGCAGACAGCCAACTGTGGTCCTTCCAGCGCTACCACCACAGACCTATGTGAAAATCTTCCTCCAAACCTAACTCCTGCACACTTTAAGGAGAGCAAGAACCAAACCTTCAATGAAGAGATGACAGTGCCAGTAACTTGTAAGATTTTACCAATACAGATTATGCCCTTATCCTTTGCTGAGTTCCTTTAACAAGAAGAAATTCCTGTGGATGAGCAGTGGAGGTGAGATGACTCCCTGACAAGCTGTCTGACAACGGGTCTTGTGCACAGAAACCCGGCACTGAGAACACTGACTGCTCCAGTAATGCTGAGTGAGCTCTCTCCACATATCCAACTTTCCACAGCCAGGCCCAGACTGCACCTCACTTCCTGAGACTCAGTTACATCCTGTCAGCTCTGGAATGAGGTCAAGATTCTCCTTAAGAATAAAGAGCAACTGAAGTTAGAAATAGAAAATTGATAAGGTTCCGCAGTGGGATCACATTACGTGTCCAGCAGTCCCCAAGCCAGCACATGAGGCTGCTTCTAGTCAGCTTCCCATGGTCAGCTCACTCAGGGAAAGGTTTACTCCACTCAGGAGCAGGCAGTGAATGCACACCCAGGTGATCAAATGATGTTCCCCTCTATGCTGCAATGGCAGTGCAGTCCTCATGGATAAGGATTGGCTCTATTACTTCAGGATAGATCACATAAAAAGGACTTGCATCATGTGAACAGAGACTGTTGTGCTGCATGACATGGAGACTACTAATATCACGACCTTCTGGAATGTGACATTTCTCTACAGAACACTGAGTCCATATCCTCCCAATGCCACATGATGCAACATCTTTACATCTCTGTGGTTCAGCTGCCACAGTGGAAACAGATAGTAGAGCTGGATTTTAAATTATGTGAAGGCAGTCCTTTTGTAAAATTTTCAGTGCATCTTCAGAACCTCTGTTTTACACCCAAGTTTTAACTGTGACCATCCGTCCCAGTGGTGTGAACAGCACTGGCCACAGCACAGGGTGAGACGAGGATGCACTGCTGCCCACACCACTTTGCACTATCCAGCTCGTGCAGGCCAGCCAGGAGGCATCTGGAGAAACCTGCACAGCCAACTTCAGGGCATCAAAATGTACTTGACCACATGCAGGAAGAAGTGTTCTAGGGGCAGCGCTTGTCAACTTGAACTACAGCAGGCCACAGGTGGTCAGAAGTTCACCACAAGGATACTCCAGGCGCACAGCTGGGTAGAAGCATGGCTGGGTCTCAGTCCTGCATGCTGTAAGCCAGTCTACAGAACCTCCCTCAAGTCAAAGCACATGGTTACAGCAAATCTGAAAGGGACAGAAACATTAGCTTCCACCAGTGCGATCACAGACTTTGCCTAGAAAAGTATAATTCAAGTCTTGTGTGTCTTTTCTCAGTCAAAATCCCTCTAAAATCTTGTGGCCAGAAGGCATGTGGTGAAGGTATGCTAAGTAACAGACAGGCTTTTGGACCAGACACACCACAGGTGGAAGGCATGCATTGCCTGTCTTCAATTTCGGACTGCACTGCACTCGCCGCAAACCGTTTTAAGGAGGTGTCACTTTACTAGAAATCTATGGGATGGTGATTGCCCCAATTAATCTTCCTGACTCTAGCATAGATTAACTTTTAAGATCAGTTCTCAATATAGGCAATTACAGTTCACCAATTAGGCAGTAACACACAACAGTGCATTTCTGAGCAGTTAGAGCACATATCAGTACTACAAAGCGCAGTCCTTCAGGACAACCAATTGTAACTGAACTATGAGCAGAATTATCTTTCGCTTGATACTTATTATAGCTCCTATTAAACAGTGCTTTTAAATACAAATAAAAAAGTCAGTTATACCTATACATTGTTCAGACTTTGTGACTCATTCAGAGAAAAAGCCATCATAGTGTTATCCATAATTGCAATATTACAAAGATTAAAAACTAGCACTATAGAACCAGCATTTTGCCTGAAAAAAGAACTATGAGAGGAAGCATATTTTTGGTAGACATAAGAACTACAAGAAGCAGCATATTATTGGTAGACATATCCTATCACTGACAGCCAAAAGGGAAGCTCAAATAAATTTTGTGAATCCACTTCATAAAGACATCAAAAATGCCCAGCCCATGTTCCCATACATGAAATACATTTAGCTGTATAGTCTAAGATAGTCTACAGACTATCACAGCTGTATATCTAAGCCCTGGTGCAAAATCTGCTTCCCAAAATACATCTTAGTAGTGACCACTGCGATTTAAGTGACCTTAGAGGAATTCACAGGACAAGATAATAACTACAGTTTCATTCTTCAGATATGACATGAGACAATCAGACAATTTCTTAGTCCACATCCCCACCAAATCATACCAACCAGGACACAGCCAAACCACCACACATTTTCTAATCCATCAATTTCTGACACTGGACTTTGGAAAGCAACAGCTCAAAATACATGTTAGGGGGATCTCCCTAGTAAGAAGATAAGGGGGAAAAAAAAGGAAAATATACTGAGATGCAAATTGCATTGCCTTTACTTTTCTGCCTTTTTTTTTTTCTTGAGCTGGTGCAGGAGTCTGCATAAACAGGAGCCAGTATACCATGATGCTCAGCAGCCTAATTATCATTACAAAACCTTCTCTCCTCTTTAGGCACTGCATCCTCATATTAAAAATAATGTTCCTATGCTTAGACTTCTTATTTTTAGTGTACTAGAAACACATAATCTGTGAGCTGTATGTATATTCAATAGCCCTGTCAAATAAATTATTATGGCATGTGTACTTTCCCCTCCTTTTCTGATTTATAATGGATTTTAGCATTGTTAAAACTGCAGTTAGTCTGTCTATAGTCTCATAACTCTTCTCTCAGTCAAATGAAACTACAGTCTTGCAATTTTTAAACCAAATTACTACTAAAATGTGTAGAAATAGGAATTTTAATAAGGCTTCTATGTTATAAACATTTTAGCTCAGAAATATCTGGAGTCAGTCTCTGAATAGGATTAGCTTCTGCATATTTTCTTCTAATTTTACATATAAATGAAATACAGAATCTCTCATCATAATTAAATTTGAACTATTCAAGATTATGACTGTGAAAGTACTCTACATGCACATCTACACAGATTACTCAAAAGTCAGTAGATTCTGTAGCCTAAAAACAGAAGATGCCAACCTCAAAGTCTATAGTTCTTCAAAGTCTGACTTTCAGAAAAGCTAAAATATAAGCAAGGCAACTGCTGGGCTAGTGAGAAACTCAGAACACAAACTTCTGTTTGAAGCCTTGGGACTGTGCACATTGCATGTCAGCCAGCAAACTAACAACAGGATGCTGTGTTTTGATGGATTTTCAGATCATTAAATTAATGATGATGATCTGACTGATTACAATAAGCAAGACTTGGGATTTTTCCTGCATCACTAAGGTCAGTAATGGACTGAGAAGAACAAAAGGATTGAAAGATAAATTAAGAGCAAAAAGATAAATTAAGAGCAAAATCAGAAACGTTACTTGTCACCAATGCCATTACTTGTCACCAATCTGCCCTGCAGATAACCAAAACAGTTCCTTACCTCAACATAGCACTTTCACATTTGCCTTTATGTTCATATGGTTAAACACAAAAAGACACAGATTTTCATCATGATAGAGCATGCCTGATTACTTGGACACTCTATTGCAGCTAAAATGGCTTCATTTCATTCCTCCTTAGTCTAATTCCTAGTCTCTCTCTTTTTCACAAGTTATGTATCTTATACAAAACAACCCCAAACAACCTAAAAGCCAGATAATTCCTTCTGTCCTCATACATATAAACTTCAAAAATGCTTCACAAATTCAGGTTCTAAAAGCTTCAGGGGCTTCACCTCCATGATGATGTTTCACGACAACATTGCCCAGCACTGGATCCAGCTGTTTTTCTACTGTATCTGCTACTGTTTGCAGCTAACAATCCAGTCTTGTATTTCACACAGAATTTCACACAAGTGACTGTCCAAATGGAAATACAGCAATAAAACTAGGATTACTGCTGCTGTCTCACACAGACAGTACTCACCTGAACAACGACTGTTGCATCTAAGTGTCTGTCTCTGTAGTTCTAATTATTCAAGTTTCTGCTGTCATCAGCAAAAGGAAATCAGGTTCTAAGAAAATTTCCACCCCTAAAAGTTACCCATTAGCTTGAATTTCAGCTTCTAGCAAGTTCTGGGTTTAAAAGAAGACAGATGGCATCAATCCAAATAAATAGCAGTGAGAAAAAGAAGCTTTGTTTTAGCAAAGCAAAACATGGTTTTAAGATACCTCCTCATCCAAAAGTTGCATCTTAGGCAACCTCCTACAAAGCTTCCACTCTGCAGCAAACCATTTTCACCCAGACTGGGAAGTGCCCCGGTAGGAGAATCCTGCCCAGTATGTGATACATTTCCATCTAATAATAGTTACAGTGCCAAACTGTGAGCTTCAGCCACAGCAACTCCCGCATTGTGAGGAGGAAATAAAGTTCCCTATTATGGAAATCCCATATTGTATTTAATTATGTAATTATATTTTATTGTATTACTGAGTGGTTGGGCACAATAGCAACTGCTGGGATTTCTGCAAATTAGGAGCAGAGAATTCATTCTTTCTAACAGCTGATTATTTTTATGATTCTATGGGGTTTTCCCTAAGCTATGGAAATTACTCTATTTTTGGCTTTTTTCTCTTAAACGCTCTCCAGCAACAGTGACCCCCACTCTTGACACCAAAATTCACAGGCACACAAAGAATTTCATCTTAGCAGAGTCACCAGGCCAAATTAAACCCTAGCACACACTCTAATAATTTATACAAATGCAGTATGGTGATGTTTACATCTAAATTCAATTTGACCCCACCAAACCTAGGTTTTTGTTTTATTTTTTTGCACCAAGTGTCCATTGCACTGCAAAGTGCTTGAATTCAGTGGCTGCACTCAGAAGGTATACAATTTCTAAGCATCAAACACAAACTCCTAATGAACATAATGGTAAATGCCACCATTCTCCCTTTTAGCCTGGGACAAGCTTTTCCTCACAGTCCCTGACTTAAGCCTCACACTTTGCAGTGAGATGGAAAAGGAATGCAGGCAGAGATGAGCAGTATCTCCTCATTACCCTACCTGCTGCTTTCTCTTCTGGCCAGCACTGACTTGGCAGAAATGGGAAAATTAATTTCAGCCAGGAACATTTTAGTAGAAGGGCACATGGATGAACAGACATGTTAGGGCTTCTTGAATCAGAAAGGAAAATGGGAACTAGATTTGTGATGCACAACCTCTAGTTAAATATACCCAGCCCCACTTTATTCCACTTAGAGAAAAACATTCTCTGACATCAGGGACACGCACATGCTTCAGGGCTACAGAACAGCTATAGAAATATGATCTTATAATAAACATGAATACATTTATATACACACAAAACAAAATACTGACTTGGTGAACCAAACGCTATAATCTTTTATTGCATTTCGTTTTTCATGCTGTAGCATACAGTCTGTGTTATCATGAACTCCAAAAACAAAAAATGAAATTCATAATAGTTTACAAGATATAATATGTAGAGTCTTTCCTTTTCCTAAAATTCTTCGTGACTGTGAACAGAAGTAGAGGGATACAGTGAAACAGGGCTTCACAGGAAAAGTGCATCTTCAGAACGACAGATACTGATCAGCTAGAGAAGCTTGTGACCAACATTTTGAGCATGGAAATGAATGAGATGCTTTTAATGCTCAGAAGCTGTGAAATCCTGGCAGCTAGTTATGTGCTTCAGTGTGGCTACACCAGCTTACTTCAGTCACCCACCATACTTACCTTAGAGACCTTCCAATCACACTGTGTTTGCCCCTGTGCTCATTTGCTACGTGCATCTTTTAGTACCACTGGTGAAAACATGGGTAAGATTCAAGTGCTCAGTATTGTAATAATAAATACTACTTGCCTGTCAAGGTAATTTCCACAAAAATATAATACTATTAATTATCCCACTTCTCTTTCTCACCTCCTTTGTTCTACAGTGAGCCTCACAATGACATTCTTGACTTCTGTTCACCTTTTGACCACTGGCTGAATCATATTTAGTGCTTAAAAACTCATGTTAATCTGTACACACTCCGCCTATCAGATGGGTATGCTTTTCATTATAACAACCTAACAATCGCTTAAAATCACAAAAACAGCAACTTCACTTACCTACCCTAAATACAGATTTCATGTAGCCTTTGACTAGCATTTGACTTCAGCCTAGCAGTCAGCAAGCAATTCACCTGCTGACTTTTTTTTGTTAAGCAATCCAGCAGTGGGTGCCTGGAGTTGCTTTTCTTTATCTACATGACACGATGGCACAGACAGGAATTACTGGATTAGGAATTATTTCATTCCTGAAATGAAGTTAGAGGGTCAGTGTCTAAAATGAATCATTACAGATCTCTGCTAGGAGATTAAATATTATCAACCAACTGAAAACCACTGATATAAAATATGCAATTATTCTGCAGTATGTGATTACAGTATAGTCTTCACATCACTTATTTCCACTCTGTAAGTGCTACCAACCTTTTTGCAAACTAAAAACTAGCAGAAGAGATACCTAAACTAGAAAATATGATACAAGAAGCAAACTCACAATGGGAATACAGTGGGGATTTTCCATCTAGAGGTTTCTGGTGTTGAAAACGGGGAGCATGCAAGGATCTTACTCAAAATTTATAATTAAAAGTAACAGAAAAAAAATAAGTAATCAAGATCTCAGTTCTCCTTCAAAACAAAACAGAAAGGCAGTTTCTCTATATTAAAAAATCAAAACTAATACACATTACCAAGGAGGAGGAAAAAATACTAAATGACATGTGACAAGCCTTGTTATAACAACTCTGCTTTGACATCATAATTTCAATTAAATAAACCAAATAACTCTAAAAAGCATCTTAAAATGTAATAAGGGGCATTATTTAATGTCAAGGATATGAAATCCTGAGGGGAACGACATGGAGCCTGACCACCTCTGAAGGTACACTGGCCGTGGACAGGCACTACTGCTATCACTGCAGTCTTCAACGTTGGAATGGCTGACTCCGTTATGTAATTAATAACATGACAGACATGCAAAGAAAGATGTAAGATGTAACATCAGCAGGTTTTATCTCATGTCTCAGGCACTTTACTCATACCTCTGAACAGATTTATTATTTACTTGCCTGTTAATAAAACTAGCAGCTCTACCAGTCAGTACTTTTTTTTCCCTAAGCTTTTGAACTCCACTGAGATTTGGAGGCAATTAACATTCACCAGTAACAGAGCAATCAACACAGGGATATCTAATGGGACTGGACAGAATCCAAAAACAGGTATTAGGATAATAGTGAGTCACTGACATAAGGTTATGATGTTAATTTTGGAGGGGAGAGCAACAGTGAGTTTTCAATAGCAGTGTCTGTGATTGCTGTCACATTAACATAACATTCTTTTCTATATGGCTGTCTTCTGAATCTGCAACGTGTTTAAAACTGAAAGGAGCTGACAACACCGAGAATTAACTCTCTGTTGCCTATTGTGAAAAAGCTTGCTCAACTAAATTACTTACACAATGGTTTCCAGACACTTTCCTTCAATGAACAAATAAAAATAATTTTTAAAATGCCAAGAACTACCAGGTTCATTTATGACTGGTACATTCTGAGAGAGATCTAGTTAATCCAAGCATCTTTAGCTTAAAAAGCAGGGGATATTCCTGCAAGCAGCATTCTTTCAAGGAATGGCTGCTACCTAATCAGCTCTCCAACTAAGCAGGTTTAAGACGCAGGTTGGACCCCATAAAAGGCTTAGGTACCTACAACTAGGCTTCACAAGGCATACATTTCTAGAAAGCTGGTCCCAAAAGGGAACCTGAAATACAGGGGTAGGTACATTGACCCCAAGGGAATATAGGAGCCAACCTCAAAAGAGCACTGGAGTGTGAGAAACCTCAAAAGGCTCATATCAAGCACGTGGCCATGTAACAAACGAGGAAAGCTTACTGCTGAGTATACTCAAAGCCTTCTCCCCTTCCATAAATTCCTGAAACAAGGCACCAGGTGGCTACCTCCATCCACAGCCCAGAACCTTCCCCTGAGCATAGGCACCTATTCCCATCCTCTGAATGCAACAGCAGCAGCAGCTCCACCCAGGACCATCTAACAGAGGAGATGTTGTTAGTAGCTGTGTTATGCCGTACACTGATGGTAATGGCAACAAAAGGTGGGACATCTGGATCCAAATCTCTTCCCAGACTGAGAGCCCAGATTCAAGCTAAGTCTGCTGTGACAGCATCACTGCCTACAGGTCACAGATGACACTGCTGATGGATGAGTACTTTCCTTTGGCAGCTGTGTCACCGGGGAGCTAGGCACCCAGGATTTGGAGTGTCAGGAACCACAATATAAAGGACAGTCTAATTTTGTAGCACCATGATTAGAGTAAGGGGCATTTCAGATGGGTACTGTGAGGATCAAGTGGCCTGGAAAAGGAGTGCAGATCTACATGTCCAGATTCAGTCTGACTGCATTTATTTCGCAGAAGTTAAAGGACAAAACCAAGAGGCCAAAACCAGAAGTATTAAACAGAATTGTTATTTTTCACAGATTATCAGGTCTGAGAAAAAGGCACTGTGCAAATGTAGCCTCTTCTACAAACATATGGCATTTGCTATCAGCACCATATGTAGCTTCTGTACTTAGTGAAAGAGCATCCATTCTCGTAACATCTATGCTGTATTTATTAAGTTTTGCTTTGCCTTCCATAAACATCCACTGTTTTTGCAATGTTATGTTCTCTATACAAAAGCCGCTAGAATTTGCCAAGTAAAAGCTAATAAAAGAATGGAAAGGAACTCAGTGTTTGGCTTATAGGGTTCATTTCACTTCATCCTCCATCCAAATGTGGACATCAGGGTGGGACACAGCAGATATTTCACCCAGCCAGCAAACCAAGAACAGCATATACAAACTAACTAAACTGACAAAAATATTTAGCCTCTCACCATGAAAGGCTGGCACAATAGCATATAAAACATATGGATTACACAGCTTTACTCTCCTAGTCTGAAGAATCACTTAAAAACTAAAGATGTCTACATGGCATTAGACACACTTCCAGTTGAAGCTGTCCATATTTTTTCAAAGGCTGAATGTGCAGCCACTTCACTGAAGGACCAGACTTTTAATGCTAATCATAACGGGAATTAAGACAACTTCTGGTTTTGGGAGTTGTGCTTCTATGATGGCCTAAGCTCCACTGACAACAACAGATGCATGACTTTTCTGCTTGTTTGAGCCTTGTAGAGATTTCATTCCCAAAATGGGTGAATGTCACTGCTTCTTCTCCAGCCCAGCCACTCTAGCTGGACAAGAGGTAAGGCTTTTGCTCCCACTGGAGCCCAAGAAACTGTCAGTGAGAAAGGTTCTTCATGTGGAGCCATTTGCTCAATACCCAAACTTAGGGGCAAATTTTAGAGGTTTCCTCAGTCTCACAGCAACCCCCAGATTCTTTCTGGGGAAACTGGGAGTAGCCTGATGTAAAAACGCCAGAATAATTTAGGCACACAAAGCTGAAATTGTGCTGGGGATTCTTACATACCTGAGGACACCCCTCAGGTCCCACAGCATCTGGTATCCCACTGGTCACATCTCTAACGACAATTTTCACCACCTCGTCCATATCTTATGTTCTTTATTAAATGCATCCTTTCTTGATTGAGACTTGAGAAGAGAAATTGCTCAGATTCCCGTTTGTTATTTGCTGTTTATTCCTATGTCTTAACTGACCTGTATATAATCCAAAACTGGGGGTTAGTATTTCATGCTTCTGTGTTTCTCCTTTCTCCAAAAGGGCATTTCTATACTTGGAATTGTTTTTGAATAGCTCTGTCTGCAGCCTCTCTTATGCACAAAACAGAGCATTTAAACATAAATTATTCAAGAAGTGTCCAGAAAATACTGACTATTGTCAGCCTTGGGGGAAAAAAGTCATTTTAAATATACTCTGTCTTAATACCCCCTCCACTGACATCTGCTGCTGGTCTGAGACATGGTACTACGTTTCAGGGACTCTAGATTTGCAGTATTCCCCATTATGTGCTTACATTAATTTCAACCACCAGCTTACCCAACACTGTGGTATGAGCAGGGGCTCAGGCTGCTTCTACAATAGAAAAGTGGGCAGAATATGCAATTTTTATTTTCTTCACACACTAAAAAGTAAAGTGACTACTCACTACCTATTTCTCTACTTCAACAGTTAAATATTTTTCTACGACAGCCACAGGACTAGAAGATTAAAGAGCTAAGTGCAGTCATCCGATTCTTCAGCATGGTCCTGCCACACGTCTCAATCACTGGCTTCCCCCAAAGCCACAGTGGTAGAGATTAAAGTGCTTCTGGTCCATGGTAATCCAATCAGAGCTAGAAGGCCTTTAATCTCTGCCATTCTGTAGACAAACATTTTGGCAAAATGCCTTCCTTACAGTATTGTGAATTCCACCTGGGTTGCACTCTCGCTTTGACAGGGATTGGGCTCTGTAGGATTATCACCCCTACACAGAAGGGCAACAATTCCTGCCTTTTCCCTTGGATTAAAAAAGAAGACACCCAGCAGCATTTCCTCCTACATGGACAATAAACAGTTCCCAAGTTGTATACTAGGAAGCAATGAAAATTCTCTGGACAAAGGAAGATTGAGAGAATGCACTTTCTGATATAAACTGGGGACAAACAGGGTTTTATTGTTCACAGTCCCAAATGATTCAATGCTTAGGTCAATTGTCCCCTCCTGATATAAGGAAGGAAACCACTATAACACAGCTGTGTTGAGTGAGCCCATTTTTTAAAAATGAGGTGACAACCAATTGAAATTCTGGAGCAAAAGCAAGTCTCTCCAGCCCAGGGAATTTGCATTATGCCCACAGGCTAGCACAAGACTGTTCAAATTCTGCCCTGTCATATAGATAGGATATGGCATGATCTTCCTTGAAATGTTAGATTTATGTACATCTGTTTGTGTCAACCACATTACTTATAAGCAGTAGAGGAAATCTTAGCCAGAAAGGCTGACACAGTCATCCTAAAAAAAAAAAAAAAATGCCTGTTTAAAAATATTTTTTTTTCACTGGGATGGGGGGTAGGGAGTTTCTGCAGTATTGACTGTTTCACACCTTTTTTTTTTTTTTTTTTTTCCTTTTTTTTTTTTTTTTTCTGGTTGAGGTTTTTTTTGGTGGAAATCACTGATGAGATAAAGGATTTTCACTACAACTTTAATACTCACATATTATCACTACCTTCACATATCACTCCCTTGGACTTATGCCTGTTCAGTGAGTGGGAACGGATCATCATGCCTGCTTCTCACTATAGAAAGAGGGGCACAGAATTAGCCTGTCATTTTCATTAAAGAGCAGAGGGGGAAATCTGGGGAGGGAATCAGTAGGGGACAAGAAAAAAATGCAAAAAAGAGTAAAAGAGAGATGAAGCAATATTATTCTAAAGTCAATGTATAAATCTTTAGCTGTACAACTCCCACTTGCATTAAAGGGATTTGCACAGCTAAAATCTCATGCATCAAGTTGACAATACAGCCATAAAGATGTGAAATCTAAAGGGGGGTTTTGTTATGGTTTGGGATTTATTAAATTTGTTTATTTGGAAAATAGGTTTTTAAAATTTTACAACAAAAAAAGAAAGATGATAGTGAAAAAAGTGAAAGATGAAAGACACAACAAGATGATTCCATTAAGCCCACAAAGTTGGGACTTCAGCACCTAAAAGGATTTTTTCCATCTGGTAACTAAGTATGTGTCCCATCTGCTCTCTAACAATGACTCCTTTGACGCATTTGGGCTAAATCTGTAGGGTTAATCAAGGGTCAAAATGCCTTCACCATCCCCTCCACAAGGAACCTCAATTGAAGGGAGCCTGAGAGAAATAATCTAAGATGCCTTTGCCTTTTCCACAAAGGCTTTCCTGTGAGGATGCAACAGCTAGAAACTTCCCATACAGTCAGCAGTCTTTACACAAGCTGCGCATCCTCCCCACACCAAGTGTCTAAATTTGAGAACGTAAATTTATGTCCCCCAAGCCCAGCCCTGGTAGGAGGCAGGGCCTACAGAGACAGACAATGCTGCTGTGCCTATGGGCAAGTGAAGCTATAGCTGGGCAACAGAAATCTGAACTGGGATGCTCACTGTGGCTCCAGAAGAATTTGACAGCTGGGAAGATTGTTCCCACTTTCCATCTGGCTGACAATTGGATCCCTGAATGTTATGTCAAACTGCTGGCTACTGGCAGAGTGACACCATCACAGCAGTAATGACTGAGTAAGACTGAGGAGAACTGGGTGTCATGTTCAACTACAGCACTGCTGCTTCATAAGGTGCGGAGGAACACACTGTGCATGGGAACATGGGCATGGGGACCTTTTTCTCTCTGCAGAATTGAAAGAGGATGTCTTGCTCAACACATTTACTGGGAGCACTGCTACACCACAGGGTGAATATTAGCAACAGGTTGCAAGAAAAGAACAAAACTGAGCTTTGTACTCTCTGAGAAAGTGAGGCCAGCCAAAAGTTTCTAGCACGACTTTAAAACTGTGGCAGTTTATAGTCATTTTCTGCTTTTGAGTCACTAAGTTTTGTTAAGTACCAAAAAGGCAGAAATATTGGTCAGCATTACACTGGTAAGATCATGATAATAACTCACATACCATTTGCACTCTTCTCAACAGCTGTCTGATTCTTGATTACCACTGCCATTAACCATCCCAAGAAGTGCATCAATGAACACGGTTTTCCAATATGACTCAAGTGACAGGCAGTATTTTCCTCACATCTAAGATCAGCAGGATCTAAAAGTGAACAGGCCATGTCCCAATGCCACTGAAGCTGATGGAGTTATACGAATTTTGAACAACGGAATATCTCACCTTAAGTACCTACACTACAGTGTAAGCCTGTTTCCAAAGCGTGTAAATCCTCCTGTACAATCACCCTGTTGTCATCCAACGTCCTGATACAAGTCTTTCACTACGGCATAAAAAGCCACCAATCACTGAACCAATATTGCTTGCCAAACTTGCAGCAATAATTTGCTCTAATCAATAATTTTCATGTAACATTAACTGGCACTCTCTTTGCTACTTTTATCTCCACAACTTACATTATGCAATTTGGCCTATCAATTTACTTAAAAAAGAACGATAACATTTACTATCATGACGAAGAGCTTATTGACAATGAGGATTTTTTACCCAAGTCAATAAAATACAGATTACTGTTTAAAAATTAAAAGTTCAAAGGAATTGCTTAAGAAGCCAGAACTGTAATAGAAACTTATCAAAGCTAAATGAGCAATAAATAAGACAGTATGAAAACTGTCAGAGCAACTTAGCATCCCCATTCTATTTGTGCTTCATTTTATTAGCTAATCAAAGTGTCATATTATTTCTACTGGCATCTATTTACTGCCATGTAATTTTGATAAGGGCACCATCTGTATTTATAAAAGCATTATCTTAATAGCTGTCTAGCAATCTACAAACATAGGTGATATTTAACTTTTCTAAGGGGATCAATTTTAAACCAGGCAAAAGGACTGATATAAGTCAATACGCTCTGCTAACACATCAAGGGTCCTCTCTGGATCTCCTGCTGCCATGTGCCATTAGAGCAGCCTTACACTTGCACCAAGGAGGTGAATTTGTTTGACACATTGTGCACTCTTCTTTGCTTTATTAAGATGTACAGCCATGAATTTTGTTTAGCAGGGCTTAGAGCTGCCCAGATTTTAAATCCCTGGCAAAAAAAAGAATTGTCACAGGGAACTATTTTGCCACAAAGGAAGTTTGTTTAAGTGATAGTGCTAATTTAAATTCCCTATGAATTAGGGGGTTTTTTCCCCTCTTTAAGGTTTCCATGGATAATTTAGGGATGTAACTTTTTATCTGCTAATATGTTTATTTGGGCCTATCAGCGGAATGAGGGCCTCCTAAATGCACCCCAGGTCAAGTCCCCCCATCCCAGAAGTGCCCCTCAGATGCCTACTTTCTCCTGGTTCCCAACTCTCACACTTGACAGCAGGACAGCCCAGCTCCATACAGGAGGAAGTTAAGTAACTTGTAACTAGACCCTGCACTTGGGTTCATTCCCAGGGGACAGGACACACCGCTCTGATTCCTTCCTTCCAGAAGAGGACCCAAACTCCAAGTCAGATTTTCACACAACAATACTATTATAGTTGTAAGGATGCAATGCATAGTACTTTGTGCTTTGGGTGGTCTCAGAAGAATGTAAGAGTCATGTCAGGGAACACTACACAGTTTTGGTACCCTCTTCACCCTTTTTCTGCCATTAGACAATTCCCTGGCAGCTCAGCTCAGCACAGCAAAAGGTGATGCCAGCTGCAGGCCCATGGCTCCTTTGGCATCTTTCTGCTAAGGCATGGGCAGCCTTACAGGTATAAATGCTCTCTGAACATCCCTTTTAAAAGAATTTGAGCTATGGGCAGCAGAAGAACTTCAACAGCTCATTTTTAAGCAGTCACTAAAGAATGGGCTTTCTGAAATGCTAAAGCAGAACCAGGCACCTAAACTCTGAAACCTCACACAAGAGTTAGCTACAGAAGACTCCGGATTTTTGCTCATTAGTTCTAGCTCTAACCTTTGGCTCAATGGGATGATGAAATAGGAATTTCTATAGGATTTAATCCTGAGGGACCCTCAAACACATTGTCTCAAAGCATGGTTAGAAGGAAAAGAGGAGGAAAATGCAGTCCATGCACTACATGACAAGTACATGCCAAATAGTCTTGGACTGATTTTAGTACATTCATTTCTAATATATTTCAGTGTTATTTGCCATCTCCTATTTGACATAGTAATTATATGTAACTGAATAACTATAAAATTGCTCCCTTATATTGCAAATTAGTAATTATAGTAGTAAACATTAACAACATGCCATATATAAAATAGTGATTTGTATATTGAAATGAATTAGAAATAATTGCAATATGTGATAATTAAAATTACGCAAACATTAGCTGTCTAATTGTTAGGTCTATTTTTTTCATTTCAATTCTCCAATTTTAGAGGTTGATATCACTATCCAAAAAAATTTTACATGTGTAACTCAAAAGCTTTTTTTTTTAAATCCAAGGGGGAATGAAGAAATGAAACATGTCCTGATTGAGCCCAAATGGGGATTTGAGGCAATACTCACACACACAGCTACGCATGCAGGCCTATGAAGAGAAAACATTCAAGAGTATCTTCCCAAACAAAGAGGAATCCTTTTCTTGTCCAATCTGCAGAATGTGTCATAAACATTGCAGCACAGAAACTTGTAACCAGAATCGGTCATTGTGATTAGTAGTGACAGCATCCTCAAGGACATCTTCTTGCCACTGTGACCTCTTAGGATTTTTGCACAGAAAACTACTTAAAAGCAGCTGTGGAGTATCTGCCTCAGACTGCAGCTGGCTTCTTGTGCACCTGTCTCAACCTTTTCCTGTAGGAAGCACTCAGGTGAGCACTGATGCATATTTGCCTCACACCCTCTCTTTACTACAGTGGTTCTGTACCTCTTTTTCTCCTGTTCCATGGTACATGTGTCCCTTACTAAGGAAGGACCTCCTTCTCTCTGCTGATCATCACAAAATTTACAAGTACAGGGTTAATTTCAGAGACAGAGCTTTAAAAACTCCTATCTTAGATTTCAGTTTAGGAGTATGTTTAATAAAACAGTAGCACCTGCAAACCGGAAAGGAACATACAGAAGTTGAGCCGAAGTTAAATTAATACCTAGCACAACCTTAAAAATATAATGGTAATGTCCAGTACTGATAGGTACTGAAGATCTGCAATATCTATCACCCACACTGGGAAATTTAAGGACTGTTTATATACAAGCTTTGTTGGAAGAAAAATAGGAGAGCTTCTGTCCTGACAAAAAATTTCCAGCTACTTTCCACTCCTTCCTCCATATTTTTGCATCCTATATCTTTCTCCTCTTCTCCTCTAATGCTCATCTCCCTCCTAGCTTCATTTTTGCAGTGCTGTAGAAGCCCTAATGGAGAGGAGGGGTTTGAGACCACGAAAGTTGCTGTAGTGTGCAGGCAAGGAACAAATTAGGTTGCTAAAATTATGTGATAACTCTACATTTATCTGCTAAAGAACATCCTCAATATTAGTGCAAGACTGGAGAACTAATCTGAAAACAGTCCAGATGCATTATCGGCAACCGAGCAGTGAGAGGAGACAGCCTCTTTATGAAATTGTTTTCTTTGATAAAGGGAGTTTCTTAGTGCTGTAAATCTAACTCACATGAGTGATCATATAGCCACAGGTACAACGTTCATTATTAACTAAGTAAAGAGTATGCACCAAATCAATTAAAAACAATCTTTAAAAGAAGGTACATAATCTAATTGTACCCAGGTACAGGTCTACTCTAATTTATCTTCTGGTCACTTGCAAGGGATTTTACTTAGATGTTTAATCTAACATTCATTGCAAAGGGTAATTCTCATGAAATTGCTATGGCATCTCCTGTATCACTTAATGCAAATGCTTCAGTGCCTCGGCAATGGAGAGGAGCTTTTTCAATAAAGACACACATCACAGTGCAGTATGAAGGGCTCTCTTTGTTCAAGTTGTTTTAAAAGCAGCAAAATGTTTCACAGCAACGAGACATTCAGCCTCTAACACCAGCTACATTTAGATGACAAATCACATTCCAAATAGTGGATGTACATCACATGTCCATCATGCAGCAAGGAGTATGGGCTCCAGACATGTTTTGCATACAAAAGCATGTCCAGAGTCATGAACTTGCACGAGACACTATCAACAGATGTGCAGCATTAAAATATGCTTCTGACATTAAAAAAATCAAACAAACAAAAAAAACCAAAACAACAACAACAACAACAAAACAGACCCAAAAAACTTATTCATGGCTCCTGATCCAGATTTAAGACACTTAAATAGGCAACCCAGTCATTAAGGTCATGTACCTGTCAGCACCCATTAACTACACTATTTGTTTATATGTATAGAGTGATTTCAGCAGGTACCAAAGCAAAGACAGACCACATGTACCACAGGCAAGCAGCAGCTAAGCTTTTCCAGCTATCTATAAAATCATGGTGGTCAGCCAATGGGACAGGAATTTCTTCTTGGGGAAGGAAGATTGACCCCAGAAGGGAAGATGAGAGCTGCAAGAAAAGGCCTTCACAGACTGGAATACCTGTAGGAACCAACAACAAGACATCCACAGTTCTGGGCAGTGGGCAGATGAAGTGTCTAGGATGTGTATAGTAAAATGTCAAGCCTGAGCATGCTACCATTTCTTCTTCAAAAATCCTTAAGGCCTTTCACATCAGAATTACTTCCAATTTCGACTGGTTTTGCCATCTGTCACCACAAAGGCAGTTGGGAGATGCAGTGAGCTGGGGCTGATAGCTCCCAAGGCCATGGGACATACAGACACAGCTACAGTTGGGGTTCACACACACATACACAGAGTTGGACATTCAGCTGTGTGTACGCACACAGCTACAAAAGACATGCACATCCATGACCACCCCCCTCCACCTGGGGAAGACCACAATGTTTTGCAGGAAACAAAGATCTGGCTAGTATAATCTGCTGTTCAAACATATGTAGGAAAGAGATTTTCTGAATAACATCCCACTTGACATGGACTTCTTTTTGGGCTGTTCAGCAGGGGTTGGGAAGAGGCAAAAGAGAAGAGAGAATCGGCACAAACACAACCTTCAGCCCTAAGTAATGATTTGCCATCAGCATATTACCAAAACCCTGATGAAATAGCACCTCACTGACAGCAGCAGAGGGTGTTTCAAGGCAATCTTGCTGATACCTGCACATACATTTTCTCCATCTGCCAATTTTCTCCGGAGAAGGAGATAGTCTGTTCCCTTACTCCAGTACTCCTCATTATTAGAAGCAAACAGGTTGGGTTTTGTTTAGTTTGATTTTAATTAAGACCCCTACCAATAATGCTGTCCATCATCTCGGAAAATGGTTCAGGAGGAAATCTACTTCCTTTCACAGTTATTTTTCACCTTTACTCTTTCGCTGAATGTATAAAATATCACAGTGGGTACAAATTCCCATATTTAAAGAATACCAATGTAAGCAGCTACAAATCTTCTAACTTAGAAGCTCTCTCTTCAGGTTACCATTACAATCCATTTGCCTAATAAATGTATTTATAAATGTGCATGTTTTCACA
This sequence comes from Sylvia atricapilla, assembly GCF_009819655.1. Lineage (NCBI taxonomy): Eukaryota > Metazoa > Chordata > Aves > Passeriformes > Sylviidae > Sylvia > Sylvia atricapilla. Next base: position 15,099,855 of record NC_089143.1, on the reverse strand, counting down.
CCTCTCTCACCAATATGGTGTCACTGTGCTTGCTAATCATAATATGATTATTCAAGACCAGCAATGTAAGTCTGTGTTTATTCCCTTAATACAGAGAGCTGTTATCCAGCATGGGTTTTTTATCTAAAAATGATTTTAAATTTTTTCATTCTCCTGACATAACTGAAATGGTTATGTTACGGGGAAGATTAAAATATGTTACTCTGTTTGTAAAAAATAAAACCCATACACAAACTCAAAATATAAATATTGCCTTACTAGGGAAAAGACATTTATGGTCATGTTTGCATAGTCCAAACACCAACTCATCAGTAATTTGAAATCATTACCAACCTTTAGTTTGTACAATGGAGTAAGTAAAAATGTTAATTTAAATATCTTTCCACACAGAAAAACTCTACTGACATCAGCATATTACCGAAACAAATTTTCTTACATCAACTCACATCTTCCCCTAATTCTGTAGCATAGCTCTTGGGAGTTGCTACAAGGCCTGTGTAAACTGAAAATCTAAATAACATTATGACGGCTGTTACAGAACTAATTTATAATCTAATACCCTAGCTGAATTTAATATCCTACTTATTTATTCAAGCAAAATATCTGGAAAAGATATGTCACATCATAATGCAGTTTTTATGAAAATGGAAAAAAATAAAGAGGAACTTTAAGTACGCATAATAACAATCAGTAGGGACAGGTACAAGCAAGAACTGTTGCCTGCCCATCACATGAACAAAAGGTACAGTGCCTTAGTAATTGGACTGTTTGTTTCAGAATTCAATTACTACCAAATCTAGTATTTTACATTAGATGTGCAAGCTGAAAATGCTTCTTGTATTAACGCTATTAGTTCCACAGTACAGCAGCATGTAACTGGTGGACAAACTGCCGCCTCCTCATCAGCCACCTTTAACAGCTCCTTTTTTTTAACTGAAGAATTGAGCTTTACAGCAGCATTTCTCAATATGCCATTTTATTATAAGCACAGTCATACATGTATCGTAACTTTCAACTTAATGAAAACAGACTGCATCAGTGAATATAAAATTTACCTCTTAATTTGCCTTTTCTAAGACCTTCCAAGTGAATACCTCTCTCAAATATAGTTTTGTAAAAATATTTAGGAACACAGCAGGAGAGAAAACAAATAGGCTAAAATCATTCACAAAACATTTTGCTATTGAAGTGTCATTGCTGGATAAGCCCTGTTAGCTATTCTGGCAGAAAGAGCAGTTAATAAAAACTTAGTAGACCTGAATAGCATATTTATATGGCAGAGCTCAATGCCCAGAAAAAGGACAGCATCCATTCTTAGTGAACTTACTACCCACTGTGCAGGCCTGCATAAATCATCTTACAACAAATGCATAACCTTGCTGCTTAACTTGAGCTGTGCTGCAGTCCAGGCTTCCAGTCTCCACCTGGCATTCAGCAGACCAGAGACAGACACTGACCATCATGCTCTGGTGACTGCTGGGGGCATCAGCAGCACACACCACAAGAAAAAATAAAGATATATATGTAGAAGAAACCATATATATGTTGATTTAACCTTCTTCAGTACTTAAATTCCTTCATTTAGATACACAGTTTATTCTAGGCGAGAAGTTGTACTGAGGCTACTATAGAAATGTCATTACCTTATTCACACAATTTGTTTCTGTGTGCTTAGGTACACTCAATCATAGAGTAGGTGAAATTCACCTACTTGGAAATCCAGGACACAAAGACAGAAACTGGTCAACTCTGCTACCCTTGATGGTGTCACTGTGTTGGAGGGCACAGGATATGCCTGGTTGAATTTAACAATCACGCCTCTCTTGCAATAGTATTTATTCAGTAAAAACTCTCAAAAGAAGATGAAAGGCTGCTGTCCAAGACAAGTCACAGAGTGACAATTAGATAATTCCTCTTCACTTTTCTCCAAAAGCCTGTAGTTCCTTATCAGAAACAGATACTCCACAGAACTACTGATTAGAGATGCTACATGCTACTCCCTATGAATATGTTCCTAAAGTTTCTCTTAAAAACTAGCTTATTGTTATCTTCCTTCATGAGGTCAAAGGCTTGTCAAGTACGTGCCCTCCTGTGATGTTCCCTCACACCCTCCACCAGCCCCCCGAAAGGCACAGGATTGGCAAGCCTGTGCTGCTGCCTCCTTGAAGCCAGCCCCAATGGCAGTAGGAGCTCCCCTCTGCTGTTCCTGTGCTCACATACCCTGCAGCAGGTTTTGTTTTAGCTAAGAAAAGAAACAGGAGGCCAAAGAGCCTGGTCTCCAGGATCACAGCAACCACGCAATGGAGGCATGGGCAAGGGTGCAAAGAAGTGCAACAGCCACCAGCACTGCTCTTCTCTAATTCATTATCCCAGAGGACTGTTCCCTGAGAAGAGCTGGACTCTGACAGCCCCATTCTCTTCCCACATCTTCTGTACTGCTTCAGAGACAGCATGGCAAGAAAGAAAAGTTTGTCTAAGTACAGCCAGGAAAGTGGCAGAGCACTGACAAGTACAGGTGTTCCACTCCCATCTCTCAGTGAGATGAGGTTGCAGCAGGAGCCATTAGTGGACTACTCAAGAATGTTTCTAGATATCTCGGTATCTTCTGTGCTTTACTTAGTTTAAAAAGATTTATTCAAGGGGAAAAGAAAACCTGTAACAAAACATAAGAGATTTACTTCCCTTATACTTACTAAAAAGAAATATTATGCATGGGCTCCATTTGAGTCCAATTAGTTATAACAGACTTGATGTAAAATCTTCTTCCCTCAGCTTCATAAAAATAATGCTCAGGTTACTTGACATCCTAGAGAAGTGACAAACATATCTAGGAAAATGGGGGTAAAAGCGGAGGGTGGGGAAAGCCTTTTTTTGTTTGTGTTTCTTTACCATATTTTTGCTCTTTGCATTTCTGAAGCCTACCAGGGCCGAAGCAGTCCCCAGAACATTTTAAATAATTACATGGGGAATCCCCATAGGCCATCTTTAGGCAACTTTAACTTCCTTTTTTTTTTTACCAGGGGTACAGCACAGGAGGGACTCATAAAATGGAAGATCTTCAGCTCTGGGTCCTTCAGGCAAGCAATAAACTTCCCCCGGCCATGCAAAGCACGAAAGGCTCCTCTTCTTTCTTTCAACAAAAGGCTAAAACCTGTCTGCATTTTTCTTCACTGATCCTTCACTAGGGCAAATTATTTTGGACAGCAGCATGGCCAGCTGCTCTTAATTATAAATCAGGTCTCCAGCATATGTGCACAGCACATGGGGCCACTCCAACAGTCAGGGAGATAAAGGTGTAGAGGCGAGCCAGCCCCCCCAGGAGCAAACATTGGAGTACCAGTTGAAGGGGTGCGGCTTTGAATCCACAAAGCCAGTCCTCAATGAGTTCAGCTCCTTCCCACAGGGAATGCTCCCGTATTTATTGCTGCTGGAGGAGATAGGGCTCAAAACCTTCACTGGCTTACCATTTCCTTGCCAGATTTTTCTCATTTGATTTTAAGACATTCATTAACAGCCAGATTTATGGGGGGGTTTCTTTTAAGTAAAAACAAACAGGCAAATACGGCCCAAGGACCAAATGCATCCCATGAAGTTCTACACTACGGCCTGAGGCCACTCTCTCCTACTCTCTCTCAACTCTTTCAAATATTTAAGGATTGCAGAAAGGCAGGAGCCTCAGGAGAACATCTTGCCCAACATACCAATCACAGCGTTATTTCAGTGGAGAAATATCTGGTAATAACAGAGTCCAGGTTTTTCATCAATGGGTGCCTCAAGCACTAATACTCATGGTTCAGACTCCAATCAATCAGACTGATTTACACTAAGTGGTGCTGAGGGCCAAGGAACTCCCACCGAAGGGGAGTTGATTTTGCCTCAAAATCTTACCAGATCTTTAGATTTTCAGATGTGGACTTACAAAATAATTTAGTCAATGAGTTTGAGTTCACAGCTTAAATCACATACTTCTATTTTACTGGCCTTATGAATGTTTTCTCTCCGTTTTACTTTTCTTACCCCCCCCCAAAGGCTGATAAGTTTAAATGAAGAAGATTTTGATGCAGTCCACTGCACTCTGGTACACCTGCGTCCAAGTTCCAAATATTAAAAGGTATGCTTGTTATCCTTTTTATATCCTGGGGGTTTTTTTCATCCTTTAGCCTTAGAAGGAGACATGAATGAAAACTTGAGTCATGCTCCTTTTCGTTAGCAACATGGCACCACGCAATCCCTCCAGTCAAAAATGCAGCATCCATTTAGTTGCGGAACAAAATAAAGGAGACTGCAGCAAAGAAAAGAGTGTAAGACAGAGGAGGAAAGAGCCAAAGGAAAAGGGCATTGAACAACACAGCATGGAGAAAGGATGCAATATTCTTAATTTGTAATAAGAATCCACAGCTAAATGGCAAGCAGAAAGCACTGGCTACTGCAGCTGAGGCTGTAGCTTGGTAAGCAGTGTGTTCTCTCCGTATGTTCAGCAAGCACCAACCTAAGCCATCTGCTTCTTGTGTCTGTGGTAAAAGCAGCCAAAACATACCTGATTTCTCACACTTGCTCCAAATGGAAAACACCTACAAAGAAAATAAAGCTCTCTTCCTCGGTAGACACAAACCTCTGGAGAGCGTGTGTCTGTGCTTGTGTCTTGGGTGGGGGAAAACAGTTCATCCCCCTGCATTGCATAACGTGCCAGAAAAATGTATGACATCTTCTAATAACTACAGGGCAGATTTTTCAAGTCAGGCATGTGCAATTGGGCTAGCCTAACTTAGGCATGCAAATAGCAGATGTGCATGCAGAGATACCTGACCTGCGCACACACACACAGATAATTCGTATTTCACAGCACTGACAGTACTGGGGCACAGGTTTATCTCCAGAAGTTCACTCTCACTTGTGGAATTCTGCATCCTGATAGGAAGGAAAACATGTTCATTTCTGTTACTCAGCTACTATTCAAGTATTCAGATGGAATTCAAAGCAGTCACCTAGAGCAAAAAATGACCCAATGTTTCATAAAAAGTAGGAGTAATGTAAGGTAAGAAAAAGATTTTAATCAATCTCTACTCATTATATTAGCAGCACTGCTGTTTATATAATAACATTGTACCTAAAAACAGGCTCAAGAATTATTATTTTTAGTATTTGAGAATTAGATCACAATAGAGGGCAATTTAAGTGGTGCACTGAGTGCTTTATGAACATGCAGTGACAAGTAAGATCGCTGTACATGGGCAAATATGAAAAGTGAAATAAAAGAGCCAGGAAATAACAGAACTGAGAAGCACAGTTGTATAAGCGGTAGATGGATCTTACATCTTTTGTCCTGTGATGGTTTGGCTGCCATTGGCTGATCTCACCAGAAACTGAGGAAAGCAAATAATGGAAAAAAGAAATGAAAGTATCCTCAAAGCTGCAGAGAAAGGAGTAACAGATTCAGGCTCTGACCTGACAAAGTCATGGAGCCAATGTCCTTTTGAAAATCCTAATATAGAAATCTAAAGATGTGACCTGATTTCAAAAAGTACTGAACACTCAGAAGATCCCATTGACTTCAGTATAAGAAACTGCAAGAGCACAGCATATCCTTTCAATTGCTAGTAATTCCATGAAACATGCTTGTCACCTACAAGATCAGTGGGATGGGTAGGTGCTAAGTATCTCACAAGATCAAGCTTATCTGGTTAGGAAATAAACCACTCGCTACATGATATACCCTCTGTTTCTTAAATATGGGTTCAAAACAAAACCAAAATCACAATTTCTGCTCAATGAATGGTACTGACTTGTGAAGCTTTAACAATACTTAATATATGAGTAATCAATACTGTTACACACATAAAATGCATCTTTTAAACTCTTCACAGTAAATTTAATTCGTACACTTTTATTGTCTGAACATTTTTCAAGATTTTCCTTCATTAGTACTGTAGGCTGTTCTGAATGTCAAGACTGCACAGCTCAGGTCAAGAGTTTTGGAACAGATAAACAAATGAGCAAATCCAATTTGATTAAAAATAGAAAATTATTTTTTTCCCTAAAGGAGAACAAATGTGGGCTCCTCTCAGAATGACAAATATTTTCTATAAGGATCCAAGTCCATCCTTACTCTTTTTTGGAATCTGTATATTTATATCATTTAAAACAAGCATGCTGGTATATTCATGTTAGCCAATGGTTGTTGTTCTCAAGGAGAAGAAATCCATCATCCACTATGGAATCAGCCTTTTCTATTAAGCTGACACCAGACTGTTACTGAACTGCCCTGTTCTATAAAACTTTTTTCACTTCATACCACTGATTTGCTACAGAAAGGACTCCTGCTTCTGTCTTAACTCAGCCTTCTGGTGTTGGGCTTCAATTAAAATTTTATAATAAACATACTGCTTATTTTAAATGCCACAAATACTTCATTTAAAAAAATTAACAGCATTATACTATAATCTGGAACACTGTTCTTCATAGTTATGCGTTTAACAGTGTAATACTGTACACTGCTACATGTACAGAAACACATACCCACACACAGCAGAGCAAGTTAAAATTGAAAGGTTAATACCAGAAGTTGTTCTGTGTAATCAAACCTCAACATATCTCAGCTTATTTTTTTTTCCTAATATGGGTTCCGAAAGCAGAATATGTTTCTGTGTTTGACTTTATCTTTTTTTTTTTTTTGGGGGGGGGGGGGGGGGGGGGGGGGGGGCGGGGGAGGGGCAAACAGTAGCTTTTGCTTTAAAAACACCACTCCTTACCTATGCCTTAACAAACTACAATTTCTGTACAAAGTTCAGAAGAGATAGGTTTACAACTGAAGCTCCTGAAAATTAGGGATTTTACATGAGCCAGTGATCCTTCTTTCACCACCAGATCAGTTATATAAGTTTCCCGTAAGCTGTTCTTACTGGCTATGCACCTGTGGAACTACCTGAAGAGAGCATACATAACCAAAAATAGGACCAAAGAGCATAGGCAGCAGCTGACCACCCCACTGGTGCCTGACCTCCACTGCAGGTCTGCCTTTTGGATCCCTACACTTTAGAGAAAGAAAAGGGATGCAGCAAGGAACGAAATGAGAGAGCCAAGGGAAACTGATGATCAGGTGCTACCTATAAAGGACGAAAGCAGACTGGGAGCAGAGACACTACACTGCTGATAGAAATGTAGTTCAGCTGCCTGTCAACAGGCTTTTTTTTGCTCTGCCTGTCTCCCTAAATAAAAAGAGCAGTTATCGTATCACAAATAACACTCTGCTACCGCAGTCAATCTTAAGATGGAAGGGCCACATCCATTCATCAGCACACAGAAGCCAGAGAAAACAAACAGGTGAATCTGAAGCTCCTAAACACTGACCCTCACCAGACTAATTTCCAATAGTCATACAAATTCTATTTTACTCAATGAGAAAATACCACAGGGCTGCTATGGTTTACTTTACAACCACCTGGTAGCAGTGTTACTGAATGTCCATTTTGCATTAATCTCAAACAACCACAGCTATGATTGTTGCTTCAGCCAGGAATATTGGATAGGCAACACCTGCACTTGTGACATGAGGATGTAAAAGCATATGTGGAGCTTCCTGATGGCCACCACCATTCATCCTGCATTACCAGGCTTCATTCCAGCCACAACAACCAACATGGGCACTTTAGGATTACTGGCCACTCTACTAGTTTCAAAAGAACAATTCAGTTCTAATAACTTCTTATTTATTCTTTTAAATGGGAATTTTTATACATTTTAATGCCTCTCCCTTATTTTTGGTCAGTTCCTAGATCCCTTTATAGACAAACATTTTAACCTTAAGGTAATGCTTAGTGGAAAGAGCATTTACCATTCTTTTGCCATCTCTTCTAATCTACCAACACATAGGATATACATTATTCAATGCAGTATTTGCTGGCACAATAATCTCCATAATTTCTAAGAATTTGAGAGAGATCCGCTCTGGAGACTGAGTATTTAAGCATTTCTTAATATCAAGTCTTGAAATACAGACACAACTACTGAATGTCAGTACAAAGCTTTTTTTTCATTCAAACAAATGCAACTTTCTGTCAAATTTCACCTTTAATAATGTTTAGGAATAATTTCCATATTTTCAGATAAACTTACCTAATTAAGTTAAGGTGGTTCTGCTTGCCAGCATCAAACAGTGACACAGGTATTTATCTGAGAGCTGCCTCACATACACTAATGAATGAAACCCTTTTCACCATTTTGTTTTGCTATTAGGTGTTTTCAAACAAGAGATGCATTTGTAGCCAAACACTTGTCCTCAGCTCTTTGATACAAGCCACCCCTCACATAAAGGTTGGCAAACTGACATATCTCCTGCAAATTTAAAACTGCTGTCACTTGCAGAAAAAAGATTGAAAATTGTTCCTTTTACACACTTTTCAAAGCAGCTGGTGAATGACATGCAGTGTACTCTCTCCTGCTATATGGAATCACAGAATTATGAGCATAACAATTAGCCAGAAACATATATTTGTTCTCTTTTTCCATTATTCTGTAAGCAGAATAGTGTCTCCAAAATTTTCATTAGCATTATCAGCTGCAAATGATGATACACTGTCAAAGTTTAAACCACATTATTCTAGTATACTTTTTCTTTTTCCCAGTATTCTTCTCTTGTTTGTATTCCTCTACTGAAAAACAACTATACTGAATTATATAGTAAAAAAAGCTATCAGGAATATTTTGCCATTTCCACAGTTTCAGGCACTAGCAGTCTCAAACAAAAATACATACCTTCAGCCAAATCTTTGCTTTCCCAACTGAAAGCAAAGTGATTGCTGGCAATACTTACAGCTTCTGTCCTATCAAGACGTGTCACTGTAATCATAGGTGAGGTCTGGCAAACAATATTGCATGCTGTTTTAAGGAGAAGTTTTACATACCTAAACTAACTTCCCTGTACTTTAATTATGAGAGTCTCTTCTAGCATCACAACAGATGCAGGTATGTAACCTAAAAAAATGTATCATCTTTTAAAAATAAAAATTACTAGGCTCAGACACTGGCCCCTGCTCTACCAAATTCCTTGCAGAGCCAATAAACTCCCTATTGTGCCTTGTATAGAGTTAAGCTTACAGAAAGCAAACTCTTAAAGACAGAACCTGAAATACGTATCAACCCTAGATGCAGTTTTTAGCAGTTTAAAGCTATTACAGAAACACTCTCCAATTTGCAATTTCAGCAGAAAATTAAGGACATTTTGGTATATGTATTTGATACGGGAATTGGTAAATAAAGTATTTCAAAAGCACTGCAGACATGTAAATAGGGCTGTTGGGATCGAATACATAAGATTTGGTTTTTAAACCATCAGAAAGTTCACTAAAAGAAAAGACACTGAAAAAAGAGTTTGAAAACAGCAGCTTAGAATTCCATGCAATTACATTACTCCCCTAACACTTCCCCAATTTATTTCCATTTCTCCAAACAAATTCTCTAGTTTTCAAAACTGTCTAGCTGGAGTACTCACAGTGTTGTTCTCAAACGAGCTTTTTGTTTGTTTGTGGCATGTGTTGTGGGTTTTTTGAAGACTCTTCCTTTCCTTGTTCCTCATTTCTGCTCTGAAACTCTTGCTGATCTGGATCCAACACCTGTAGAGCACCAGTTTTCCTTTCCAGTCTGAGCACAGTTAAGTGAAGTCTCTCTCTAGAAACCTCTTTGTAGCTCAGCACAGCACATCAAAACTGGAGCTGGAATCCACCACTACTTTTATGCTGCTGAGCTTACAATAAAAATTGCAGAGAACAAAAGTAATGCATGTAGAAACTTCAGACCCTGTCAGAAGACGGCTTACTACTTTGTTTCAAAGCAAAACTGCACACAGTACTCACTGAAACCTCTGCAATAAAATGCATTTATATGTACAAGCACTTAATACTAACAACGTGTGTAGTAAACCATTCCACAAATTTTCTTCATTTCATGCACATCCCTATGTACCTTACAAATGGAAAGGCAGGGGTTTTAATAGGCAAGGACTCAAACAGGAATCTCTATCACCAATTTTTTCCAGTAAGTAAGCTAAAGCACTTCTAGGAAAACATAAAAGCACAACTTTTGGACAACTGCATGTTTATACAGAAACCATGACTCAACTCCCCTGTAATGAGCAGAGACATCTTCAGCTAGATTAGGTTGTTCAGAGCCTCATCCAACCTTACCTGGAGTGTTTCCAGACTTGGGATCATCCCTCTCAGCAAACCATTCCAGTGTTTTGCCACACTCACTGTAAGAAATACCTTCCTTACATTTAATCTACCCTCTTTTAACCAAAACTCATTATCCCCTGCCGTTTCACAGGGAAGATGAGGGGAGCTGGGAGGACAGGAGCCTCCTCTGTGGTAGACAGGAATAAAACAGGAAGGACAGAGCAAATCCATTCCAACCTCTGAGTTTATTCTTCTCTACTTCAGTTTCAGTTTACCCTATTTGATTTGTGAGATGGGTCAGGAGGGAGATATAACATAAGGAGACAGACAAATAAGAGGATCACAAGAGCTGAGCCTCCCCCCAGCCACACTGGGATATATATCCCTCATCTGAGGACTTGGCATCATCTCACATGAGCTCATCTGCAGCCCAGTTCATCTGACTCCTAACAACCCTATCACTGACAGCTGTATATTGTAAAGAAGACAAAAGTGAAAGGAATGGGTATTTTAACTGGTGGGCCCCATTTGCCTCTGCATCAGGAGTACATGTCTAAAATGCAGCAGATTCCACACATCTGCTAGAAGGAGTAATGCACACAAGCCACACCAATTGCATAATCAAAAGGAGTCCTTCCACCTCTGATTTTACAGCCTACTCACAAGACTAAGCACAAAAATCCTGCTAAAAACATCCTGTGGATTTGCACCGTCACTAGGAACAACATGTCCACAGAGCAATGAGCAGATTAAGTTCATCCATGTGTAGGGTTGTTTTCCCACTATGGTGGATACACTACAGATACCAGTCTAAATTTAATATGTAAACCAGATATAATTTGAAACTTCATTAATGCCATTCAACCCATGTCACTGATTGAGCCACTTTCACCATGATTACTTCCCTGAAAACCCAGCACACAAGAGAACACTCAGCAGAGAGCCAGGAACATGGGCAAAAAAAGGGAGCTCAGCACTCTCCAGAAAGATCTTGAGCCAACAGGTTTCCAGTGCTATCCATCCTACTGGCAAGAACTCCTCAGAGATGTCTGTGTACACCACATACCCTTCTCTCCAGCTAAACAGCAATTATCACAGTCAGGGAAATGAAGGCCTATGCCTTCACTGCTTGATGTGCAAAATACACAAAGTGTATGTGCTAACTTTACCTATTTTATATATATTAAATTTTACTTGAAATGGATACATCTCGGGATAAAACCATACCAGCAGTGAGTACATGGATTTAGGAACAGGCTTCTGTTTCTGATGTCCTGCACAAGACATTGCCCTTCAAAACAGCAACAATTACAAGTTGTCCCTCCTTGACAACTGCAATATAAAAATAAAACTATTAACACACTGACAAGTCAAATTGCACAGTGATTAATAAATACCTAGATAAATATGTTAATTCCAGTAGGATGCTTCCCTCCTCTCACCATTCTGAGATGATGAAGAAAGAGGTAAGTAAGGAATCTCCCCAGGCTTTTCCTACACCATACTTCCTACAGCTTCTACCATTAATCTCTGCTCAAAACTAAGTGATTCCAGCTTTTTATTTCTCTCTATTGAAAGCTTTACCACAGATCTAGTTACTTCTAAGACATATTTTCATTTCTTCGACACAGCTATTTTGAAGCATACATTTATGCTTAAAAGTTCTAGTTTACACAACCATCAACAGAGACAGTGCAGTTCCAGGAGGAATACACCAATTAAATATAAACAACAGACAAGACAGCATTTGTACACCCTCTATTTCCTTCTCACATAGGGTATCACTGTGTATTTCACACACAAAATTTTCCACATAAAGCCTACTTTCCACAAAAAGTCTACTTTCCACATAAAGCCTACTCACCCTTCCAGAAAAAGACTGCTTACTTCAGAAAATGCTCTGTAAATTACTTTATGTTTCAGCTATTAACAAAATCGGCAGAAATTCTCTTCCAGACTGGATGATCAGAACATGGCATGTAGGAGAGGTCAATAAAAGTCAGCACACAGTCATAATTTAGGGTTAAAAAAGAACAAATATGGAAAAACCTTGCTGCCATGGACTGCTGAGAATCTGCAGATCTGGAAAGAAATGACAGTCCTCTAAACCTTCAAAGTTTAGAAATTCCATTTTGCATTAAATTAAATGTTTTCAGTACGAAACATTAAGCTTTTTCGTCTCACCCATATAGCAGGCACACTATACCACTGAAAATATATGGGCTCATGAGTTAATTATCAACTCTACTTGATAACTAGTGATACAGCAGACTCCCTGATGTATGCATGCACACACACACTACATACACACATACATATGTGTACCCCTGTATGCATACATGTATTGTTGCATATGTAAAGAAGTCTGCATGGAAATACCCACTGAATTCTCCACTCTAGGTCTCATTAAAATATTTAGCCATTACAGGCTTGGATATCTATCACTTCAAACTGCATATTTACACATTAAATAGTACAATTACAAATGGTTTATTAAGTAATTGTTCATTAGTAAATCTTTAACCAGGAGACTTCTGAAATTAAAACTCCTTTAAGCCAACCAATGGACAAGGATGAAATCTGTGGTTTATGAGTACTGCAAAGCAGCTCAAGGCTGCTCTGAAAATAAGACCCATTTCATGTTTCTTATTGAAATGGTTTTTGTTTATATTCAATGCGGCAAGTCCTATGCTCAGATTAATTCAGTTTTTGTCAATTTAGGCTATCTTTTGCACTGTTGTTATTTATGATTTCATCTATTTATTGAATAAATAAACTCAAGTTCTACGAAGCTCATATCAGAAATCACTGAGGTTTTAATGAAGTACACTTTGAAAATATATACTCTTTTGTTTGAAACAAAATTAAAAAACCTAAAGGCAGGAGCTATAGAACGTACTGCTTTTCTATTCTCAGGAACTACCTCTGGATTTTCAAAAATTCGTATCCATTTTCTGTGGTTTTCATGCACACAATCGCTTAAAATAATCCAAATGAAACAGTCCTTCTTGATAACATGTTACTGGTACACAGAAGCTCTACTCAGTTTCCATTTTAGCAACCACAGTACCATGTTTCTATTTTCTCTTCCTGAATCAACTTAAGACTCAAGACTCATAAAAACCTGACTTCTTAATTTATTCATCAGCTCAAAGAAAAAAAGCTGGTGGTAAAATAATTAATAGTTGTTACATCTGATCCACTATAAAATCTTGACTTCATGGGCACATAAGACTTGAACATACCAAAAATATTATCTGAATCATATCCCTTCCCAAATGCTGTAATAGGACAGTGCACAACTGCTTTAAAACTTGCAAGCTTAAAATAGTGTACCAACACTGGCAGTAGAAGCTCTTAACCCAATGTGAGTGGTTAGTGTCCTGCTTCTGGCCCCTCTGGAAAGCAGGCTGGGTGAGTGGAGGCTGTGCTGTTGACAGCCACCTTCTTCTCTTGAAGAAGCACCACCTTGTACCATCAGGGATCAAACACTTCATTTTGACTGTTCTTCTGCATTTACTAGAAAACAAGTTCCTCCACGTTTTCCTGCTTTGTAACACTCACCTTACATTTCTTCAGAAATGCACTAACAATTGTTCAAGTTGCAAGGCAAGTAAATGGTGACCAGGGCTTGACAGCAAAGGTTTCATCATGACAAAGAAACGACAACTGCCTCTCCAAAAAAATGTTTCTCCTTCAGTGCAGCCAGATTTAGAAGAACCAGTAAGAATGGGGAGACATTGGCTTCAAAGGAAAATAAATTCCTTTGCATGAAAAAGATGCCTAATCATTCAGGGGTAAACAGAACTCTAAATAAAAAGCATCAGGGAAATTGCAGCATAAGGCATATAATAAGAACCAAGTTGTTACCTACTACTTTTAACATTAATGATGAAGCAATGACTTTGATGTTATTGGTAAGGCTGGAAAAGACCATTAGGAAATGTTAAGGTAGGAAAAGATCACTGAGTCTGGTAGCCCAGCACCACTGTGTTCTCCCCTATACAGTATTCCCAGTGTCACATCCACATACCTTTAGAACACTTCCAGAGACAGTGAATCCATCACTTCCCTGGACATCCTGTTCCAATGCCCAACCACCCCTTTCAGTGAAGAAAATTTTCCTAATATCCAATCTTGGCCCCCTCTGGTGCAATTTCAGCGGTTTTCTTCTTGTCCTAATTCTTGTTACCTGGGAGAAAAGATGACCCTCTCCTCACTACCACCTCCTTTCATGTCATCATAGAGAGAGAGATAAGGTCCCTCCTGAACCTCCTTTTCTCCAGGCTAAACCATGCCAGCTCCCTCAGCTGCTCCTTGTAGGACTTGCACTCCAGACCTTTCACCAGCTTTGTTGCCCTCCTCTGGACTCCAGCACCTCAGTGTCCTTCCTGCTGTGAGGACCCAGAGCTGAACACAGGATCTGAGGTATGGCCTCACCAGTGCTGAGTACACAGGGACGATCACCAGACAAAACCAGAACTGTGTCAGGCCATTGTTTCAGTCAGAGACAGAACAAACTCAGATGAACTCACCACCACTCTCTGGGCCCACCCATCCAGCCAGTTTTCTACCAGCAAATAGTGCACCCATCTAAGCCATAAGCAGCTGATTTCCCCAGGAGAATGCAGTGCAAAATTATGTCAAGACTTGAAGTCCAGCCAGACAACATCCACAGCCTTTCTCTTACCCATTACAGGGTCGCCCTGTAACAGAGGGAGACCAGGTTGGTCAAGCAGAACTTGTTTTTCACAAACTCATGTTGGCCAGGCTGATCCTGGGGCTGTCCTCCAGGTGTTGAGTGACAGCACTTACCATACAAAGTAAGCAAGATACATATCATGAAAATAAATGGCAAAAGAAACATATGAAGAATATAACTGTAATGTTATGGCTAGGAACAGCATTCTGGCTGAAAGGTAAGAAAGTTATTTTGAGGTGGGCAAGAAAAGGGAGACATAGCTCACAGAAATTAGCTGCCGCAGAGTGTCTAAATGGAAGAATTATCAATCCAGATCATGATGTGGCAGTTTCTAATGAGAAAGGCAGGATGCAAAAATAACATCTCAGTACAACTATTAAGCTGGAATAGATGCTGTTTACTGTATTAATGTTGCCTTTACGGGTGTAAAAAAACAAAACCAGAATTGTAATAGGCCATCGTGCTCCCATCTTTTCAATTACAGAGATAGAACAATCTCAGATTCCAAAGCTAACTACAAATCAAAATTGTGTTATGTTATCTACTGAGACACAAATGGAAAATAAATACTGTTAACTGTCACTTTCCATTAGGTAACAGAAATTCAATTACATTTCAAACAAGACTCCATGTCAACAGAATAAATCTGTTTCATAAATGAGCAGGTAACCATTTTTTATTCTAACTTCCCAAAGGGAAAAGATCAATTTTAATCACAATTGTTCGTTTTTTCCCATATTAATGTTTTGAACCAGAGTACAACATCTGATCTAATAAATACCATTGTACAGCACTGAGGTTTAGGGAAAAGGAGGAAGAAGAGGTGTTATAAAGAATTATGAAATTCATCTGCTGATACTTTCTGCTGTTTTGGCAGTGAAGGCAGATGCTGCCCAACTCACCTACGGATCACACCTTTCCCAGCCTTCTGGTTGCATCAGAAGTTCAGAAACCCAAGCAAGCATCACTACCTACTGCAACCAGCAAGAGTTTGTAACAGTGTACCAGCCACCATAAAAAGCAATGAGTTTTATCAGGATGATTGCATTTCAAGAAATTGAGGCAAGTAGTAAAGAAGCTTTTTGGAAAGAAAGGGCCCCACTTTCAGATATGAACAAAAATATATGTAGGTGGGATGAATTTCTTCAGAAATAGAGGCCTTTTGTAGATTCAAGAGTACCTTCTCATCTGAGACACCACCAGGGTGGGGACAGGGAAATGAAGAAATCTGAAACTGGCACCTGTATTTGAAATTCCTTTGTAAATCCTTATACTAGATCTTGGAAATATCCCATTTTACTTGCATGAGAGCCCCAGTTTGTCAGAAGCCTGCCCTGAAGCACAGCAGGAGGCAGATTCGTCATCGGAGTCTTGAGCACCAGACCGTATCTCTTTTCTAAACACAAGAGGCTAAAAAAACTGGCTTGATATAAAGAGCAAGAGCACTGTGACTTCAAATTCACATCTTGTGCTCCCCACGTCGACAGGAAGAACGAAGTCCTCATTGCTTGATGTGAGAAAATCCTGGCCCTGCACCCCCCTTTGATTGGGAAGGGAAGCCAGAACTGCAATTCAAATGTGTTTGGCAGCCGTGGGTGCCCACAAACAGTATCAGTCTCAACAGAGACAATGAACATCCTCAGCTACACCACTGCCAACTGGCTAAGTGGCACATTAGGTTAAAGAGAGAACAAAAATACTCTCAATGCCATAAACTTATTTCTTTCTATGAAAACCCATTGTGGAGCTCACAGAAGTCACAAAACATGTGCTTCTTGTAACACAGTGGAACTAGCTCGGGAAGTAAGATTTCGCCATTAAGCAGCAGTGGTCAAAATGTAATTAAAGTGGATCCCTCTCGGAGTCATCACATCAACAGACATTGCATTAAATTTGACATATGAGAGGGGCTTTTTTTTTTCCTAAATGAGAAAATTAGGTAAAGCCTAAAGGGGACAGTTAGGAAACTAAAATCCATAGAAATCTACTAAAAAGTATCTTACTAGAGTCGCTGGACACTTTTATATAATATACATATATTTAAATATATATATTTATACATATATGATTATATAACATAAAAAGTCAAGAACAAATTAGTATGGCTAAATAATAAAACACTCAAATAAAGCCAAACAAAACCAAACAACAGAAAACACAAAGAACAACAACAACAAAAAAAACCCACTCCCCCCCAAGAAAAACCTAAAGAGAAGAAAAGGAATAGACAAACCCAAACATCATCATATTGAGTTTAAAAACAGATTACAAGGGTGAACAGAGTCCCCAGAACAGTCAATTACATCATTATAAGTAAGGTTCTGGAAGTACAGCTTCCAGCAGGACCACTGTTCCTATTAAGCCATGTGAGCATCAACAGCTGGGTTAAACAAAGCAATGGGCCAGGAAGCTAAAATTTTTCTTGAAATCACTATCCATCACAATTAATAATACCTGGAATGGACAACTCTCCATCACATTGCCGTTGTCAGAGACAGGATGATTAAAGAGGATGAAATTTGACAAATTCTACTGTCGACTCCATTCAGGACCAAGAGCCTCCTTCAGTTTCAAACCTGTTTGCAAATTTGACCCCACTTATAGCCCATCTGTCATCATATGACTCTCACAGCAGAAAGAGAGACAGTATTTGAAGGTCAAGCAGAAGAAAGAGATCCTATTTTGAATGTTCCAATATCATGTGCTCCACAGACTGCATGAAGTTTGAATTAGTATTTTTATCATTTCTAAGAATTTAAGAGCAGCTGGGCTGGTTCAGAACCAGGCCGAGCTCTCACCTGTTTTCAACTGTGTCCTCAGTGTCCAGTCTCTGAAAGGAGGTAGCATCATATATTCATGCCCATTTCTGGCTTCTTCAAAGTCCTTGCCTCACCTTGGCTATTTCTAGTTGATGGAATAGTCTGTTCTTGATGCTGTTTGCCTATTTTGTTACTCTCAACAGATCTCTCTTCCAATTACTTGCTCCGTATAACCTTGAACCATCAATAAACCTTTTGTGCCCAAGAACTCGTCAGGTTTTCACAATACACATTCCCTAAACGGTATCTTAAGCTTAGCAGTTTCCAACCCCAAAGGTGGGCTGTAAAACACTGCACAAGTTCTGAAAGAAGCAAAGACCAAGAGAGTAGAGCTAACACAACTGCATTATTATATTTCCAGCCTTGAGGATAAAGTGGCTCTCAATACATGTAATTAGAGGCACATAATTTTTACTCGTTAACCAGAAAGAGTATTGGTTATTATCTACAACAGAAGTCATGAGTCACAAAACATACAGAGTGTAACAGAGTTCCTTATCCCACCAGGAGCGCCCTAAGAACCCATCTGTAACCATCTGAGTGAAGAGTGAGCACAGGAACATTGAACAGACTCTCTAGAACCTTCTTCATATTAATTTACTTAGAAAACTTGGACATGCAGTCTGGAAAATCAAATATTCTGGAGTGGGGAAGGTCTCCAAGGGAATTCAGTCCACCTAAGATTATGTTCTGGTCTCAAAGGCAACTTACTTCATTGTGGACACCAGCCCTGGTAGCTACTGTGTGTCTCTGAGACTATTCAGTGTCCACAGTCATTTACAGGTGCATTCCTGTCACGCTCTGAAAGACTAACTAAATAATTGGAAATAGGAACAAGGAGGAAAAAATAACCAGTGCATGAAGAAAGCATGTCCAAACGATCAATACTATGAAAGGCACAGTTATTCATATTTACTAATAACTGAAAGCTGACATGTTATAAGTAATAAGAATGTGAAATCTGCTGACTACAGAGAACTATTTAGGGTAGTCAAGACTACAAAGGATTGTGAGGAACTCCAGAAGGACCTTTAAAAAACTAGGTAATTGGACAACCTGACAGCAGGTGAAATTCACAGTGAAAAAAGTGCAGAGTAGGGTACACTAGAAGGAACAAATTTAAAGCCACTTGTACATACTGATGGGTTCTGAATTAGTTATAACCTCTCAGGAAAAAAGATGCAAGATTCATCACAGGCACTTCAATGAAGACATTTGCTCAATACACATGAGGGGTCAAAAAAAGTGAACAGGATGCCATGATGTATTGAGAAGGGAATACAGAATATGAAAAATATTAATATACTGCCATTTATATTGCTATCACTGCAAATTAATGACATATACTCCCCTTGAATACATTACCTCTATCAAGAAGGACATTAAAAAATAGTCCAAAGGACATCAAGGATAAACACCTTCCTGTATCACAGGAAAAGAGGGTTTCTAAAACAGCTGAAAAACAAAGTTTCCTTGCAGGTCAATTATTCCACTGTCATTCATGTCAGCCTGGATCCTCTGAAGAGGTGCAGAATACCTAACAACAGAAACAAGATACCAGGCCAGGAAGACCTTGACCTTTGTTCACGGAACAGTGCCCATGCTTTTAATTAGAATCTTTAAAAATAACTACCTGTTTTTCAGAGAACACAGCAACAGAGGCAGGTGACTTAGTGACCATGCACACAGGTAAGGCTGAGGTACTCCACGCCTTCTTAGATCCAGTCTTCACCAAAAAGGTCCTGCAGGCCTCAGCACAGGGAGGCAGAGTTGAAGAAGGGGAGACCCAGCAGTGGAAGAGGACTAACTCGGGTATCTCAGGAGAACTCAGCCCACAGGTGTCCATGGGACCTGGCAGCCTGCATCCAAGGCTGCTCACTTGCAAGGGGAGCCTCTGAAAGGAGAAGGACAGGCCCCCAAGAACTGGCAGAAGGCAAATCTGGCACCTGTCTTCAGACATAAGTAGGAACCTCTTGAAATTCAACAAGAACAAAAGCCCTGTCCAGCACTTGGGAAGGAATATACATCACAGGCTGGGCTTCACTGGGAGGCAGGCCAGGGGAAAGGTGTGTATGGAGCTGAAGATGAGCCAGCAGTGTGCACTGGCAGCAAAGGGCAGCATTTTCCTTGGATGTGTGAGCAGGAATGCAGCCAGCAGAGAGAACGGATGACTGCCCTGCACAGTGCTCATCACACCACATCCAGATCACCACAAACCCAACACACAAATAAAAGAAACACATCAATGAACCCAGGCAAATTCCAGCAGAGGGTTTCGAGAAGAGCTGGGGTCTGGAGCGCCAGAAGAGGGGAGAAACTGAAGGAACAAGGCATGTTTTGCCTGGAAAACAGATGGCTTTTGAGGGCACGTTCCAGCAGTCCCCAGCACCTGTGAGGAAGGTCACTGAAGAGATGAAGTTGGGGTCTTTACGGCAGAGCATGATGGCACAGACAACAGTGGGCATAAGGTAAAATAACCTTAGGTTCAGGCAGAATACAGAGTAAAACCTTTCCCTGTAAGGACAGCCCACCAGTGGAATGAGATGGCCTTTAAGGTTGTTTCATTTGTTCAGAGACTTTGAAGATTCAACTGGGTCAGTACCTGAGCAACCTGGTCTGACCTGGCCACACTGTATGAGGCTGGACAAGACATCTCCTGAAGACTCTTTCAGACCAATTTATCCTATGATTCCCTAAGTGTCACCACCTTTGGAAGTGTTCAGAAAGCATGTAGATGTGGCATCCGGAGACTCGGTTTTGTGGTGAATATGGTACTGCTGGGTTAATGGTTGGACTCAATGATCTTAGAGGTCTTTTCCAACTTAAAAGTATTTAAGGATTTTAAGTAGTTCTTTTTTCTGTCATAATTACAACATAGTGAATGAGCTCATTAACAGTATTGAAGTACCTGGAAACCCAAGGAAATTACATTTCTACATGGCACCAAAACCTTATGAATTTCAAACTACAGGAGCAAGCAGATCTCTGGACAGGCTATTTCTCCTCAAGTTTCCATCTGTTCTGTTCCATCTGCTTCAGTTTTATATGGCCCCCATTAACTACAGCATCTCAACATCATCTTTTTTCACTGCATTTCAGAACCATGATTATCTTTACAATGAAGAAATTAGTAAATTTACTTCCATGTGTTACTGCTTGCTTTTCCTCCCTGTTCTTGCTGTGGATCATTAAGTTTTCCATTGTCAAAAGCTTGTACCTTGTATATGTTCACAACAAAGGCTCATTCATAAATCGGAAATTTTGATATATAGTTAAGTAACACTCTAAATCACAAGACACAGAGTAGAAAACCCATGGAATCCAGAAAACTCAAAATTTCATCCACACATTTTCCTTATTTTATTTTAGTCCGATGCACTACTTTCTATTAATGATAGCTTAAAGATGAAATGTCATCTTTAATTTTTGATTTATCACTTTAATGGTTTTCAGCTTTCATCACATACATCATGACACTGAAAAAGAATGCTTTTTAACACATTCTCTTTTTTTAAAAAACGTAGTATTACTAGGAATAAAACACTGTTCCAGAGAGTACCTCAGCAGAACACATTTTGCCCCTATTTACCTTCATTCTTATAATTCATCGACATTCAAAATTCTGAACTTTCCACCCATATCAAACACAATCAAAATTTATGATACAGTTTAAAAAAGGTGGATTTGCTTTGACCTGCAGAAGTAGTGACTCAGCAACAATGAAGCTGTGCAAGTGTTGCTTCCTAGAAACAACACTCTGTTGGAACAAAACTGGCTCTGTTCGCCCACTTTCTTCTCTGCCTTTCCTCCCCTGTCAGAGCAATTCATAAATGAATGAAAACATTTGGCTTACACACCTCTGCATGACCAGTTTGAGACAGGGTCCCAAATCCCCTTAGGCACAAGCTTTATTTTCCAAAACTTTCCAAACTTTTCAGCTTTTATTCTTGAACATTTCTGTTGCCTGTGCTTGACTCAAGAATACTTTAGGATCTGCTTGAATACAAGGGATGTCCTGCACAACCTGTCCTGTCCTCATCTCCATTTCTGTTGCATCACTTCCTAAGAAAATGTCCTCCATTTTGAAAGGCTAAAATAATTACTTACTCCCTTCTCCTTTTTATTAATTTTGTTCATTTTCTTCTCTATGTTTCATTGCTCACTCTTCCTTCAATTTGATTTTTTTTCTTTTCAATTCCCATTCTAAATACTTTTCCAACTTCTCTTTCTTAAAAACATAGGCAATAAGTAATGTAAGAAACAGTGACACACAAAGAAATACCACTCTTTTTTGGGAATTAATATGCCAGGTATCCTGGCAGGTAAAATTCCATTACATTGCAGTTAGCTTACTTAGCAAAGGTTTTCTCAACTGGCTTGAGATCTAAAAACTTTATATTTGCTTTCAGGTTTGGGATTTTAGAAAGAAATTAGATATTGAAAAATATTTCAAGGGTCAGAGAGTTCACTCTGCAAATCAATCTATTTTGGGAACCAAAATCTGACAACAGCTATGGAAAATTTCTAAATGTAAGGGGACACATTGAGGGGAGGAACATTTTCAGCTGAGAGTCAGTAAAATAATAACACTGACAATACAAGAGCAAGAAAGACCAAAAGCAGTACAAAGATGGAAACCAATGTAATCAAACAGGTATCATCAAAGACTGTGAGGAGCAAGACTTTTGAATCTGAGAGCATTAAAAGTCACTTGAACTTTACTTGATTCATCAATCTGCTACTCCTTTTCAATCTGTTTTCCAATACACACCACCACTCTGCAACGATGAGCGCAGCAATTCCTCAAGGATTTGACTGTTCTGATATGTATAACCCCAGGCTAATTTTCTATATGGGTGATACTATTCTTTTCCCAATGGAAATCTAGAGCTAATTTAAAACAAGGAATAATTTATGTTAAGATTACTGAACCCATAGAATACCAAACTTGAAGATCTTAACAATCCTAGTACAAACTGAAGTGCTGCTGAATAAATCAATTAAATGCATAAGCACACAAATATGCTAGATATACACATACATACAGCTTTATGCATACTGATTGTGAGAATGACACATCAAAACTGATTTGAAATTATGAAATCTAGAGTTCATGAAAGATCAAATTTATATCTGTTTATATCTTTATTCAATAATAGATAGCTTCCACAATTTTTAAGGATGACAAATTTAATTAACGAAGGTAAGCAAATAACAGATTTTCACTAACAAAATACATTGGTAAAAAAATGTATCTTCTTCAGCCATTAATTGTTTTTAGGTTAAATATGAAATATTATTTGAAAAATTCTGAGATTGGAAAAGTCAAAAATAACCTTCAAACCTGAGAATGATACAGTCTGTTTGGCCTCGAATACTGTACTTCTATTTTAAGCAATTGTCAAAAAGCCTGTAAGTGATCAAAACCGAGAAAATACTCCAGCACTGAAAAAATTCAGATACTTTATTTTGAAATCTTCTAAGCTAAACATGTCCCTAACTCTTCTGAAACTCTAGATGGATAATAAAGCCCCAGTGTATGGCTTAGCCTTTACGTATGACCTAGTCAACCTCTGGATTAGAAGAAAAGTTGCATCAAAAAAATGTCAGCAAGGGTTAATCAACAATCTCGTGGGATTTACTCATATAAAAAGATACTGACCTTTCTCCAGTTACAGCTGAGGAAAACAGAAATTCAAATCACAATTACCTCTGTCCATTTGGCTTAGTTAAGAGCTAACTAAAGAAGAAACATGATCCATTTAAGCATCCACACACTGAATTTGGTCAAGTCCTGCAACTAGAAGACACAGGAGTGGTTTTGCATAGTACTAATGCCACAAAAGTAAAATATTTTCCTCCAGTTAAGTGGGGGAGAAAATTAATTACAAAACACTTCAAGATTCCAAAACCTGGTTGATATCATAGTCATGACAAGTAGACCTAAAATAGTCAAATCTCCCATCGTAAGGAAGCTGCTGATTGATTTGGGAAGATGAACACTCACTCACATCTTTTCTAAGGGATTTTTGCCATACTCATCAGTTACTTTTCGTTATTACACCTTAAAGATAAATATTCTGTGCATTTCTATCAACTACTATGATTCTGAAAGTTTTACTCTTTTTGATACATTAATTGGCTATCATGAAAAATGGAGCAGAAAATATTATTCATAGAAGTGTTACTCTGCTGTGCATTGCAACTTCAAAGCACTTCACAGGCTTTCCTTACTCTCCACAGCATTCCTGTCAAGCAGATAAATACTGGTTCCCCCTTTCTCAGGCAGGAGAGGAGGAACAAAAGAAATAAAGACCTGAACTGCCAAAGGGTTTCATTAAATGAGCTGTTGCAGCGACCAGTTAACATAGTACCTTCCAGAGAGAGGCTTTAGACAGGTACACAAATCCATCTAGCATTTTATTCGACATCTAAGGTTGTCTCTGCAACTAAGCAAACCATTACTGGCATCTTGGTTTAGGGTAGCTAACAGAATAATATTAACACTTTAAGGCCATCTCGTCCCTAATTCTGAGTAGTGGCCATTATGTCATTTGTTCTGTAGAGCAAAAGATACAAATGACCTCAGACATTCTAGTTAATTATTTCTGCACAAGGAGTCGTATCATGATTGGAAATTATGCAGAACAGATTAAATGGACCACATTTTATTATGGAAGAAAATTACAAGCAAGATTTCCAAAACATGGTTACCTAAAAATAGTCTTCCAATTCCTTACTGAGATGCTGGATTTTCCAAACTGCCAGGTATGCAGAGGTTTTCCAAATTAAACACCAAATAGGAAATTTAGAACTTCTTTCCACCAGTCTCTCCTATATAAAGCTGTCCTAAGTAATGCTGGTGAGGTAAGGAAAACCGGGTTATGGAAACAAAAGATCTCGAAAAATAAGCACTGGCATGAACAATTAATCTGCCTTAAAAAACTTGACTGTAAAGACATTGCTTATATAATTTGGAACGCTGAAAAGCATGAATTTGTGTTGGGCCGTGTGCTGTACAACACAGTTTAATTTCTTCTGTCACAAAGACTATCATTTACTTGAATTACAGTTGATGGCAGAAGATGCCAGTTCCCATTAACTACACGAAGAATTCAACAGCAGATAGTACTTGATG
The DNA here is from genome assembly GCF_009819655.1 of Sylvia atricapilla. Lineage (NCBI taxonomy): Eukaryota > Metazoa > Chordata > Aves > Passeriformes > Sylviidae > Sylvia > Sylvia atricapilla. The sequence goes on along the minus strand of NC_089143.1, from coordinate 15,075,030 downwards.
TTCATGTATTTCTGTAGGAAAGCTCTTAGCCACCTGGTGCTAGGAGTCAGAATTTGTCAACTGAAGGTGTTAATGCAAGAATGTATTAGTGACTAATCACCTGAGACCAGCTAGGGTTAATTTAGCAGAACAGCTTCTAATCTCCACTTCTTTCTTCTCTCAGTGGTAAATGGACCAGTAAAGACAGCAGAGTAAAAACATGTTCCTGCTTCCTGAAAAAAAAATCCTTTCTTACTATGTCCATCTATCACAAACTTTTACCTTCCAAGACTGTTATGAAAGCCACATCATTCAAGGAACCATCCTTTGAATGTAAGACAGCACCCCAGCCAAATGCAGCAAATTTTGGAGAGGCAAACAGTCAAGTAGAGCAATGGGAGATTTAGTGAGGAGGTAAAGCACAAGGATGAGAATCCACAGAACACCAGTGATGTTTTAATAGCCATTATTGGGTAACAGGCCTGTTTTAAGAATGGCTTGAGGATGAGCAAAGAACAAGGCAGGAGATATAAGAAAAAATGGCTTGATGGGGAAAATAAATGCCACTGAGTAGCGCTCAAAGAAATTAATCTTTACAGGGAATGTCTGGATCATTGTACCATCATGTTCTGAGCTGCGACTTAGCTCCTCCTGGAAAAGCAGACGAGCTGCTTCTGAGAAGCAGCAAGAACAAAATCTATATAATGGGCAGGAAAAGGGGGGTAAATTCTAGGACAAAAAATGAGGAGTTAACTTTCCCCCCAAATGCCTGATGGAGATAAATACTACTGATTTAAAAGACAGAAGACAGGCTAGATGGAAGAATCCCATAGTAATATCCATTGCACCATCTCTAGTGCTGATCATAAGCACTTGGGGACATGGCTTAGCAAGGAACATGGCAATGTTAAATCAATGGTTGAATCCAACGATCTTAGAGGTCTTTCCTAACTTTAATGACTCTGTGATTCCAAGTCCTGAGCCTGAAGCTGAAGAGGAGAATGGCAATAGCCTAGGAGTATATGAACCCTTAAAAGAGATTTGCTTTAAACACCAGGGGGGAAACTGTTCTAGATACAAGGTTTTTAAACCCATCAGATTACAGAATAATCCAGAGAAATCTCCCTGCTCTACACGGGCTATAGTTATTCCCATCTTGAATCCAGTGTCATGAGTTGTGACTCTTTGCTTTCTGATAATTTGTTTTCTGAGAAGAGATAGAATACAAACCTATGTATTCTGAAATGTATTTCAGCACAGGTAAGAAGCTACCTCATCCTGGGACAGGTACGTGAAGAGAAAAATCTGTTGGTAGCCCAAGGATTCTGGTGCCATTAGAAGAACACCACCACTAACTTGAAACAGTAGCCCCCTTGGGCATTTCATTTGATCTTGTTTTTAATGCATTTTGCTACCCAATAGTTTCAAAAATGCAAATCCATATTAATGAATAGTCTTCTTAATGCTTCTTCCATCCAGTCACTTAAAAATAAAGCACATTATTAAAATGAAACACATAAGTAAAATTGAAAAAGGACTATGGGGTTTTGCTGAAAGTCAAAGCTAGGCTAAGCTCCCTACTAGGCAGAAATTAATCTTGCTTACTAATTCTTTTATTTATAATTAAAGCAGCTTACATATTACACCTTTTCTAAGCATGGCTGTAGCTCAACCATCCAAGAATTACCTGGCCTTCTAAAAATCACTTCTTTCATCAGTTGGCCTGTTTTTGTTGTTGCTGTTTTAAGAAATTCCCTCATGATGTAGAAGAAATGGTTTTCATCCAAAGAATCTTTTTTTAAGGGACAAACTAATTGAAAGGAGAAGAGAAGGAGAGGCAATGTAACAACCTGTTTGTATTCTAAATGTGAAATACAGTTTCTAATATGCTTTCCACTAACTACAGTTCTACTAACATACAGACATATCCAATGTCTTCCTCGTGAGTCCAACAAAACTTTCTGCACCACCACCTTCCTAAGCAGAAACATCTTTCTTCCTAAGGGACAGACATCTTACTGCAAAAAAGGTAATCTCTGGAAAGCTGCCATTTTATATTTTATTAAAATGAGAAGAGAAGCAATAGTACTTAAACTGCACATGTCCCACAGCAGTAATCACAGGGACATTCCTTCTTTCGGAAAAACAAGAGGTCCAATTGTTCTGCTGGAGTTTTTTAAACAAAACAGCTGGGGATTTCAGCCAAACAACCCTGAATCTAAATCCAAGCTTCTGAATATACACCCCGATAAAGTCTGACTTAACACAATAGAAATGCAGATACCAAATGCAATTTGTGCAGAGCATTGCTGCAAGGCAGATGTAACATTTACACTTTACTGCAACCTCCAGTGTAGTAAAGCCATGGATACCCAATGCTATGAACAGTAAATAATCACTGTAATGTAGGGCTCCAGCGTTACGTGCTGATACTTCCTCACTTTTGGCACCTGCTTTGGTTCTTAGAAGTCCGCTTAAAGTATCAGTACCTTTCCCAACCTTGTCCACCTCTTCCAAGGATACTGATGCTCCTATGCCCAATCTGACCCCTGAAGCTGCACCAAGACAGAAGCAGCAGTAGCTGTAATGGGACACAGAAGTAGGTGCTAGGCTTTTCCTTGGAAGCGGGAGTGGCGGCTGCCTATCTCCATTCAAATCCCTGAGCATATGGCTGAGCACTTTCAAACTGTTCTGCTCCTTCTCTTCTGGCAAAGATAAGCAGAACAAAAGGCATTTAATAGGATGAGTAACATTACCTACTATTCCCACCCTGCATATCTTCTTGCACTACTTTCCAAATCAATATACTACTATTACTACTCATACTTTGTGCTAGCATGATACTTGGTTACTTTAGTAACAGTACTACAAAACCCCAAAAATTATTTTTTTCTTCACTGTCACGTGAAGCACAGCAGAGGCAGCATTCAGGTGCTACTCTGTTCAGGGTCTCTGAAAAAGAGGCATTTTCTCCATAGAAGACTCATTTCCTTTAGGAAAATATTAGGGAAAAGGTTCTAGTTTCTAAAATTAATTCTGTAGTAAGAGTGAGAAGACAAGAAAGAAGTTATACATTTCATTTACAAGTCAGTCTACAAGTCTCCACCCAGAATGAGTTCAGGTCCCCCAATTCCACTGCACAGGCACGGCCCAAATCCTGTGCCCCCTTCCTTGGGAGACTGCTTCTGGAAGTTTGCCAGAGACAGGCTTAATATGGCACCATACCTTTCCAGTGATAACTACTTGTATCTGACACTCACAGTAAAGAAGAACTATCTAGTTTACAGATGTTTTTCTAGCATATATTTCCTCTATTTTTCTCAAAGACATGAAATCATGTGATATCACTGCCAGGCTAGGAATATGCAACACAATTTTACTTTCCTAATTTTCTATTTGCATGGCAGATCAATTCTGAATCACATTGTCTACTGGAATTGTAAATACAGCTTAGGGCTAACAAGACAGCATGAGTCAAGATTACTGTCCCAAAGCAGACAGTCCAGTGCCAATCTAAGGCCCAAATCTGCATGTTTGATGCCTGCATGTGCAAGACATAGGACCATCCATCATCCAAAAGCATACGTGCAATTTTTGACATGACTGGAGCTAGCACCATTACACGAAAAAGCTGGTCCCAGAGTTCCCCAGAGAAATGCCAAAGATGCTGACTGCAAAGGTGTCTAATTGACAGACACTGTGGAGAAGTAGAGACAAGTGGTGCTGCATGACAAAATCAAGGAATTGTCTTTACAATTCCTTGCCTCAGCTCTGAGCTAAAAAGGATGAGCACATTCTGTCCTGGCTCTCTTCTGACAAGCTTGACAATTAGTGTCCATTAGGATGCATTTAATGACATGTTTTTAGACTGACATCAAACTGACTATATTCCTGTTACTTACAGGACGCTTTAAAACATCACAACTCTTTCACCTATTTGAAAACAAATGAAGGAACTATGGTGTTTATCGCAGAAATGCAGTATGTAACCTTTCAATCTAGAAGTTTTTCCCATGTGGAATTAAGGGGCAGAGGAATAGGTTTAGAGCAAAATTTACATTATTCATCCTGCATCCTGTTCACAGTAGCACCATAAGCAGGTTTGAGCAGCACAGACATACGCCTCCTTACAACCATTTACCTCAGCCTCTCCTCCCATATATGATTCTTTCATCTCAATTGAAACAAGATGATCACAGATCATACTGGCAGCAGACCCACGGCTTGCTTTCCAAAGATACTAGAAGATATGCAAAAATCAGTCAATTTGGGCATGTAAACCTGTAACATAAACACAAGTACTCAAGAGTTCCACTCCCTAAAGGTTAGTCTAATCATAAGCCTAAGTAGTTTTCTAAATTGAGGCCTATGCCTTTTCTTAAAAATCTGAGACTTCCTAGGATCCTAAAACAAATGAGTATCTTTCACTTCAGTTGATTTTATGCTGCTAAAAATTACTTTCAACCACCAATGAACTAATGCATTAGGATGTGTGCTGCCATACCAAGAAAAATGCACCACCATTTCCTTTTTAATGGCATATCAAATATTTTGCTTTGTGTAGACATCAAGATTTACAAGGGGCTTTTTTTAGTTACATTAATAGTAATAGTGCTAAAATTTCAAGAACTAAGTAGCATTATATTTAATTATCCTTCTATAATTACACTGATTAAATACAGCGTAAGGGACCATAAAGATAGATAAAACATTATGGCTAAAAAACTTCTCAAAAATGACCATAAAATTATTATTAAGCCTGAGGTGAGAAAATTAATATCACAAGCATGATTTTATAGGGGTTTTTTTATATCACTTCCCCTTCTTAGAGTATCTCATCTGCAGTGGCAGCAGAATTTCCTCCCAGCAGTAATGGAAATGAGAACTAACTATAAAAAATGTTGCAACTTGAAAGGGAGGTCAGTTTAGACCTCCATACCAAGGGAGAATATTTGTGTGCTTGATGCTTCAGGCAGATGCCAAAAAAACCCCATATTAACACATCTTTGAGCTCCTAGCACACTGGCTTACACTTGGGTAATATTTGTTTTCCTCATTTTCTTTTCTTGTCTTTTACAAACACTTTGAATGTGCAACGATCAGCACAACGCAACAGTCACATTTATTTTCTGAGTAATGATCTAAAAAGAGAGATCCAAGGTTTTTTATACTGGATGACCAATACTATCATAAGGTTTAAAGCATCCCAAGAAAAATTCTGACCAAGAACTAATATTAAGGCAAAGAACTAATACTGGAAATCTGCAGTAATTTCAAAAATGGAAAGATCAGATTATAAGGTTCCGATTGAGCAAGAGAAAAATAAAACAGATTTTTCTGACCTATGTGTGGGATAAATCATTTCAAGTAATAATTTTCCTGATCCTTTGAATTATATGTTTAATTAATTTTATTACACATAATTACCAAAATGTATCATAATTATCTGACACATTTCAAGAAATATGGTCTCATTTTACTTAATTATATGATTAATTAACTATGGTAAGTAATTGCTAAACTTCAACAAAATTACATTTCTCCTTTTCTTTCAAAACCCAAAAATCATCCACAAGTGCTCCTGCCTATGACTGCCTCCCACAAACAGCTTCGTGGACATCAAACATAAATTTGTTCTGCAGGAATGAAGTGCGCAACCTCCCACTTCTATGCTCTTTTACTGTGTTATGTTCTCTGACTCGCTCTCGGTTCTTAAAAATAGCTACAAATGTTTTTCCCGTAAGGGCTGGCTTTGATAGAGACATGACTAGTTGTCTTAAGAACCATCACACTCCCTGGAAAGTCTGTTATTACATTTCCCAGCCCACTGCCTTGGTTCTGATGCCTGTAATGCATCAAGAACATGCCCCCGAAGATGCAGGACTGGTGCAGCCCTTCACCTGGATCTCAGGTGAAAAGCAGGAACAGCCAGAGTGAGTGTATCACTCTCCCATGCATGTGAGTTGGCAGAAAGCAGCCATACGAGGCCATAGAGCAGGAATGAATTGAAGACAACCTGCAATCTCTTCACATTTATCCTAGGGGCCAAACCAGTCACCAGATGCGTCACAAAACTGGCACATCAACATCTTTGCTGTGCATCACCACTCCTGCAGCTGCCCTTAGCTGCCAGTCATTATATGAGCCAGGGTGCAACATTCAGGACGTGCACATGAAGAGAGCTCAGAACTGCGTAACAGAGAAAAAGTACTAAATCTTATTAATCCAAAATTAAAATCTAGACGAAAAAGGAGTAACAGTATGTACTGTATCGTGGGCCCTGGTAGATGTAAATATACATTTGGAGAGTTGTACATCACAACCAAAGCTAGCCAGTCAAGAATAACACAGGAAGTATTCCTTGTAATTCAAGAGCTAGCTAACAATATTCCAAGGATAGGTAATTTGTAGCACTAAAAGGAGCCTTAACTTGAGATATTTTAATACAAATTGATTGCCTGTATTTCTGATGTGTTAGGATAATTATTTTACAAAATCATTTCATCTCAACTGAAAATGCGTTAACACATCCAGACCTCAATCAACAAAATGTATTCCTGCATTTTGACAAAAGCAGCAAGTCAGTTATTAAACAGAGCTTTCCTAATTTTTTCCTAGTTTTATGCCACTATTTAATACCTGGCACACAATCTCTGGATTTGCGTTGCATGCTAGACATTCCTAATCCAACTAGTGCCGCCAAGAATTGAAGCAAAGACTGTCTAATGCAGCAGGATCTTATTATAAGTCAGTCCCAAATGACACTAGGAAAAAAAAATCAATCTTTTTATTTTAATCTTTCCCCTAAATAACAAACTCTGATTCTCTTACAAACTGATGAGGAGCCTATTCTGCAGGCCACATGCTGTAGGTTGATTGTGAGGAAAATAAGGAAATGTGTATGAGAAGCCGAAGCGCCTGGTTGGCTATGAAGCGAAACAGAAACCAGCGGAGGTCCACATCAGTGCCTTGCCAGGTCAGTCACACACACTGCTCTGTGTTTAATGTCTCCCTGTGCAAAACTAACTGCCTATCAGCATTTTACCTGGCTATCCAACACGATTGTTTTATGCATTCTTAGAAGTAAGGACACATTTCCCAATTTCCTTGATGGATGATTTCTAATAAGGTTCTTAACAAAACCAACAGAAAAAATACTTTGATGATAAAGGATAAATTATGGAAGCCAATATAATTGTCAACCTTGTACCAGCCATGGCTAAAAATAAAAAAACTGGAAAACTATCAACTTCACCACAGACCAAATACAGAAATAGCAAGAGATTGTTTACACAGCATCTTTGTCAGAGTTTTTCGCTTATTCTCACACTGAATCAGCCTCTGGCATCCACGGACACCCCTCGTCTCCCATACCCAGAACTTCCTACCCTCTGATCAGGTATCAGGGAATGTTTTTTCTACTCCTCCTCCTTCAGAAGTATCAAATTCAGAAAAGCCATCACACACAGTCTTCTGGAGATGGCTTCATACTGCAGAAGTGATCTCTTCTTCCAAAATTCAGAGATTGCAGAAATGATTTAGAACTATGTCTGCCTTTCCAAATGTGTGCTGTGGATCTTGAAGAGCTCAAAAGCTCTTGGGAAGGTGGAATGATTAGCAGTTAACACCTTGGCCATTTTAGGATAATTGTCTCTCAAATGCAGAACTCTTTCTCACTACAGCATATCTGAATTAGCAGCAAACATCACAAACCTCTCCTTACACCTCTCCTCATTCTGCCTGTAAAGTGAAACGCAAACTCATTATCAAGAGCCTTTTCTTGTTTGTATTAATTGGAAGTCTAGTGGCTATACTGCTCTTTGAGAATGTGAGAGATTTAGGTACATGTGGTGATACTGATGCCAATATACTAAAGGGTATCAGCCCAGGAAAAAGGGGGACCCAATAATGGAGAAGGGGAAGGCTGCATTTCTCTATGTGTTGGAACTTCACTTCAACCATGTATTCTCCAAACAGTTATACTGTTTCTAAATCTTATTTACAAGGCTGCACTGCTGAGTCTGCAGTCCAGTTTATCACAGCACTGCTCCTATTTTAATGCTTATTCTTTTCCTAATAAGTAAATTACACTGCTGGATTTATTTCTGTTCTGTTTGGGAATTGTCATTTTTGGTCTTTTGTCTCAGTATCTAGACACATGTTCTGTCATCCAGCATTTTCTGATAAACATATTGTAAAATATTACACATTTGAAAATATGCATACAAAAATAACAGGGACTAGTGAGGGCATGATTATACCCAAATTCACATCAATATTCACACACAGTATCATGATCTTCAGGAGGGCACAAGGTACGAACACATCCACCAATTTATCTTGTAGCTGAAGTTCCCACACCATCTTACCCCAAAAAGGGAATGGCTTCTCCTGGATTCTTGGGCTTATTTTCCTGAGAGCCATTGCCAGCAAAGATAACAGATGCTGGTAGAGTGACCCCCTGCCACAGGCACCCACCTGGCTGAGGAAGAACACTGGACAGGCAACTCAGAGAGTGTGCCCCATCCCTACCATCAACCCCATCCAGCATACCTGGCACGCCAATGTGAGGGAAAGAAACTTGTCTTTAGTAGTAACTTGTCTTCTTTCAGTTTGGGTCATTCACCAGATTTCTGGATGTCTGGTAGCTTCAGAAATCCTTGACAAAGGATCCTTGACAAAATCCCTGTTTAGACCTCTACATCACAACAAATCAGCCCCTTCTCAGACAGGACAGCTAATCAGCCCAACCATTTTCTCTAAGCCCAGCACATCAGCCTGCACAAGCATCTGCAAATCAGACACAACAGGACAACAGTTAAAGGACGCATCAGACAATTGCATCAGTCTTGTCAACACTGGAAGGCTCACCGAAATCTCACTTGGGAATAATCACCTGCAGTTGGGGCAGACAAAACGTGAAAAATACATGCCATACTTTAAGGTTTCAGCCTCTCTATTCTGGTACTAGGCTTCCTTAAGATCTAAAAGTTATTTGACCTCACTGATAGTAGCAAACCAAGCTCAAATCAAGACTTCTGTCCAAACTTAATGGACTTTCCAGACCAGTACTCTTGCCTTCTCCCATCTTCTAAAACCAGAAAATTTGTTCGCATTTTTATGTTCATTAAGACAAGGGTTTGTGCCTAAATTTCTTACAGAGGATCCTCGATTTTAGCATTTTTTATTTTTTAGTTTGGGCCTTGTAGGTTTTGGTTCATTTTTTTTTTTTAGAATCCTTTCTTCAACTGCTGGGCAACTTCAGGGCATCTAATTCTCTTTCCTAAAATAATCACTTGATATGAATATTTCAAAACATATTGAGATAAATGTATGTTTCATTACAGTTAGATCACAATGGAACTTCTACAGAAGTATTTCTGACACAAAATGAACCTTTGTGATTAATGTTAACAAGACATTTCATATAATAATAAGGTGCCATAATGGTCTCAATGTTATTTTAAAGTGTTACTAAACCATCAATTGCTCTAAAAACACAGTGAGGTCTTGCAGCAGAATTTAGATTTAAACACACACGTTTTATAACACTTAACATACTGCACTATATGAATCACAGTAAATAAGCCCAATGGGAATGTTTACTGAGACACAAAGAAAGAAGATCTGCATAAGGAACTAGTTTATCATAAACAATACAAATATTTACCCTATTATTTAATGTGTGCCCAGCATGCCTATGTTTAATGCAGCATTAGCTGACATCAGGCGTATGCCATATGCGCAAATAATTAATTCAAATTATGTTTTCTTCCAGTGTGTTGTCTCAGAAACGAGCTGAATTAATGCAAAGATAAATTCAACAGCAAATACTGAGATGATCTCTCTATGTAACAATGCAGCCATGTCTGTCTTCATGGCACACAGTTTTTAATACTTCACCCTCATTGTTATTCTGAGCCAAGGCTGATGGTATGTGAAATACTCCTGAAGTATTCCTCATATAATCACTGGGATGACTAATGAAGCAATTTTAAAAAAAAACAGACTTGGTTAAACATTTTTTATAAGACATATCTTCACAGAGCAAGGTCTTCAGAACACATCCCCATTCTTTAAATCAAAAAACACTCAAGAATAAATATCCAGTAGATTGTCTACACCAGTTTTCTACAATGCAGGGACAGATCAATTGTCCATATACACTCAGGTGGTGTCCAAAGGAGAGACCAGCAGGTTATTTCTAACAGAGACAACATAACCTGTGAAGGCATTCCTGAAAGGCATGGCACCTTTCTGCTATGAATTACTGCACTGCAATATCCTGTTCTCATGTCATTTCAGATGCAATTTGCTTATGAAAAATTACGCTTAGGCCCCCCAAAGTGCTATATGAAAGAAGTTGTAAGCACTTAACTAGTCTTGAAAGGCACATTTCTATGTCATTCCTGTAAATTTTTATTCACATCTTCTCTGAGAGCTGCATGTTTCCCCTGTGCTTTTCTGTGTGCTGCTAGTTCCAGCCCTCCACACCTACTAGCTCTCCTTTTCTCATCAGCTTTTCAGCTGATCAAGGAAAAGAACTGACTGCTGAAAAAGGAATTTCTCCATCCCAAAATTAGCTTGGAAAAGTGCCACATACAGCTGTTGGAAAACAGCTTGGCTTTATCACATTGGCAATCCAAGTAATACTGCAATTCAGTCCATTCAGAAAGATTCAAGGAAAGGAAACAGTGAGAGAAGGTTAAGAGACAGCCTTGTTAAGCATTTGCAATGTCCCTAATGGAATGGACCCCATCTGATGTTTTGTGCGTCCCCTCAAATTAGGTCACTAATCATACTCCCTGAAGTTCAGTCCTGCTCATTTTGAAGCTGTTCACATTTCCCACACAAATGGAACCCCCAGTTCAGGCTACATTATTCATCCCTTTAAATACACAAATCTGTAACAACATATTAGTGAATCCAACAACTTTTCAGTTTCATGCGGCAGCTGGGGAGAGGTTCACTCTGGCTCTGTCACATATCTAGATCTGATCTGGGACATGAAAGATCTGGAGACAGAATCTTACAGACAGGCTATCTCAGGATCCTTTCTCTCAACTCCTGTGAGGTGCCCAGAAGTGTTTGTAGGTGCCTTACTCACACCTTTACAAACTTGGCCTTGAGAATTTGTCTGTTTCCAGAGACTGCTGGGCTCCTTGGCAACAACTCACAGCTCATCAGTTTGGTGGGGCTCCCTGTGGCTGCTCAGGTACAGCCTGGACAAAGGAGGCCAGGATTAGCAACACACCTTTTGCTGCAAGAAGAGAACAGACTGATGGCAGGGCAGGTGCCAACTGGATGGTGCAGGAAAGACCACATTATACTCTTATTTTGGCATTACAATATGACATAGAAAGGAAAAAATCAGGAGTTGGTTGCATATAGTTCAGCCAGACAAGACCTAAAGCAGGCACTATTAATGGTGTTAAGATGTCTACAAACATCTGAGTAGCATAAATAGCAATATTTGAAACATGTGATCATGTCCAAAACTAAATAGATACAGAAACAAAAAAGCAGAAATTACTTTCTTTATATTAAAAACTGCTTTGTATTTTAACCTCCTGATCACAGCATGAAAAACTAAATCAAAATTAAAATCTTGCATTTTATGACACTGCTTATTAAGCAATCAACACAATATCATGCTTAAATGAAAACTCTATTGGAAACAAATATAGCAGTGCACCAAGACCTACAAGACTGTTTTCTGCACACAGTTCTAAAAAATAAATATTAACATAAAAATTTGAAGGTGTACCTAGTTCCCAGTTTTACCATGCATAGCCCCAAGGAGACACACTTATCCATTTATTGTTTGAAAAAGCTGCCAAGACTAATACAGAAAATTTATTTTAGACTCAGCTTTATTTTACTCTTCGTATAGTAAAGTAAAAACGACCTTTCACATGAAACCAAAGGCACTGGAAGTACTTTCACATACACTTGAGTTCTTGGAGATATAAGCTGTTTCTTGGCTTTATTAGTTTATATTTTGAACCATTATAAAGTATGTTTTACTGATCAAACGTGGAATACAAGATAAGAATCCACAAGCACAAGAACCACTTTTACAAAGGCTGTCTGAGCATGAAACTGATTTTGACAGGTCAGACATGATCTATCCAGCTCCAGGATTATAGCAGGACAAGGACTGTGCTTAAGACCAATAGATACAACCAAGGTTTCCAAGGCAAGCCTTTCTCAAAAACAGTGCATGCATAAAGTGACCAGAAAGTACTTGTACCTGGGTACATATGTAGGTAGTTCTAACATAAATGACATAAATATGTTAAAGCAAGCAACATATTCTATTGTTTTACTGAAATATAGGAACTTTATGGTATGAAAACCAACAGTAACAATTTTCTTTCACACGCTATCAAGCAAGAAGAAATGGATGTGACAGCTTTCCTTATCCAGAGTACAAGGGGTTATCATAGAAAACAGCAAAAAAAAGTCATGCTGAAACAATGAAAAATACCTTGACAGTGTCCTTTTAAAGTCATTACTTATTATAGAAAATCAGCATTCATAAGCATAAACTTGTTTCTGTATAATTCACTGCCCAGTGACATTTGATTCCTTCCTAAAAAACCTGTATTTAAGAGGAAAGTCATAAAACTGAAAAAATGGCAATGACTGAGTAATTCATGGCTTGGTGCTCTGTTAGCAATTAATAAATTCACCTAGCAATACTCAGAACCTACTCATCTGCCATTTTTTTATTTAATTCATTTTATTTTCCATATCTTGCATATACTCTGGGGCAAGTTTACATAGTACCTTTACCTTGCTTGCAGAACTAGGAATTCCTCACTGTACTTCAGTGTTTCAGGCATCATCTTTGCTGCATCATTACATGCACACAAAATAAATAGGTCTTGCAATGTAGTGGAGAGTGCAGTACTTAACAAAGCCCCCTCAACTGTTTCACAAATAGCTATCAAGTTTCTGATGTTCAATATGTTCATTTATATTTCATTATCTAGGATGGGATATGATTTGCTTGGGAGTATTTTGGCCTTAAAAAAGAAGTTCATCAAATCAGACCCAAAAGGGGAGCTTCTGAATCACATTCATGGCAAGGAGATACACAATAAATGGATCCTGATGACGTCTCTCTTTTTTGCCACTTAATGAGTAACCATCTAAGTCAGTAAGAGCCCTGCTGGAAGGCAAAAATATTCCAAAATAAAGATACTCTCGAAGAGATCATTTTATCATTTGAACCTTTCCTCCCCTTCAGAGCAAGTCAAACACACAAGTGATCTAAACTGAAAGCCAGAGGGAGGAGGAAAGGCAGTTTCTTGAAGCAGGCAAATCACTTAGGGCTTTGCAAATTGCAGAAAACACACAATACTCTACCACTTCCTGCATTACACATTTCATACATGAATTTAACATTAAATTATAATCAGTCTTCAGTAATCAAGGCATTGATCCAGTAAGAACCATGCATCAGCAGCAATGTCAGCCATTGTGTCATAATGGCCTTGCTTCCTTACTTCCCCAGAGGTTCTAAGGGAGAATGAAGATACTACAGCCAGTTTGTATTTCTTAGCATTTGAGAAAAAGAAGCAAGATTTTGTTCCTATTCTATTTCTCTGCTTGCTCCTGTGAGAGAAAAAGCAATAGTTCTGGATCCAAAGATGGGATGATCCCTATTTCTCCTCAACTTTCTATGCAGTCTATGCTAATGCAGCTGATACTGCATTTTACTGTTTCTTTTCTTTTTATGTATGTCTTAATATTGACAGGTACCATGGTGTTACACAGAACTCTTAATGGCAAGCATATATGCTCTGGAACAGCAAAAGCTCAATATTCAAGCAAAAAAAAGAATGATCAAATAAAACCAATTCTGGCATCTGGCTGTGTCTGGTATCCACTGGAATGTCCAAACAGAAGGAGCTCTCCATTCCCCTCTTATACATGAATGTCACTTCAACAAAAACAGACCAGTTTTCTAAGCTAGCAAGTACAGAATCCCCCACTCGAGTGCTGGAATTTGCCTGACTGTTTTAGAACATTTTATGCAACAGTATTGACAGCAGCACGATTTCCAAACAGCCTAGGGGACAGTTTTCAAGGGGTCAGAGATGGTGTTTGGTTGCAGTACAGTTTCACTCAGGAGGCAAAAGCCTGCCCCGTGGCACACCGCTGTAACTCACAAAGAGAAGAAATTGCAGTCATTAATTGACTCGCACACAGGTGGCAGGTTTCAGTTTAACACCAATGCCCTCCCTGTAACAACCTATCAGCCTCCTCCAGTGCAGTGCAGTCTCCTGGAGTGGCATCATTCAACTGGGTTGCTGCTGAGATGCAGTGGGAAGGTAAGAGCCCCCTCGTATTTCAGGTGGTTATCCCAATTCACATACTTAGGATTTCTTGAGAATCTACAATGCTTCAACACTGTGATGAAGCTTCCTTGAAAAAGACATCAATAATTTACTAAACTGCAAAAATTAATTCAATTCCTGTTGATAACAAGATACAAGAGGGTAATATCTGATTTTGTCTACCACAATTTCTGGTTTTTTATTTAAATATTCCTGCTGGTACTACATTATTTTGCTTTTTCTCTGGCCTTTACAGCATGATTTGTGGCAGTAACTCTCAAGACAGGCACATACACCTGACAGTTTTAATAGGGCAGCTGAGAGAAAGTTTCACCCATATCACTCAGTACTTAAAAATCTCTGCCTTCTTTCTTTATTTCTTTCTTATCTTCATCACTGGAAACATGGGGAGTGAAGTTTCATGCCAGTATTTTTATGCAGGTTGTTTTCCAAAAAGTTACCTTAAACATTATGAGAGACTACTTTAATAAGCAGGATTATCTCAAGTATTTATCCATTATTTTGCCTGGTAACACATAAAAGAGGGAAATAATCTTAATCAAAGTGAAACAAGTCTCAACCTGAAAACTGCAAAAACATATCTTTTTCAGTGTCTTCAGCTAACTTAAACTCAATTTGGTAGACAATGAAATTGTGGGTGTTACAATATGTTACTGACAATGGTATCAATGGATCAGGTAATGGTATAAAACTGAATTACAACTTTCAGGCTTGTACTTTTGAATTCTAACATACTGCAACTGAAGGAGCATCACTGGAAGGTTAACAGCAGTTCATCAGTAACCTCAGGAAACTGCAAATTCAGAGGTTTTGGGGTTGTTTGCTGGTTTGGTTTTTTACACTTCTTTCTTCTTCTCACCTCAACATTTAGTCTTTCAGTGTTAAAATGTTCATTCTTACTGGTTTAGTTTCTGCTGAGAAAATTGGTTTATTACCAATCCTTCCAATAATTTTTCATGATAACTCCTCTGCAGGAAGAGGGTAACTTTTAATGTCAGAGTGAATATGATTCTGTGTATCTGTAGAACTGAATTTATCGCACACATGTGGAAAATCTTGTAAACTGCCCTTCTCTTGATAGGCTGTGCAGCAAACTGTACAGTATTTTAATTAATTTCTTAATTACAAACCTAAAGTGTGGTAGCTGAAATCTCACATGCACAGCCGAGATTGTTGCTTTAGCCTAACACAAGGCAGATCAAGTTAGAAATGCTTGAAATATGGAGAACCAGCTGGAAAGATAGTTACTGGCTCTTGCCTGCTTTTACTCATTTCCTATTTTATTCCTTTTCTGATAATTACCAGATTACTTTTCCCAAGCCTTATGTTTTAACTTTCTAAAAATCTCAGAACCCTGAAATACCACAACCGAGGAATTAGTACCAAACCAGGGACATTCAGTTGACTGAGTTACTTAGCAGTTGTATTTCATGATAAAAACATAATGGTTTGTGTATTTGGTGTCACTGATTGATCCAAGTACCTGCTGTCACAGATGCATGGGAAGCAGGACATCCAGGTGGCATGAGCAGCGAGTCATGCAGAAATTTCCATTTCTGTAATGTGCCCACAAAGCAAATACAATTTTCTCTCCGATGTTACTCATTTGAGTTCTCATTGCTGATCTTTACTCTTGTAAGGTTGAAGACTACGGACTTAGCAACCCAAACCATCTTACAGTTACAAGACTACATATAAGAATGGCAGAGAAAACCAGCCTATCACTTGAGGCCAAGTTTCTATCTCACATTATTTTCAACAGAGGCCAGATGTGTAGGCCCTTTGGAAGAAAATATGGTCTTTCCTCCTTTCCTCTGTGAGCTTGTTGCAGATAAAACGTTTCCTGAGCCTAATGAAGTTGCTTTAATCATGAAATCCCAACGGATCTCCTAAGTTCCCATCTAATTTTCTCCTGAAAGGTAAGGTAGAAAGTATGATTTCGTAGATGTTCTTTCAAAACACTTAGGGTTCTTCCCTGACCTCTCATGTGCCTAACAGCTTGGACCTAGACAAATCTCAACCAAAGCATTTCAGCAGGACAAGAACAGTTCTTATGCCTGACAGAAGAGCATTCATGTGAGCAACTACAGCAACAGTGGCTCCAAGTGCTGCATTTGCACATTCCCCAGGTACCCACACAGAGATTAGCTAAGCATGGCACCAGCATGGAGCTAAGTGCTGTGCCCTCTGCAGCAAACAGAACTGATGGAGCCTGAAGAGCACAGGCTCTCTCAAACACTGCTACAAAGATAGATTTTAATATATAATAATTTGACATGCCAACCACGACAATACTGAGGGCTATGGGAACAGGTGCCAGCTGCAGAGCCACTCCTGCTCCTGCTTTTAAGACTGCAGAGGCAGGACTACAGCAGCACAGACCTGCCTCTGACTGCACTGTCTGTGCCCTGCCAGCCCCTGTGCTACCCCACCACCATCCTCACTGCCAGTCTACAGCTGCTTTACATTTCCCATCCACATTTAAAACATGCACTATGTCCTTACAAGCAAGGCCCACTACCTACGCTCTGAAAATATCTGTGCAGCTTAATACCTCATTTAAGCTAAAATTAGGCAAGAGTCTGCCACTCCCTTCTACTTCTTTAAAGCTTTTAATACATTTTATTCTGCTTTTATGCAAAATATGCCTGCTGTAACAGCTTGCAACCAAAGCAGAAGTAGAAGGCAGCAAGATTTTGCAGAGAGGAGTTCTGTATGAGCTAAGGAAGAATCAGACTCCTGTGCAGCTGAGATGACACCAGGGAGGTGGCTGGGGCAGTTCCAGCACAGAGCCATGCAGCCGCTCTGGGGCTTGGCCTCGACACAGTGGGGCTGTGCAGGTACCTAACACAGCACAACCACACCTTCTGTGCTGCATTCAGAGAACCCAGAATCCTACCTTTACAGCACCAGCATCCTGTGCAACTCTGTGAACAGGTTACTGCCCACAGCACGCAGAGTTTTGCTGGTTTTTCTTTCAAGTATCCTTACTAGCCAGAGTGTCCCTCAAACTCCAATGCTGCTCTGCATTTGATGCTGAGTGTAGCATTGCTGGTTGATACTACAGCAGTATATGCCAGACATGTTGGGTTTTTAAAAAAAACGTTTAAAAAGCAGTAATAATCGTACAGTCTCCTGAGAATACATTTATTTCTGCAGTATAAAATAAAATTAAATTCTTCAATCTCAGAAACTATTAAAAGGTTGCATTTAAAATGCATGAAGCATTAAAAAGACATCAAAATTAAAATAATCTCATAAATCTCTTCATTTAAAAGACTTATTAGAATACAGATAGAGGCAGAAAACAGCTGCCCTGCAGACTAAAGCAGTAAATTATGACTATTTTAACTTTTTTTTCATTTTCATCATTGAAATTTTCCTCACAGAATTACTGCAGTAGTATAAAAAGACCAACTGCCCCTATATTTAACATGTGAATAGTAATTTATTTTTCAGTGGACTTCACAACAGATAAGCTGTATATTCTTTCAAATGTCAGCAGACTATGGGATCGTTTCCAGACAAAGGAGGTGGGAATGTTTTCAGAAATCACTATTGCATGCAAAACTATAGAATTAATCAGCAATTCATTCTCTTTGACACAACAGCAGCGGGAAACTGCAGCAATTGTCATCCAGCACTCCAAACTCCTCCCGCAATCTCTTGGCTATTAATTTTTAACAGAATTCCAAAGTTTGGTATATTTAAATACTAGCAGACTGATTTGTGAATTGCTAAGCATGTTCCAGCTCCAGGAGGTTTGCTTGTTTAGGGACCTAATAATCTTGTCAAAAATCTCCATTTAGTCAAGAAATAGGCTTCTCTTAAAAGCAAAGAGCCTTCTTCTCATTGGACAATGCTAAGATTGGTACAAGAAGATTCAAGGGCAAAGGGAGAAGACATGTGAGACAAGAAAATCAATCAGTAATATTCAACTTTTTAAAACTGACAGACAAATTAAATTTTTCAGCAAGTGCCCTCATTCCTCAGACCATCATTTGTCAGTCTTGATGATACCAGAGCATTCCTTGGAGTACAATTAAACATTAATGCTGATTGTTCCTCAAAGTAGCTCAATCCAGGGAGAAGGCAAAGAAAAAAACCCAAGGGAAGTAGAGTTCACACCATTTATCCTCCATCTTATCAGTTTTCCAGTGGCATGATCTTGGAACATCCAGGCTGTTGATATCCAAGCAGATTACAGAAGGAAAAGCTAAGGATGCAGAAAACTAGGGAAATGAACACCAACAACAATAAAGCTAGCAAGGGGGAATGGAGGGAAAGAAGTGAAATCAAGAGGATAAAGAGTGCTCCCACATAGCAATTTGCTGGTTTTGCTTCACTGCAAATAATATCATATGATATTATAAACCACTTTTCCTGACAGCAGTGTGCATTACTGTGCACTGTAACTTCCTTCCTGCTTACAAGAGATAAGATTAGTAAATGTTTGCTTTATTAACAACAAGTTGAAATGCTATTAAACCAACTTAATTGATGGTACAGTTACACGGAGTCTGCTTCTTGTTTATATTTTTCAAAACTTACACCTGCAACAGAAGTTGACTTCTCTCCAAAAAAAAATAAACCCAAACGCCATTCACTGTTCTATTTTCTTCCAACGCCAACACCTGTTTGGACTGTGTAAAAATCCTTAGCTGTAACTCCAACAAGGATAACAGAAGTGCTGAAGGATAAAAGCCCTATGTATTTTATTTACCTTTCTACTTTCTAGACTACCATTATGTTTGGTCAGTGAGTTTCGTGTTTTGGGCTTCAAATAAAGCAAGTAGTCAACCAGAAGGCATAGTTTAAACCCAGTGGATTAGTGCATCATCAATAAAAAACCACTTCTGCCCTTCTTTTACTTTAGCCTAAGGTTAGATTCCTCATGAGTGGCTCTGGATGCTTCTGTAACCTTCCCTGCAAAATGCTTATGCAGAAGAACATTGTGTGTTGTACAGCTGCTTCAGGAAACTGCTGATAATGCCAAGCTTAAACGTACATCACTAAGAACACACCAACTCTACTGCAAACCCAAAGAACAACCCTCTATGGGGAACAGAAAAACCCTTAATTTAACTGCCAATGTAAACTGTAAAAGATGATGGTGCTGCTCATCTGACAGGGTTCTTGTTCCACTTTGTTGGTTCCCTCATCCTACGCCTGAACCAAACTAATCATTGTTATTTACAGCAAATAACACACTATTTAAAGTTAATCTATTTTTTTTAAAGCTGCAAAGCAAGTCAACTATACAAATCTCTAAGTGTAATTCCCACTTAATATAAATATACCAGATAAATTACAAGCCAGATCTTATTTAGTTAGTAATACCTTGACAAGCAACATTATTAAACCTTTAATTTATTATGTCTTCAATTGATCAGTCTCTTACCTGATTGTTATAAGAACATAACGATCGGTACACAGTTGTCAAGACTGTCATGTACACAAGATGGTAAAAGCCCAAAAGAAATACAGTCTTTTCTTAATAAAATCCATCAAAACCTATTTTTTGTTTACAGACAATGACCATATGCAAGCTAATACGCTCTGAAAAAAAAGACAGTCAGTAATTATGCTTCCTTACAGCATTTTTTCTTTTAACAACTTTGACATAATAAGTTTTGATGTCTGCTGGAATCTTATCAAAATTACAGTTGTATGGCTGTAGGCTCTATTATGTTAGTCCGCATGATGGGAGGGGGGGAGCTGACTGGTCCACAAGAAATTTATTTTGATTACATGATATTATTTTACATTTCAATCACATGGTGACCTGCCTGGTATAGTGTCAGAGTGAAGGATGAGTTTGTATTCGGGCTTCAAATGTTACAAGAAAAAAATAATCATAGCAGTATTTCTTATGACTTATGAGATGAAGCAGTAGAAATCACCTGATGTAGCAAATTGTAAGTTTGAAGGATTTACACAGCTAGACCCTCTGTAAACTCAGGGTAGCCTCATTCACATCAACAAAAAATACTGCCCAAGAATCTGACGCTCCATCATCTCATACACTACCAAGGTTCTGCAGAAACTAAACTTCAGTGTTAGCAAAATGCCTCCATCCTTCTTTATTATGAAGGAGAAAGCCAGAACTGAATACTGATGCCCAATCCTTATCATACACTAAAAATGAAATACACTTTCCTTGTGGGCCTGTGAAATCGCCTTTTCATCCATTTGTATACTCAGCTCCAGTGAATGGGAAACCCATCAGAGCTGGAAATGATCATGGTGGTGAGGATTCAGCCAGAGAATTCCTTGGCATAAGGAATTACTTTTTAAACTAAAATCTGAAATGCAACTGTACTGTGTAGTACTCTATGTACACACACACACAAAAAATCTCACTCTCTATACATACACACAGAGCTACACACACACACACACACACACACACACACACACATTCTCACACTTTTATAAAGATCCAGTGAAGTGCAGTCTGTAAGACTGAAGGATGGCAGTCCCTATTGTCAGGCTTCTGCTGCAGGAAAGCAGAAGCTGTCTGTAAAAGGGAACACGAAGGTATTTGCTAACATTACACATCCTTTTTGTAAGGCATAACTGTGCAAACAGTTTAAGGTCTGCACACTGTTAAACCCTTATCCCTGAAGATACTGTGAGAATTCCAATTAATTTTAGACTTCATTTAGCAACTTGAATACATTAGGAAAGCAATCATCACAACATCCTGCAGAGTGCTTCACACAGCTCTGTATCATACAAAGTGAAGGCTCACCCTTAGATGCAAGGTGCAAGCAATACTCAAAGTAAACCAATCTCTAGCTGTGAATTAGCAGGGTCTGGAGGTATACACCTAGATTTGAAGGTTTCCCTCAGACTCTTGGGAGGAAATCAGAGAAGTGGGATAGAACAGATGTGTGGTCCCAGTTCAGACCCTACACTGGCTGCCACTGACTGATTCCTGTGACAGGGGGTCACTGAGGCTGCTCAGATCAGTGTCTGCTCCTACACAGAGGCAGCAAGTACAGCCACTGGGGTCTCTGCAAGCCACCTGCGACCAGCCTTTCACACAGTCAACACAACAGGTAATTCAGAAGGAAGGACCATGTATCAGCTACGATCTCTAGGGAATCTGCAGTGGTATGTATTTTCTAGCATATTCTTCTTCTCAAGGGGATTCTCTACTGCACTGCTTGAAACCCCAGCACGCACAATCAGCATCTCACCTAACATACTACAACCACATACCCCAGCCAGGCAGTTGGGAGCATAATTTTTTTACCTTCACTTTTCCATCTAACAGGACTTTATAGTGCCTGTTGGCTTGACTTTTCCAGGGTTGTTTTTTTTATTTTTAGAACGAATCATACTAGGAAAAACACAGTGGAGGGCCAATCTGGGAAGACAGGAAGATCCCAGATGGTGTTAGTTGTCATAGATTGACTACATGCCATGACGACTCACAGCAGCTGAGCTGAGGGCCTGCTCCACTCCATTTCATCACATTGAATATTATGTTATATTTTAATGCATATTTACTAGGTTCACATTTGTCCTCCAGCTTCAACAGTAAAGCTCTGATTTAGCTTAATGCATCTGTGAGGCTGAAATTCCTGGTTATCCAAACTCCTAATTGTCTTCTGGTTTAGGACACTCCCATGAGACCCACAGATAACCATGTTTCCCCTGTATAACACAGCAGTCTTATAACCACATTATAATGCAGTTTTGTCTCACCTATAAAGGTCAGGGCTATAACACAATTTAGCAGTGAGGGTAAAATATGATTTACTTCCATCCACAGGCAAGACCAAATCATGTTATAACACTGAGGCTAAGGGAAAAACTATCAGGTTACAGCACAATCCTCCAAAGTCATTTTGCCTGTTACAACCATAAACTCTGCATTAGCACCTGATAGCAGAGGGAGCACAGTGCTTAAGCAGGCTATCTCAGTTCCTGGGAAAAATATAACTCTGCATACTGTTAAGGAAATCCATAATTTTGACTGCTGATAATGCACAGAATGGCCAAGACCTCTACAAGCCCCATCTACTGAAATCAATGAAGCCAGAAGAAGCATCAAGGTCATCAATTAATTGTTTGTGTATAATATTTCATGATCTCATAACTAGCAACATAAATATTCATTTCACTCCTGGCCCCTCCAACCAAAACCACTGAGACCTCCTACAGAGCATGTGCTAGAGGACTACAGTGGACCTTCCTGGATCATTCAGCACTTCACCTCCTTTAACTGTAGGATGTCCCACTGGGACAGATCAGCTTAAGCTCCAGATGCCTACACTCCACCTTAGGATCAGACTCAACGATGCAAAACATAGAAATCAATTCCCACGCAGCCTCTCAGCTTTGTCATGCCAAGAAACTCACAGTTATGGTAGGGGGGGTTCTAACTGCCTACCATTCCTCTTCAAAGAGTTTTCAAAGGAATAAAACAGCAAATAATGAATCTGAAACTAGGCTAATCCACTGAATGGTCTTCTGACTGCTTTCACCCAGGTATGAGCCACCATCTCGCTTTCACGGTCACTGTGTCAGGCCCTATTCTTGCTGCTTAGCCTGCTTTTTTTTATCTCTGAAGTTGAACTGGGACCTCAGCTCAGTTGCCTATGCAAAGGCATCTATCTGAGAGCGTCTCTACAAACCTGGATCCAACACGCTGTAGTCGGGATGCCTGCACCTTTCTGGGCTAGCAAGTAGAGCTTTTAGCTACCTCAGTTCAAGCAACTTAATGATGCCTTGATGATTTCTTCAAATATCCAGCTTGTACAGTACAGTTTCAGAATTCTAGAAATTATTCTAGAGATCTTAACAGAGGAGACACATGACATTAACACTTTTAAGTGGTAGTCAACTGACCTGGGAACAAGCCTGAAGCAAGATCAAATTAAGCAGAATTTCAAACCTAGATTTCAAAACTGGAAGAAAATTTCATTCTCCACCCTAAGACCTCACTACAATATTTCCCTGTCTGTTTAAAAAACAGCTTATATACAGATTCTAAGATAACCAGTATTGCACTTAGCTGTGTTTAAGTATATATATTAAAAATATCAGCCAAAAATCCAGCAAACCTGCTCTTGCTGTTGAACCTCAAAAATCTGCTTGAATGAGTGCTAAAGAGCATAACAATGTGGGGAAGAGTCCAACCACACGGGCAACCACATTCAGTTCAGGGGACTGTCAGAGCAGTTCAGGACTCTGCTCTCCGTTTGTAACCCCAGGCAAGTTAATTAACTTATCTGTGCCTCAGTTTCCTCATCAGTAAACCACAACACCCACTCAGATTTGCACAGCTCTCTCAACACTGGCTGGCTACATTACACTTTCAAACCATAGGGACCCCATCCTACAAGACCTGCTGAGGTCACAGGGATGATGTATTTAAGCAGATGTGTATGGGGCCACTTGGGCTCCTTTAAGGTGTGTAAAAACAGCTCTTCACTTTCAGTGTTTTTGTTTTAAGATCTTACTTGTTCCCTTACAATACTTATTTGTAGCTGCATAGTATTCATTTTAAAATACATAAAACAACAGAGTCAGAAAGATCTTAACAAAATTTACTTAAGATGTAATTCTAACAAAGTTCTTCCTACATGCAAAGAAGTAACTGGCAGTGAATGTTTGGTAACTTTGACATGAAAAAAAGGGGAGAGATAAAATGCTTTTATGCAAATTTGATTTCCTTATAATAATCTAGAGCTATTCTGCTAGAAGGAATTATCTCCGCAGGCTGGCAGCTGCAGTAGGCAGTGAATTAAAAATGGCTCTGTATATGGGAAAATCTGTTCTATAATCAGTGCTATTCTTAGAGAGGACATCAATCTCACCAGCTCCCACGATGCTCTCTTCGTGTGAATGACATATCACTATGATGTAGAAACTCCCATTACATCACCAGCATTGATTTCCTGAGCACAAGGAATGTGCCACTAACATGAAGGGATTTTTTTTTTTTCAGGAGTGACTGTATGATTTTGTATTTTCCATTTAAAAAGCTGCAGCAGTAAGTGACCTTATAAAAAAAAATTCAACAGTCATTCACGCAACTGGATTTGACCTGCACATTTTCACTGCAAGGCTCCAGTTTTTGCTTGATGATCTTATAAGCTCTGTTCCCAGGTCACAAAACATCAAGATAGGAGATACTGCATGAGTTTTCTTTGAACATTAAAAAGGCACATGCCAGAGGAAACTATTTTACAAAGTAAGCACCTGCAGCAGTTCTACACATAAAATGCCACTAATGATGCAGCTGTGTGACCACCAAACAAAACCACAACATGCATCTGTGCCTTGCTGATGGTATTTCAGCCTTAACTTGCATGCTGGGTGTAGGATCCAGTCTCATCGTCAAATCAAAGGAAGTTATATTGTAAATAAATAAAACCTTCTATGCACTAAACAATGAGTCCCAGCTACATCTGACTCTGGTGTTTCCTCAGTAATCTTTGTCCTCATGCTTCACACGTACAGTAATCCTTCTTCTACTATGTCACATGCACCGTAAACCATCTCAGCTTGAGTGATGGATTTGAAAATTAAACAACCTAGGGGGGCTCACTGTTTTTAAAAATCATTTTATGTATCATTTTAAAATAACTTTAGGTAACCTGACACGAATGCTAAGCCACTGGATCTATTAATTCAAGATTTACTCTCCTGTGTTACAGCTTTCCCTGACAAACTGACTTGCAGAAATGTACAAACTGCACTGAAAAAAGCCAAACACAAAATATATTTAAAAAATGCCAAATAACCTCTCCAATTCATGGGACTTCCTCAGATATTCACATCTCTGGCACTTTCATAAGACACAAAAGTTTCCAAAACGGAAAGTTCTTTTTCTTCAAAAGATGAAATTTCCTCAAAGACTAAAGTGAGATAATACACCTTTAACCAGAGAAATGGGATTTGCTGTTCCTAATTACCACTTAGAACTCTTTAAAAACCATGCCCTTCCTTTTCTTACATCATGAAACTGTGTTTGCATCACCTAAACACATCACTCTTCTTTTGAATTAATATCCTGGGAGTTATTCCATTGCTTTCTTCTGGGGGTTTTTCATGATGACAGCCCGGGCTCTCTGCCAATACAGGCACATGTCCCTCCACCCCTTAACTCTCAGATGCCACAAAGAGGCAGACTTTCCTATTCTGTAGGGATAATACTGAGCACATTGCACTTCCCTGGGAACTCCATGCCTGACAACTCTGTGGGGTTAATCTAAAAAACAGCTGCATCCATTTTGTTCATTTCTCTCTGTAGATAAATTGCAAATTGCATTTGAAAATAAAGTAAGTTATTTCTAACCTTTCAGCTGGCAGCCAATATCTTGGTAAAAAAGGACATAATTTATGACACTGATGATGTGTGGCAGCTTTCCAGAGACTGTAAACCAGTTTCCAGCTTGCTTTAATGCTAATTTAACAATCAAAGAATTTCACTATTTAAATAAATGTTAAATAAAATGCAAGATTTTGAGTGAAGTTGGTCCCTGGATTGGTATCTCAAACTCGGTGGTTCCTAGCCACTCTTGCAACATGTAAGTAGCAGCAGTATTTTATTCCCCATGCTTGGAACACTACACTCCTCTTTTCTTCTGACCTGTAGGTCCCTGAATGTGGGAAAAAACCCTCTATGCAAGAGAGGAAGTGCCATGCATCACATCTAAAGTCAGGTCAGTTAGGAAAGTGGGAGCAGGACATGCTCATATGAAAAAAGCGAGAGATTCTGCACCCAGAATTTGCTGATTCCAAAGGATCCATAGCAGGCTGGAGAAATCCAGATGTTCCTTTTCTACTTTTTCGAAGTCCAGCCCCAAATGAAGAGCTTTTACAGGATCCATGCTCCTTGAACTACCCTACTCCTGATTTACACTATTTAAAATACCTGCAACAAAGCTTGTCCACTTACAGACAGGGCAGAAAATTTTAACACCTCTCACCTTCTAACTTGAAGTCTGCTCTTCACCAGGCTTGGAAGCTGGGGCCCAAAACTGAGGTCCAAACTCCTTGTTTGCTTACAGTATTGTCCCAAACCTACAGCTGCTATGGAGGGTTGAGGTCATTAAACTGCAACATCTTGCAAAAGTATATAGGTGATGCTCCCTCCAGATAAAGCATGACCGTGCAGCTTATCTGTAGCTTCTCAATAGGACTCTAAGTATCTCACCTGTGACTCTAGCACGGGGCTCTGTGCTGCTGCAAGGGACACTGAGCAACCAACACCCCTGGCTGTGGAAGGAATTATGGCTGGGCAAGACTGATGAGGCTAGTTTGGATGTTTCTGGTGATAGGCATCTTATGGATCCTGATCAGCCATGTGAAGATTGTAGCAGTGCAGCTCCCAGAATGGGCTTCCTCCTATCACATAGGACAGCAGCTGGCTTTACCATATTGACATGGGTGGCCACACACAGTCATTTAAACTGAGTTTAAACTACATCCATATGACAGTTGTTTCTCTATACATCCTCTGAAAGGCAGCCTAACCAATTTCCAGCTTCTGTCATTGCAGCATTTCATTTCCATGTTGAATTCATTCTTCCTCTAACAGGATTTTAGCCCCATGCAGGACAGGCCAACCCAACCTGCAGTGGGCCAAAATTCAGTGGTGATGGATAGTGTCAATAATATTTGTTACTGATTTGTAACTCAGTAAGACCTTAGACACTAAGGTTTAATTAAGAGAGGATGTGTCATCCTGATTTAATTGGATATAACATTATACTTTTACTTCCAAATATGTCTAGGGGAAATGCAGCTTCATTCTTCTAGTTTGCACTGGGATCCTGGCAGCAGTCCATTAGCTGTCAAATGGAGACCTGCTGAGCTGCCTATCCTGCACTTTTATTTAACTAACTTTTGTCACCTGCATCCTTACTGCTTGAAGATGCACCTCTACACATAAACAGCATGATTATCACATTCCTGTGACTATCCAGTCCTGGGATGTTAATGATAATATGCTTTTTGCTTCTCACCTCTGAAAAGCTTACCTAGCCAAGAGAATTCAACTTGATGTACCTTTTAGGTCATCACCAGAACTGATTTCTAAATCAAACCAGTCATCTCCATGCAAGACCAAATTGGGTTGAAATGGACCTGTTTGCTCAACCATCTTACTAACTGGGACAAAATATTAAAAAGAAAAAGCCCAAGATTGATTCACTAAATTCAAAAATAAAAAATATTCTTGTCATTGAAGTAGCTGTTCTACACTATTCATTGGGACAATACATAAGAAACACAGCTCTATTTATAGAGCATTACTTTCTGAAGACAAACACCACACGTATGATTGAAATTTAAGCCACATTAAATTTTCAGTCTTTTCCATTCTGTGAGGATACTGCCTGAGATTTTCTACTCAGAAGTGTAGGAAAAGAGGAGAGGTCACACACCAGCACACCACCTAAGATTATCTGGAGGTGAAGTCATGATTCCGATACAAATCCTTAGGTCTCACATAACAGACAGTCCACAAAAATTGACCTAGTAACTCCTGCACAAAGCCTGCACCCCCTGAGCTCCTTGCAGGGCATCTTTTACAAAAACATTCTACCTTCATTTAAAGATGTCTGCTGACACAGAAGTTGCTACATGACGAAATAATTAGGTTTCCTTATACATTGAAATGTGAAAATGTGGCACAAGTAGTTGCAGTTTGCTAACTTCGGCTACTGGATGTAGACAGCTACGTATTTATTTCAAGAATGAAAAAAATTCCTGGTCAAAAAACTCTTCTTCTGGAAGGAAGGACAGACCTGAAGAAAGCACCTTCTAAAAGGTATGGAGTGATATCTGCCCCAACACAGTTTTTTGTAGGTTACTGAAGCTATTCTTAAGCTTTTAATTTAATATATGTATCACAAATGTCCAACTTCTGTACTCACTTTTGTCACTGGTACTTCTCAAGTAAATTCTGGTCGTCTAAACACAGGCATTAAAGCACATTGCAAGTGTTGGCCCTGTGTTTTCCCCTTTACTGCTCACCTTTGGCAGTAAAGAGAGCAAGCTTCAGTGAGTGAAGTCAGACACTACAGCAAACCCTACCAAACCAACTAATGAAGTTCTAGTGAAGTTCTCATCCAGTTCATCCAGCAAGTGGCTACAAATAAAGGCATCCCTTTGCTAATAAATAATATGGAGATGAACAACCTGCCTCCTCTCCTCTGTTTTAAGGCTTCAGTAGTTCATGAACAGCAGACCACAGTTGGCTCACACCAATCCAGCTAAAAAAGGCTTGATGATGCCTCCCTCTCAACTCTACACTCAATGACTAAACTACATGAGAAAAGGCTTTGTAATCCAGCTGCTGTTTGTCTCCAAGTTCCATGACTGTAGGATCTGAAGTGGCACTATATGCAAACCAAATTCCCAAGCCTACAGCTACTTTTCACTCACAGCCCAAAAAATGCACAGGCGGCTGTCTCACCGTGGAGGAACAGTGACATCTAGTGCCTGGTGCCTGGGCGGGCTCTGCTCGCCAGCTGCGTGGGGACACTGCACATCTGGCCACCAAGTGCCTCTCCTCCAGCACATCACCTCTGCTCCAAGAAGCTCCTCCCCGTGACATCCTGCGTGCCTTCACGTTCGGGGTGAAAGACTAAGGAAGGAGACATTATCTAGATGCAAGGATCCACAGAAATCAGGAGCAGCAAAGGAGAGGCAGCAGCCTGACAGAAAAACAGGTCTTGGAACTCAGCAATTTACAGACCCCCATCTTTCAACAGTGTAGTGATATCTGGATAAAATATCTTTAAAACCACAAAGGTTACAAAGGAACCTTGGTATTTTATATTTGTATGAAGTGCTCAATCTATATTTCATGTTGGAAAAGTCACCAATTTTTGTGACTGAATTACTCCCTTGGACTTTATGGAAGACTGCATATTGCACCACTGTGTGTATGCTCAGCTCTCCAAAATTACAAATTGACAATGATTTGCTGAAAATCAGAAATCCTTTACATTAAAATAGAGTTTTTTAATAAAATAATATACCTTTGAATAGGATCTGTAGCCTAGTTAATTATGCTATATTAAAAAAGGGTTAAGATACAATATGCAGTCTTTTTAATTAAAGTTTAACATACATTAACATTTCTAGATGAAAACCTGCCCTTCTGTGAACGGTTTTAAATTCTGCTTTGATTCTTTTTTTCCAGAGCACTGAAGCTATCATATAACTGAAAAAAAGGACTAACAATGTCAGATTCTTTGGTAATTAATTTTGTGTCCTACTGCAGACATATGAAATTCTATCAGCATTATCTTGACAGGCATGTCAACTCTTCTGAAAAATTCCTATCCATTATTTTATAGGCTTTATTATAATTTTGCATTTTTATTAGACATCCAATCTATACAATACAAGTTGTACTTTATGAAATTAAACTTATAATAAAGTTAGTTATTAGTGCCAGGAAATAACAACAGCATTGCCAGTATAAAAGGAGTATAAACAGCAAGATAATTGGGTCAGATTTTGCACGGTATCTTTATTGCATCAGATCTACAACACTCTATTGCATGATTGTTACCTTCTTTACAGCTTTGCAATTCGTATTATATAAATTACAAGTGTCTGAGAGGTATCATAACTTCCATAATATTGCTTAAAAAAATACTGAAAACCACAAGAAGCAAGAAAAATAAAAGAATGAAAACCTATTATAATTTGTAAATTATTAAGTAGGCATTCCTGCTATCCTAATACATGGTACTAAGTATTACAGCAATCTAATCAAAATTGGTCAGCAGGACTGAAAGTACATCTTTAGTTTGATCATTACAGTAAGGAAAAAATGTAACTCCTGAAAACCCTGATCTGTTGCTATATATTGCATTTCCTTCCCTTAAAATTGAACAGCTTTTCCCTCTTTTTTATTCACTAGTAACAGCAGAAGCATCTCTTCTTTCTCTTTCTTTTCTTTGTTCTCTACGTCAGTGATACTAGCAATTAGCAGAGAAGAGAAAGGGAGTAAAATTTTACAATTGCCAAGCTAAAAGCCTATAGATCCACCAATTTGCTGAAACTGCGTCCAAATTCATCACAAAGGGAAATACCCTTTCTCTTACTAACCTCGTATGTGAGAAAACAGCACTTGACAAAGGATCTGAATGACAGGCTGACTTTCTTCTCACATACAACAGTGTGAATGAGGGAAAAATCCAGCCAAATACCGTTGAATGCTCCTCCTAGCATTATCTCCATGGCATTTTTCCCCATGCAACAACAAAGCACCTAAGCACATGCTTTAACTTTACAGGTTCAAGGTGTTAGATGATTTCATTAGAGCCACCCCATATTTAAATCTGTGCTGAATGGCCTTGCCAGATGATTCCAGGATCACGACCAAGGAGAAGAAATAACACAAGGAATATCTGGATGTCTCTTGGATTCTTAAGTGGTACCAAAGCTATTTCTGTCCAAGCAAATTAAAAGGAAGCAGGGGCTGTATGTGACAAAACTGATGCTAGAAAAACAGATGGTTTGCACTGCCAGCAGGCAAAGACTACTTCACCCACTGAAGCTACTCTCAAGACAGAAAAGTACATCTGAAAATAAAAATCAAGACACAGTGTCAGTTTTAGCACCCAACCTCATCTCAGTATGTCACAAGCACAAGGGAAATTTGCCATAAAAACATAATTTGAGTATCATCTCTCATCATTCAATACAATTTTTCAACTCTTTCAAAATTGCATTGAAAAATCTATATAATGTGTGCTTAGATTAATGAACTGTTTGAATCTGGATCAATACGCACTCAAAGATTTGAACTGTTGACACCTGCTGAATACAGCTGTAAGAATGCTTCATTCAGCTTATAGCCAATCAGTACTTTGTAACTACAGGGGTTCCACTTAATAAACAAGCAATCTAATATATGACCTCTGTAGATTAATTTCCTGAGAGCAAGTAAATAATCTGGATTCAAAATTTCCATGATTATACATATAATTACAGTATCACTTACCAATTAACACATTGATTTAAACCTTCTTGGGATTATGTGCTTAAGTATAAAATAGGTGATTCAACCACCACTCAAGTACTAAGCATCTCTTTAAGATGGCAAAGTCGTGACCCACAGAACACTATGCATCTGATTTCTCTTGTGGAAGAAAAATGCATTTATGGTAATAGAGATTATGAGGTATATCAGAATTATGTATACTGTGGCTAGCTGGGGCTATTATGTAATAACTGGACCATACCAATAAAAAAAACATGAAACTCCTCTTCCTTTGTAGAAGGAGCAAAGTTTGTTATATTACATCTAAGTCTCCCACTGTTCTTTACTTAATAATAAAGCTGAGTATGTGTTTGGACTTTGGTTTCTTTATTTCTGTGTACACATACCGAGCAACCTTGCCATTAGTTACCATTTGTCTAACAGATATATAAACAAAGAGAGATCTGTCTGCGATGGTTTATTGCTACACTTCTAACAAGGACAATAATTAACGCAGATTTAGATAATACAGTCGTTCTTGACAAAATTGCCTGTTTCAAACATTAACACAGCTTTCTATACAGCAGCACTGCAGCACATGAAGACAAATAAAAATCACTATACAACTCTTGCAGATCATATTAAGTTAAAATATTAATTCAGGGGGGCAAATGAAAGCAAGGGTGAGTCTCCAAGAGACTATGCTTCTAAAGCGTATTTCCTGTCCCATTTTGTTTTTAATATTAAGATATTTTATCCACTGTTCAGTCGAGTATCTGTCATTCACATACATACCTTGAGGGGGAAAAGAATTCACATCTGGAAGCAAATCATTATGTTCTTACTTATCTCTTTCTTGTGAGTAATCCTTTCACACAGAAAATCAGAATACATAATAAACAGCCACATTTCAACACATGGTATTGCTTGCAGTTTCAAAACTGTACAACAGAGATAAGTAACTTCCAGAAAAAAAATTTTGAAAATCTGGTAAAATTAAATGTACAATACTTAAGGAAAAAGAGTAATAGAAATACAAAAATTCAACAGCAGGTTTTAAATGCTTTATTTTTACATAGATCTTTTGCTACTATGCATAGCTCATATCATAGAAGCACAGAATGGTTTGGGCTGAGATGGACCTTATATTATAATCATCTAGTTCTAACCCCCTTGCCACAGGCAGAGACACCATCCACTACACCAGGTTACTCAAAGCTCCATCCAACCTGGCCTTGAACACTGCTAAAGAATGGTGTATCAACAACAACTCTGGGCAACTTGTTCCAGTGCCTCACCACCCTCACAGTAAAGAATTTCTTCCTCACATCTATTCCAAACCTATTCTCTTTATGCTCAAAGCCATCACCCCTTGTCCTATCACTATATGCCCTTGAAGAAGTCCTTCCGCAGATTTCTTGTAGCATGTCTTTACGTACTGGGAGGCTGCTATAAGGTATCCTCAGAATGTCTCATCTCCAGACTAAATAACCCCAATTATATGATATGACTATCACTGAGAATCACAAATACCTAATTAAAAAAAAAAATTTAAAAAAAAAAAAACCCACACCACAAAAACACCACCACCCAGAAGATTAGCTTAGATTAGCTTAACTATCTCAAGTTATTTCCAGAATGTGCGTCAGTAGTAAAAGTTGTAGCATAATGCAGAATTTCCTAGTATCCTTGAACTTTTTTGCAATCCCCACATAAATAATGTAGTAGCTATGTATATGCATTCTCCTAAAACATACAAATATACAACAAAGCCGTAACATGATTTTCTGTCTCAACCACTGTAATCCAGCCTGAAGGGACTTGGGGTGTTGTCAGCAGCTATTCAGTAAAAAGAGAAACTAAAACCAGTAAAGAAACTATTGATAATAGCAATAATATATAGTTTTCTCAGGCATTAACCATCAGATAATGACCACTAGTGACTTTAAACTATATATTATAGCTTAGGTATGGTATGATGCTCACAGCAGTTTCATAGCTAGAAAGTAAGTAATGCAATCTTGCCATAAACACTCACACTGTTACAAAGCTAGTTTGCACGCATGGATTTCTCCCTCTCCAATGTTATCCCACTAGGCAGCTTTATAATGATCCAAAAAACACATGCCTTGACTAATAGTGCTACACTGGAAGAGAAAACACCAAGTCCAGAATGCTGAATCAATTTTTAGACAATACATGTTGTACAGATGTTGGAACACTCACCTCCCATATCGCCTCGTGAGAGACAATAGCTCTTACATTGTACACACTCTTTAATACATTTCACTGTGCACCACTCTGAAAATTCCTCACTACTGCTTCTCCCAACTCCACTGCTATCTATAACTGCAGCCACTCAGAAAAAGCAGTTTATCTCAGTAAGAATCCAATCCACTTCTAGTAAAAACTGTGAGACGCTGAGTCTTTCCACTGACTGTGAAGGTTAATAGATCAACGCTGAAGTGCCTGGAAAGGCCCTAATTGGATGAACTCTGACCATGAATGAACCTCCTGGCTGCTATCACAGGAGCCAAAAGGCATTAAAGAAACAAAAAAGGAAAAAATTACATTAATCTGGACACCTGCCTGAAATACAAGAGGTTCAGACTAAATTCCTAGTTCTACCAGGGTTAGTTTTATGTCTGCAACACTGTGCCACTCTCTGCAGAGACAATCAGGCTAATTCTGAACTGTAAAATCCTATATATCCTTCTGGAGCAATCAGTACATTGACATAATTAAACTGCCTCCACAAGTGAGCACCAGCTCAGACGTGTCAGCCAGCTCTTCACTGTGCCACGCAGACATACCCAGCTTGAGACATTAATCTATTTTGTCCACACCAGTAAACCAGACACATCATGACTACACATGCAATGGCATTTGGGAGGGCCTCAGCCACCATGATTTTAAAATACCAATGTAAGCACAGCAGCAAAAATTTGAATTAAGGCAAGGTAACTGCAAATTCCTAGAAAAACGAATTGTTCAGAGTGCAGATTCACAGAACATGTAAGCATGCAGTAGACTTAAACAGCAAACCCCAATTTTGACAACTTAAAAGTTTTTTTGTGGCTGCAATTGCCTGAATTTCCTCATTTTCAGCAGCATTCTCTAAACAAGGAAAAGAACACCCACCAGCCATTTATCCTCTCCATTTACAAGATGTGGTTGCACAATTTCAGATTTCATTTCTACTGGCTCAGCAGTACGGCTTCATAAATGGCCCCATAAGGTTGTCTGCTCTATGAGTATTTTAATAGAGTGCTCCTGGAATGCTCTGAGTCTTAATCACAAACAACTTGACAAATAATGGGCCACACTGTCAAAACAACTCATCTCCCATTTGGGTACATATGTGGGAATAAAAGTAGCTGCTGGATGCTAAACACTTTTGCAAATCCAGCCATTTAATTTAGGTACCCAAATGGGAGCTGAGCTCTTTAAAATCTGGCCAAATATATTCTTGAAAGGAAGAAATACAGTGAAGCTGTGTAAAGTTCATCCTTTCTTCCAGAAGAAAAGGTCTGGCTTCTTCATGCCTATGAATTTATGAGGAAAAACCCTTTCTTACCATCGGTGATTACAGGTCATGAACATTTCCAAGCTCACGTTGATATTTTTAACTACCTCTTTAAAAGAATTACAGAATTACCTATTTAAACATAATCAAAGAGAATGGCACAGAGTCTACAAAGTACATGTACAAATACACAATCCACATTTGCACTAAAACGTCTCTAAATGTTTCTCTCACCTGTTCTTGGGGTTTTTTACATCCCACAGGCCTTCCACAAAATACAGCAATGATTAGAACTTTTTTTCCTACACTAATTATCACAAACTAATTCACAATGGTGAGCATGATAACATAAACAGGGAAGGAAACAAGGAAGTTAGGAACAGAGCACAGCAAAATGGTTCAGTGGTGAAATATGCAAGCAAATCAGTCATTGCTCCAGCTGCTGGACCACATAGCCTACTTCTCTGGAACTGCAGCAATTAAAAAGGCTTTTGAATGCTAGCAAACAGAAGTCAGTGTGAATTTTTCCAAAATTTCTATAAACATAACCCTACTTTTCTGTTGCAGCTTCCCTTTGATATAAAGCATCATTAGTTCATAAAACAACTCAGATTAACTTTACCATTTTGTTCTCATACTGTTATGGAAACTCATAGTGTCTTTTCTTGTTCTGTATTATTCCCATGAATTGAGTCTCTAAGGAACAATCAATTTCCCATTTAATTTTTTGAAATAAGATTCCAAGTTTCAGGATGTCCTGGTATGATTTGGCATCTATTACTGATCTCTATAAACAGGAAGCAATTTCACCAGCCAGGATGATATGCCTCTTCAAGAGCTGAATAAACCAGTGGGATACTTCACTTGTAGCCAGAGTAAGAGACAAGTTATCAAAAAGATGTGTCATATAATATAAGGTAAAACTGAAAAGAATAACTATTTCAGTAGCAAAGCACATTCCTATGCTTAAAATGGAGCCAACAGTCAACATGTTCTCTTAAAAAATTCATATTAATCCTCTTTGTATACAGGAAGATGTTCACCCCCACAGCCTTCTTACCAATTATACTAAATTCTCTTATTAAATACAGTTACCATCTACATTTGAGCACATGGCTGACTCCTCAGGTGACCCAATTTCTATTGCTGATATTCAAGAAGCTAATTCTTTTTGTCTAGCAAAGCCCCAGTTCCCAAATAGCTTACTACCGACTTTTACAACACCTCTATTGACAAAATGATACAGAAGCAAGTTAGCTTGCATAATGACTCCCCAGCCCACCTAGTTAGCCACCTATCCTCCAGCACAGACTTAATGCATAGCATGGACAGTCACATGCCAATACCTTGGAACACCAGAAATGCTGAGTGCATCTCCTCCACTCCAAATGTTACAGCAGCTTCATGACATTGCTAATAATTCCAGAAAAATTTTAAATGGCTTCATATATATATATATATATATGAAAAATAAACTATATTTAATACATATGTATGAAAAAATAATAAAAAGTTTAATTTAATGAGAAAGCTCACCTGAACCTCAGTCTCTTGGAATGGGTTTGCTTTACCTTTTGCATTAGAAGTTTGGCAGTAACCTCAACATTAGGCATCTCCCAGTAAGGAGACAAAGGATTTAATTGCTGTTCTGTTACCATGGAATATATTTTCTTAGGACTGTTCTTAATTGCACAGTAGTTTCTCACCAAAAAAACCATCCTGCAAGCCAGTCAGTGCTACTAGTATCCATTGTTCCATCCACAGAGGACAGACAGCCCAAAGGACTATCAAGGTCCCTGACCTCCAGGTCAGTAGTTCAACAAGGCCAGGCAGCAAAATATCATCTTCAAATATATCTCATCTATCTTTCAGTCCTGGCTTTTTTCCTGTAAAATGTCATTAGCATTTTGGAGAGAATGGAGAGAGATACCTCCTGTCTTTTGAAAACCTACAGATTGAATTAATCAGTTCTCCCAGAACAACTTAAAACAACATGGAGTAATAAGGGTATGGCTTCTCCAACAGGAGCTGAATGGACATTGACTTTCTGGGCAATGAAGTGCAGTTCTTGCAGTTGGAATTACGGGAGGGGGAAAAAAAATCTATCTGAAGGATAACATACCATCATCTCCTGCTGCAGATTCAGAAGGTTCTATGCTTCTTCTGGCCCCTAATATAGAGCATTTTTGGCAATACACTCTTTTGGCCAAAATCCTCTCAGATGGAAGCTATGGAAGTGTAAATTAATGTAACCGTTGCTTCTGCCAGGAGGCTGAACAACTAGAAAATGGCTTTATGCTGAAATTCTGGACTTGGCATTCAAATAAAGTGTGCATTAGAAGCATGTTTTTAACTAAATCACAAACCAAAACATTATAAAATAAGCATCTGAAATTAACTGAGAGTCTCTACTGTCAACTCAGTCAACGTCCCAATATTTAGTGTCTCTTAAAGCCACAGCTTTGTGACAAAAAAGTAGAAAACTCAGTTTCACAGCTCGTTTTTCATTGCCCATAGTTTTTAATTGCCATTAAATTTGCAGTTTTTGAATGCCCCTTACTGCCAACAATCTGATGGCCTCTCTTTTTGCAGCACAACCAAGACAGGTTTTGTAGATGGAAATGTGCTTCTCATACATTAGAGATCTCTGAAGAAATCACTCTGCATGCAGGCACAAGACATCATTGTGAAAAAGTCTTCTTGAACTGCAGAAAATTCCCTCACTGACTCTGCTCTGGGTGAAGACTACGAGTGACTTGGGTAGTAGGGGAAGTGAGCAGAAATAAGGTAAAAGAAAAGGGAGAGGAGAGTTCTTCAAAGGAGAGATTCAGTGAAGTCCTGAAGGATCTATTCCAGATCCACAGCTGTTGCTGTCCAACATACTAGCAAATAATCCAGAAAAAGCATGAAATGAACCTTATTTTGAATTCAAGCATCAAGATTTGTAAATGTCACCAAGTTATTCAAGAAATTAAAATACAAAAATTATTTGACAAGAGTTACCAATCAACAATACTAACAATATCATGGCAAAATGACAAATGAAATCTGTTCTTATTAACTGCTTAAAACAATCCTCCACGACTCACATGTGGACGAGATCTGAAATACCTGACATGCTGCATGACAAATTTTGGGGTTATAAAAAAATTGTATTAATATATAAAAAATAGAAACCTTACAAAACCTAAGCTTGGTGCTCAGGGACAGTCAAACATGCAAATGAAATTTTAGAAATTTTTAGGACAGAAAAGAAACCTAAATGTGAGGCTCATCTGTACCTTGAATACTGTGCACAGGTACTGCTGGCTCTTCTCAGAAAAGACAACAGAACCAAAAAACAAGGAAGGATGACCAGCTTAATGAAAAGTATGGAAAAGCAGCAGTGTGAAGAATGACTAAAAAGAAAAGGTATCTTAAGCACAGAAAGAACTAACTGCACATTTATGAAAAATGCCATTGATGTCTACAAATTCATATGTGAAAGAAGTATATAATGAATCATTTTTCAGCATTTCCTTCAAAAGAAACAGAGGCCATCAAATTAAATTAGCAAGTGACAGGCTCATGAATGAAGTGGTTTTCCTCCTACAAAATCTAGCCAAGTTGTGTCATCAATAGCCAGAGGATGAGGTTTATGCCAAAAATGTTCGTAGGTTAAAAGTTCAATTGGACCAATACATAGAAGGTGGGGAAAAAAAAAAAAAAAAAAAAAAAAAAAAAAAAAAAAAAAAAAAGGCATGCAGAACCATTGAAATGTAAAACCTACAGCTAAGGAAGTCCCAGACAACTGGAAATCAGAATATAAAGATTAAATACCAAAATGGGTTTTCTGGTTCTTACTCCCCTTTCACCACTGACCTTTGCTACTGGTTATCAGCTGAGAAAAGATACTGGCTACAAAAAGCTCCAGTTAAAGACCTAATGTCTTCCCTACATCCATTACTGAAAAGAGATGATTTACAAAAATGGATGGTCTCTTCCAAATTCCCACTATTTGGCCAGCACCCCTTCATGCCAATACCATACATTTTCTAGCTACTTCACCCTCTGATCAACATCACAGCTAAGTTCCTCTGAACAGCAAGAGCTGCTGAAAGACAAAGTTGAAAAGAGGCACGAGTAATTTTATGCTTTCCTTACTGGCAGTACTACATCAACATAAAATAGCTGCTTCTCCTTCCTTTTCCCACTCTGCATCCTTTTACTATGAAAACACTGCAAAGAAGGTTAAATTACTCTTTTACAGCAACAGTACGTTTGCAGAAGTTAGGATATGACATGACAAAAATTAAGTCATTGTCAGATTTGGTGCAGGTGTCGTTTTTCTTTAGATTACATACAGTATTGCAGCTTTTTCCCTCAAAAACCTTACGGAAAGATTTTGAATAGACATCACGGGTTGCAAAAGAAGAACAAGCTTCTCATAAATTTCTACTACCCAGGCACTATAATAAGAGGCTTTTTTGCCATCTACCTCATTTCTTTGCCAATGGAATGCAGAATCATCATTAGTCTTTCCAGCATGCAGCCAATTAAGTTCCAGTGAATTGTCTCTTCCAGTTTCAGGTGTGTGCAGATAAGCTGTTTTCCCTTGCAGCTCTCCTAAGGGGCATACTTACCTTTTACTGAACAACTACAATCGGTGCAGATTTTAAGAACTTGTGCCAGAAGATGCACAATTATTAGTGCCACTTTAAAAAATGCTATTTAATCACCAGATATCAGGGCAGTGCAGAGTGTGGTGCATAGGAATTAGCTATTCAAAGACATGGTCTTACACTAACATACTCTGATGTAGGCTGACTTTGATTTTCCTTGAATATGAACTCAGCATCCAAAGGTGCTTTATATCACTGTAAGTCTAGATATTACTGTGGCATATAAGGCATACCAGAAGGTTTTTGTGACTCACAAGACTTGGAAGGATATTAAGAGCACCTGTTGACAAAAGAAATGTCACATTGATCACAGAAGTGGAGGGTGTAATAAGTACAAACTGGTAAATAAGATTACAAGGTATTCATACAAGGCTGTACAGAGCTCTATTCTGACCCAACACAGCTACTCTTCTGTTAGGCCTTTGAGATCAGGCACTTCAAAACTCAATACTCTTTCTTCTGTGATCTGGAAGTTGAGAGTACATCATATTCCACTTGGCTCTGCACCTTCATCTTGCTTCCTTCAGCATCCTGTATGTGTAGCACACAGGCAGCACATCTATTTCCCAATATCAAATCGTTTCAGTGACAGTGAGCTTCTCCTAGTACGTCAGACTGGGGTTCAAATGTTTAAAACCCTAAGAAGTGATTCAGGAATCTAAAAAGAACCCTTCCAGTAGTTAATCCTCATTAAGCTTAATCCTCATGAGAAATACAATAAGACAGGAGGGTCGCAAAACTCCTAGTCATTTTTGAGACTATGGCAATTTCTCCAGATACCAGCTTCTCTCTTCACTTTATTCATGTATTTTTCATCTGTTTGTTCTCCTACCTCTCCTGTCTTCTTTTTTAACCAACCTAATTATCTCTTTTCTTCATCCTTTTAAGAGAGATGCATCTCTTTACACATTTACCCTTTCCTCTATAACACCTGGAAGTCTGTGTACACATGAAAAAGAAAATATGGTATTTTGGATTCAAAGGCTTCTTTTTTTCACTGCAGTAATGTTCTAGAAGCCATTGTTATGTTGGCTCCAGAGAAGTAAGGAATAAAGATTCATACAGTGGTAATTGACACTCCCATCTCATAAGCTGCACACTTATCTTAATCTCAGTGCACTGATGCAACGGGAGACACGCTCCCTCTGCCTGAAAGCCCTGTGCCACACATGGGATCCATCTCACAGACAGAATGCCAGCTGGAGTGCCACAGTTATCTTTCCCCTTTATCTGCAGTAGGACAGAGCACATTTAAGTTACTGTGAAGAACTCTGAGGCTGCAAAGGAATACACTGGTCCAGCAGTATGGTATGCTGGACTGCACCCCACTTCCTTTACATCTCCACAGAGATCCCAGGCTGGCTCCATTTCCACACTTTTTCAAGAACTACCACACTTCGCTCTCACTACACTTCAAATTTAAAGGGCAGCAGAACACTATA
This sequence comes from Sylvia atricapilla, assembly GCF_009819655.1. Classification (NCBI taxonomy): domain Eukaryota; kingdom Metazoa; phylum Chordata; class Aves; order Passeriformes; family Sylviidae; genus Sylvia; species Sylvia atricapilla. Next base: position 15,034,084 of record NC_089143.1, on the reverse strand, counting down.
AAGTGCAAGGCTATTATCCCTGGGTCGTTGGAAAGCCCACCAATCTCCAAACAATCATGGGCTCAGGTAATAGAGAGGCCCATTTCTGCAGGCTATTAAAGAATGAAGGAGGGGTCTCCTGAGCCAGCACACAACTCATGGCCAGTTGGCGAGCTCTCCTACTCACTGACAGATTCCTTCCCTGAGGCCAGCTGGCTCAGGAGGCAACAACAGTGATGCTCTAGGGCTTCACCATGGACAATCATATAAGAGAGAGATGAAAGAGACCTAGCAGGTCACCAAGTTCCTTTATCTGAAAGTGCACAGAAAGATTTATGTGCTAAGAGTATATAACCAGTGCGCCACCACTTGAAGATTTCTATTTTCATGTCAAGCCTTTGTGATCAGTTCTTACACTTGGATAACCATGGCATCTGGGCTACACTGGTTCAGATCACCAAGGTCTGATGCATCAGAATACGGAAATAATACTCACCTCCAACAGCAATTAGGCACTGCCAATGTATCCTGCTTAGTTAAGGAAGAACTTACTCTATAAAGCAGAAGATCTGTAACAAAATTAAGTGGACCGATCTTTTTTCTATAAAACTATGTAATCAAAAGAGAACACACTCAGAAGCCTGTAGATTAGTATACTGCTGCCATCACAAGGAAGACTTGATGTTTATGTTCATATCTTGATGTTTATGTTCATATAGTGTTACTGCCTAGCACCTGTTTGCTCAGATTAAGAAGACCTCTATTTTGTGTCTCTAATACCAAACAAAATGTTGGAACTGTTTTTACTGAAAGTGTTTGTTCCTCCTTCAAAGACACACAGGGTTCAGCCTTTCCTGGCCTAACTTGTAGCTGCTGTTCTGCTGGTTCAGTCATCTCTTGCATCAAGTAACACTGTTCATAATGCTAATTAGGTGTCTCAGTTATACATATACTGAAGTAATTCTCCTGCCAGTATACTGTCCTCTGGCATGCAAAGTGGCAAGTGATTTCAGGACTAGGATGTATGTTAGGAAGCTTGGTGCTGCTCCTATATTACACCATTATTGGCGTTTTATGGCTATATTTGTATTTTATATATATATTTATTTATAGATGTTTTTATATATTGGCCATTATATGGCCTATATTAGGTCATGCCTGTAATGGGATATTGGTTACTGACAAGATAAAAATTCTTGTCCTGCAAAAATGTCCAACTTCTGCACTTCTCAGCCTAAGAGGCCAAGCTATTCTTCCCCTTTCATGTGTGCTTTATCAACTGTTGTTCTACTGAAAGTGGCTGCCCTACTGCTCCTCAGAACTGCCCAATGACATGTCTGTCATGAATGCTGTAACAGGCATTCCTCTGAACTTGCATCCCTGTACTAAAAGAACAGCTTCTTCTCACAAGTCCATTGTACCTGAGGGGGAAAAAAGAGATGTCAGATTCACAAAAATGGTGTGCATTAGAAGTAACTCCATGATTTTTGCAAAAGCATCAAAAGGACAACAGGGACAATGGTAGTGTCAGATGTCACAATAAGCAAAAGCAAAAATGCCCAACACCAATCAAACATTGCTGCTCAGTAAGAAAGATCAGCTGGCTACAGTGAAGCATTACAAACGACCTGGATTATATATAACATAAGCAAGCTTGCAAGTCTGCCCTGTCCTGCCTCCAGATTCTGTCGTTTTCAGCAGAAAGGCTGACACATCTGCAATTGGATGCAAAGGTAACACCAGGAATTGTTAAGAATTCCTAGGTGTAGATTCTATGAAGGAGCACAAGGTGTTCCCTGCAAACTACTGCATTTAACAACACAGCAAGAGAGATGAGATGTGCACAAAACTGAGCTCTGGCAGTGTGCCTCCACCTTCAGGAACACTACCCACACCTGCCTTCAGCTCCTCCTGCAAAAGACATAGCAGCTATGGAGCTAATGAATTTGCAAAATAAGGAAAGATTATAAAGATTCAATACCCATGCTACATTGCCTTCTACTGTTCATTGCGTTCAGATCACAGGGAAGCTGTAAAACAAATCCCTGTCATACTACTGTAACCTGTGCCCCTCCTGCCACTGGTGTTATTTGTTCATTAGGTTCACAGGGAACAACATGTGACCTGTACATGAAGCTTTCCCTTTTGAAAAGTAAAAGGATATGAAAAGACATGATAAACAGTATCCCTTCAGCAGTAAATGCTAGTGGGGAGAAGAGAGCTAAACAGTAGCAACACCCCTTCAAAAACTACAAGCCTGACCTTAAAAGACCTTAAAGTCTGTTTCTACGCCTTTTTTATGTGGTTTACCACACACTTACAAAAAGCAAAAAATACAAGGACCCTTTTATGGACCCACTCATTTATACAAAATAACACACTATGTTATCATTCCTCATACTGAAATTAAAAAACCTTTCACACATAATTTCTTCACTATCAAGAGCTACCAGCTCTCTTCTAAGTTCAATACAACCTGAGACAAACCTTAATCTCTTAATGCTATACAATGGAATCACTATACACATATCGATCTACGTACATGTAAAATTAAAACTTGCTGTACATCTCTGTCAGCCTTTGCAATCTTCTACCTACCTGTTTTCCAGCAACTCCTGAACACTGCAAACTGGGTTCTCCTACATCACCAAGATCTTAAAGAAAGAGTGGTTCTCACCAAAACTTCTTACTTCTAAACTCCTGACTAGTGTACATGACAAAAAAAAAGATTAAAAAGCTGCACTTTGTAAAAGCTATTGTGCCTTCATCTACAGAAACAAGCTGTGCTTAAAAACTGCTTAGCTTACAGTATTTCCAAACCACCCACAAGCTCCATGGAATTTGATACAGCAGATATGCATAATACTTGCTGCACTTGAGACTACTATAGAAGATATGCCTGCTGAATCAGCCTTCAAAAACCAGACTAATCATAAGCCGTGGATAGCATGAAACTGTTCTCATGAGGGCACAACAAATTAAGTGTGCACAAGAAAGTCTGCTTCACTAATGGATCCAAGGTATAAGGCTTTGCAAATTCACCAGAAGATGATCACCCGAAGTGGAAGAACTTCGGGTAGGCAGGAAAGGCAAATCAACTGACAGCAGAATAATCTTCTCAGCTGGGCAAGGCGCAGGGAGCAGCTGCTCCATCAACCACCCCACTGAACTCATTTCCCAGCAGTGGTTAGAGAAGCAGTTCTGTGAGTCAGAATTTTATAGGCATCAGCAGTGGAAGAAATCTGGCTGTTCCTCTTTCAATAGCAAAACAGGAAGAAGCAAAATGGTACACATCTACATCATGGAAACCATGACCTGGATACCCCAAATATCCCTTCTGGCAACTTACAACTAACTACGTCACCTGTCCCTATGCAAGCCCAAATTCCAAATTACTTGGTGTGGTGGGAAATGTTACCATGTCAGAAAACCAGACTGTGGTCCTTATCAGAGACCTTTATGTAGCTTCAGAGAGTATTTCTGCCAACACTACTAGCATGGAGTCAAGAGTGGCAACATCATCTCTTATCTCTAAAATGCCCATTAAAATGTGTCTGAAGGCAAACATGATAACAGCAATGCCCAGTTCAGCTACTCACTGTGATGAAACCCTTTGCTGTGATACCAGCAAAGGCATATTTTATGTCACCTTCACCCATCTAGAAGTAACATATTTTAACAAGCACTGACTGAGGGTCAGTCACCCTATGGACACATTTCTCTCTTCTGAGGCTACTAAGGGAGCCCAAACAACTGTGTATAGACTCCTGGTTAATACTGCCCAAGATGAATTCCACCTCAAGTATGTACACTTCACCAAATCCAGCTACCAGAAAAGCCCTCCAACACCACAACTTTCTGCCTCACAGGATATGTTTTACATGCACAGCCTATCAAAAATAACACTTCCACAATGTTTTAGAGAAAGCTGGGGGTGGCTGCATGTGTGCTTATTGATGTGACATCAGGCTGTAACAAAAGGAGTGAGGGTTCTATCTCCTTAACAATGTACTGATTCAATTGGTCCCAATGGAAATTAACCATTCAATACTTTGCTTAAGACATGAGATATAGACCACATGGAAACCATTAGTTTTCTCTCCTCTCTGCTCCTGCTGCTCCCCAGCATGCTGATGTCCCATTCCCACTGACTGGGAATGCACCAGCAGGCTCCAGTCAGGATGGCAGGGTAAGTAAGGCCTCACTTCACAGATCAAACGCATAAACCTCCATAGGGAGTTCATTCCCCCTCTGTCAGGCTTCTGCTGGAGACCTAGAACATTCTATTACTTTGCTGAGATGAAACATAAAACAACAGCACGTTTTTTATTTGTAAATTATTCTAACTGATCTAACACCATATTCCACCGTTGTATTATTGGCAGTAACCATACAAGCTTTGTGGTAGTAGTGCAGAACCCAGATAAAACTGTCACAGGTCCTGTGTAAAGAACAGTACACAGGTGCACTGCTCCAGGCACAGATTTGTTAAGTTCTTCCTTCCCATAGGCAAAAGAAACACCCACTGATATGAGCAGCAACACTAAACATCCTCCCTTTATATTGTCAGATGCTGGAGCTGGTGAGTCCATTTTCCTAGGTACCCGTATTTGCTTGAGATGGCAGCATGCAGAGGGGCTACTCTCCATCCTGCTCCTTCATCCTGTCACACACACAGCCCAAGGAATCTTTTTATGCCTTCTGTCCCTGCTTGCAAAAAGCAAGTTGCAAGACTACTTTCATTTTTTGTCTCTTTACAGACACACCAAATAGATGGCTTCCCATCATGGCCCTGCATGTTTATCCTAGTAAATTATTCAACTTATTCTGTGTGGAGCAAATTAATTTCTACAGCAATTCAGCTGCTACTCCATCTACAGCATATATACTTGCTGAAACAGATTAATTCTGCCATGCAACATCATCTTTCGTTTTCTTCAGCATCTGCACAGACCTTTTATTCAGATAAAACTATTCTTCTCCCCTTGACCCCCCCATTCCCTGCCACAACTGATGTTTCTTGGACGTGATGTAGTGCTTTTTCTTGGGAGTAAAAAAATATTTTCAAAAAGTTGATAAACTCTGTGAATCTAAAAACCATTTTACATTTTCCAAATCCTCTCCACTTGATTTGCTCATACCTAATTTTCACAGATATTCATTATTTAACTCCCAAACACATGGGTTGCAATATATCAAATCCTAAAAAAACCGAAGGGATTTGAATGGAACAATTCTAAAAGCAGGAAATGAAAAATGAGGTCCAATCTGCAACGCTCTGTCACTGTCATTTAGCCACATGGGATCTACTTAGTTGAACAGGGAACCAACTGCTTAGCTGCTTGCACTGACCTCCTGAGTGGTAAACAAAGTTACCCAAATGTCACCAGATTATCTGTTGTCAAGCACACAATATTTTCATACTTTTCTAGTATGAGAATATCTCAAAATTAACTTGGTTCTTTGCGTAACACTATATTGCCAAGTTCACAATGCAGAGAGTTTTTACCTGCTATAAACAGGAACATAGTTGAGATTTTGTTACCTATTGAGGGGGAAAGGCAAAAAGAATATACACGCTGATTGGATTATTTGTATACTACCAGATTATCAGACTGGGGTTGCAGTTTGTTTAAAAAAGTCTGAAATAGAATCAAATACATTCACTACTTTACCTTGTCACTTGTTGGTATAAAAAACTTTTGGAAAACTCTGAATGGTTTTAGGATTTGCACAGAGTTTATGACCCAAGGTGACCTTTTCCTGCCTGATTTAAGATTGGTTTCTCAGGAGCCAGACAGCATTTCTTCCATACACAACTGTTGATATACATAAGGCACTTTCTGTAAAGTTAGACACATTGTTCTAGAATAACACAGGAGTTCAAAGGAATACACTACACTACACAGAGTTTGTGAAATGCTCTGATTCACTGCTCTAAAGTATATATAACCACAAGCAAATTATCATTAGTCACTTTAATACTTTTCTGAGACTATATGGACCTGTTATTTCACCTGCTGTCCAGCAACATCTCCCCAGCTTTGCCTGCCTTACGGAGGTATTTATTGTACTGACACAAGTCTTAGTCATACCATTGGTACAAGTAGCTGCTGACTTAAGTCTTGGTGCTCTGTCAAAGCTCTTTCTAAAAGAAGCCTGAGCAGCTCTGACACATTCCCCAAGCAACTCCACTTACACCAAAGAGAAAACAGCTGCTATAAGCAGCACCAAGTCCTCAGGAACACATCTCTGATCTGTCTTCACAGCAGGACCAATACAGTGCAGACATTAGAAATTACTGTTTCAGTGTCTCCTTGCACCTCCCTACCTGCCTGTACTCACCCATCATATCTTCCAGGGTATTTGCAGGCTGAGTTCTATCAGGCAGGCACTATCTCTCACTTGGCATTTGTGTATGTCCCACTTTGAGAGGTGCCCACATATGCCTGGGTCTGCTATTTAAGAAAACAATACCACTGAGCAGAGCTGTGCTTGTCCATGAAGGAAAAGACACTTTCTGCATTCTCCTACTTGTGCGGTGACATCACTCTTACTTATCCTTTATCTATCAACAGCTCAAATACTTTGTCTGTGTCCCTTCTGTCCCTTTTCACGTCCTTCTACACAGCATGCTAATACAAAACAGTCCAATACACTCTCCTTATCTGCTCTAGGTTACATATCTGAACATGTTTGAAATGCAACAGTGCAGGCGATATAAGTCATATTTTCCAAACAACAACATAATTCACTGGTTTCCATATTTTTATTACACTTCTTTCCACAGGGACAGCAGAACTCTCTCTCCCAGTGGGAAAATCACTCCTGCTGTTGGACACCAGCAGCAGTTCTGGCATCTAACACTAACAGCATTATCAATTTATGATTTTAGGAACACTACCAGAATCTAGTAGTAGTGTCTCTAATATTACAGATTGCCCATTTGTCCATTTTTTCCACATGGCCCTTCATGTCTTTTCTTACATCCTTATTAGTGTTTCACGAGAGCACTTACCTTCTCTCACATAACACAGCTTTCAAAAGGCTCTATCCAGCTGCAATTCCCACAGTAAACAAGCTGAAATGCACTAAGAACTCCTGTTGTCTGCTCTTCTCTCACCATCCGCATGAAGATACGTGGCCACCTCTCCTCCAGATAAGGGGTCTCAACTGAGCAACCCACACTCCCCACCTCGGTGTGCACAGCTCACCACACACATCATGCAGCTACCAGTCACACTGCAGGGTCCTCTGGGCAGCCACTCTTCCTGCCTGAACCGTGACACAAGGCAGGATAAAAAGAGAAACATTATGGAGGATATAAAAAAATAAAAAGCCTTCAGATCCCAGAACAACCATGAGATCAGCAACAGCACAAGTGAGAAACTCCTGTCTGCTTTGTAAGACAAGAGATGGAGCATGGTGATGAAGACAGCACGCTCTGCTCCAGCCTCAGCCACCTGTAGTCACGGCTGCTGTCACTCCCCCACAGCAACACTTGGGCCATCAAATATCCAGGTGCAGGATGAAGATAAGAAAGGTAGAAGCACTCCCCTTTTGGGTGAGAGGTCTTAAAGCACCTGTTAAAAACACTGACAGTCAGGCAAAAAAAAGCATTTGCTATTTGACCACATCTTGTAACACAGGAGCAACCTCAAGCACCCTTATGTCATTTCTCTCTTGTGTCCTTACACAAGAAGGCACAACCACCAGGATCAGCCAGGTAACTTCCAGTCTCAACAGATATTCCAATCAATAAGGGACAGACTTTGATATAGAATCTGAAAACCTTTCTAATAACTGCAGCATTTCACTGAAATAGCTCCACTAGACACTGACAAGTGAAGGAAGTCTTATTCTCATACAGGCAGATGGGTAGGTCCTCAGTGGAAGCCAGCCAACTCTGCTTACATCAGCTGTACTCTGGCCTGATCACCAGATTTTAAACTCACTACAACTATTTCATAATTCTGCTAGCTTAAAACAAACTATTTTATTTTTTAACTCTCTAAAAATTGTGACTTTTAGTTTAAACTGTTACTGAGTGAGAAACATGGTAACTATTCCTAATTTTACTCAAAATATTTAAAATTACTGCTGTCCTTAATCATATTTAGTACAGCAAAAGAGAAAAATATAAAATCAGTTACTCAGAAAAAGAAGTATATATATTCTGTAGACTGCTCAGCAGATTTAATTCAGGTGTGTTTTATGACTGCTTTTACTTCAAGATTTGTGTATATATATGGAAATTACTGATGAAAGAATTGCATTTATGTTGCACTGAAGTGAAAGTCATGCTGTGATAAAAATGTGTTTCTTTATACATCAGAGAACTAGAATAATAGGCTATTATACGGGCAATATTTGATTTACGATTTAAATTACATTTATGATTTTCTTATTTTTTTAATTTACTTGTTTGGGTTTTTTAACTTGAGTCCTTGACTTAAAAGAGATTATATTAGTAAGTATAATGCCTAGCAAAACAAGGGTCTAGATATCACTAATATGCTTTAAAGACATCCCTGAACTAAGTGATCATGCTACGTGTGTTTTAAGTAATTTCGGTTTCATTTCTAATTTCTACAGGTAAATGGTACCAACCTTTAAACACTTCTAAGAAGGTAGTTTAGACAATACCTAAGAGCTTCTCAAAATTCCTAATGTTTCATATTTCAAATATTTTTTCATACAAAGTAAGCAAAATTAAATATTCTCAACCACTTTAAACAAATTGCTACAATACAGTATGTTGACTGCTTGTGGCTGAAGTCAACAGAGACAGCTTTGCCCCTCTGGAGACATGTAGTTCTGGTTTTGCCAACAAAATCTCCTGTGCCACCTTTTCTATGTGTCATCCTAAATGTCCTCCTTAAGTATTCCAAAATAGAAGAGATAATGAGAAATGAAAAGACAGGAGGAAATGCAATCCTGCAAACCTGAAGGATCATTTCAATTTTCAAAAAGGGTTATTAAGGCCCTGGAATTAGCTCAGTTGGTAAGAGCAGCAGGCTAATAATGCCAAGGTCACAGGTTTGATCCCTGTGTGGGCCATTCTCTGAAGAGCTGGACTGTGATGATCCTGGTGGGTTCCTTCCAACTCAAAATGTTCCATGTTTCTGTAAGATAGTGTTCTTCAAGTTCCAAATTAAAGCCATCCCACTTTCATATGTGCAGCAAATTTGCTGACAGAGAAGCATGTCTGCTTTTTAAATAATGAAAACATCTTCAACATGTTCCTGTCACTGGAAATCACTTCTTGCATGAGCCATTGTCAAAATCTACCCACATGTAGACTGGATGTAGTAAGGCGGGGGGACAGGCTGGGGGAAGAATATAAAAACACTCATTAACCTATAAAGAATAAATGGAAATATTTTAAGTCTTTTAAACTGAAACACTTTTATTTCTGTTAATCAAATACATTCACTCAAGAAACAAGACAGAACAATGAAAAACAAGGAAGCATGAGATTTTTGGAATTAAAAATCAATTTTAATGTTAGCATCAGAAGCAAACCCTTGTCTGCCAGCTTAAATCAGAAAACACTGCATATCTCCACAATATTCTATATATAAATACCTGGGTCTGCCCAAAAAAAATCAGTGTAGAAGTACAAAAATGTGCATGGAGAAAGTGGACAGACATACATCAGCTGAAGCTGAAAACATCAGCATCCTATACTGATGATATAACAAACCAGCAGAGAAGGTAGACAAAGAAAAGCTAAATGACGAAGGCTCAAATATGCATTTGCAAGCCACAGCTTGAGAATGAATGGGAAAAGGACCAGGTTTTATCTTTGTCCAGCTACAAAGGGGGAGGGTTCCCCAGCTGTAAAATGTATTTTGCAACACATCGGGTATGTTTGTGCAGAAGAAAACAAGCAATCTTAGGAAGAAAATATGACAGAACTAAAGCAAGTTAATTATTTGCCAAGGGCAGAGAACATATCAACTTCTATGATTTAGTAAGTCTCATTATGTTAGAGCCTGCCTTGATCCAGAAGCCAAGAAATTATGTGAGTTGTCTTTTCTTATTTCAATTTCTAACATTCCTGATCACATAGAAAATTGAAAAAGCAAACCCAGCAGTTCAAAATGCTGAAAACAGTATTAAAAACTCCTCAAAAATCATTAGAGACATCATGATTTTAAACAAGCTGATTTTAGACTGCTGATTTATTAAAAGCCAACCATGGTTTTATCTGCTTTCTGAATGAATCATGGCTATTTATGAAGACACTGAAAGCTGATCTGAGCAACAGGAAAAAGAGCCAATAGTGAGGCAGACACAAAAGACCCAACCACCAATGAATCATTTGAAGGTATCCCCAATGCACATAATTATCATACCCATTAAGCAACATTCACTGCAATTAAGTATTGTTTGGCTTAAATCAGTTACCTGGAATGTCTTCTGATCAGGTCTGTTCCAATTAAGTAGCACTTACTTATTACCCTAATCATGCAGTATCAGTTCAAAGCAGCATAGTACAGCTTCACCTTGAAAGCAATCAGCCCAGCATTTGGCAACCAAAAGCAAGAGCCCTTGAGTTTCCAAATGACAGAAAACTTATATAAAAGTATAAAGCATCATTACATTGTCTTCTCTCATTTGCTCCTATTTCTAGAATTCTCCTCACAAAATTCTTAAAGCTGCTACCAGTTGAAGAAGACCTGTTTAAAAACAAAAGAGAGATTAAACACATACTAAATGCCAAATATTGCGCAATTACTGAAGAGGGAGTTGCTGGGGAGAAGAAATACAGAAACAGCAGGACAATGCTTAAAACTTTCATAGAATGATAGAATCGTGGAATCATTTAAGCTGGGAAAGACCATTAAGATCATCAAGTCCAACTACTAACCAGAACTGCCAAGTCTACCAATAAATCATGTCTCTAAACACCACATCTATAGATCTTTTAAATATTTCTAGGAATAGTGACTCAAGCACTTCCCCTGGAAGCCTGCTCCAATGGTTTATAACCTTACCATCTGAGTTTAATTTATAAAAATAGAAATTTCTGCACTCTCCTCCACCAGGAGAAGACTATACTTGACTCTCAAAACATGTTTTGCTACTCTTTAAGTTAACTCTGAGTCAGTTACTTTCATGATAAATAGCTCTTCTATTTCAGAGAATTAAGTATTTTTTGCTCATTTAAAACGAGTGCGCTTCACAATACAAAAGTAGTCATCTCTCTTACACCAAGAACTTCAGTAAGGCGCAAATATGAAAGTTATTGTAGAAAATGTTGTAGATGGAATTTCTAATGCTTCACAGTAGAGTGTTTAGGGTTACTACACAGACAAATAAATCTAAATTAACATAAATTAGGCACATCAATTTTGGCTTTAAGCTAGATTAACATTAAAAAAATTTCTTTTGAAAACCCTAGACCTGTCAACAACCCTTTTCTCTTCAGGTATGTAAGTCCATGAGCCAGCAGTGCCCTTGTTGCCAGGAGGGCCAATGGGATGCTGCGGTGCATCAAGAAGAGTGTGGCTAGCAGTATGAGGGAGGTGATCCTGCCCTTCTCTACTTGGCTCTACCCAGGCCACATCTGGAGTGTTGTTCCCACTTCTGGGCTTCTCCATACAAGAAAGACAAGGAGCTACTGGTGAAGGTCCAGTGGAGGCCACAAAGATAATGAGGGTCTGGACCGTGTCTCTTCTGAGAAGAGACTGCAGGAGCTGGGCCTGTTTTGTCTGCAGAAGAGAAGACTGAGAGGGGATCTCATCAATACATACAAGTATCTCCCAAGGTGGGTGCCAAGAGGATGGTGCTAGACTCTTTTCCATGGTTTCCAGCAGCACAAGGAACAACGGCCTTAAACTAAAACACAAGTTTCACCTCGGTATGAGGAAGAACATTACATTGAGGGTGGCAGAGCACTGGGAAAGGCTGCCCAGAGAAGCCACAGAATCTCCCTCTCTGGAGACATTCAAAACCCACTTGAATGAGTTCCTGTGTCACCTGTTCTAGGTGACCCTGCCTTGGACTGGATGATCTCCAGAGGTCCATTCCAACCCTAATGATGCTCTGATCCTGTGATCTGGACAGTAGACAGGATGAAGGTACACTGACACACTTCCCAACCTGTAGTAAGTAATCCACTAGAAGACTGAAGTGAGACCCACCTCTGTTGCCTTTGTTATTTGAGCTAGTTAATTTTAAACTATCTCAAATATTCCTACACAGCACTACATATTTTAGGAGAACTTTAGTAGAAAGGCACCTTACTTCTCACATTCATGCACCTTCAGAAAACAAGCTTTTGACAAATGTTACCCTAAATCCTCTGGGCTCAGCTCTAAATAGGATCATCACTGCCAAACCGAAACTCTTTGTGGGCACTGACCACAAAGTTTACCGAGAATTATTTCAGGCTGTTTTATCTCATGTAAGTTTAACACAGATATCAGGACAGACCTGTTCCAGTGCTCAGTTTCAGTTTACAAAAATCTGCAAGCAAAATATATGTCATCAAATCACATTAGGAAACAGAGCCCTGCACTGTGGAACTGCATAAGAAACTGACCATGCTAGGTTTGTTTCCAAAAGCTTATACAACAGGTCTTCAAAGTCCTGCCTGTGATTACAAACATTATAAGCATACATTATTTAAAAGAGACATCAGTTACAGTAATCAATTTCTGTAACTACTGGCAAGTCTCTGCATAATCCAGCCTAGCAAGACTTCCATACAGATTTCCCTGAAATCTGGCTGCAAGCTGTCTTCACACATCAAATATCAGAGGCACACATGTCAAGAGACATAGATTCTTGTTGTTTAAGATTTGGTTGCTCAAAAATTCAGTAAATACTAAACAATTAGCTGCTAAAAGTCAGCCCTATTTAAGATGTCTGAAGCTGCGCTTCAAACACCTGATCACTCAAAACAATTACTTCCTTGCAAATGGGCAGCAGAAAAACTAAAAATCACAATCACAACACACACGTACAGAAAACTGGTTCACTATCTATAGCTCCTCAGTGAGGAAAAATCCACACCTGAAAAAAGAAGCTCTGAATGATCTCATCTCAAATCTTTCCCAGAAAAAGCTCTTCATTCTTATTTACTTAGTACCTCTCCCAGTTTAGTGCTTTTACAGCAAACAGGCTGAATTCAGTGAGTCTCTCGAGGCTGCAGCTGACCCAGGATACAACCCCTACAGACCTCTAGCTGCTCATCATCACTTCTTGATGATCACCCAGCGTGACAGCACATCACCCTACTGTACTTACCCAAGCTCTTTCAAAATAAAGGCAGGCTTGCTCGGTGTTGTAGATATTTTTTTCAATGTTATATTAGTTTAGGCCATTTTGAAAGAACCAGGTTAGGGAGCAAATGAGTGAGCAGTTAAGCTTAACAATTTGGATGGAGAGCCTTCTGTCCCAAAGTCACACTAACAGAGTGGGGCAGCAAAGGTGTACAAGGGGCATGGCAACTTCCTTAGCACATCTGACTGCAGATTACACCACGCTGAAACCACTGCAGGCAATCACTGATGCTAAAATACATGGATTTGACTCTTCCTTGCTTGCTTGCTCTTGAGCCTGTTTGGATAAAATAAAGTACTAAGGTGCAAATCAATGAACAGAAAATGTAACATATGTACAGGGTGGTAGACTATATCCTGGAGCACACAAGTTACTCAATGTGAACTCTCATTGTGATACTGCAGCAAAAAATTAATTTCAACCTTGAACATAACAAAGAGAAGCAGGTAAGTCAATTCTTCTCCGTAGTACTGACAGCATTGTAGAGACCACTACTGAAATACCATCTTGTGTTTCTGGCATCTGATTTTCCTGAAGGAAAATCAAAAAATTGGAAGGAAAACAGAAGTTATGCAAATGTACTTGAAGTCTGCAAAAAATGTCCTCTGTTAAGAGTCTTAAAGAGGTCTCTTTGATTAGCTTAAAAAAAAAAAACCACACTGATGTCTTAAGTAAAAGTACTTTTTGTAGGTAGAAATAAAAACATGCTGATGGGCTCCCAACCTACCAGGTCAAGTCATAAGGAGAACTTTTGCCTAGGAGATTAATTCTGAAGAACTCTAATGAAAGCCAGGGCTTTCTAATTAGAGTAAACAATGAGAATGATTAACCAATACAGTAAGCAGGAAAAGCTTTACTGAATGCTTGATGCATTCCTTCAGAGAAATACTTACACTTTGTAAAATATTTTTATCAAATCAAATTCAAACACTAAGCAACTCAATAGAGAGAGAACTGAGTAGTAAATCACGGCTGAATCACCTGGTCAAACTCTGGCTAAATCTGTGGCTTTATGAAATTGTATTATTCTCAAAACCAAATCTCCTCCATTTCCTCCTCACATGCAAATGTGAAACATGCAAATTACAAATATGATCAGTTCTTAAAACAATTCTTAAAAAGACATCGTTAATTTGCTGTATATTTTACTGCTGAGGACAAGACAGATAAAGAATTTATCACCTTAGCTACCCTGGTTATATCATTTCACTCAGACAGTGTTATCTCCTTGTCTCCCACACAAGAGTCATGCTGTTATCAAAGTCTTTCTCACTAAACAATTATTTCCTTTTATGATTTCTTCTGGTTGGTCAAAGATAAGGGCTTACAGTGAGGTTGATTAGTGTTGCAAACAAATAGGAGTAATACTAGAGCAGATATAACTAAGCTGAAGTAATCAGCACTATTAATAACCTTTTGATTTCTAATCAAATACAGCTCTGACTTTTGCTGCCACTTTGCTTCACATCTTCTAAACTACAAAAGAATTAATATTTTATGAAATATTCTTAATATGCCAAGTCCTTTTATTCTCTTGTTTGCTTTTTGTCTTATACTTAATAATCTTCACTATGAAAAAATAAAAATAACAAATCTATTTAAAAAATAGTTCAGTATTTTCCTGGTAACAAGATTTAATTATATATTACAGTATGAAATTCTGCCTTTTTTTCATCTAGTAACATTTCTGAAGAGAGTAAAATCACATTTCTTGATGTTTCCATTAAAAAAGAACCCAACACAAAGACACAAAACCAACCAACCAATAATCCTTGTTTGAGACATACAATTGTGGCAAAACCCAGTTCGTACAGTTGACATATGGCAAAATTATATCAAAAACTAGGAACCTAACATGTTAGGCCTTAGAAACCTGCACTGCAGGTAGCACTGCCACATCCTTTCATAATCCAACTACTAATCCAACAGATGCTCATTCTGTTTAAGTAATGTACCCTATAGAAAATACCTAAAACCACCGGGAATACATCACCTCCTCATCCTCTGCAAATCCCAGACAGGCAACATACTCTTCCAAACATGCAAAGCCTTTTCACTGAGACTCTCTAAAAGTGATTACTTCCAAAGCACCAAGTAAGTCCTATAGTTCAATCTACTCATGGGAGAAGCTCAGCCATTTCAAGGACACGTATGTTTGTGATCTCCAAAAGTATAATTATTTTGTAATCGTCTCTCCATGATCTTTCCAAATAATCTTTTTTTTTACATGCAGAAAAAAAAATGCATAACAAGCTTTTTTTTTTTCCCTGCTTGCATTGCTATTTTACAGTTGCAATAGTCTTAGGACAGGTGAATGCTGCTCAATGAGTTTATAGCCCCAGCATGTGCACAGGGACAACATCCTTGCTTCAGGATGCTCTAATGAACAGACTTCCATTTCATTTGACACTTACTTGCAAGAAGAGTAACATAAATTAAACAAGCTTTCTTGTTCAATTTTTGACAGCAATTTTTGGAATTTATCAAAATTAATTTTTAATTGATTTTAACAGCAATTTAACTCTTTTTTTCCATCTTTGATGTTTATTTTATGTAGCAATCAAGAACAACAATAAGAAAGGAATCACAAAACTAAAACTTTCTTCAAATGAAAAGCTCTCTTTTCCACAAAACTAGGTTGTCTACCAGTGGACTTAAAAATTCACAGACATCAATGTTAAAGGTACAAATGACTATACTAAACACAAAATGGAAAACAGTATCTGTAACATATCAAGTATTTTCCAGTTTTCACCTAAAGAATTCCTTTCAGAGATGAAAGTCAAAGATGAAGAAAACAAAAAATTTAATGAGATGTGTGTTAAATACTGGCCATACAGATTTGAAAAGACTGTGAGCTGCCTTACAAAACAGCAAGACAGCAATATGAATATACAATATGGACCAAGATAAACCAGTCATTTTTATTTTCCATTTTTGTCTCAGCTTTATTAGTTATCATTGTAAAGAGTAAGTGTTTCTTCTTTTAATTTTTAAGGGTTGAAACTGTTTTAAAAGGTTATGTGCAATTGAAAGGTTCTTTTCGTCATGGATATGCCCAAAATTTTCTTTATAATGCTGTTTGTTTGGATCTGTACCAGTTCACGTTCATAAAAAAAACCAATTTATTTTCTAAAGGTATCCTCTAACCACTCAGTAAATAAATTTAAAAAAATAAGTATTAAAAAAAGAAAGTTATAAACTGTCCTTAATTAACTTTACTTCCCAAAAAAGCCACACATCTGTTTTCACAGCTAGACATGATTCAACCACTGGTTACCAGAAAAAAGCCTCAGTGTGTTAAAATATTCTAGCCAAAATCTGACACTCCAACAAAGATGGCTACTATTCCAGCACAATCTGAGCAGCTGTTAGGACAACCTTTATTTATATTGAAAGGGCATGAGACACGCTGATGCTATTACTATTAAACCAACAAATCTCATTGGAAAGACACCACTGTTTGAAAATGGACAATGCAAAAGCACAACATGCATTTTACCAATCAAGTAGATTATAATTATGTGAGAACAGTGATGTATAATAATCCACTCTCTACCCACTTTTCTACAACAGATTTCACAGGGCTCCGCTTCTGGAAGAAGATTCTTTGTAAATAATTTTTAATACAGCTGTTATTAGGAGCATCAGAAAAATCAATTAACAATGCTGCCCTAACTCTTTAGGAAAAAAAAAAAAAGACTTAGATAAATAGAAAAAGATTATGCTATTTCTTTTACAGCATTATTCTTATTCTGTAAGTGACATCAAAGAGCCACAACCCCCTCCTTCCCCCCCCTCCCTTTTGGCTTTGACATCACACAGAGAGAAAAGTATTCCTTTCACTGTCTCTTGTATAGCTGGAGCATCCAAGCTCTGCATATTGTTATCACTTTCTATCCTTGAATATGAATTATTTTAATCCTCCAGCAATTAACAGTCTTTTGGAAGAAAATAAAAAAGGGCTGGGAGTGCAACCTTACTTTTGTTCCGCTAATTTATTTGGTCAGTAGTTCATTTTCCCATTGTTTCACAGGGCTTAAATATTTAAGTGTGTGCACATCCTACTTACAATGGTTTTTTTACCAGTACATGTTTACAGCCATCTTCTTCTTTACATTTTCCTTAAACTTGGAGTTTCCTGCTCACAAGTGTATTTCACAGAAGGCCTTCTGTTGTAATTTTGCATTTTAGAGCACCACCTATTCATGTAATCACACAGCTTTTTGGCTGGGAGAAGAGTAAGCATCTTTTATTTGTAAAACCATTTTAGAAACAAGGAGAGTGAACTGCCACGGAAGAACTGGCAGGTTTCCTTTACCATGACCAGCTCTCCTTGATCTCTTCAATGCTTTCTTGCTCCCACCACCATAATTACCATCAATACTTGTGATGTATTCAAAGCATGGCAAGTTCTTGACAAACAAGATGGAAGCAAAGTTCTCTGCCCTCAAGATACAGCTGTTGAAGGCCCCAGTCTGATACACCACACATTCATTTTAAACCTGTAAGCAGCTCCCTTGACTTCCTAGTGTTTGCTATTGAGCAGTTAAGTGGTCTGCTGGATCAAGGCCTAGGCAAACTATGAGAGAGTGAGGTAGCAAGCAGGCATAATAAGAAGCATCATGAATGAAAAGTCAAAGTTTGGCAGATATATCAATTCATAATGTACTGTTTGACTCAAAAATATAATTAAAAAAAAAAAAAAAACCAAACAGAAAAAGAAAATAAAGAGTTGAAGCAAATTATCTTGTTGGAGTTGAGTTTGTGAGTTTTACAATCCAAATAAACCTCTGACATTGTGAATTGCTCAATCCAGGGAGCTTGTGACACTGTGGATATGTTTTATGAAGCCATGCACACATTCCTAAAATAAAGTTCCATCAGCCCTTCAGGAATCATTACATCAGACACATTCTAAACTTCAAAAAGTTCACTGCAAACATGTTGTATCATAACACTGACCTGCTCTAGCCAAGTCAGTTTGCTCTGCAAGACAAAAAAAAAGGGCTAAACAAAGAAACAGACTTATAGTCAAAATGAGAAGGCAAGTGAATTTTTACAACCAACAGCTGCCTCAAAAATAAAATCAGGAAAAAGCTCCATCTTAAACAATCAGCTCCATGGTCTCAAAAGAAGGCTAAAATGCTGAATACAGGACCATGAATTGCAAGCTATACTATTGACATTAAGTCTTTTTTCCCCCGCCTAATTACTTCACTGTTTGGCAGAGTGAAGCAAATGAGAAAATACATCATTAGTCTTCTTTTAATTATTAGAAGAATAAAAAGCTATTGTTCATCTGATCTACAGACTGATCCAAGTATGACAGCAGACACCAACCTAAAGAAATAAGCAACAGATGAATAGAGTGAAATGCAGCAGAGTGATGAACAGGGTTTTGGTCTGTTTGTTACACAGCTTTCCAAGTGCAAAATAAGATCACCCATTTTTAATAATTAGACGACAATGGCTTTCAAGACACCAGACAGATGAAAGCCTACATGATCTTCCTCAATGGGCTCATGACTTCAGTGAGTCAAAGGGAAGAGCATGAGATAGCAAAAAGTGCTTGTTCAGGGAACCAACCGAGCAAGCATCAAATCCAGCATCAGTAACAAACAAAAAGGTGATATTAATGGTAAACAGGGAAAAACTAAATTATGTAAAGGCTTTAAAAGGACAAGAGGTGTAAAGTCTAAAGTAGAAAATGAGACAAAGTATGGACTTCAATTCATTATTTTTTAATAAGGGTAAGAGAGTAGGTAGTGGCAATCAAGACCTTATGTACAATCACAGGGCCTATACTGTATAAAGAATGGATGGATACATTGGGGTTACTGGGGATGACTGGGAGAAAAAGGCTGATTAATTCACCATGACAGGAAATTATGTAGGTGGTGACTTTAAGGTCAGAGCTTTAGGGGATCAGAAAGAAACAGATATGCAAGCCAGTATGTAGAAAATCATCGAAATTTAGAAAGAGCCTCTTTGAAAGGAAAGGGTTGAAAATGACACTTGGATTATGTCCTTTCGGGATATGAAGAAAGTCTCTGCAATGGGAAAAGATTGAATGTGATTCCGAACTGTTTGTCACACTGATTTTGTCTGTGGATTGGTATTTTTCCAAGCATGAATAACTCTGTATAATACAGAAACATCACAGCAACTGACAGTGGAAAACTTTCTTTGTGAAATTCAAACTAGGAAACTCTTTAAAGTACAAGATATTACCTCCCCCTACAGTAGAGACTGACAGCATTCACTCATTCTATCAACTGTAAGAATGGCTCTTCCTTCTTCACCCTTCTAATAACCAGAACATAGATCATGAGGTCAAAAGTGGCAGAAAAATTTACATCACCTTCAGCAGGCTTTGCATACAGCCTACACCACTTACTCTTAATTCTTCCCTCCTCCACAATTTCAATCTTAATCTACTAATTCCAAAGAATTGTAAGCTCTCTAACCAATAGCAGGAGCAGCACGGTTCAGTGCTACCCTTCTGGAATATTTGTACAGGTGAATATACCTATATAAGCATGAGAAAAGCTTCACACAAGGACAACAAGAGGAAATCTACAGTTTAAAAAATCCATATATTTTCTAGCATGTATTTTGTGAGAGGGATGATTAAATATTCTATAAGCAATTAGTAAATTGTCAATAGAATTCAATAAATGTTGTTTTTAAAAAAAACCTAATTATTTGTTACAATAACCACCAACTATTGCCATTTTGTTTGTGAAGGTTTGTAAACTACTTCCATTTGAGAAGTAATTGATTCCATTTTTATCATTTGCTCAAGTTTATGTGGTTGTTCACATCCAAAGAGATGATAACATCTATTTGCAGCAAATTATACATTAAATTCCTCATTCAAAAGCTGTAATGGAAAACAAAATGCTAATTTGTGCTGTAAACGGAAGTACAGAATCATAATCACTCATTGTTAACATTAGGAACTAAATTGCTCTTGCAAATAATAAAATGGGTTAAAAATGTGAAGAGCTTTTGCAAGCCAAAGTACCAATGCCTCTTACTCGCTCATGTGTTATATTACAAGGGATGAAATGAACCTTTCCCCTTCATGCCAGTGCAAACTACCCCTTTTTGAGGGAAAGAATAATGGCCTTATGATTGCAATATAAGGGTGCATGTCAGGTGACCCGTTCTATCCACAAGTCTCCAACCAGCTTCCCAAATATGGGCTTCCATGCACTCTGTGCTAGACAAACTCGACTGGATGCAGGGGCTGTCTACACAAGCAAATCCTGTACAACTGTAAAACTGAGAGTCAGACAGCAGGTGCCGAGGATCTGACGTCTACACTACACCCTCTGCACCAGGCACTTCAGGGTACTGTTTGATTGTTTAACTTCACCCTGGACCTGATCCCATCTCATTCGCTGAATATAAATCCGTAGCTCAAATGCACTAGGAGTACACTCCTGGAACACATCTCACAGTCCAGCTTTATCCAAAAGGAATTCTGATCAATTGCAATGGGATCAGCCTACAACACTAACCAAAGCACAGCAGTGTTGGGATGAACACAGCACACTCCTGCCTTCAAGAAAAGTGCTAGCGTAGACACACCTCTCATCATTTTGGGTCACAGTGAGTTCACGTGGAACCGCAAATACCCAATTTCTCCTTCCAAAATTAGCACCAGTGTCACAAGTGCTATAACCAGAGCAAGGGTCGTTCTGCTATTAATCTCTCTTCACCTTAATTTTACCTTTAGAGAGGAGACAGTAACACACAGCTATGTAGCAGAAGGAGAATCTTAACTGTCACTTGCAGAGAACACAGAGTCTAAGACAAAAAATACTGTAGAATTATTTGGCTTCTGTCCTTTTTCGCAGTTTTACAGTCCTGTAAGTTTTAAACGTACAAGGAGTTTTGCTCATGCAGCAAACAGACACATCATAGGAAATTAAAAAACCACCGACACATTAGGACTGTGCACCTGCTCTTCCACATTTCATTAAGCCTCTACACCTAAATGTACGTCAGGTTCTCTCCTTTGTGCATCCGTTGTGCTGGTATCCCTCAGTGATACCTTCTGGTCATGGCGAGACAAACTGGATCACAAGCATCCACACCGCCTCAGGAAAAAAAAACATTAAAAAACCCATTAACTTTTGGTAAGTCAGATCAGATCATTATAATCTAAATTATAAGTGCCACATGATAGATTAAAAAACATGTATATATTTGTAAATAAGCCGCCATTTGTTATCAAGCCTTTCCTAGCTTACATTGTATCCATGTAAAAATAGCTGATTTGCCAGCCTTTTTCAGTATTAAAATACTTTTATTAGTATTAAAAAAAAATGTAATTATGTCATCAAAAAATGAGAACTGCCTTTTAGGTGACCAAAAGAAAGTTCCACTTCTTCATGTAGTAAATCATTTTACTGCTGCCCTTTTATATTTAATACCCTTCTGCAGTACACATTTATCTCTACACTAGCAAAGTGTACTCATTGATTTCCTATGGTCTCTCTGGAAGAAGGTTCTGCTTCCCTGATGATGAGTACAAAGGGTGGATGACCCCATTCTCATTCCAATGCAAACCCTGCACTTTTACATTTCTGCTTAGACCACATGAACATTTGACCAGCTAAGAACTCCCTGCCCTCTTCCTTCAGAACACATTGCTAGAACTACTGACATTCTCTCCTGAACAAAACTGTATTTTTGAAAATCCCATCTTATGTATAAAGCGCTGAACTGCATTAGTTCATCACAGTCATAACTGCAACTCACAATCTGCACACGAATTTTTCCTCTAAAATAAGATACAATAGTAATATCTTGCCCATTTTCTACATGTGCTTTTGTGCTCTGCTGTGTAACTATTTAGTTGCTCTTCTCTGTGGCATGAGGAAATGGTTCATTCCCACTTTAAACCATGAATTTTTTGTTGGATGAACCTGCCATCAGAATACACTTTTCAAAGCTACTGTGTTGAATGAGCAATTTAGGCATCAATCTCGGAAAGAAAGAGAATCATGTTTAACAACATTTTTAATAAACTCCATTACCTGTTTTTAATAAACTACATCTTTCTCATTATTCTATCATTTATCTTTTACTGGGATGTCAAGAAAATAGGCATCTTCAGTTTCACTTTCATTTTTACTGCTATTTTCTCAGTTTTGTGCATGAAAACACCTTGGAGGCAGTAAAACATCAAATCCAGGATTCACTCATTTTTAAAATTATGAAGTATTTTCTGTTAGTATTAAACCAGGATTGAATTTTTTTCTTAACTAATTTAGTTTTGACAGCCTTCTTTTAATTTGCACAGATGTCACAGGCTCTCTTAAAATGTAACTGCAGTTGAATGGTGATATTATTCCATTGGTTTTCATCACCAAATAATGTACAGCTATTGACTGAGTCTTTTTCCATTTAAGAAAAACATCCTCAAAAAACCATAAAGTGCACTGTCCAATCTTGCACAGATTGATATCTCTCACTTGACACTCTCATACACAGACATACTCTGTTCAGGCTTTACACGTGCAGGGCATTAACACAAATTATTCTAGCATGTTTTCAAACCTGTGTAGGTTTTGTGTTCTATTACTCAAACAACATTAAAGAAAAAAAAAAATCCAGAAAATATGGCAACAAAAGTAAGTCCAAAAGTCTATTTTGGTTCATTGCCCCTGAGAAGTGGCCACTGGTCATACTCTAGGCAAAATAAAAAAAAATGCGTAAAAGCAATATACTACACTCAGTTCAGCTCTCCAAAAATATGGCAGAAAGCTACACGAGGGCTCTTATGTCCCTGCTCATGTAAAGACAAAGAGGCAAACCAAAAGGCCGGCTCTTAGCTTCACCTTTCACTGACTTACTAATACCCACAGAATACATTTTGTCCAAGTATGTTGTATAATGCACTGCTGTGTTTGAAAACGCAGGACAAAGAAAATGGTGCCAGTGACTAAGTCCATGGCTGAGAGTTGCAGGGAAACATCTCTGAAAGAATGGCATCAGTCAGACAGCATACTCCTCATTTTACTTCTATACTGCAAGGATTCTGAGGTCAAATTAAAATAAGTATCCAGATTTATGCGTTAGTCATAGAATTTCATTCACGAACTACATTTCAAACTATTTTCAAGCACTTCCCAACCACATAGATCGGTAACACAACAACGTATCCAATCCTGAACTGGAGGATGTAAAATAATTAATACAAATAATGCTGCCAGTTCAGCATAGACAGGTTATGCCGAAAAATATTACTGCTCTTGCAAGGCTGAATACCTCATTGCAGATTCGGTATTCATCTGAACAGATTCAGCTGTTCTTTACTCATGACTTATAATTAAGAAACGCACGTAAAGAGAATTTCCAGAAGACACATACAGGAAGGTTCCGGCAAAAAATAACCAGAAGTAGAGTGACAGTCTAAAAATAAAAAATACAGAATAAATCAATGGCAAATCTGATGGATACTCCTTCATCTCAGTTTTATACACACTGGCCAAACAACACAGGTAAGTTTATGCAACCACAGTTCAAAGTTCTCAGGATTTAAGTCTACAAGTTCGACTGTGCTGGAATTTAGCATAATGGTTAAGTCCCTGTACCACAATAACTATAAAAAAATACAGCAAGCTTTAAGAGAACACTCAATCTTTCTTAAGTTATCCTTAGTAATGTGAGGTCTTATTTGTAACTAATATGGAGCCTTATATTCTGGAAGACTATCTAAGAAATTGATTCAAAACAGACTTTCATAAAGTTTCTAGACATGATTTCTCCAATACAAGCTTTTTTGTGATGCACTTTGAAATTTAATATGCAATGGAAAAGCTCATTCCAAGAATATTACCAACAAATCACACATATAAGCTTGTGCTTAAAAACGAACTGCAATAATGCACCAAAAATATAAAGGTTGAAACACATTTCTCAAACTCCCTGAATTATAAAGCAAACATCATATCTCTCCTTTCACAGCTGCCAGACAGTATATTATGCTTCTAGAAGTCACTGTTCTCTTTAACCTGACTGGTTCCATTGTTGAGTTGTATTTTGATTACTTATACTCTCATTAAAGCCTTGAGATGCCAGGAAAAGATTCTTTTAGTAAGCTAGGGCTGAGCCGCTATTGATATTATACAAGGGATCCTTTTACCTCATATAAGATGTTGAGAGTGCATCATATTGATCTGGAATAAAAAAACTATTTTTCCAGTAGTCGACCCATCTTCACATCTCAGCACTTTTTTTTAAAGTTTTCCTGTTTGCTATTTTGCTTTAAACAAAACAAATTCCATTTTGACTATGTTGCTAAATTTAGCAAGAAGAAAGGGTTTGCAAGCTTTTTTTCCCTTTAACACAATTCAGGTAAAAACAAACAAACACGAATATGGCTGACAGTCAAGTCTGAGCCAAATCTGCCTTTTTAACTGCTAAAACTTGTAAGAAAAATCTATCTGCAGCAAAATCCCATATTCATTTAGATTTCATATTCAGACTAACATCTACCGCTAATCCTCAGCTGATGAATTTGACTGATATAAATGGTAACGTAATACGCAAAAGATGAAAATAGAAAGGAGCCTTGAGCACCAGAAAGAATATGTGTCTTAAAAATTCTTCTCATATTCACCCTGGAAGCTCTCGCAAGCTCATCTGTTCGTCCGTCGTAATGCTATGTAATGATTACACCTTCTCCTTCGGAACACCTTTCCTAATCATGCATATTTAATTCAACTTTGTGTATGTATCCTACAGTTTATATAGTCCTGCTATAAATAGACCTTCTGCATTCTGAATTATCCCCCGCGTTTTCCCTTAGATACAGTTCAACACTGGTATTTAGAACAGATCAACTCTGGATTTGCCAGCAATTCTTCCTGCTTCCATTGTGATACAGCTTGCTCTCCTGAAAGGGAATGTAAGGGAACCTATCATTTCAAAATGACATTCTTTCACCGAACTGTTTCGCTACAGAATGAAACTAACTTTAGATAAAGGAGCTGGTTTAAACCTGATTTTATTGTCTGCGCTCCTAAGCATTTTCCCCCTCTGATGGTTTCAAAGGAGTCTTCCCTGTGACTGCCTGCCTTTTATACCAGGCATGAGCCCTTCTTACATCCCAGCGACTTGCACGGGCTCGCATTCAGCAGGACGATACCGCACGTTCTGTGTCCATATACGCACACCGGCACCGGCGTGTGCCCTCGGTACGCGCAGAGGAGCACACGCCCGGGCGGGCTCGGGAGCTCCGGCCACCACAAGCCACGGCGAGCGGCGAGCTCGGCGCCAACTCCCGCGAGTAGCGGGCCCGGAGTCCGGGCAGCCCCGCCGCGCCTCCGAGCGCCGGCTCCGGCCGCGCCCTCCCGGCCCCGCCACGGACGGGCCGAGCGCCGCGGGGCTACCAGCGGGGCTACCAGCGGGGCTACCAGCGGGGCTACCAGCGGGGCTACCAGCGGGGCTCCGGGCGGCTTCGCCGAGCCACAGCGGCTCGGGCGCGCCCGGGAGCGGCGTTTCGGCGCTGGCTCTACGCTCGGTGCCGTCTCTCCCCACACGAGCCCCCTCTCCTCGGCGCACGCCAGCCTGACTTGCTCCCCGCCGGGAAGGCTCTCCCGGCCGGGGCGGCACGCCCGGCGGCCAGCTGCAGCCGCACGGGGCGGGCGCCTGCCGCGATGGGCCCGGCGGGGCTCCGCTCGCACCCGGGGCACACAGATTCCCGTCTATTTATTCGGCTGCCTCGGACGAGCGGGCTGTCAGGGCTCCGGAGCCCCATGGCGCCCGGGCTCGCCGGCCGGCCGGCCGCCGCCGAATCCAAACGCCGCTCGGCGTCTGCAACTCCTGGAGCAGGGAAGTGCGCGCGGCTTCTCCCTGCCTCGCCGTGAGGGGCAACCTCAGGTGTTAACTGCTAGTTTGGGGGTTTCAGACCCCTGGAAGATGGGGTGGCAGGAGTGCACGTTCTCCCGGAGCTCGGCGGGCTCTGTCCCCCGCGGGGAGGCAGCGGGGAGCTGACCCCTGTCCCCCGGCTCTCCGCCGCCCGCACAGCCCGGGGCGCCTCCCGTCCGCTCTGCGGCCCGCGGCCAGCCGCTGCCCAACTTTTCCTGTCACGCCAGCGCCAGAAAACCCCTTCCCCACACGCACGCACGCACACACACACATACACCGGTGTAGTTTATAAATGACAGTTGCCTGTAGACTTTCACCAGACAAGCAGCGGGGGCAGCAGACTACAACAGTTATTTAATTAAAGGCGCTTCGGAGGCTCCCAGAATAGCTCTCTACCTCTGAGGCGCGATTTCTGGTTTCCCCCCGCTCTCCCCCGGCGCCTCGCCAGCCGCTCCCCGCTGCCCGAGCCGGCCGGCGTTACCCGGCTGCGCGCTCCGCATTGCACAGTCATCAAAGTTAAGTGCGTGGAGGGGGGATCGGGGCTGAATCACAAGGAAAAACGGGTGAGCCGAACTACTTCCACCTAGGCGGGATTCGAAATTACGGATCTGAAGGCGTATGCAGCCATTTCTGAGGGAGGAGGGAGCGGGTGCGGGGGGGTTCCTCTCGCAGCAGCCTGTCGCTCGCAGCCCGCTCCCCCCGCCCGGCGAAGTGGCCCGGCCGCCTCAGCGCGGCCCCCCAGCGCAGCCGAGGGCAGCCTCGGGGCGCTCCAATCCAGCTGCCCGGCGGAGCCTCGAGTTGCTCCCGGGCAACACACAGCCCTCGGCGGGCTACGGCTCTCGGTCCTCCGTCCTCCTCACGCTCCTCTTCCTCACGGGAGGGGCGGATGGAAGGGGGCAGAAAGGCACACGGGAAAGAGGCTCTTTTCTCTCATTTCTTTCTTCGGTTGATTTGACCCCCCCACCCGCAACACACACACGCGCTGAACAGAAACACTTCCAGACCCTTCCTGCACACACTGGCATCACCTTCGTTTTCCCCCGAGGAGTCGGGCGGGCGCAGCGGCGGCGAGCGCGCAGCACCGGCCCCCTCTTACCTGGTTGTAGGAGGTCTCCCAGGAGGAGGTGTAGTTGTAAAAGAAGGAGGAGAAGCAAGCGTCTTCCGACAGCCCGCAGCCAGCCATCCTCCGGGCGCAAAACCTCTTCGGGAACGCACGAGCAGCCCTCGCAAACTCTTGCCTCTCGCGCGGTCGCTGCCGCCGCCGGCGCTGTCCCCGCGGAGCGGTGCCGACAGCTCGGCGCTGGCGTGCGGGGGAGCGGGGCCGGCCGGCCGGCTCGGCGGACGGATGGGCGGGTGTCGGGACGGAGGCGCGGGTACCGCGTGTGTCCGAGCGCGGCCGTCCGCGGCGGCACCGAGGGGCCGGGGCCGGTCACGTGCGCGCGCTCACTCCGCCGCCGCCGCCGCCGCCGGGGACGGGCCGCGCTACAGACCCCGGCACTGGATCGCCAGCGCCGGGCGCCCTCGCCATGCCCGCCCGCCCGTCCGCACGCCCGTCCCCGCTCGACAGCGCGGCCCCTGCGCACGGGAACGAGGAGGCGCCTGCGGAACCCGCGGCCGCACCGCGGCGGGGAAGGAGCGGGCAAGTGGCGACGCGCGTCCTCCCCCGCCGCGCCGGGGCAGCGCCGCCGCGGGCGGGCCCGCCCTCCCGGCCTCCGCGCCCCGCCCCGCGCCGCCCGCGCCGCCCCGCGGAACTTCCCGCGCGGCGGGCCGCCGTGGGGCGCGGGATCCGCCCCGCCGCCCGCGCCTGAGGGGAAACGCGCGGGAAAGCCGACGGGAAAGCCGACGGGAAACTTCCCAACGGCCGTCCTGACAGGTGCGATTTCCGCGGATTCCTCCTTGGGGGTGTCTGCCTCAGCACCCCTTTGCAAGGAGAGGGAGAAAAGCTGGGGTTTTTTCCTTTTTTTAGCGTAAAAAAAGGAGCGACCCCGGGGCCGCCGCAGCCCCGCACAGGCGCAGGGGACCCTCCCGCCCTGGGGAAGGGTGACACCGCCAGTAAGTCTCCGCCAGATTCCTCATCGGACACGGCGAGGTCTTGCAAGATATCACGAACTTAAAGTATTTTCCAGGAAATTAGCGGAAATAGATTGGATTACCTTAACTCCGCACCCTGAGTGTGCATTATCCTGCTCGCAGACCCGGTACCTCGAGCGCGATCCTCTGACAAGGGGGAACATTGTCCTCATCAGCTAACATTGATGGCCCAAAACTCAGCTAATTGCAAATGTAAAGCAAATAATGTAGATGGGGAGTTTTGTTCCGAGTAACTGTTTGTTTCATTATAAAAAATATATGGTTTTAACTTTTAAAAACACTGTTTGCTTTCCAAAGCTTAGCTGGGAGGGAGGGTAGTTTGTTGAGCACCACCCAGTAGTCATAACAGCCCACAGCCATCAGTACAAAAAACCAGACACAGTTTTGTGGCACAACTGATCAGAAGCCCAACCACGCTGAAAGTCCTCACTTCCCCTCACCTGACACTCCAAGGAAGAAAACACCATTTAGTAACACCCCTGGAATCTTTTGACCATTCCATTTGTTGAGAGAAAGAAACGTGGCAGGAGTATGGAAAGTATGGAATCCTGTGAAACACACTCGAGCATAGTAGAAACTCAGCTTTTTGATGTGAGTTGACTTTGTCCAAAAGAAGGCTAGCCAAGAATTCATAATTCAGAGGCACATTTGTGACAGGCAGCTCTGTACCAAGTGAGGTCAAAGAGCATGAAGATTCCCAGTAACAAAATTGGAAAGCCAATCAGAACCAAGGTGTTCACTATGTTCACAATGTTCTCAGATTGCTCCAATATTTGCATTCAGAGACTTCATCCTGTTTAGGCTGCTCTTTAGTTACCCAGAAAGCTCATGTGGCTTAAGAATTTATTTCAACTTTTCAGACAGCAACAATTAATACATAAAATTTCTTGCCACTTCACCATCATTCTTGAATTTCCTTTTGTCTGTCAGGTCAGTGTTCAAAGCATCTCACTTCTAAAATTTCAAGCAGTTTCACACTGCATGTTTCATCTTCATATTAAGTTTTAGGGCATTCTATTCTGACTCCATACTCCAGCACAGCCTGGCCTCTGAGCTGTTTTTTCTATTCAGGCAAATTTTGCACTCCCCCCCCCCCACCTCCCCAGTATCTGATGCATTTATACACTTCAGTAGGTAGCATTTTACCCTATTTCCCTCTCCTCTAGTGACAGATATTCTGCCTCTCCCATGCCATGTTCTTTAAAACTCTTAAAACAGATTATAGGTGGTTAACTGTTTGGGATCTTTTTCTTATCTTTTCCTTCAAACATTGTTCCTCACCCTGCTGTCAACCGTTTGGTCTAGCACAAAATCTCTTCATTTGAATTTCAGAGAGTTCCTCTGGGGGACTATCACTGGTAGGAAGTTAAGCTTAATTGCAGATCAGTTACCAGTGGAGATCTGGTTGTAGTCTTTGCTGGTAGCTGTGAACTATTCCCAATCTATTCAATACCTCCACAGAGTGCAGTTCTGCTGGCAGCAAAACAAGATCTGAAAACTTACAGCCTTATGTGTTGCTCCTCCAGACCATTTGTAGAGTTTTCAATCAACTAGCCATTGCTGAAATGGCCAATAATCTCTTTGTCTATTGTGTGAGTTGGCTCACTAACATCATTGTCACCGTGATGGTGGTGGTGAAGTAAAAAAAAATGTATGCTGCTTCTATTACTACAAGTGTGTAACCAAACATAATAAAATCCACAAGTAGCTCTTGTCTAATATCCCATCCCAGTGCACTAACAACTCCTAGAAGCAGCTAACATAGAAAAGATGCTAAAAGTGTATTCAGGTCTGTAGATAGGAAAAAGTAAGTGGAGATAAATAAATTCTTTTAAAAGAACTTGGAAAAATGAATTGATGGGGGTGGAGGAAACAGCAAAAGCCATTGAATGTTTGAATAACAAAAGTAATCTCAGGGTAACCATTAATACTCCATCAGTGCTGAAAAGAAAAGGCCTGGCACAGATGAACAGAGAAAAAAATCACTCAAATATCTTCAGAAATGCCTAATACTGTGCAGTTACAATGTGCCAGGGTCAAAACATATCAAATATAATCTAGAATTTAATTTGCTCTTCCTGTCCGTGTTTTCACCTTAAAAATTTTCAAAGTCTAATAAGATAGAAACTTTTCTTGGAGGAGTAGGAGTGGGGTGGAATTTATTTCCAAAACAGACAAGCTTTGCAAGTAAAAAAGTGAATAAAGATAGAACTTTTAGATTAGACCTGGTCTTGCCTTCTCACAGACAGCAAGAGGCTGATGCACTGTGTTGGGTTTGGCTGGAATGCAGTGAATTTTCCATGCAGTAGCTGGTTTGTGTCTGTATTTTGGATTTGTGTTGAAAACTATTGATAACACAGGGATGTTTTTGTTATTGCTGAGCAGGGCTGATCTGGCATTTCTCTTCTGCTCCTCATCCCGCCCCAGCAGTGAGGAGGCTGGGGGTGCACAGTGAGATGGGAGGGGACACAGCCAGCACAGCTGGCCCCACTGACCCAAGGGATATTCCATACCCTGTGGCAGCGTGCTCAGCATACACTGCTGGGGGGAGAAAAAAGGGGAGACGTTTTGAGTGATGGCGTTTGTCTTCCCAAGTCACCCTTCCATGTGATGGAGCCCTGCTCTCCTGGGGATGGCTGGACACCTGCCTGCCCATGGGAAGGGGTGAATTAATTCCTTGTTTTGCTTTGTCTGTACACACGGCTTTTGCTCTATCTGTTGAACTGTCTTTATCTCAGCACATGGGTTTTCTCACCTCTATGATTCTGTCCCCCATCCCACTGGAGGTGGGGAAGGAGGAGGTGGCTGTGTGAGCCTTTGCTGCTGGCTGGGGTTAGACCATGAAATGCACCCAGACACGACTGAGGCCAAGGACTGTTGTTTGAGACAATAAATAGATCTGGCATCACCAAGTGCCAGGTTTTGTCAGAGACTCTCGTAGAGGAAACTAGCATCTCCCTGTTACAGGCAAAAGCCAGAGCATCTTGCTTTTCTTCATGCAGAGTTATCTCTTTAGAAATTTAAGAGCAAGGAAGGTTTCTAGAGGTCTGGTTTGAGAAGTGTATGGAGAATTTGAGATAGAAAAGCCATTCCTGTGGAACTCACACATTCCATGTAAGAAGACATTATCAGAACAATCCCAAGGAATCAGGGTTCAACTCAGCTGTAGCCATTAAATTAAGATCCTGCAACAGAAGGTGATCCTTTGTGGCTGTACATTTTGTTTAGGTAGCTTAGTGTCCCTCCAGTAGTCAGTGCAGCATCTAAATTGAGTGCTGTGTTCCCTGTATTTTTAAAGCCTGTGATAATAACCACCTCAAAATGTCTTTGAGTATTATTCTTTTATTCACTGTTGTCAATTGTATTAGCAGATGTGTAATTTTACCTGTAATTTTCCCCTTCTCAGAGGAGAAGTCTATAATATCAGATATTCTAAAATAAAGTTAGAAGCTGTCCATCTATCTTATATGCAGGTAAAAGAAAAAAGGAAAAAAGAAAAGACTTTCTTAGCCTATTCGTAAGTGCATAAAAAGTCAATTAAGACAGTCCATAAAAATTGAAGAGGAAAGGCTTTAGAAGTCCACTGATAGGTTTTCTATTAGGCTAATACCTTAAAGCTTCCTTAGCACTTTCCAACAAATCATTTTATTTGGCTTTATGAACACCTCTGGAGCTAGGTTTTACATCTTTTTATTACTTGAGGAGATCAACAGTGTAATACCAGACTCTTGGAAAAGTCAAGCAACATTGTTAGACAATGTTTATAAAAGTAATTAGCCCCAGAGGAATAAAAGCCTACTTAAAGCAGAATTAAGTGGAGATTTCAGAGTGTTTAGGTGTCTATTTAACTTGAAAGATAACTCGTTTCTTTAATACAAAAATGTAAGATTAGACATAATTGAGAATCAAACTACAAGTGGATAAGAACACAGCAACCATGGTCACCTCTAAAACATCTTTTCAGTGTTCTTTTTTCCACTGGCTTCTCACTGTATTCTAGATAAAATCCAAATGGCTTTTTTCATTTTAACATGACTACACAGCCCAGTTCCAAGCTACCTGAGACATGGACTTCCCAGAACAGCTTCTGCACATTGGATTCAGCAGCCTTAACCACAAGAGCTATAGGTGCAGATTTTCCAATATTAGGATCACAGCTCAAGATTATTCAAAATATAGCTTTTCTAAAGTATCCTAAGGCACTACTCCCAAACTTCAGCTACACAATACCATTAAAAAAATACTTGTGGTTACTGTGCAAACAGGTTATACCCTTGTTTCAGAAAGTCCAGTCACACCAAAGAAGTACCTGGCTTTGGTACTCCTGGTCTCCAATCCCAGAGCTGAGTTCAGGCTGTGACTTTTGAATAAGAAAATCAAGGTCTTGAATGAGACTCATTTTTCTAAGTTTGCTAGATGGTGAAGATTGCATAATCTGCTGTGCTTCATCCAAAGGCTAAAAAATAATTGAAGCTAGATGACTGCTAAGATAGGATAGCAGCTCCAAGGGAAAAAAAGGACAGTAAAAAACTACCCGTTTTTTCAGTGCTGCTACATAAGATCATCAGAAATGAGAAACAAGGTTCTCTAAAGCCATCTAAATGCAAAGACCAATTGAAAATACACAACTGCCAAGAAAACGGTACATTTCTCAAAATGTTTTGATCTCACCATCGCTATTATTTGCTTTGCCTGAGTTCAGATTCAGTTGCTTGCCTCTTCATCCATGAGCTAATTCCATCTAAGCATTGGGTCATCATGATAATTGAAGTTACACGAAAAAGTCAACTGAATGAAGTAAAGCTGATTATTCAAAAAGGGAAAAAAAAAAGTGACAGGAGTTTTAAAGCTAGATTACATGAATTTTGCTCATCTCAAAAATGCAGGAAATTATTTTCCTTGAATTCTGCAAGATCAAGTGTGCCACTGATTAAAACTTTGTCTACTGAAGTGGAAGAGCAGAACACTGATGAGTTTGATTGTCCTGCAAGCAAGATATTTTCAATGAGACTGTTAACAAAATGAAGCCACTATGATAATTTAATTCCTAGTTCAGGCCTTCCAGCAGCTTTTCAACATGAGTAATCTCCATCAGTTCAATACCCCCAAAATTATAAATAACCACCAGTGAATACATGCCATTCAAATGTCAGCAGGCATGAACTTATGAGGTAGTTCATAACTTTTATAGCCTCACCACCAATTAACAATGTAAATAAATTGCTAAAGTCCTATCAGATTATAATTTCCCCAAAATAACATTCCTGTGATTATGTTTGCATGATTATAGTTATGAAGTAACTAATCAGAGCTGGGGGGAGAACCCTAGAGTAACCCAAATTAGCAGGAATCAAGATGGTTGGTTTGTCATGAGTCTCTGCCTCTAGTGTAAGTATCTTGACCTCCGAGAACCGTCCCCTACAGTCGGCTCGTTAGCAAAGTACTGAGTGATGGAAAAGGAGTGGACTCAGCATTATTTTATTGGAGATGTTGTCTAAGGATGGGTGTACTGAAAGGTGGGAGGAGATCTCAATGCTCAGATAATGAAAAAGGCAGGAGGCTACACCTAATTCAGCACGTTATTCAAAGCTCATTGATACAGCAGTGGCACTTTCCCATCACAAACTGTATTACAGATTCAAACAATATTTAGCTACTCCTTTGGCACTATACGCTCTGTCACATGGGAAGGAACGTGGAGGAGGGAGGAAGACAGACTCCCAGCCACACGTGGTAGAACTTGGGGAAATTGCACTGAACTGTCTTTTGCACAATCCCAAGGAAAGCTTTGATCAATAGAGAATTTTTACACAAGAAATACCACAAAGAGGCAGCAAAGCCTCAGAAATAATTGATAGATATTTCAAAGGGTTTTGACAGAACACTAAGTTTGGATTTCTTCAGTGACATCATATTCAAGCCAATTAAGAAAAACAAACCTTGTCAGAAAACCTAGGCACACATTTGTACCAGAAACGGTTTTGCAGCTTGTAAGCACATGTCCTTTTCTTCACATATTAGCCAAAATCAAGGGAAAGAATAAACTGTTTTTCTTATAGCAGGTTTTTTAATGTTTTAAGTTTTTTAAGTAGTAAGAACAAAGATTTGCTATCGACTTTGTTCCTCATTTAGCAAGATCTGAGTCTAGAAAACCCAGTATTTATAGAGCTGTTTTTATGATCAAATTAGTTTGCTAAAAATAAAAGCAAATTAATTTCTGAGACCTCACTGTACCTAATGAGAGAGCTAAACATTAAGTCT
Organism: Sylvia atricapilla; assembly: GCF_009819655.1. NCBI lineage: Eukaryota > Metazoa > Chordata > Aves > Passeriformes > Sylviidae > Sylvia > Sylvia atricapilla. Next base: position 14,999,566 of record NC_089143.1, on the reverse strand, counting down.
CATATCAAGTCATTAGACTACAAACATTTGGATCCTTAAACTTTACTTGCAAAAATAATATCCATTAGAGGCAATTATTTTGTGAAGAACAAATGTGATTATGAATGAGATCTCAAAGTGATATTTTCCTATTCACTTTTCCTTCCATAATTCTCCACCAGAAACAAGCACTATTTCTGTAGGCTGCAGAAGAGTCAGAACCACATTACTGTTCAACCTTGTATTCGACAATGCTTGAGAATGTAGAGAACAGACATTTGAGTAGTGTTTGGATTTATATAGCAGCAAGTCCAGCAAGGAGCTTGAGAGCAAAAACACTTTAACACTGGTTTGCTTACAAGGAGAAACTGTTCACTGTCCATAAATTTACAGAATATTAAATGTCAGTTTGCAATGAACAGGGTACATATTGTGAACATCAAGACTGGAATTTTAAATTCTTGCCAAATTTTATATTTGTTTTCTGCTCTTAATCAAATTATTTGTTTAAAGTATGTAGAAGTAGCAGCAATTTGAGTTTACTTCCATTATATTGTATAACCAATAGCACATTGGAACAAAGCAGTCAATGCCCTCTTGGACAGCTGCTGAAGAGAAACATGTCGTGACTCACACTGCTTCAAACCTGCTGCTGCTGTACAAACTGTAAGCCTTTCTGTACAAATTTTAAGTCTTTAGGGAAGGGTTTAAAGGCCATTAATTTCTTTAAAAGAACTATACTATCCCTGTCACAGTAAAGGCCTATCAGTTGCTTGTAATTCAACATGCAAAATGAAACAACCTCAAAGATACCATTTCAAGGTTTGAAAGGTCAAATTAAGTCTGTGTGTCTTTAAAGTAGTACAAGAATTTTGATGGTAAACACTGGAATCTTTAAAAAGCTGAAAGGGTTGGTATTTCTGAGGTTAAAACTAATATAAGTAGAAGTGGTTTGACTGCAGAGCTGAATATTTAAATAGACAAAGCATTCAGGAAATACATCCACCAGTAGGCCTCCACTCAACGGAGCCCGGTAAGGGCTGATGCTCTCAGTGTTTATTGTTTATGCTGCTGGAAGCAATGAGGCTGGGAACATTAATGGAATAGGCTCACAAAATAAACACTGAATTCAAATGGAAGGCAAGAGGCCTACTTTAGCTAAAGGAATAAGACCAACCCAAAATAACACGTTTAAAGCCACAAGAAGTATTTATTATCAGCATTAATTTGTGCTGTTTTATTTTCCTATACAACAAAACTACTGCATAGCTTTCACAGCTGGAAGAACCACTCAGAGCTGAGATGTACACAAATGAAAATTATTTTATCATCTGTCCAACATACATTCAGTGTTCCTGAGAAACCACTATATTCGAGTTGAAACTGCAAGATCAAACACCTACAATCAGCAGAACTAGTCTTGTTATCGCTTCTACAGGAATGTTATTTTACTGCTGTTACCATATTTAGTTTAATCCCTTGGTAGTGGAAGCCTGGATCTCCTTGATGCCAACCACTTATCTCAAACGCATCAGTGCCAATTAAGAGGCAGACCAAGCTTGTCATTTGTGAAAGGAAAAGTGAAGAGAGGGGCAAATGCTCTCATAATGGTTTCATTCTTGTTTTAAAACTGCCTGTTTTGAGCTTAAAAATATGAGACATTTCTATTACTGGGAACCAATGCCCAATTCTAGGAAGAGCTCCAGGGAGCATACATCCCCTCAAAACAAAGCTACCAGTGTCAGAGGTGCTAGTAGAAAAATGAACTAGGCAGACCAAGTAGATCATTTTTCCCTCTGCTTCACATAAATCTAATGTCACATACATAATCATGAAATTAAATTTAGGTCAATAAACTACCAGAGTAAGTTAAATAATTTGGAAAGGTCAACAAACTACCAGAGTAAGATTATACTTCTAATAGTAAAATACGTTATTAAAACCCTCAGCTGTTCTAAAACCAAGATACATGTCTAATCTTCACAAACTACAGTTAGTGAATAAATTTGTGTACTTTAGAACATAACTCTCTGCTTTCTACTGTCATGATGTGCTATGGCTTTTTATTGCTATACGTTATCAGAAATGAACTAGAGCAATCTGATTACAAATTAATAACGGTAGCTGGACTGGATGGAAAGAAAACTCTTTGCCTTTTGACTTCTGCTACAGTATCTTGTCCAATGAAATCACGACAATAGTGAAAGCTAATGTCAGCATTTTTGCTTTAAGCTGCGTTTCTTATGGCAAATAATAAGCAGTTTCCAGCATGCACTGTGTAGCAGTGCAGGCTGCAAGTTACATGTCACAAAACAATGCTGTGTCACAAGCCCTGATCCAAAAAGGGAGGTGGTGATCAGACAAAACTGACCAAAGTGATACAGAACATACCAACCACGGCTGGCCCATGCCAGCTGCTCTCTACCTTCTATGAATGGGCACAGGTACTAAGAATGAAGACATTCCTGTAAACCCTAAAGGAATGTCAGCATCTGTCTTCAGCACTGCAGTACATACAGATCTCCCAAAAGCAAGACTTCAGAGGCTTTTATGACATCAGGACATGGCAAAGCATGGAGGCACCATTTATTCTATTCCCTGACAAAAATTCTAAGTGCTAAACACAGTATTAACTGGTCACTTCTTTGTATCTCCATAATGAAGATATATACCTAACCACATGTACTTAGCCATTAGTAACTACTTCTGTGTCTACCAAACCTAAATACAGTTATTAGCTCACACTGATACTAGCCCTTTACTGCTCTGAGGTATTACACAGCAGCACAATTAAGATGGAAGACTTCCTCTTTTCAAAAAATATACTTTCACTTAGTACTGTTTTCCTGTCATCTAATCCATATTCTGTATTTTCAGAAGTCCCACTCTATAAACAGTTTATTATATACAAACCAAGTATTTTCAAAAAGCATCAGAATGCCTCTGATAAAAGGATCACTCTAAGTAAACAACACATCACTTTTCCTTTTCGATTGTTCCAAAGCAGATAACCAGTTAGTCCTAAGGAGCAGTTCCTCCCTACTCCAAAACACATATACACCCCCTTGGCTAGCAGTCTGAAGACTCTAAAGTGGCTTCAGTAAGGCAGGGAACACAGCAGAACAGCAAATGCTGCAGCTGCTGGGGGCAGCTCTGTACTTTATTTGGGAACCCTCGCTCCACAGACCAACAGAAAGAGCCCCAGTGTCTTGTAGTCTGTTGTGGCTTTTCATGGAACAAAACAGAATCTGAATTTCTATTTGACAGCAGCAAACTCTCGATTTCCAATTTTCCCCCCTTATTTACTGCATTCTGCCTAAGTATACAAGTATACTTCTGAGTTCTGAGTATTTTTAACAGGTTTAAGAGGAAGGCAGTAACCTCCCTACTCTCAAAAATAAAGCAGTCTAATTCCTATGCCTCCTCCTTGGTCTCCTTTTGTGCCAAAAAAGGTAACCTTTTTGACATTTTTCCCCATCAGAAAAAAAAGGAAACAAGATTTTACCTTTCAACACTGAACTTACAAAAACCCCGAGCTACTCTCAAACCCAAGTTCCTCTGCATGTATCTGCTGTACCCCTGAGACAGCAGTAGCTAAGGAGGTGGCTCCAGATAGTTTCCAGGTAGGAGTCAGGAAACATCCTACTTCAAGAAGCCCTGCTGTCCCCGTCATTACTCCTTCAGAGATAGACAGTGACTCCTTAGACACCTGGCTCCCTCCCACTGCTATTTGGCTCTAAAATTACATCAAAAGTGAGATTTGCAGTAACCCTAAGGTATCCCCACAGTGATTTAAGTGCATCTGTGTTTCTGCCCTGAATCCTTGAATGGCCTCAGTTGAGATCAGTACTGGGCAGAGAACAGACTGCACAAAGCCACTCTGACCCCAGGACTGTTCTCCACTACTCAGTTCTTAGCAAAGGAGTAATTCCACACACAGCACACACTATCCCCTATACGAAAAGGCTTTAGTCCTAAACTCAAGTATTTCAAGTGCTTTGTCAGTTCTTCAATAAATGGGGGTGTTTTTCAGGAATACACAAGTGTCATGCAAGTATCAAATGCAGTAAGTTCCTCAGGTGTCAAGGCTTCCACATCTTCCTAAAGCACTATCCTCCAGATTCCATCAGCATCCCAGCAGGAAAGTTGTTTCCCACTGCTCACAGGAGGGGTGGGGCCACCCGGCCTGCTCTGTCCCCAGTGACAGCAGGGACACCACCAGCCTCCCAATTAAGCCCAGGTGTCACCAGCTTAATTGGAAGGTGGCAGGGTTGCACAGCTGTCAGAGGATACGAGTTTGGCCAGTAGTATTTGCATTGCTGGTAGCAAAGGCAGAGCAGAGTGAGCACTGGTCAGCTGTCACAGCCCAAGCTGAGCTTGTGAGTATGACAATTCAAAGGAAAAGAAAACCACCAAAAACAAGCCAAATTATTTCCTGTGTCAAGTTCTGCTCACAGCCATAGCCATCTGCTCCCCCATCCCCAAGGATCCAAGCTACAACAGCTGATGCCAGCTGGTTCTGGGGTCTCTAAGGTGTTTCATGCAGAGAACTGTCTGTGGCCCTTGCCAGACCTAGGGAAAGTCACGCAGAAGGTGGTTCTACACCGTTCAGCTGAAGGATGCACACAAATACCAGAGCAATTCTTACCTGGGGAGCTGCTGGTTTTCAGCATTGCACAAAGCAGCCCCCGCTGCTCACCACACACAGAGGATAAGCAAGTTATCAGGAAATCCCACATATCCAGCCTGAGTCATCCTAGAGCAGCAATTTGCAAAAACTACATTTGCACATTCAGAAATACTAGTTTGAAATCCAGTTGCTTAAGAAGTTCAGAATCCCGGTTTTATTTGAAACCACTTCTAACTGCAGTCAGAAAACACAGTCCAGTTTGACATTTTATGCAGTAAAGCGCTTTCCTTTCTTCCTACTGAAAATGGTTTGGTAGGGTAGGAAAGTCCCGACTCATCTCACATTCCCTTTCACTCAGCAAACCTGAGACAGACTCCCAATTGCCACTGCATATTATAAATCCACTCAAATGTTAATCTTCTGACATTTTTATCTTTACAATTACTATTTTAGTTGCTAACAAAATTTTCAAAACTTCTCTACTCCTCACCATGTAAGTAGCAATTAATAAAAAAGTTGGAACTGGAAGAAAATCCTCAAATTATTCCAAGTAATTTTATTCCCCACTGCTATGATTTAAATAGGAAAGGATACCCCAAACATCAGAGCTTAAAATTAGTCTGAGGTTAGTTACCAGCTCTGCAAATGTAACCTATTTTTGCTTCAGCCTTTACAGCATGACAGCAGCACAGCACAGCTCTCTTCCTAAGGGAACCAGTTTCAGCAAGAGCTGATCCAGCTGCTCTTTGCCGGAAGGACCAAAGCTCAGTGTATTTCAGGTGGAGGGAAAACCAGAAATCTGATCATATATATTAAACCACTGAATGGCTCGAGTTCAACCAGACCTTAACGATCATCTGGTTCCAACCCTCCTGCCACGGCGAAGGACACCTTCCACCAGACCAGGCTGCTCAAAGCCCAATCCCACTTGATCTGGAACTCCTAGGGATTGGCACCCATAACTTCCCTGAACAATCTGCTGCAGTGCCTCATCACCTTCACAGTGACAAATTTCTTCCTTATGCCAATCTCAATCTCTCCTCTACCAGAGTAAAACCACTGCCCCTTGTCCTGTCACTGGTAAAAGTTTTTACCACAGGTCCTGGTAAGAATCCTCATTCATTCTTCTAAAACCTCTAGAGGTATTTTAAGGCCACAATAAGATCTCCTCCTCCTTTTTCCCAGGCTGAACAATACCAACTTTCTCAGCCTGTCCTCCAGAGAGAGCTGCTCCAGGCCTGTGATCAAATTTTACTAGAAATTCCTCATGGGATTATGCTGTCAAGTCATATTTCACAAAAAATCTCTACAAAATGCCAATGGTGCAGTGTGATTTGATCGACAGATCGACATTTAAGCTATTGTTTGTGTTGATCCTAAACAGTACCTGATCATTGTCCAGCAGGGTAATCTCTACCTGGCCACACACACTTCACTTCATAGGACACGCTACTACAGTTCTGTCTGAGAAATATTCAGAGCTATGTTGGAAGAAAGCGTTCTCCTAACACATCTGCATGCATTTTGAGTTTTCCTAAATAATTTTAACAAGTTTGCAAGGGATCAACATTGTATGCATCATATTATATCACTGTGCTGCTTAAACATCTGTACTTTTAATATTAAAATATTAAACTACTGCCATGTCAATCAAACAGCAGTTTAATGGGAGACTAAATGGGCTTCTCATATTTCAATCAAAACAATAGAAATACTGACATACTGTGGCACAAAATTAGTATAAATAGACTTTATTGAAGTCAGTACCCTTGTACTGAAGCCGAAGATTGTGTCTACAGAAGCACAAGTTGTAACATTTCACAACTTCTAAAAGGAATGTCAACAATTACAACGATCATGCATACCATGGTCGATAATCACATTTTTAGAAGCATTTTCAACCATTTCTAAAGAAATGCTTATAACATTGTTATATATAGAACTACTTTCAATAAACTGCAAAACATTGATTAGCTTTTCCAGTATGAGCTACAGTGTCAACACAAAAGGGAGGCATAAATGTTTAATTTATGAAATCAGAATGGAATATTTACTGTAAAGAAAAATTAAAAAGCTTTCAAATAAAGGCCATTATTGAACCAAAGTGAAGAGCACAACTTGAACTTTGAATCCTTTCATCTCTTAAAGCTGTCCTCTGAATAACTTCAGTTCAAAGCATAAATTCAGTACTGTGAGTATTCCTTGGACTGAAGTTTGGCAATGATGCGATCCAACTGTCTCTTTGCTTCGCACTGTGGAAAATTGCTCATGTCATAATATTGAGGGGCAATTTTCACCAGCCTGTCAAAAAAGGAAAAGCTTGTTACTGATACTCAAACTTTAAGATGCATCTTACAGAAATTCTACGACTGAAGGAAACAAAGGTTATCCACTATTCTCAGCTCATTCAGCAATTCTAAGACTAACCTGAATTTACAGACATGCACACGCTTAAAATGGCAGTGCCACCCTGACCAAGTGTCCAAGTCTAAAGCAAAAACCACACACGAATCTCACGAGATGCTCCTGTCTGACCACGTGCCCCTTATAGACTCTTGCTGCTGCTTCAGTATCTGCCAGGGTAATCCATACTGCCTGAGCCTCTGCTTAATGTCAGAGTCCAACAGCCACAGAAGTCTGTGCAAACATCCACTTGTGTCAAGAGTACAGTTCAGCCTTAGCTGTGTTAAACTTAAAAATACAACCACAGCCATAGGATCCTGCTTTAGGTTAGACACTGTTTGTTGAAACAAGATTTCTAAGCAGGGATTCAAACACATTTTCCATTAAGATACTACAGACAATATAAATATATATGCTGTGTTTCCTAGCTTATGAATCTTTAAACTCTTCCTGCACAACAGTAAAATTACAGCAACAGAAGAGCGTCCTGTGTCCCCGAAGTTTACTACAACCTGGTAGTTAAAGTACAACCTTAAAGACAGGCAAGATGCTTCAGATCTCTGCTTGCCTGCAGATTCAGGCTTCTGATTTCCTTGACACACTTAGTTGATGAGTAAGTATGATGACATGGCAAGTTATACCACTATTATCATCTCTTTCCTTAAAATTTTAAGAAAGCATGAAATGCTGTTCACAGACTTCCGGTAAAATAGAACAGAACTAGTCCTAGATCTTGAGAACAGAAGCCCTGATACTGAAGAACTGGTATCTCCTAACTCAGGTATGCAAATAGGTGTTAGGAGGTACCCCCCAAACCCTCCAAAGCACCTCCAGGGCAACTGAAGTAACTGCTCTAAGTCAAGCTGTGCACTGCATCAGGCATCAGAGGTCTGAACACAAAACACACAAACAGGCACAAGTAGTCATAAAGAAAACCTTTAGTCATCTACAAGACTTCATGTCCATATCATTGCCATTCCTCAAACCATTTCTGTAAAACTACTTTCTCACTTCAGGAAAAGTGAGAATAATTACTTCAACTTAAAAAAAAGGGGAAAAAAACCCCAGTAACTCTAGAGTAGATCATGACTGTTACAAGACTCTGACTTACCATTCTGGCTTGATGTCTGTACATGTCCGGATGTAATTCTTCGTTGTAAGGACAAACTCATTATACAGCACCCATTCTGGTTTGTGATCAAGAACAGTGGAGGGATGCAACTGCACCACCTGGTTATCTTTCACTGTTAAGTAATGCCCTGTTCGCTCCAAATGCGCCACCTAAATAAAAAGACATTTTTTTCATTAACACAGGCAATTTGTAAATGAAGCAATTTCAAGCTGATTGTTAAATGTTCTACACAAAACATACTAACCCAACTTTCAAACCTCATCTAAATTTGGCACATTACTTGACCACTTCAAGTATTCATGGTTTTTTATAGGCACAATCAAGATGCCAGATGTTTTTGCTAACTACCATGGTATGTGTATATTCTAATACACAATTCAAGCAACATACAAAAATAATTATCACCCAAAGAAAATAATCATTATTAGAACAGAGGCACTGCACACGAAGTACTGGAAGGAAATATATACTGGGCAGGTTTGCAACATCACACAAAGTCAGCTGTGGTTTACTACAGACGTCTGCTTCAAGTATTTAATTTGCAGTAGCCACTGTGGGACCAGTAAGCCACAATGTTATCCTTTTATGAGAGAGGTCTCACTACAGCATGAGTTTCAGAGCTGGAAAATGTAGGTTCAGCGACACACTTGTGCTGTGACCTTGGTGAAAATCAATTAACCTCCCTCTGACTAAGCTTCTTGCTTTATAAAAGGGAATAATGCCTGCCCTGCCAAGATGCTCCGATACCTAGCTCATTAAGATTTGGTAAAGCAGACAGTTATCCTTAAAATTATATCCTCTGTACTAACAGCTAATCTAACAGGAAAAGTAACCAAAATTAACCCTTTGATAACAGTTATTGAAAATAACATCATCTTATTTTTTTAATATATACATACACATAGAGTAAAAAGCTTGAACAGGCTGAGCAATGGCTGAAAGACATCAAAGACATTTTTAGTAAGATTATTAGCTGTTTTCCTTTAATATAGACTGCATACTTCCTTGTTTCCTTGAATTCCTAGGTGTATTTCACCATTTTCTTTGCCAAGTCAAGAGCAAATTCCACCTATTAGATTAAAACCCGAGGTCTTCTAAAGCAATAGCTACCTCAAGTTTTAAGCCAGATTATCTCTTTACTAAGAAATTACTTACTTGGAGTGTGCTTCTCTTTAAAACATTATGACATTAATATCCAGAACATGCTTTATGAGTAGAACAAAGTATTTCAATGGTTTGCAAATTTTGTCACACAAGATTTGAGAGAGAACACTTTATTTCAAGTATGGCAAACCAGAAGAGGTTCCTTTAAATGGAGACCAACAGTCTGCAATGATTCAGGCCTAATTTTATTAAACTCAATACAACACCTGTAGGATTAAATAACAATATAGGTGCAAACCAGACCAGACTAGACACTCATCTGTCACATGCCTACCACAAACACAGCACACCTTGCTGTGTGATTATGACTTTTTTCAAAGGAAGTTCTGTTTAAAAATCAGTTTTATTTTTCAGATCAGAATTACACATGCATACAAAAGTATCTGTTTTACCTCTTCTAGTTCTTCCTAGAAAAGGACAGAACAATGCACTATGTAGGTTTTGTTCTAGGAAAGTGTGCTGTTAAAATTCAATACAATTTACCTTTAACACCTCAGTCTCACTCATATGTACTAAAAGAATAATGTCTTATACTCTACCTTTCCCAAATACAGTTTTCCTTTTCCATGTAATTTGTAATGGTAGAGTTATGTTTCTTGTTGATTTTGTGTAATTCTGAAGCATACTCAAAGAAAAATAAATGCTACAGAAACAGACGGTTAGGTCTTAATTTCCACGGAAGGACAAGAATTGGAATAACCCCAATTCCAAAGAAAATATTTCCTTAGACCATTGATACCAGGGACAAGCCACCTCGAGGTGGTTGCATACTACTGTGACTGGCTTCAGTCCCAAGGTAACAGTGAGCTGCGGTATTTCCTCTTTAGATGTCTCTACAGTGTGTGCTTGTTGGCACACACCTTGGAAAAGAATGTCAGGGTCAGCGATGGCAACTCTTTAGGGAAATACATAGTGAAGCTATGGCTCCAGAGCAAGCCACAGTGATCTGCCAGCTGCTACATTTTCCTGCTCATTCCTGGTCTGCACTATTCCAGAGCACAGCTGACCAAGCCCCATTCTTGTTTCCACTGTGTAAGTGGTCTGCCAGGTCACTGAGCTGAAAGAATTTAGAATGAGCTCAGGCAGGCACCAAGGTTGACATAAGGGAGCAAACAAGGACAAATGGGAGGCAGCTTATATCAATCCTCTGAAACCCTGGCTTGTAAGCAATACCAGTGTCTGAAAACACAGGGGCAGTTGGACCAGGTGTCCTCCAGAGGGCCCTTTCACCTCAACCATTCTGTGATGTTTTTCCGAGTACAGACAGCATGAGCTTCTGCAGAAACCACAGGATTGTACAAAGTGCATCCAGGAAATGGGGTCATTTTTTGAGGAGGAGTAGTGGTAGCAAGCAAGACACTACAGAACACACCTGAACCCTGAGATCACCAAAGAATTAGGCTGAACATGACTCTAAAAGAATGGGCAAATGCCAAGCCAGCCCATGTATCTCTGCAGCAGATTATTCTGCAGCCCCAGAAAGCCCACATGGCTGATGATTTAGAGATAATTATAACATTGTTATGAACATGACAAACCCAAATGGAAACATTGGCACATACCACCAGAAGAAAATGTTTCACTTCAAGCTCTTATCACAATTTTATCAAGAATTACACATCTTCCTCTGAAATTTTAGTGTATGTTTGTGCTTATTTATTAGCTATCATGTCATTGAACCTAGAGGGCAAAGTCAAGGGTCTTCAAACATTAACACTAAACGCAAATGCACTTGCAAGGTCAAAATCAGGAATAGTATCATAAGATCCAGCCTTTTTAGATTCAAGGCTATACATTGTGGCATGCTAGTCTTGACAGACAGTTTAGAAAAATGACTAGTCCTTGTTCTTTCTGACAAAAGAAGGCTAGCACGCACCAAAGGAACCCTGGCAGTTGCCTGGATTTCAAAAATTTCTGCTTGCAGCACACGCAAGAGTGTTTCTGAATCTATTAAAAAGTTTTACACTACTCTTCTGCATTTTTAAAGAGCAAAATGAATACTGTTAAATGCACCAGTGAGCACCTTTGTGCCATAGGTTTATTTTATTACCATTCTATTATTATAGGAGCTTGATTATGTAAAGACTTCAAAATATACATAATTCCATACAAGAAATAAGCACCAAAGACTGAGCAGCATCGAATGAAATTTTAATTAGAAGGCAAGTCATCTGACATCTTACTTCCTGTACAGTATTGGTCATTGAAGTGTATCCTCTGTGTTTGACTAAATCACATGTCCCAAGAAAGATTCCAACCTTTCTAGCTGAGAGAGTCAATGGTACCTCGGGGTGCATTAGGAAGAGCACTGCCTTAAGGATGAGGGAGGTGATCCTGCCCCTCTACTCAACCCTAGTGAAGTCCGTCTGGAGTCTTCAGACCTGGGCTCCTCAGTACAAGGGAGAGAAAAAGCTCCTGGAGCACATCCACAGAAGGGCTAAGAAAATGATGAAGGGACTGGAGCATCTCTGTTACAAGGAAAGGCTGAGCTCCTGTTCAGCCTCAAAGACAGAAACTTCCTCAGTGCCTATCAGTATCTGAAGGGAGGGTGGCAGGAGGAAGGAGCCAGGCTCTTTTCTGTGGTGCCAAGCAATAGCACAAGAAGCAACAGATAAAAATGGTTCAAAATTCCATTTGAACATGAGGAACAACTTCTTTACTGAACAGTGACAGAGCACTGGAAGAGACTGCCCAGAGAGCTTGTGGTTTCTCTCACTGGAGATATTCCAGAACTGTCTTAATAAAATCCTGTGCCAGGTTCTCTAGGATGACTCTGTTTGAACAGGGAGGCTGAACCAGATAATCCAACTGTGGTCCCTTCCAACCTGACCCATTCTTTGATTTGAAACACAGAGGGCTTGCTTCCACCTTTAAATTCTGATTTAAATTTTCAACTATCAGTTCTTGTTCTGTCTTTAATACTAGATTGAAAATAAAAAGATAAAAACCTACATTGCTTTTGACAACTGATAAAAAACAAAATCAGTAAGAGGAAGATGACCCATCCTTAAGATATTGTGTCATTTGCTTGCCTTTTCCAAATCATCTTCTTCACTTACTTTTGTAGTGTAATTATTTTTTGCTTAGTCTTAACTACAGTTACTGCAGCTAATATTTATACTTTAAAAGATTCTAAGCTTAGTTTTCAATAGATATCAGGGATAAGCCTCTGTTAAGGGGTTACCTATTCTTGTGACTTACTTGATCCCCAGCTAACACTAAGCTTTATTTATCCTATTCAGATTTTTCTATAAAGTATGCTTAGTTACGTAAGAGAAGTAGTATATTTAGTTCTGGAACTTTATTACTAAATTACCAATATATTACATTTGTACAATATGACAATTCCTTTCCCTTTCTGAGACAGGCTAGGTTCAGAACAAAATAACTGAGAAATCAGTACTTCCCTTTTTGCAAAGATCACTCGTGCTGTATTTTACATATCCTTTGCATATTCTGATGTGTGATACAGAAAGTTACTTTTAAAAGTTTTGCATTATAAGAAATAGAAGAAATCTGAGACAGCACAAAAATTTTAAAAGACATTTAACTTCTTGTCAATATCTATCTTTCCAGAAGTTTTACTATACACAGAACTGTTGACAGTTTTAAATTATTTCACTTTTCACTTTGCTTGTCTATGGCAGATTTACTGGAGTTCAAATTTGCATTTAAATATGAAGGGTGAAGAGATGACTCATCACCAGCAGAAATTCCACATTTATCTGTCTCTGACACACAACTGAAGGCAGGTAAAAACAGAGTACTTAGTACTGATTACACAACCAGTACTAGTACTAGTCAGTACAAGCCTCTACTGTCTGACCACAGGTCTTGATTAGTACAGAAAACTCTACAGTGAAATTTTATGACTGGTCTTAGGACAGTAGGCAATTACCAAAGCACAAACAATGCAGTAAATGAGAAGTATTTCAAGACAATGGCTGCTACTGCCTTTTCCACTTCACACTGCCTTTTGCAATTTAGAAAGTTTGAAGAATAAACTTCTGCCACGTGTTGACCACAGACCTCAGTACTTTACATGCAGAATCTATCCACAGTACATGCACACATTTCACAGGTGCCCACACTTGGAATTCCACACATGTTCTGTACTAAGAGGACAAAGGATGATGTGTGCATTTCATTACTAAGGTTTTCTGAACAAGAGCCCCCAAATGTTACAGCCTGAATATTAGCTTGGAGAGGGAATAATGTGTATAGAGACTTTAAATTTAATGTACTTCAGCTGCTGGTAAATAACATTTGAGTATTTAAATATTTTTTCTAGTGAAGATTTCTTAAAGAAATGTGGAATTCATCAAAGAAGGTTCAGAGTCAAGGTCAAATAGGTACTACAATATCTTGGAGGTTTAAAGAGTTGAAGAAAAACTAAAATAGACTGAAACACTTTGAAGCAGGAGTAACGGCTGAAATGGCTTCCACTCCAAATAGTTTCAACAGGTCTGCTATAGCTATCACTTGATACACCCCAAAAATTCAATTAGGCATTTTGGCTGAGAGAAGCAGTAAACAACCTACTGACCATGGAAGCCCAAGGAGACTTCTGGACAGGCTTTAATTTTCATCTGCATGAGCCTACTCACTATTCACAGCAAAAATACCAAGTCAGATCTTTAACTCCTAAGACACAGAGACAGAATCTACTTGTACCAACACTGGTACAGCTCCCCATGCACGGAATAGATGTTTTCTAATAGGAAAACACCAATTAGAGGAAGAGTTTCACTCTGAGTAACATAAAATAAACTGAGAGCACTCCAACTTTCAAGTACATGGCCTCCTCACAGGTCCAATTAAGTGAAAGAAGGCATGGGGTATAGTGCCAAACAGAAGTGCAGCTGTGGCACTCAGACCTGTCTGGAGCCCAAAACAGAATGCTGGGCAGAACTGTTCTTTGCCTTTCAAAACATTTACAGAATTAACGGTGTAGGTGGGAATGTGCTCTGAAGCATTTGCCAAGAAATATGCAGAAAACATGTCCCAAATTCAAGGACTGAACACAGTTACAGCCTACTTGTCTGAAAGGTTACAGCAAGGAAGGCTTTAGAACCATTTAATTATTTAAAAGCAGCCAACAGCCTTAATCTCCCATTTGCATTACACTGAAATGCCATTGCTGACATTGGTATTTCTGTATTCTGAAAACCCAGGAACATGTTTCTGCTGCAGAGTGGCTGGCTGAGCCCTGGAGACAGCACTTGGCAGGGGCAGTGTAAGGACAGGGTGCCCAAGTCTGTGCCCCAGCTCGGGCACCTAAGAGCAGCGCTTGTCAGGCCCATGCCATCTTCACCTGCACAGCACTGACCAACTGGCAAGTGTTTGTGTTTAAACATCTCCAGAGTGCACCCCAAGGGAAAAATTAGGAAATGCTATGGGCACTGGTCAGCCTCTTAAAGATAACAAGATTGTGCTCTCCATAAACGAGGTATTAGGCCCTAGCAGAAATGTTAGAGACATCAAATGCTTTTTTGCTATAAAAAGCATTATAACAGTTCAGAGTCCATGAGGATGAAGACTCAGTTTGTATCTGCAAGAGCTAGCAAAGAGACTCTAGCAGTGATAAGGATGAAGGCTGAAGAGAAAAAAACACAGCAGGATGGGACTAAGAGAAAAAAAAAAAAATCCACACCAAACCAAAACCAAACAAAAAAATAACAGACAAACCCCCAAGCAGCCTGCATTCTAGCTTGGAGCATGCATAACCTGAAATGCAAAGCATGCATGTGGCAGCACTGGAGACTGGCTTCCATAGCATCCAAACAGTATACATCTTGAGATTACAGAAGCGCTCCAGTACTCCAGTATCTGATTCATGTAATTGAATAGTAAAATATAAACATGTAAAAATATACAAAACAAAAACAAATCTTTCTGTAAAGATCATGTATTTTTCGTATGTATATACCACTATACCTCCCTTTTTGGTATCAGATTACAAATAACTGGTAAGATTGCCTACAACTTTTTTCTATTTGACTGAAGAATGTGCTTCTTGAGTCATCATCTAGCAACCTGACAAAGACCACATGGAGTACAGTTAGCCACATGTAATTTATGTAGCATTTATTAAGCTTTAGTAAACACGTACCTGCATGAAATACCCAGTAACTAATGCCTTTCTTATGTTGATGTAATAGTCTCGGCTGGTAAAATCTGTGCTTCTACGAGGCAGATTAAATCTATCCATGATTCGTGACAGCTGTTGGCGTACATTGTCTGCAGACATCAGGGACCTGTAGTTAATGAAGTTGTCATAACACCACTGAACCGACTCATGATCTGCAACATTAGAAAACATGAATCAAAATTAGAACGAGTAAATAAAATAGTGACTAACTGATTCACCAGTCACATGAACCAGAAAAAAATATCCATAAACTTTTATAAATGGCAACAGCCCTTGGTTATTTATTCAGTTGATTTCTTGCACTAAGGTAACTTCCCAAAACTTTTCTATTCAGGAAGCACATGGTCAGGACAGAAGAAAAGCAGGGGGTTTTTTCCCCCCCCCCTTCTCAATCTAACACACACAATCACTGTTTTACCGAAATACCACACCATTAAATTTTGGACACTTCAAAAATCCCATCCTGCAACTAGAAAAACCATCTTCTCCAAACCTGAAGTGTAAAACTCAACGTGATGTCAAGAGCACTGCACAGCCTTTAACTGCAGCATGCAATGAACATACAAGACAACTGTACATAATTACGCTGTATTTGAGAAATGAAACTCTACTTAAATTAAGCACTCAAGTAACAGCTAAGAGCTATACAGTCTGTTTTAAGTGTGACACGCCTCACCGCACTTTAAGTAAATGTGACTGGTAAATACTGCCACTGTACAGAACTATGTACTCTTAACTGTTCATACCACTGATAGCTCTGAGAAATCTGATGAAACAGCAAGCCTCAGCCATTCTGTCAGTATGAACACCTGCATGTTTCACATCAAGAAACCCAGTTCTCCCTAGCAATTCTCTGACTTTTCAAGTAATGTTCTTTCAATCTTTGTCAGTTTAATAATCCAACAAAGCCAGCCTTGAAAATTAAAGCTTAAGGTAACTCTCAGAAAGAAGGGACTATTCTTAATTTGCACTGAAAAGAATGAAGGTTATGGAAGTCGAGCTAAGTCCAAGTTCTTCGTTGCGCTTTACCTTACAGAATAAATCTTAAATGAAGTATGAATGAAACTGTTGTACAGTTATGATTCTATTCTACTGCATAGTATCATAGCATAGTACTTCCTGAGTCAACTGAACAAGGTATCACAGATAAACCATAAATATTTTATATTGTTCTAGATACAAACAGTAGTAACATTTTGTCTTGATTCCAGAAGTCAATTCACAATTTCACAAGATGATTCCTGAAATAATTCTGTCCCTCAGTAACCCGAGTATTAAAGCAATGGTTTCCAGAAACATGCACAAATTATCTGCCAGATATTCTGGATCCTACTAATGAAAAAGCTAACAGGAGAAAAAAAAAAACAAGCAACACATGTCTTATTTATCAATGTTTAAGAAGTTTCTCAGCTACTGTTTGTATTGTAAACTCAATGTATTTGTTTGTACTTTTGCACTTATTTTGGATTGTCACATAATGACAGTGTTAGAAGGTTTCAATACAAAATTTCTAAATCAAACCTCTTAACAGAAAGGGGTTTAAGCTACACTTCTTTTACTCAGGGTAAAAAGACTGCTAGGTTTTTGTTTGCTAACAGCAAAGTATAACTAGGGCACCTAAGTTTACATGGCTGGCAGTTTATATAGCAATCTTTTTATGTGCCACCAATGTAAGTCACTGTTAAAAAAGTGGGTCACTTTCTCATTTTTCAAGATAATTCCTAGCTTCACCTGTTCATTCGTATCTTCTTTAAGCTGCTAAAATATACTTTAGCTATGTTGAACAGGATCATACATTTACTCTAAACTTCATCCACAAAAATTATATAATTGAAATATATGTATCACACAGTTCTGTTACTTCTTGTTGATGCATCATCCCTTTGCCTCAATCTATTCCAAAGCCTTACTACAGAATTCCTAACCATATTATGAAGTTAGAATTAAAAAGGCGTTTGTTCTAGGAAGATACTCTTCCCCAAATTCTCAGTCTTTTCTGCACTGCTGTCCCTGAAAAATCACTAAGCAATTATGCAGATTTTTTTTTATAATTAATGTTAGATAAACATGCAATATTTCTTAATTACAGGAACACTTGCTTCCTTCTGTCCAAGGTTACTCAGCATTGATTTAAAAGCCTGGCTTGTTTGCATGCTCATCAGTTTATTACAAGATTGTTTGGGTAATTTTTTTGGTTTTTCTGACACCCCCCCCCCCAAAAAAAAGCATCACTTAAATAACAAACCCTAAGCCTTTTGAGTGTCCTTGGAACCCAGAAACAGAAGTTGGGAGCACAAAGCATAACAAATAATTTTATCAGAACAGACACAGACTTACTCTGCTTGAAAGCATGGTAGACATTCAGCAACGTCAAATGATCTCCATCTATGTGGGCAAACCTCATCTTGGCTTCATCTGCTGCTTTCTTTGCTTCCGTGGGGCGAACAAAACACTGTGGGACTAAACAAGGTTGGTATGGGCCCAACACAAACGCCCATATCGATGAGTCACGCATTCACAGATAGAGGAACAAGGCCTAGCTAGGTCAGTTCACAGAGCATAGGGCAGGGCAGGATGGCCTCCAACTGCATCTTGGACTGTTTACTACCTTGATTTGGTACATCAACACCTAACCACATCTGTAAGACAAGAGGGTTTCAAAGCTACAGAGTACCTGATTATTTTAATAGAATTATATGTATGCATCAAAATCTCTAGTCTGAAGGCCATCAAGGTTACCTACACAGACTGAAAGGCTGAACACATCTTAGCTCAAATCCAGTGCTGATAGCTCTACCAGGAGCTAGTATCCCATAGAATGAAACACTTTAATTGCAAACTTGCTTCTTCAGAAAGCCCCTATAGACAAAGTAAATAGTTCTGAAACTGTAGTGTACTAGCACCATCTAAACCAGCTTGAGGTTTGATTATTCCAAGTCTGTTACTAGACAGGACACACCAGTCAAGTCTCTTCCCACATGGTATTGCTATCAGCACTGGTATACAGAAACATGTGAATGAAGATATTAAGTCTACAGGCTGTGATGGTAGCGGTAGTGGTGGAAGGTTAAACCGTCCTTTGGCACTACTTCAAATAAAAAATATCAAAATGTATGTATCAAAAAATGCAACATGATGAGTTTTCACTATCATTGTATTATCTTACATATATCTGATTCATCTCACTTAATCCAAAAATCACGTTTTACCATTTCTTTTCCAGACACAACTAGAAAAGACCATAAACAGTATTGCAGCAAACTTAATTCATGGTCTGTCAGCATTGTAGTATGTTTTAAGACTGGTATCAATCCACAAGATCCTGAAAGTAGCTATAAGAGATCTGCTGGAGCAGGGAGGTTGCACCAGGTCACCTACTGTGGTTCCTTCCAACCTCACCCATTTTGTGATTTACTTTATGAAGACCTACACCAGAAAATACATCCATTTGGTTTGTAACTAGGTGTAATTTTTAAGAGGTTACATTTCAATAAAATTAATGATTAAATGCTAAAAAGTCTTCGTCTTTTTCTAGCTGCTTGGGACTACATTAGTTTTCTCATTGTGCAGTGTTAGGTAGTTTTTCTTTATTCTTAAATCTGCATAAAAGCACCAAACCACTAGATATTGTGAGCTGAATTCCAGATACAACTTGAGAAAAAAGAAATCACACTGTAACAGTGAATCATGGTAACAAATCAAAAAAGACCAACGCATTAAAGAAAAGGGAAATGCAGCTGTGAAATAACACCCTGAATAATGTGTCCTGCATTTAAAAAAAGAAATAATTTCAAGTGTATTTTAATTTCTAGCTCATACTAATAAAAGCAAAATTCAGATTATTCTGTCAGTGTCTTAACTCAGTGTTTTGAAAAGTAATAGTACTTTCCATACCACAGCATGAAGCCATGGCTTTTATAAAATGCAATATAATCATTTAATCTGCTCATTTATTTAATGCTGGTTTTGCTCTTTTCTGTCACCTAGTTTCCCATTCAGTCCAAACTAAATACATGGATTGCCATCAACAACCTGACAATCTTTATGTGCACTTAATGCACCAAAACATACTATCAGGCTGCTGGTTTAAAGTGCTTACTTTGGGAAACAGCCCACACAAAGACCAGGGCTATGGGTTTTTAAGAGTAGTGTTTCAGTTACGAACCATACATTAACCAGCTTCAATCCATTTTTTGTTTTTTTCCCCCAAAACTTATCCATCATTACGTTAATTGTGGTTTAAAACAAAGAAAGTATCATGGCCTGGGAAAGGGTAAACTGGAAAAGGAGTAAGGCAAATCAGTTGAATGCCATGAACAAAAATACAAAACTGATTTGTTCTATAGTAGATACTGGGGGGAGAAGGAGGAAGAGAAGGAAAAGACAGGCACCAACCTACCACCACCTCCGCAATTAAGCCTACTATTTAATTAAAGAAAAAACATTATGATTCTGCCCTGCCCATCTGCTCTGAGTCTGAACAATCATAACTCTGAAACAAACATTTTAACTTGTTCTTAAAAACTTTCATATAAATATAGTGTAAGACTAAACTGAAGTAACAGATTTTACATTTAGTCAAAACTTTTTTTTCCCCCCTATCCAACCAAGCTAAGCATGTCAGTGATACAATACATCTGCACTGTGGAGAGCCTGGTAAATTACCACATCCCAAAGACAAAAAAGTACTAATGAGTAAGAACACCCCCATTTTCCTAACAGATTAAAACCTGCTGCTTGTCCTATGACCTCTAGTTATGAAACAAAGTCACTTCTACACTGTGGGGAAATTAAATACAAGGTTTGCTTAGTAACCTTTTCCTCTCATTAAGCTCTCTCAGCAAGCAGCTCTGCTCCAACACAGCTATTCACATAACAGCAGCAGAGTACAACTGTACACCTCAGTTAATTCTTATAAAGATACATCTTCCTTCCAAGCTTATTTTTACCCCTCTGAAAGTACTGACTGTTCTCCAGTTCTGCCATTTAATGACTGAAAAATGTGTCATGTACAAGATTATGATTTAATATAAATTATACTCTAATCCCTTTGGGAAGACTGATTTACCAAAGTGCAGAAGAATGCACAATACAAAAGAGATTTTACTGCCTTAAAAATTGGTGGCTGAGATGACATTTCTGGGCCTGACTATGAACCTAGCCTGATTCTCCACCCCCAACAATTCAAATATATATACTTTTAACTGATGTTAGGAGCAAATTCATAGATCACTTTAAGCACTGGTTTTCAACATTACTACTCACTAGCTTCAAGATCTCTACATAAATCCATAATAACTGAACCCATAAATGAAGTTTTAAAAAGCAGTTCTAATTTTATTAAAAATAAATTTATGTTATTTTGCTGATGTGGGAAAATTAAATTTTCCCCAGACTGAAGATCTGCAATTTGTTTAGTTTCTCTTTTCCTGCTATTACCTGACAACATGGCAGTAATAGATAGGACCTCATTAGAACAGTTGTAGTCACAGCTTGCAATAACCATTTTAGCCAGCTGTGGATCCAATGGAAATTCAGCCATCATGGATCCCAACTCAGTCAAGTCTCCATCATCATTTAAAGCAGCCAGATAATTCAAAAGCTCTAAAGCTCTCATCAGAGTTTCAGGAGCTGAAAGAAAAAAAAATGCAAATTCACACACTAACCAAACAGCTCTGAATCAGCAAAAACCAAGGAAGCACAGACTCATAAGGTATAATTTTCCTTTTTTTCTTTACTTTTTTTTTTCCTTTTGTTCTTCATTCACTAGCATCCAAATCCAGAACTGTTACCAAATCCACCAGTACACACCCAAGCATGAATGAATGGGGGTGGCAGGGAGGGAACACTTACTTAGAAAAGCTTTAAACTTAAGCGCAAGCTTTGAATATTCAAAGATTACTGCTTTTCAAAATTCAGACAGCAGTGGCATTGTGAAATATTCAGTATCAGTAACATCACTTCTCCCTGCAGATACTTTTCCCTTTGTTCTATACTAAATAGATCAATCAATAGTCTTAAAATTTCAGCCATGTCAACTCTAGAAACCTATAGTCTTTCAGAGCCAATGTGAATGTTCTCTTAATCTTGCATTCCTCACAGTCAGTATTTACCCACAAAGAAAAATACAAGGAAATCTAAAAGTCTTTCTGCTAAACGATCATATATTTTGCACAGAACAAAGAATTTAATTGTTCTGTAGAAATATTTAGAAACTTACAGACTATATCTGATTTTTATTTTAGGGGAAAAAACAACTAAATCACCTATTTATATAGGTGATTTATATTTATTTCAACTGACTGACATTTCTGATTAGCCATATAACCCAGTTATTTCTGAAGCATATATGAACATTTAACATTTAGAAGATGCATATAAACTACAGTTTGAGCCAAACCATGTATTCAGCTTTAAAAACACCAGCCAGCCCATTTTATTTACAAACAGTTGTTAACTGATTGCACAATTAGAATGTGTAATGCAGGTGAAAAGTAAAAACCTCAAATAACAGACTTTCTAATGCCAAGAATTTTGCCTTATTCTCTGAAGGCAAGGGGCTTTTAGCAGCTTCCTTGGTTCCACTAGGAGCTCTTACACAGAAAGAACAAGCTTGCTTAGTTGGATATGACACAGAACACTAAATTTCAAGATAAACAAAAGACATTCTTTACAGATTACAATTTAAAAAAAAAAACTTCAATGAGAGAATTAATTCCATGTTGCCATTACATATAGTAGTCACAAAAATAAATATTTGAAAGATGGAAAGAGATACCTGGAGGATCCATAAAATCAAAGTGCACCAAATCATCTATACCAAGCTTCTTGAGCTGTAATACTACAGATCCTAAGTTAGACCTCAAAATTTCAGGGTATGTGTTGTCCTAGGGGGATGAGGGGGGGAAAAAAAAAAAAGAAAATTTGTAACACTTCTTCCAGACACTTTATACTACAGCAGCATTCAAATTCTAATTTAATAGCACAGCGCTCAACAACCTGAATGAGACATTCTTACAAACACAATGTAAAACCCACAATCTTACCTGCATTTCAGTTTTGTAGGCTTTCTCTGTATAAAGCCTGAAGCACTTGCCTGGTCGAGTACGACCAGCACGGCCAGCTCGCTGCTGGGCAGACGCTTTGCTGATGGCAGTGACCAACAGAGACTCCACTCTGATCCGAGGATTGTACACCTGTTACAAAGTGGAGGCAGAGCAGGACAGAAGGGAAAAGAATAAACATTGTTCACAGACAGGACAACTATCCAAACTGCTTTAAACTTATTTTTAAACACAGCTTCTGCACAAGTCATATGCATCTGAAAGGAAAAAAAACTAGCTACAAAGGATGCTGGAGAGCTTCAAATACAACTGCCTAGAGAAGAGCATTTTTTATTCATCTGTTAACAGCAACTCCTGCCAGGATCCCTGTTCTTAAATGTATTTTTAGGTAAGATTTTCATGGCAAAAGAAATGTGTCCAATTTGTTCTACAGAGTGCTAAACACTCATGATGCTCAAAAATCCCATTAAAATGTTGTCTTGATATAACTACGAGGTTGAATAATCATATTCTAGAGATCAGAAAAATCTAACATTAAGGTTTTATGCAACTGTAAAGATCAGGCTGATGATAAAAGTGTATATTTCAAGGATACACGCAGACTATCACAGTACAAAATATCTGCTGGTATTGACTGTAAAACTTCCACTGCAGTCATACCTAAACAGCAGCCCTGCCAACTCAATAGGGCTCATGGAAAGGAATACACTGAAAACAAAGGCAGTAGACAAAACAGTAGTACCAGCTCAAGACATTCTTGGTCCATGTTTTAAGACCCTTCTGCTGTGATACAGTATAAAGTATGTACAGAAACCTTAGTTCTTATACTGGAGGAATACCTTCCGTAACAAGAACAATTTGTGAAAAAAGTTCAGCCTCAATGCTGATTGAAATTTGCTCATAAAAGCACGCTGGCTGTACTCACATTCTCCTGTGTGCCTGTCTCATTTTGCAAACATTAAAAAGACAGACAATGTGTACCACTATTAAAGGAAAAGACTAAGAAACCAAGTTATAAAGAAAACTATATTTAGTGAAAAAACCAAATGAAGACAATGAGATTCATATTTTATGTAGTTACTGGGTTGACTGTAGGAAAGCTACTTCAGTTCCCCATAACACCCTATGATCCAAGATCCACAATATGAGCTTGATTACAATCTTCAGGGATGCAACAGTACATGATAAATACTGACACAAAACAGTAGGGATCATTTCTTCTCATTTTGGTGGAGTTTTCTACTGTGACTTAAAAAAAGACAAGGCTTCTAGAACCACTTTTATTTACTTTAATACAATTTGTTTTACTTGAGCATCCTCAAGCATAGACACACAATACAAAACTACCCTTCCCACAGTATCTAGAAAAACTATACTCCAAGTCTAACACAAAATTCTCATATTTCTTGCTTTTTCAGAATAAAATTATTCTATCTAAAGTTTTTGGACTAACTGCAAACCATAAAAAATTTTAAGTTAAAACCAAAACAAATCCAAACCAATCAAGTTCAAGATTCCAACTGGAAAAACACCCATCAGTGTTTGCAAAGGGAAGAGTAGCCTGAGCAAACCTGATTCCATCAACATTCCTACTATAAAGAGAAAAAAATATTACTTACCTTCTGTTTTGCAAAGCCAGGATCAATCACAAACACTACACCATCTATTGTCAATGATGTCTCAGCAATGTTAGTGGACACCACAACCTGTCAAAAAAAAGAAAACAAAAACCCAAACAACTAAATGAAACTACTTCATCCTGAAGATGAAGGGCTCCAATTTCGTCTCTGCACAAATAACTTTCAGTAAACTTTCCATCACTTAATCAGTAACTACCAGAGCAGTGCTGCAACACTTTCACAGGATGATCCGAAATCATCCTGTAGATGATTTTTAGTAGAGGAAATTTTAGTGAAAAGAATGCCATTCTCATTCACTGTTTATGTGTCTACTAACGACCTAACAATTGTTACTTGAGAAAAAGCAAAAAATTAACTTATGAAACCACTATTAATTTTTTTTCCTCACATCACTGGTACAAAATGACAAATTATACTGGAGCCCTTTAACATCATCTATTCATTCTAGCTTTTTACCTTTTTCTGAAGGCCTGAACAGGGTAAACTGGTTAGATAATATCATACTGAAAGTTGCATACATTACCAGCACAGTATTTTCTTTTATTTGGTTAAAATAAAGCTTTTACCAACACATCCCAGTTAAAATCACGAACAATACGTATTTAATTTCTACTCTGTCATTTTCTACCACCAGACATTCAAACACCTTCGCATATCTTTAATGTTACATTACTAGCCTTTCAGAAGGTTAAGTCACATGCAAAAATTAAAGCAAAGGTGACTTATCAGAATTCTGAGGCTTGATTTGCCACCATTTAAATTTTCATGTCCAGAGATGCAGTGTAACAGGCTATGGATACCATTAGCTCACATCCCAACAGTGACCACACTGACTCACATTATCATCTCAAAAAATCCCAAAAGCTGTTCAGCACTTAATCAAAAGTGCTTACCCTTCACTTCCTAATTTCAGAGCATTCCACCATCACTGCTTATCAATTAAAACTGGAGAGACCTCTAATACTTAGTTCAGAATTACAATGAGGGCAGTGACTGCGCATTTCCCTTCCTGCTGGCTGATCACTTTGCCAGTCAGCTACTTATCACACTCAGCTGGTCTCTTCTTAAGGTCTAAGCTTGCCCAAATACTACAGTATTTTGCAAGCAGTACTTTGGTAGAAAACACAATTAATTTGGAATTACTGTGTTTCACTCTAAAATGACATGCCACTTAGAAAATACGGTACACATCATTCACAGGTAACCCGCACAAATTAGTCAAGAGGTAACAGCTACAAACATCAGTGCAAGATCTCAATACATTTTCATAAAAAATTGTAATGCATTAAATATACAAATAAACTCACACTCTGAAATTAAAAGTCCAGTCAGTCCACATTTAGCTTTAGAGTATACCTCATTTAAGAAGTTTTTTGTTTTTCCTGTTTCTGCTAATATACAGAACCATCCATACCCAGATTCTTCAGATCCTAATTACAGAGCAGAGACAAAAGGTTTTTATCCTGCTTTTAACCACAGATTTCTATTAGGACCCTTCAACACCAGGAACTCAATCCCGGTAGTATGCTTAGTCCACAGTGGTACAGCAATTTAATTTGTACCTGAATTCACTTAATCTATACAGAACTTTCCTAAAGTAGAAGGAAAAAAGTTACATAGACAGCGGATTCTGTAGCACATAGAGATATCATTTGTCCATGTCACATTGCTTGAAAAATTACAATTTATGACTGTAAAAACAGAAGACATTTTAAAAAAGCTGAAGAAATTGTATCTTTCAAGTCTAAATCAAAGTACAAAGTTACCTGAACATCAAAAAATTGAAATTAGCACAAAACTGTATAAAATAATAAATTAAAATTAGCATTAGCTGTAGTTTTGCAGTTTCTGAGATTAATTTAAAAACTTTGTTTTGAATATAAAAATATATGTAGTATCTACATCTACAAATGTATCTATACCGCATATATATTAACTAGCAATGCTTAAGACTGCTGAAAAAGAAACTAGAAGACAGTTTGAAGAGAAGGGATAAGATGAAAAGGAGCCTTTAACATAGGACAATAGAAACATTAAGTCATCACCATCTTACTCAATTAAAAAAACATTTTTACTAGTTCATCAGAGTATTTGTCTGTAATCATAAGTCTTCTCACAATAGCTGCTTTCCTTAGCTCAAAGAGGACAAAAAACGTGTGAAGTTGTCAAGCTGCATCAATACCAGCGGTTACCATCACTACTACAGCAAAATGCCACACAACCTCCAGCATCTCTCACTCCACAAAGTTAAAGCTCAGGAGATACTTATTCAGTTACTGCAAGCTCTTCACTTACACTGGTATGATCATTATAGCCTTTGAAAGGTTCAGATCACCTACTAGCTCAACTCCCCCAAAGGACTGGATGAAAACAGACATTTTCTTGAATAGACAGGCATAGCGCTACATGGTTTAACTTTACAAACCACAGCCACTAAGATTAACTCAAACTAAACCAACTTTTAAAATACATATGCGCTTTCACTCATAGTTAATAAATTCCAGCCAAAAAGGTCAAAGAGGAGAAGTAATTTCATAGGCCTGCTGCGTCCATGCTGTGCCTGCTTTTGCCTACAGCAGGCATCTTTTGGGCATAACAACTACTCCTGTAGTAAAACAGCTGCTACACCAAGAGTGTCTTCCTCTCAGAGACCAGTACTGGCTCTGTCATTTCAACATTACAAAAACTACGCTCTTCACTTGTTATCTTATGCAGAAAACCAAAACCTGCCTATTTTGAAGGGCAGAGTTTTCAACATGAGTGAAAATTTAATACACAGCTATCACTTACTACATAAAAGCAATTTCATTCATTTAAGTAATTTGCAAACACAATTTTGTTGCAGCATTAGTTTCACGAATTCAGACTGAATGCTTTTTGCAATCAACTTCTACAGGAAAAGGAAGATAATTTTGCTAAATTTAATAAGTGATGTATTCTTCCAGAACACTAGAAAGTTGTCACTAGTATTCTACATGCATTGTACTGCACAAAAAACAACAAATAATCAAGGAACAAACCCTGCCTAAAGCACACAGTATGATTCAGCTTTGACCTTCAAAATCTTAGCTTTGTAACTGCCAGTTCTGTAGAGCAGTAGTTTAGTTTTAGGAAGCTTTAATATAACTCCTTTCTAATACAACACATAGCTTCTACTATGGATTATTGTGAGCATTGACATATTCACTTTATGAAGAACATCCACTGTGTCATTTTAAGCTTTTTAGTTTTTCAGTCAATTTTGCCTAACAAAAGAACCTCAATTCCTCATTCATTACTACAAAAATAAAAACCTTGAACCTCAACATACTTGTTTTAACTTGCACCTTCTCATAAACCTTAAGAAAAAGATAAAACTTCCCTGACAATCTACCCCAAGAGACAGCCCAAACTGTCTCAAAAAAAAAAAAGCACATCTCAAAAATCTCAAAATAATTACTTAAGGAAAAAATCCCCATCCTCCACATAAATCATATTTCACATAAGAAACTTAAATGAATGCCATTTCCATTGAGTCAAATCGGCCTGTTACCACAACATCCTGGCCCTATATATATGGATGGCACAACCTTGATTTGTACTGAGAGACATTTTTCAAGTTACCTAAAAATTCTAATATGATAAAATATTGTGTTTTTAAGGCTTGAAAGTCGTATTTCATGGCCCATGCAACTGTGAGTAGCTACTCACAGAGCAGAACAGTAACACAGCTTAGTATTTACCTTTCTTCCTATTGCTCCATTTTGTTTTTTTGGTGGGGGAGGTTCAAATATCCTTTGCTGTTGCTGTGGAGGAAGGGTGGAATACAATGGAATGATTTTTATGTCACCAACTTCAGGACCTAAGTCATCAATTTCACGTTTTATCCTCTTGCATGCTTCATCAATCTCCTGCGAAACAAAAAACAAAATTGGTTAGAAGAGAACTCCACGAAAAAGGAAGCATATTTAGAGCGCTTATGACAATTAGATTAAGTATACACCCTGAAGAACAATTACAATAACTTCCACTTTAAAAAAATAAAAAAAATCAATCAAGGTGCTTACTGAACCTGCAATCAAATTTCCACAATACTTCAAGATGTTTCAGCTTCTATACTCTAATGAACAGCCTAATTTGCATTCAACATCCTTTTTCTTTTAGTCATGTTTCCTAATTAAATCTCTACAAATTGTACTAAAATTGAAATCTCTCACCCTGGAATATTAAACTGCACTCATGACCTTTTCAATTTTCACAATCTGAAGGAAATTGATGTGCAAGATATTTAAAATAAGCCAATTAAGCCTTAATGTCACGTATCACTAATGCAATTATATGCAAGATTTGCTTCATTGTACCTAATGAGAACAAACACCTTTACAGTATAAACATGGATACTCAAAATCAAACCACTCAATCCTGTGTTTCAGATCTTACTTTAAAATTAACTGAAATTCCATTTAAGCTTAAGAAAAATCAGTGAAATACTCTCAAGATGAAAGATGTTTTATGCTTTTTTTACCATAATATTTTCTAGATTATTTTCTGCCTACCATACAAAATGGTTCATCACAGGCCAACTGTTTTAAATTCATTTTAAAACTACTACATTTAAGTCAGCTAGGTGACCAATAGTTATGACAAGATCTAAGGAAAACTGGAGTGCACAGAAATTTAGGTTAATGATTAATACCATTCATTATCTGCAACTTAAAAATCACAACAGAGCCTTCACTAGTACAATTAAGAGGCACACTGACCAACTCTGGATCTTCCACCTGAACGACTGAGGGGAGAATAAAGTCATGCAAAAAAGCAACAGCAGGCAAAAGCAAAAAAAATTACAACATACTGTGAGAAAAGAGAGGAGACCCCCCCCTTACCACATTTACTAACCTGATGTTGAAGTGATACCTAAGATCCTAAAGCAAGTGCACAAAGCAAAACTGGTAATCCAAAGGCTCTGTAAAATGATTGCTTTAAACTGTGATTTGAAAGGCAAAAGCAGTCTCCCTTTAAGAAATCAAATTCAGGTAGATCTACACCAAATCTGGGTCTTTCACTTGTTTCTAAAGAGACATTTAAATTCTCAGCACAAAGGCACTGAGTATGTGTTAAAGAAGCACAGGCAATACTTGTTCTCTATTGATCAGTGTATACAATTAATGTAAGCACAGCAAAAGGAAGGCTCTTTGATGTCCAAGAGCCCTTTTAAGAGTAAACCTAATGCTGTCGAGTAATGCACTCAGTTAAGGAGAAGTGCAGATATTTACCAAAACCACTTTGCCAACAAATCCAACACATCTTCATAAAAAAACAAGAAACTGAGCTGTTTCTACCACTGGCTTACTATAAGAGAATTTTTTTTTTTTTTTTTTTTTTTTTTTACACGCAACCGTGAGTACCATTGTTCTCCTGCTAATCTCAAGTTTCAAGTTCAGTAATAGTCTCCCAGTTTTAAGGGAGTTAAATATTTAATATAAACAAAAATACAGCCCAGACCTTAGTTCCTGGTATGAAGTCACTACACCATTCATAGAATTTATGCAGATTATACTGTGTAACTGGGAAAGCTGTGATGCTGGACAGGATACTTCATTCTCAATAGTAATGACTAGGTTCCAAGACAGTTTTACACTTAAGAAAAGGTAAAATATAAGCAAGCAAGAAAAAACAACAGCACTACACTCTTCAGGACATGTGTACGCAGCTACTGATCAACTTTCAGAAGAGATAAAAGTATTCATTCTTTCCAGAGTTCACCAACATAGTTTCGAAGTTTCTCTAATCAGGACTTACTAGAATACTTCAAAGTAGAGATGCCATATTTGCAGAGGTAACTACAGACCTCTCATCACAAACTGCTTTAACAAGGATGCAAAACACCAAGAGCCACTGTCATTCATCTGAAGACAGTAAAGGTAAAACCTTTAACAGCAGTAGTTTTAATTTTAAAAAGGAAAGAGTGGTTTCCTTTTATTGATCACTCTAACAGAAAACAGTGTATCTACTTCAGTACATCTACTACTAGTACATCTCTTTCCTCACACAAGTCCTCACAGTACCAATCCTGCCAAAGTCAAGAAAACATTTGGAGAAAGCCCTCTGGCACAGGGTGTGACCTTGGGGCTTACCCTGTATACAGCCAGGAGTTGGACTGGATGATCCTAGTGGGTCTCTTCCAATTCAGGATATTCTGTGATTCTAACTGTATCCAGACCCACACATAAATGATGACCAAATCTGGCATCCTCAAGTAACAAGACAGAAGGATTATGTGTAGTAATAATAGTTTGGAAGTGCTAAGGATACCTTTGACTGTTCAGGACTTGTTTGCATCACATGAAGATATTTAAATCCAGAAATATGAGACATAGAGTTGAAGGCATAATCGTATCTTTAAGCCTTCAAACATTCAGCAAGTCTAATTCAATCATCACACTTTAAGTATGAAAGGCTTTTCAAAAACTAACAAACAAACAAATCATATCTTTAAATATTTGTACACCATCTACTCCAAAAAATTTCATTACAAAACCCTTTCCCGGAAGAAAGATTATTGCAACAATCTGCACAGAAGACACCCCAAAGACTCCTCAAAGCCCTGAACTAGCACACTGACCACCTGAGACAGTGGGTAAGGAGGTACAGGAAGTAGGAACAGACACAGGATCTAAGGACCCACACTCAGACCCATGATGCCCAATGCATCAGCACAAGGACACGCTTCAGAGTTAAACAAAGAAGAAAACTGGCCTAACATATAAAAACATGAGACTTTTAGCAATGCTGACTTTACTAGGTGGATCCTAGCTCTTCACAAACAAGATTTTCTAGGACTAATATCTGAGAAATAGTTCTAAGTAAAATCATAATCAATAAACTTATCCAGTGGTGCCCTCATTCTAAAAAGAGCTGACTACCAAAAGGTAAAAAGCAAGCAGACCACAAAAAGCAGAAAGATTTCACTAGCAATTGCTCATTTTTCTCAAGCTGTGTCACAACACATCTGTACTTCACAAAACCCAGTAATAAGACTTGTCCCAGACAGTCATTTCAAGTACTTTAAATCTTCCAGAAACTTCCTCTTGATCAAAATAAGATTAATCAAAATAAATTTACAGTACACAGGCAACATCTAGAGTTTAACTGCAACACTATGGAAATTAGAATCAAGCAGAAGTTAAGAACCCCACAGTACTATACTACACTCTGAACATTAACATGAGTCCTCAACATTCTTCCACACCATGAACACCGTAAGTGATTTTCCTTGGAAAAGCTTCCAAAACAGACTACAGTCAATAAAGGGAAATAATTTCTTTCTATATATATTGGTGATCAAAGAGGTAATGAGGTGGTGAATATTACTCAACCAGAAAAAACAAAGTCACCTCAACATCCAACTGACAGTCAACAATTTTTATTTTGAACTTACAGCTTAGTAAAAATAGCTTAAAAAAAAAAAAAAGGCTGCAACCAGGAAAATAATTTTCTTATTTAATCAAATTTAAGCTAATTAAAATGGTGCTCCTTCCAAAAAAATGGTGTGATTAAGAGTGATTCTAGACAAAAACGTGAGCAGGCTGCTTTGTTTTCAAATAAGTGGTGGAGACAACCGGCAATATTTAGAATATCTGTCAAATCAGGTGAATTCAATGCAGGAGTTTAACTATCAGTAAGCAATTTTAAGAACCTAAAAAGTTTCAGGATTTTAATGTCAATTTCCATTTGTGCAAGACCTAAGTCTGTATGGGAATCAATGCTTAGCATTGTATTGTCTAGAAAACAAAGACCAGTGTGCACAGTTTCCCTTCAATCTACTAGAATTGGTAGCACAGCCATCTATATTATCACAGAGCAGTAAGTAGGTTACTTATGCCTCCTAAATCTCACAGGAACTTTATTCCATCTTAACTCACTTTTCCAAAGAAAAGGTAGGCTAATGGCTAATACCTTAAAAAAATCCAGAAACACCTGGATTCACTAACTTTTACTTCTCTCAATAAAGCTGTGGTTTTTCTGTGCAGCTAGAAATGCAAAGGTCCACAAGCCCAGAAGCAAACTTTTACATATTAAACCAGTAAACAAAACGAATGAGTCCTGAACTCTCAGAATGCTGGGACTGAAACTAGGAGGACCATAAGTTTTCCTGTGACTTAACTTCAAGAGTACTGCTTATAGAACTAATGCTTAAATCTTCACCCCACCACTATCTTTGATGTGTACTAGTAAATACTAACCAGAATGAAAACATGAACAGGACTTTGTTCATGTCATGAACAAAGCAGTACTAAGTAATATTTAGCAATACTCACTTTTTTTCCCCCCCTAAAAGAAATACAACTTACAAAAGCCTTATTACTAAAAATCTTCCAGGTATGACTTTTATACCATCTTTGCCAGCTCCTTATTCCTCAGGTTCTGTGTCAAAGCACCTAGTGAAGAGAAACTTGGAAGTAAATGAACCACAAGCCAATACCTTATCAGCTGTCTCCAATAACACATTTCGACTGCTTTGTATCATCTCATTACTCCAATACCTAACCTAACATACCCTAGCTCTGCATCAAAAACTAAAGATTTGAATGTATTATTAGCAGTTCATCTAAAAGGAGCTGTATAAAATTAATCACACAAGAGACTGATTTTGCCTATCACACACATTACTTTCTTCTGCTGTTGAAAATGAAGTCTTTATTACATGTTCAAGCTGAATGCTCAGTAGAAATTCCTTTCCATTTCTTTTCCTGATGGCATTTTTGCAGTCAAAAATAAGGTTGCTCATACTGAAGACCATGAACAACAGAAAAATATTACTGGAGCAGCTGCACATAATATTGAGTTAGTGCACTACATCCTTAAGAAGCAAGTTTGTGCTGAAAAAAAATACATGATTCTTACGAGTTCCACTACAAGCTCCATTCAACGGTAGGCAAAAAGAAAAACCACCCAACCACCCAAACAACCACCCAAAACCCACAAGCATAAAAAGAAACCCAGAATGACAAGCAGCAATGCAGTTCACAGAATCACAGAAGAAGAGCTTAGAAGGAACCTCAATGATTGTCTAATCCAACCTTTCTTGTTAAAAACGCAGTCTAGGCAAGAAAGCCCAACACCCTGTCCAGCTGAATCCCACATATCCAGTGTTGTGGAATCCACCACTTCCCCAGGGAGTTTATTCCAATGGTTGATTATTCTCATTGTGAAAGATCTTCCTCTTGTGTCTAATCACAATCTCATCAGGATTAACTTTTATCCATTATCCCTTATCTTTTCACATGGGTCCTTGTAAACTGGGAGTCTCCACGTATGTTGTAGCCACCCTTCAAATACTGGCTCATGATGATGAGATCTACCCTGAGCCTTAATGCTCTGTCAAAACTGAATTTGCCTTGGCATAATTCCCATATTCAGGACCTCTTTGACCGGATTTATTTGTAATATTTAGTAACTGACATGATCTCAAATGAATGAAGAGCAAAAAAGCTTCCTCCTTTTAGAATTTGAACAAAATTAGTGTTTTCAGTTCATGCTGCCCAGCTCCCCAAATACTTCCTACACCTGAATCTAAACAGGACAACTTGTGTTCACTTTAGCACAGTACACACACTTCCTCAGCCTTACCCAACCACTACCACTGACACCAAAACTTGTCAATTTTTACTTCATTTTCCACATAAGTCTCTGCTATCTTTCAACTCCAGAGTCCAGCCAGTCTCACTATGATGAAAATATTGTGCCTTTAAAATAAACCCTTATTTACCAAACTTTTTATCAAAACATCAAAACCATTTTGTAACTCTTTTCTAAACCATCAGTTTTACTAATATCACTTTAAGCTTTTCGAGAATACTGAACTTCACAGCAACTATTTTAGGTATATTTATCTACAATCAAAAACACGACTGGATCTGTATTTCACATCTCCAGATGCAGCTTGGATTTTTCCTCACAAACATGTAACGATACATTTAGCTTTATATACATTTAGCTTTATAAGAAAGAAGGGTGACGGAGAACACAATTGGCACTTGCAAATTCCCACACTACCAGAACATGTAAGACAGATCTATACAGTTTCTGTGTCATTATTTCTGTCTTTCCCACCCCACAAGTTTCATCTCTAAGTATTGTTACACCTACTCTCGGATTACTGATCTTAATGGGGTGTAAAATCTAATACTGTTTTAGAAGAACCCCAGTAGAAAATAAACCAGCTGCCTCCCAGATCTGCAAGCTTAACAAATGTGTATCTACACAACCAGACTACCAACTTTGTAATCTTTAAGACTGAGAACAAGTTTGACAACGCCTATTGTCTAAGAAAGACATGTTGACTGAAATGTAATTATGCTTTTCCCTCGTGAAACAAAATCTCTTGAGTTTCCAATTTTGCCTGTGACTGATGACAAGCAACCCAGCTTAAGAGCTATCCAGGTGTAGTGGGTTGATGCTGGCGGGATGCCAGACACTCACCAAAGCCTCTCTATCACTCCCCTCTGCAGCTGGCCAGGGGAGAGAAAATACAAGGGTTCATGACTTGACATACGGACAGAGAGAGATCACTCATCAAATATCACCACAAGCAGAACAGGCTCAGATTAGAGATATTAACTGAATTTATTACTAACAAAATCAGAGCATGATAATGAGAAGTAAAATAAAACCTTCAAAACACTTTACCTCCACCCCTTCTTCCCCTCCTTCCCAGCTCTACCTCCTAACCCAACATCACAGGGAGACCTGGAATTTGGGTTATGGTAAAAAACACAAAAAAACCTGAAAACAAACCTTGAAGACTCTTGCTTTTTTATACCAATGTGACTCAGAGCTTTTAGAGGGCCAAGGACTTTAAACCACCTAAATCTCGCGTGAGGAAACCCTCCCCGAGAGTTGTTGTTTTAAAAAGCAACAAATGATTATACTCTTCCAAAGCCCGTAGGACAAGTTCCTGTTTCAAAATGTTCATTCCTAGTAAATTTTGCTTTTAAACATCCTCTTTGTTATTAATGGACATAAAAGCAGTTCATACAATGTTATCATATACTTTTGCTTTTTTCAGGATTCAGGAAGGAAATTTTTACTGAACACATTTCTGCACCATTAACAACAATTTTATCATTATACAGTAATACAAGATTCCTTTGGTTTCCAAACACATTTAAGCTTCTTTTAATTTTCTGGGCATGACAACACAATCTCCAAGTTGCATCATCTTCTCTATGTCTTAACTAATCTGTACTAATTAACTGCCATCCATTTTAATTTCCATATGAAATTACTTCAAATTCATTAGGGTGAAAAGAGAGTAGCCAATAAGGAACTCCATTCTACCACAGACCACTGTAATTGCACCTCATTTTTAGACTCTTAAACACTGAACAAGTCACATTTGCACCACTTCAGCTAAAGCATGTTCCCTTTCCATAATTTCATTTAGCTTTGTACATGCACCTTCCTGACCAAAAAACCCAAAAAATCCTGAGGTACATAGTGGTAATGGTACCTAGAGCACACTTTCCTATTCTTGAGAGTACAGCAGGCTACATCACTTTAGATTCATCTGTGATACACACAGAGACTATTATGATGCTCAACAGAGGCCGCAAAATGTCAATAAAAACAGTTAAAGTATTTCCAAGCTTCTCTAAAGATGCTAAACCAGACTTGAACTTCATGCTAACCACCCAAACTAAGACTAGCTCCAGGCAGTCAACTCCAGTGCCCCTGAGCAGTATCATCAACTGACACGTGGACTGGAGAGCTCTAGACTCCAGAGCAGAGGATGCTGGCTTACCAAGGCATGTTTTAAAGTGACTCAGTAATACATTGTTAGACGCTCTTATATTTAACTATAAAAATACACTTTTGAGTATGTACTGTGTACAGAATTTGCTTATAATACATTATGTCCCACAAATCAACGCAGTGAAAATCAAAGAACCTGCTCATATAAAAGAACAGAGTACATCTGAAGCACTGGTAGGTCTGGAGTCTAGAGCCATTTGCCAAAGGAAGACACTAATCCTGTGCTCTGCAGTGACTGTTTTAACAGGTTATTTAGAGTAATACATAGCATCTGACAGAGCAAGCACATAATTCATAAATCAGAAGGCCATGTATTTGTGCTTCTTGAAAGGCTGAAGAGCAGCCTGATTTAGCATCTTGCTAAGAAAATAAAATCTGCTGAAACAGCAGGACAGCAGTATTCCTTCTCTTGCCACCAATTTTCATCCTTTTGCAACAGCTGTTTCACTAATTCACACATTTAAGTACTCAACTAGTCAGAACTACAACTTCAAACTAAAACCAAGCAGGCAGGTTTCAAAGCCACTATCACTGGAAGTATTTCTTCCTATCTGTACTTTAACTTACAGCAATACTCCAATCAAAGGACAGATGTAAAAATCAAGAATATTTGCTTTAAGAGTGACAGTCATTGCCTTCTGTTTTTTTTAAGGGAGATGACCTGCCAGAAGACACTTTAATCAATTGTTTTGAAACTCATGTAATAAGCAATACATCTTTATGACTGGCAAGTCTACTCAAGAAGCCTGGGTACCTTCAGCATCACAAGTTACTTGTACTACTTTCCCCCCTTGGCAGAGTTAAGGCTGTGTATGCTTAAAAGAAAGACACTGAATTGTTCCACATCCCTTAAAAGATATATTTCTTCAAGAGTAGTAACTGCAAGAAGAATGAGTTGGAAGAACGTTTTTGTTAGCTGCACTTCTACTAAAAACACGTTTAGGTTGACCGAGTTCAGCAAACCTTCAAGATGCCTAACAGTTTTTAACCTCTTCTCCATCTCAGTTTACCAATATGGACACTCAAAAGTGCTTCAAAGAAAGACCAGGACTAAAAAAACACCCCCGTTTATTTTAAGTAAAGTGTTTAAAATTTCCAGAAAATTCTCATTTCCTGATGTAGTTCAGCTTAAATGCTTGTATACAATCCTCCTCTGCAGAGCAAAATAAACTTTTGCAGAGTTTATTTCTGAGACCCAACTCCCTGAATTGATGGTACATAAAGTCTACAGTCTAATACTCAGAGTTACTAATAAAAAAACAAAACCTGAACAGTCTTATTAAAACTACTACTGGTAGCTAAGTAGCACAACCAAATGATTATTCTTCGGTTAAGCGGTACAACACATGTACAGAAGTGCATAGAACTATCTTTTCAATAAAACCCAAGGACACTCTCAGGTACCTAGATCTTTGGAGTTCCCATGAGTACAAACCTACGGTTCATTCTCTGGGTTTCTGTTTTTGAAGTACCTGAGTTGATGAGAATTTTCATTTTAGAAAGGCCTTGCAAAGCATTTACATTACAGATATATACAATGTCAAAGGACCTAAAGCACATGGGAGGCAAACCTCAGGTCATCCAAATAATAAGCTAGAAAAGGAAACTAAGTGTTTTAGTTCACACAAGTCACTTAAAGCAGTTTCTGCATGGAACAACGAATAGAAAACAGAAGAAAGTACCTCTTGTCCAGTAAGAAAGAGTAAGAGATCTCCTTCCTCTTCTTCACACATGTGAATTTGTATCACTGTTCGAATGGCAGCCTCAAGGTAGTCCCTTTCAGGTTCTGGAGTATAGAATATCTCCACAGGATGGGTACGACCCGGGATAGTTAGAAGAGGACAGTTATCAAAATAGATCTGAAACTTGCCAGCATCTAAAGTAGCACTCATAACTATAACCTGTGGATTTGGAGGACAAAAAGTTACTCAACGTTTAGAAGAACTTGTGACATGTATGCAATTAATTTTAAGAAAGTAAATTGTTGACTGTGATATAAGAATGCTTAATTAACCTGAATACAGCATCCTTGATATAAAGGTTCAAAAAAATTTCAAGTCCAATACATTAAGTTAAGCTACAATTATACTGTTTCTAGGAGCTTCCTCAATACAAAACAAGTCGAGAATTTCCTAGGGTTAGCCTTCCAATATACATGATCACAGACCAAAAATAAAAATTTATAAAAATCAGCTAATGGTAAGCACACAAATACTTTATCCAGTATGATGCAACTAGAACAGAGATGCTGTTGGATTTCATCATTACTGACCTTCAAATCAGATCTTTGTCTTACAACTTCCTTCAGAACTCCCATCAAGATGTCCGTAGCCAGTGTTCTCTCATGGGCCTCATCAAGAATTATAACACCATAGCGCTCCAGCAAAGGATCGTTCATTGCTTCACGGAGTAACATACCATCGGTCATGTACCTGAACAGATGGAAACAATTCCAACACACATTCTGGTTATTAGCTCTGATGCAGAATCCTCTTCCATATTCACTATGCTGCTTGAACTAAGCTTTTAATCAACGTTTTAAAACTGGAAACACCAGCAAACTACTTTCAACACTAACAAAATAGAGTACAAGTGAAATCTGGGATTATAGGGTGAAAGCTTAAAAAAAAGGGAGGGGGGGGGACCAGAGGAAACAAGGTTCAGTAACATTTACAATAGCTTGTAGAGTATTACTGGCAGACTTCCACATCTAAGCTCAAGAGAAAGGAAAAGAAGGGGAAGACACCCTCTAAAATCCAAGATATACTGTTTCTATACAAAGGATTGCTCTCCTTTTCTGTCTGCAGATCATCTCTTGACTTCCTACTTTTCTGCTGTTATTTTTTTTTTCCATATTAACTTTATGCCCAGCCCTTCAACTACTTGCATGACCAAAGAGAAGACATCTTTTGACAGAAAAGCATTAATCCTTGAACCACACCATGGTGTTTTTAACTGAGCATTTTGAACACAATTTTCAAATGCTATATGAAATGCACCTGGTTCCTGGCAGCACAGAAGTCTGTAGCAGCTGATAAGTAAAAAACACTCCTGACTATGTGTCCCAGAGCCAGTTTTGAATCTTTTGAAGTTCTCTTTACTGAATTAAGCAACTAAACTTCACCAGAAGTACCCTGAGTAGAAGACACCACACATAAAACATCAGCTGAATGCACAACAAAGAAAAACTGCATGTTGAAGGGGTTTATTATGAATAGTACCTTAATAAAAAAAACTTTCTTTTTATGGATCATTTGAAATTAATTTCTATAGGGTACAGTGACTTCTTTAAGAGGAATGAATAATTTTCAACTCTATTCATGCCTCACACCTCAGGTCTCTCTCAGCTCATGCTACAGCTCCAGCATCTCTTCCCCACTCAGACACAAAGCACCAATCCACAGAGTCACTCCCTTATTACTCCCTTCCTAACTTTGCTCATACCCTTGATTACCCTGTGATTTCCCCACCTCCAAGTATTGTTATACCTTTACCTGACAGCTGCCATACTTACTTCAAAATGGTTTTTGCACTACTGCAATCCTCAAACCGAATGGAGTAGCCAACCTCCTGGCCCAACATGACATCCATCTCATCAGCAACACGCTGTGCCACGCTCATGGCAGCCACTCGCCGGGGCTGGGTACACGCCACTCCCCTCTTTGGGCCAGGCAACGAGCGCATGTAGTCAACGCACCACTGAGGGATCTGCCAACAGCAAAATTCAAATGGTCACACAGAACTTGTAACCTTTGTACTGAAGCCAAAGTTAGCTAGAATTCCACTGAGATGTCAACTGCACACACAGTAATATCCAAAGCAGGAGAGAAGACAGACTAGCTGGTTGGATCTGATGCCACTAAATAAAGCATATGCTTGTTATGTATACACTTAACTATCCTTGAGGTTATCAATACATAGGTTCACAGTACATTTTAGCCCTGTTAGAGCAATATAGCTTTTACAGGTGCTTAGCAGCAGTCAACATGCTCCAGAGCAACCAAAATTAAAGCTAATATGCTCAAAATTTGAAATTAGTAGCACAGGTAAAATTTTACAGCAAGCAAAATGTATTTTGTGTCTTGAAAAAATAATGCTTATTAATATGTTTAAGCAAAAATAATAATTTTAGTAATAAAGAACTGTCTTAATCAAGAAGTGCAACAAATAAAACTAAGAGATCATTATGTTCATTATGTTCATTACTGTTCTTCAGAAATTTCATCAACCAAATATAAAACCCCTATGTTTTCCTTCCTGTGTTAGCACATTTTATTAGCCTGATACAAGTTTTCTGCTCCTATTAGGAATACGGAAACAGTAAGAAATCATCCAAAATAAGTCTTATTCAGAATTCTTAAAGTCAGTAACAGTTTGGTGGAGATACATTATTCTCAACCTGCTCTCAGTGTTATGAGGAAACATCTCCAGGCCTAACTAGTTCCATGCCTACAGACTAAAAAAAACCCACTCATTCTTAGTAATTCTTTTCCAAGTATTCTTAAAAGCACAAAGAGGAAAAGAAACCATATCCTTTATATATTGTACCAGTGAGAAATAATAGAGAAAGCAGTATAACTTAAACCAGGAAAATGATGGTTCTTCATCATTATATTTTCACAGCAAAATGGACACAAGTAAACAGTAAAACATAATCAGAAGCAGATGCGTGTAGTCTAAAGCATTTTTTAAACTAAGAATATACTTCTGCTATGAATATAAGATCAATAAAGCAAACAATCAAAATATGACAGGAGACTACTAGACTGCTGTGAAGACCTCAGTTTCTGAAAATCTTATTCAAAACTACAACTAATTTGCAGTTCTTGAACACTAACAGCAGCAACATGAAACCCTATCCTGTAACATACATGGCTCCTCTGCTTCCCAAGTCACTAGTAACAGCTCAACAAAGTATGTATTAGAGTATATAGAAGTACATTACGTGAAGATTTTGACTTAAAACTGAGCAAGTCCTGAAATATATTCTGAACCAGCAGGTCTGTCAGGCCACTGCTGCATGAAATAAAACCAATTTAAAACTGAATTTCCAGTAAACAGCACAACTTTCAGCACTGGTGCCAACTGAAGGAAAGGGCTCCACAGACTTCCCTGTGCTAAGCTGATACAGACGATCACAAGGTGGCTTTTCCTGTCCAGCTTTTAAAGACATACAAATACTGGGAAAAAGGACTGTGCCACACCGCATTTTTTACTTCAGTCGTGTCTGGGAATATACTCAGCACTTCCTATCATTTGGTTCTTGTGAAACCTAGCCTAGAGTTAATTCCACTGACAGAAAAAAAAGTATGCCATCATCAAAACCCCTGACCTTTCCTACAAAAAGGTGACTTTATCAATATCAAAAGCAGGAGGAATGGCTTTACTTAGCATCATTTAATCTCAAGGACTTTCTCAATTAAGAGATTTTCAAATATAACTTCTATGAACACAAGGAGGTAGTGACTCACATTCAGTGGCCTCTAAGACCAAGGATAAATGGACTAAGGGTTGTTAAACACTACTTCAAAGTCAAAGGAACTTCACCATTTTAAGGAACGCATAGCAGGATACAGAAGAGCACTGCCCTTTCTGGCATTTTTGAGCCTCTCCAACTTACTGAAAATATCCTCAATTAAGTTACATGGTAGAATTCTCTGAATTTTCATTATTGGAGAACCTGTATCAGTTCTCCTGCACACTGCAAAGGACAAGGATTGAACTATACTCCACATCATACACCATATGGTGTATACACCATATACACCTTGCTTCTTGACTTGGCCTAGAAGTCCTGCTAAAGAAGTGGCATAACTTATGTTACATCAATATGCAAAGGAGACGCCACTCTACCACTCTCTTTACCAAACAAAGTGAAATTATTTTACCAGAACCATGTATGATCTCAGATTTAAAAGAGAGTGAACACTGCAATTACAGTAAATTATTACCCCTTCCTAAGAGAAATCTGACACACCCATTCCACCACTGACCCTGTTCCCAGCACATTTACAAACACCAGTTAACGTCGAAGGTTTAAATTACAAGTCAAGCCACTGCAAACCCTAAGGAACTGAAAATTAACATCTTGGCTTCCAATACACTTCTTCAGTACTCTGGGGCTTAAGTTTATGTGAAACAAGTGAGAAGTTTTATCTTCTGGTTTTTTTCCCATTGTCTGAGCCAAGTATTTCCAACCCTGGGTACTCTACAAGACTAATGGGAAAATATGCACATAATCATAGAATCACAAAATGGTTTCAGGTGGAAGGGCTCTTAAAGATCATCTGGATTCAATCATCCTGCCAGGGCTGCCATACACCACACCAGACTGCTACAAGCGCCATCCAACCTGGCCTTGAACACTGGCAGGGAAGAGGCACTCACACTTCTCCAGGAACCTGTTCTAGCATTTTACCACTCACACAGTGAAAAATTTCCTGAATTTTTCTAAATCTCCCCTCTTTCATTTTTAAAGTACTTTCTCCTTGTCTTATCACAATCTGCCCATGTGAAAAGTCACTCTACATGTTTTTAAAAGTCCTCTTGAGGTACTGAAATGCCACAATGAGGCCTCCTCAGAGCCTTCTCTTCTCTTCTCCAGGCTGAAAAATCCCAACTCTCTCAACCTGTCCAAATAAGAGATGTGCAGATAATAATCAGGGAAGTAACCTGAAAGGCAGCAGCTCACTATTAAAAAGATTATCTCCTACTGTATAGTCTTCTACTATCACAAGGAAAGAGAAGACATTAATTTTGGAAAAAATATTTCTCAAATGTTGCATGCTTTTGTTTGTATAAAGTTGACATTAACAGCTTATGTACATCTGCAGTTTGAGCATTAAAGGATTTCTTAGCTGCAGACAAGTATTTATCTTGCTCTGATCAATGAATTTAGGAAGAAACACAATCTTCCCCCAACAGATTTTAAGACAGCAATTAAACACAAAAACATGACACTATCACAGGCAAAACGAAGTTTTCATTAGGTGGCAGCAGGACAATTTTCAGTGATATGCCCCTACAGAGACACTGTCAATTGTTTAAAAATGTATCTGCAACTTCACACAGCAAATTCAGAAGAAGCAGGGAAAGTCCCAAGACAGCTTATGTGCTTCTGGTAGCTTAAATCCCATTTTTAGGAAAGATGTGTTAAATTACTTTAATCCTTTCAGAAAGTAAGGGTTAAAGTAGTAAGATAACTCAGGAAAAGTTTTCTGGCTGAGGAATTACATTGACACAACCCTTAGATCTTCAAATATTCAGATCACACAAGTAATCTTGTTTTCAAATAGGTAAGTACCATTTCATAACATAATATTCAGGATGCTGCATCTTTTAAATAATTACATAATCAAACCTTTCTGAAGAATTCTATACAGTCCTGGTCTTGGCTTATACAGTTAAAAAAAATACAGATAATGTCTTAACACTGCCGACTAACATAACATTGGCTCCTAGAATGTGTGGCAAGGCCCTGTAACTTCAGGTATTTCAGGTACAGCTAGGAAAGATATCCAATATACTACTCAGTCATTCACATTTTCTCAACATCCAAAATTGTATGACCAAATATTTACTGTCTGTTAAGACCTAAAGTCAGATACTATCCATTTTACAAAGACTAAAATATTCTTCTGTTTTTATTTTCTGCCTAGATAAAAAGATTTTATCAGATTACAGAACAAAAAACTTTACACTACTTTTCAACACAGACTTTAAACAGCAAACTAGAGGATAAAGTTTTGAACAAGCTTGCTCTGCTATTAATACCCAGGTGATCCTTGTATCTTAGATATTCAGTTTACTGGTCCTCAAAATTTTTGTAACTCTTAAGAAGGCTCTGCACATTTGTTACCACTACTTTTGGTGCTGAGGAAGACTTTTAAAGCCATTGGTCTAGCAAAAAAAAAAAAAAAAAAGTGATTCTTAACTGCAGCCCTAAAAAACTCTACAGCCTCTGAGAAGTTTCAGCACAGAAACACAAGACTCCACCTCTCAAGTTTCAGTATCACCAAAAGCTAATCAGATGTCAGAATCATCTGACATTTCAATTCCTTTTATCTGTAGCAGTAAGTTTCATAAAACATGAACAAGTTCATACTTTGTAGCTGGCATCTACAGACAGCTAAATAAATTATTTGGAACCACCAC
This sequence comes from Sylvia atricapilla, assembly GCF_009819655.1. Taxonomy (NCBI): domain Eukaryota; kingdom Metazoa; phylum Chordata; class Aves; order Passeriformes; family Sylviidae; genus Sylvia; species Sylvia atricapilla. The sequence goes on along the minus strand of NC_089143.1, from coordinate 14,955,453 downwards.
TTCAGTTTGTGGGTTAGTACACTTCTGTCACAACATTAAAGGTGTATCTTTCTCTCTCTACCAGAAACCTACCAATTATAAAGCCCAATGGAAGCAGGGGCCTGGAAGCAGTACTGGGTTTTTCAAGTGGAAGATGCTGTAAGATTCGCCTCACCTTTCACACTCATTAAGCAAATATAACATTCATCAAAGTAGTCTTACTCACAGTTTGTGTAGTATTCTTACACGATTAATTTCTCACACACCCAACAACACACTATCTTTAAAAAACACAGTAGCATACAGATAAGAACTCACCTGTGTTGTTTTACCAGACCCAGTCTCTCCAACCAGCACAAATGACTGATGCCTAACCAAAATATCTGTAAATCTTTCTTTATATTCCCAGACAGGAAGTTGTAGCCTTTTTTTCAGGATATCATAATATCGTGGGGTATGTGGTAGATTTGTGAAAGGGTTAATACTGTGTGGAATCATTGCTGGTTTTATAGCTGGTAACCCAGCAGCTGCATAATATGTTGAGTTAGATGTAGGTCGCAGATCTTTTTCCTTGTCCCTTTCTCTGTCACGGTCTCTATCTCTGTCACGATCCCGGTCACGATCCTTGGAACGGTCATCTCGGTCCCTGTCCCGGTCCCGATCCTTCCTGAAAGGAGTTAAGAGACACAGCAGAAAATGAGACACCTCAGTATTCAAATGCAGAGGAGGAATTTTAATACAGTGCAACCCTAAAAGTGCCCAGTGTAAAGTGGACACAAACCAAATCTTTTAAGGCTTGCAGGCAGCTACCCGGAAGGATAAGCACCAAGGAATAACAAGAGTACATATGATCCATACCATTGGATATACAGAGCTACACTTATTGTACTTAAACACTACAACAGTTCCTCTCCTTACAGGCAAGACTGAATAAAGCTATCACATGGAGAGATGAGCGTTTTAACTCTCTTCATCTAATGACTATAAAGAATCAGCTGCACAGTGTAGACGTCTCACAGTTCTCCCCATCCCCACTTGCTGCTGCAGAAAAATAAGAGAACACTAAATAGTCTTTCTGCTTACCTACTAAAGGAATTGTACTCATCCAAAAAAACTAACTTAAGCAAGTCATGGAAAGAATTTTGATTTTATTATTCTACAATTACTACGTGGCTATTTTTCTGTTTTGTTTCAACTCTTACACACAGTTCTGACTCCATCAACTTGGATATACAGGTTACTGAGTCTAGAACTTCAGACTTAAAACCAGCCACTACAGTCACAGAATTAGAATAATTTAGGTTGGAAATGACCCTTGAGATAATGAAGGTCAACTATTAACCCAACACTACCAAGCTGAAAAATATCTTCTGCAGTACTACCTCCTACCACACACTTAGCATTTATGTATTCACATTTGTTCCAAATACTAAGTAGAAAAATTCACTGCATGTGCAAAAGATAAACAGTACTCTCAAACTCTGACCTCAGTCTTTTTCACAGTTTCTGATTCTGTAAGTCCGTGTACTTGTTCCTGCACATAATCCCACCCTTCCTACAAACACACTCACAAAAGAATCCTTAGCTTGACCCAAAACTACAGCTGCATGCTTTTAATAAAAATTCCCAATTCTGGACTTTGAAACAAGCCCTGCTTTACAAAAACAGTGCATCTCATTTTAAACTAGATCAAGTTTAAAAGATTAGTGGCATCTTTGCCTGCAAAACTGAGAATATCCTCAGCTTTGTCTCTGTGCATTAACTGAAATCCCATCAAAAAGGCAAAACAACAAACTAAGTCAACACCAGCTTTATAGTAAGTTTGCTCATAAACATTTCTAGGAATTTTAGGCAAAAACAAAACCTCGCCTCCATCTTCCCCAACACTGAGGATGTCTAGAGACCATGTCCACAGAAAACTCCTGCCAACACTCCTCTCCACAGCTTGTTTTAAACATGCATTTGGCATTCAAATGTAACAACTGAAACAGTAACAAATTCCAACCTGTAATTTAATTAGTACTGATTCTATATATTTCAGTTCAAAAGGTGCTGTGTTTTGGAAACAACTACCTCTACTCCTCTTGTATAAATGAATGTAATGTATGCAGCCTTTTTTTCCCCTGCTCAGTACTTCAATATATGACAACAGAGATCATATTAAGTTTTAATGTGACTTCTTTTAGCAGACACTCATTGAAAATAAAGAAGGATTACAAAACATACTGTTTACTTCCACTTATCTAACTCAATTGTATACAGATTTTCCTAAAGATCTGGACTCTGAGTAATTTAAAAATTAAGACCCTTTCTTGTTTGAATCTGAGATACTCTAGCTTTAACATTATTTCTAGCACAGGACAAGCTAGAAACCTTTTCCTACTGTAAAATGCCAGGCAGATACTGTAGAATCCAACAGGTTCTTATTCTCCATATGGAGGTTATCCCTAAGAACTAGGTTCCATTATGCTACTTGGAAAGGTGTAAGAGCCTAATAGCATTTATCAGACAGCAACAAAGCTTTGGACTTGGCTGATGAGCTCTTCACCTTCTAAACAGCTGCAGGTACCAGGACATCTAAGTGCATGGTCAGGCAGTAACATTACATGCAGGAAAAAGAAATAAAGCTATAAAGGCAATTCAAGCATGGTAAAGCCAGGGTAAAACGCAACAACACACTTCACTAAAGGTAAAGTCACACTACTAATATAGGTAGGTTTGGTTTGGGATTTTTGTGCATTTTTTTGTGTGTGTGTATGTGATACCCTCACTGGTATCCAGTTAAAGTGTGAATAAACCAAACAACCAACAAAATCTATTCCACCACCATTTAGTTAAACAGTATCATGTCAGCAGCTTCTGCATTACAGACCATTAAGTATACCTTTCCATATGCTTCAGCCCCCATGAAGCAGCCCCAGTGCTAAAATGAACAGACCCCCACTGCTGCCTGCCCTTCCCATGTGTCAGTACAAGCATTTCACCAGCCTTGCGAGGAACCAACCTTCCCACCCGCATTAATTTTAACTTGGATCAGTATCTCTGGTCTAGCTTCCTAAACACTCCCTTGTAATTTTCTGTGTTGGTAGCTACTTAGCTACTTGTGTGGTCTTAAAACAAACAAAAATACAACCTCATGAACAAAAAGTGAATTAAATTAACTACAAATATAATCCATCATATCAAGTGCCTTTAATCCCCCATTTCTGTTTCTTCCCTGAACTCTTACTGCTTTTTTAATTGTACAAACAGAAAGGAAACCAATCAAGTTCTATGTACACTTCAGAAGTAAATTATTTACATGTTAATAAAAAAGAGCTGACTCGATTTCTTGTTTTCAAAAAGCAGAAGAGAAGCAGAGGGCAACTAGATCCTACCACAGAAATAACATATTATACAACATGCCTTCAAAGTTACTCTCTAACACATACAATTATACAGCAGCACTTTCCTTCCCTAAAACTGTTTACCAGCCTCCCATTATCACTGAAGCTTGGTCACACTCCCTTGGTTAACAAGTAAAAAGAAGAATGGCAGTTATGCTGCCATATTAATTTCCTTAACTTCCAAAAAATGAGGCTTGGCAGTTCTTCACTTATAAACGGTCACATTTTAGTTGCTTTTTCATTATTGCCCAGAGAAAACAGACCTCCAACACAAAAATTAACAGTAAAATAATAACTCAATCACATTTGTCTTGCGCCTGAAACTCCTAACAGCCTCCATGATCAGATGGGGGTTGGGATTCTTTGCTTTAAAGTGAAGAAGTCTGGTCTGCTATTTGCTTTCACTTCCTTCCATTCACACACATATAATGTATACGAACACAAAAGAAGCACTGTAGCAATCACTAAATAAGAGTGCTTTTTTTTTTGTAAAAAACCCATATAAAAACGGAAACAAAGGACTCAAGGTAAACCACTGATCATCACAGTTAAAGTTTGAGCCCATCTAACAGATCATCACTATTTTTCCCATTATTTAACACAGCAATAGTTGATGCAAAAAGGCAATTCAGCTAAAGAAGTTCTGTTCTATACAGAAATCAGCCAAGTACAATTACTCTGAAGGATACATCCCACTAGATCATTATCTCTGATGTTACATAACTCAAATATATTTAAAAAGAAATTAATATATTTTAAAATACTATGTTTGTAATTCACAGAAACACTGTGACCAAAAATCTTCCAAACAATTTCTATTTTTCCAAAGTATTTTTTACTTCACAGACAATACTTCAAGTCTGGAAGAAAACAGATGTCATACAGATGTTTAAGGTTACACCAACAATTACAAACCTGTTGGCCAAGCAGAGCCACCCACACCAACAGAGGCCTCCATTAAAGGGGAACTAAAAAATACAGATTCACTTGAAGTAACTTTCATATTTTGTCAGGTAGTCCAGTTTGGATGCAAGACACACTGCTGTTCTGAATGTCAAGTGGTAACTGTGCAAGGAGCTCATCCAGCTTAATCCAGCTCCAAAACCACCTAAATTGTAGAAATGCAGTCTCAGCACAGAGGAAGACAGGTACACACACGCTTTTAACAAGACTCCACGCATCTTTACGGCCTTGCATAAGCTGTAAAACCAAACTACTCTAAAATAAACCGATCATGTAACATTAGCATGATCTGTGCTACATGAATTAAGATTTCAGGTCATCTAAGAAAAAAATCATGCCCGGTAATTGTGTTTATAGTGAGTTCTTCTCAGTCCTACATCGTTTAATGCTTTTACCAGCAGAGGAGGGGACAAAGAGGGAGCACAAGACCAGCACTTCTACAGCCTTTAGGTGCCATAAAGGTCAATGCCTTTTGGTTTAACTCTGGTGGGAACTCATTGCAGTGCATACAAAATGGTAAGACTAAGAATTCAACATGACATAACGTGATCAGTAAAAACAATGACAAAGCCACACCAAAACTGTAAAACCCACCAACATACATACATGCAAGGAAATACTGACCTGTGATTATCTTTACAACCAGCTGTAACAGTCGTACCACATTTAAATAACGCCCAGTTTGACATAACTACTTGATAATTTTACAAACCACTACATACAGAAAAACTGTGTATGTACAACTTTTCTGTAGACTCAGAAGAACTATTTCAATCCCTGGGAAATCCTACAAAAATGCATTAATTGAGACAAATAGCTCAATATATTTTCAACAACGTGATTATGATGACCCTACAGACAGGAAGTAAGAGTTGAATAATAAATGTTTATTTTGTTTGGCTGAGAAAAAGGGATCAAACTCTAGGGGCTAAAAGCTGAGGCTGTACAAGTTCACCTTAAAAAAATGCAAGTTTTGCAAAGACTGTTTATCAGTGAATATTAACTGCTACATTAGACTCATTGTAACCCTTGAGAACAAACCGAAGGATTTTTCTTAGATAAATAGTCCAAAACATTGCGGATGGACTTAAGTAATTATTCAATTTACGGGAGCCTCCTGTGCTCCACATAAAGGCCAGATTAGATAAACACTCCATTTCTTTGTACTCCTTGAAGCTTCAGAAATTTAAAGAGCCGCCTGCCTTTCCTTCCCCTCCTGCCAAATTACAGGGGAAAATATTAGATAAAGAAAGCTCTAAAGCAACGCTGAATTTGAGGACAGCACCACTACATTGTATGTGTTCCTGCAATTACATTAATCTCAACAAAAATATGCTGAAGCCTGTGCAGTATGGTCCTAAAACGCCAACCTTCACAAAACTAAGAAAAAAACATAAACACGCCCTTGTCCCCTATCTCAAAACCCACCTCACCATGGATTCTTACATCAAGCCAAGCACATCGCGGAGGGTGACTGGGAGAAAGACGTTAACAAAGGAACACCGCTCCCACCAGTGCAGGCACTAATAACAAGGGCTGCACAAACCTCGTGCTCACCTCTGGGCCCACGTTTGCCCGATCTCTCAAGCCAGAGAATAAGTAAGCAAATAGAAACGAAGGAGGGGGAAGGAGTGGGAAGGGTGAATACAAATCTAAAGGCGAAGAACCGCAAACAAAGCGTGGCGCGGGGGCGCGGGCCCAGCGCCGCCCCACCCCCGCCACGGGCGCCCAGCCCAGCCCACTCGCCCGGGCGGCTGGGCCGGCGCCTTCCTCCCTTCCTCCTCCGGGCGCCGCGACTCGAGGCCCCCCCGCCCGCCCCCGCCGCCATCCGCCCCCCCGAGGAGCCCGCCCGGCGGGGCGGCCGACACCGAGCCAGGCCCGGCGCTCCGGGCAGCCGCCAGCCGTCGGGGCCTGCTCGGCCGACGCGCCGTCGCCGCAGCCTCTCCCCGCCTCGCACGGCGGCCCCGTCGCGCCCTGGGGAGCTCCAGCCCCGGAGGGACGGCCGGGACCGGGGATGGGGCGCGGATGGTGCGGGAGCCGCCGCGATCTCCCCCACCCGCCCCGCCGCGGGCCGCGCCGCGCCGCCCGCGCCATCCCTCACCCGTCGGTGGTGCGTTTCTTGCTGGAGCTGTAATCGTCGCCCAGATCGAGGCGGTGGCGCTTGGACATCGCGATGGCGGTCGCTCGGTCTGTCTGGCGGTCGATCCGTCCGGGTGCGGCGGGCGGGCGCTCTGCGCTCCCTCCCCGAGCGGCGGCGCGGCGAGGCACGGCCGACAAAATGGCGGCCGGAAGGAAGCGCCGGGGCCGCGCGAGGCGCTGGCGCGCGGGCCCGTTGGCCAAGGCGGCCCCTGGGCGCCCGCCCGGAGGCCCCGCCCCTCCGCGCGCTCCCGCCCCTCCGCGCGCTCCCGCCCCCCCGCGCGCTCCCGCCCCTCCGCGCGCTCCCGCCGCGGCGCCAGGGCAGCGGGCTGGGCCCGGCCGGGAAAACCCCACGGCTCGGTCCGTGGGTAGCACAGGATCTCCCACAGTGCGAGAGGCCCTTCAGATCACCCAGTCCAACCATCCACCCAGCACTACCACTGTAACCGCTACATCACATCACCCAGCGCCACGTCCAAACGCCTCCTGAACACCTCCGGGGATGGTGACTCCACCACCTCCCTGGGCAACTTATTCCAGTGCCTGAGCACCCCAACACGGAAAGATATTTTTCTAATATCTAATCTGAATCTCCCTTGTTTCAGCTTGAGTCGATTTCGTCCGGCCGCTCGCTTTAGGCACAGCAGAAGAGACCAGATCCCAGCTGGCTCCTGCCTCCCGTGAGGGAGCTGGGGGGAGCCACGAGGATCCTTCCCCCTGAGCCTTCTGCAGGCAGAACAGCCCCAGCTCCCTGAGCCTTTCCTCACAAAACATGTTTTCTAGACCTTTCACAAGCTTTCTGCCCTTCTGATCACACTCCAGCACCTCACACAGTACTTGAGGTGTAGCCTCACGAATGCTCTCTCCCTGTCCGTCTTCACAGTCCTGCTGGAGATTACAGCTTTTGCTCAGCGAGCACTCGCTCCTGGTTCCTGACTGCTGGAGCAAGGGTACATTCACGTAAATGGCTCGGCTAACTAACATCACCTAGCAGCAGTGACCTGTTCCACAAGTACAGCCAGCTCAGCAAGTGGGGCTTTGTTCAAAGATTCACATTCCAAAGATTTGCTGGGATTACTTTAAAATAGCTATTAAAATATTTAATGTAGACAATAATCCGTAGGTTATTTTCTTTAATAGAAGAAGATTTCTGTCCCTAGTTTTAGATAATATAACAAAATGGGACACACAGCTCTACTAGAGTTCTAGACGTTAGTGTAATAAAAATAAGAGTTTTCTGCTTAGAGTTATCAACCAAAATAAATATTCCTCGAAACTGGAGTCTGAACTTTTCCTGCAAAGCTGAAAGTAATTTTTGAAGTTATGCTACAAAAACCACTGGAGCATCTATGTGGGCAGTTTCCAGAGGATAAACACTACAGAGTAATTCTCTCTATCCCAAGTATCAAGCTTACTTGTTATGCTATGGTAGTCTACATAGCGCTGCATTGGCTGAATGCAGCTATGGGAAGAGTTTCTGCACATTTTTCCGAGTGAGTTTTAAATTATGTCTATCTTAAACAAAAGCGAGTGTTTATTGAAATAATTTAGGAGGGAAAAAATAGAGGCTAGGTCTCCCTGGAAAGTGGGAAGAATAGTAGGAATATAAAAAGCATTACATGCATTAGTTGTGTTATAAATGATAAGAAGCCAATTCAAAATAACAGAATTTATGTAGCAAATTTCCAAAAACCAAATTAAAACGTCAATTCAATTAAATTGGACAACATCGATCGAATGCTGGGTGGGCAGAGTGACAGTAACAACGGTACCATCCAAACTCGACCACACACACTGGGTCTCGCTGTACAGAGACTGTACATACTGTTTTTATACAGTTTATTTATCCTGAGGCTAAGTCCATGGAAAGTCCAAATATTCATGTATTTCTTTATATCCAAGTGAGGTCTTGAAAGGGGTTCCTGCAAGTATGAAAAGATTCAGGAGTCTTCCTGGATCTCGTCTTTGGGGTGTTAATTTGATCATCCTCCGGATTCCCCATCAAGACTGATATCAGATCTCGAGCAGCCGTGAAGTGGAGGCCCATCCCTGATGAATGGGCCGTCTCCAGTCCGGCCATGTCATTTCTGCTGCAAATGTTGTGGCTTCACAGCTTGGACCACAGGTCTTGGAATCTCGGAGATGCGCTGGAGTAGCTTTTTAATAGACCAAATCTTTGATACACGAATTTATCCATTACATTTACCACAGTTGGAATGAGGAGCTGGTGCTGGGAGGTTCTGAGAAGGCTGCAGGAGTGCAACAAATGGGAGAGTGGAGAACTCTACAGCTCTGTCTCAGATCTTTATTTCTCCTCCCCGTGCACACCAGCATGAATCTACTTATGGTCTTGCTCTAGATTACCCTATGGCAAATATCAGGGAAGTTTTTGTTTTAGCAGGTAAGAAAAATGCAGGTATGTGCCAGCTGGTATGAAATCTGAGGCTACAGTTAAGCAACAAATGCAGAAGAGAGAGGAAGATTGTGCACTAGTTGGTGTGAACAACTATTCATGTGCTCTGCCCCAGGCATGTTCCACAAACCAGTTCACTCTGTTAGCAATTGTTAACTTTACAAACTTTTGAACTCATCTTCCACCCAACCGTGCTTTGAGCTATCTGACTGCATAATAACTGATCTGGTCCCACCCCAAAGCGTTTACATCATAAGAACTTCCTCTTGAAAGCACACACATGCCTTATTTTGCTAATGCAAATAATCCTTTTAACTTCAAAGGGATTAACAAGGAAGGAGTAGCAAAACTAAGTATGTAGGTAAGTGTTTGCAGGATCACAGCCTAAATATAAAACGAGACAAGAGAAAAAAAGACCGGTAAGCACAAATTGACATAATGGCAAAGTGATAAGCATTACGTCAAAAGCCTAAAGGATGAAAGGAATATGTAAAATAAGGCACATTTAAGCATATTTTCTGCCTTTTCAAAGACATTTGTTAAAAAAGAGTATTTTATTCCCCCCCCCCAAGGCCTTTTATACCCATCTATAAAAGTAAAAATCTTAGGTTACTGAAACAGGGCACATCCGTATGAGCTTCCACTTGACTATTTAGGCTTCTACTCTCTATTTCTTACCTAATTTTAAAATCACTGGTTTCAAAATCCTCTTAGCCAACTTCCAGTGAATATTTCTTTACATTTGGCATGGGCATATTTATTATGCCATTTGGGTCGAAAGGAGCATTAACACTTAAAACTGAAACAATGGCTTCGGGGAATAACATCGTGTCTAATTTTTTTCCTGATTGTGCATTGCCTTATCGCTTAAAGAATAAGCCTGGCTCTCCGACCAGCTGTGTAAGAGCATCCGTGGACGGCGGGGAGAGGGAACTCTGCAAACCTGACACACTTACAGAAACTCGTGGTTTTATTGCAAGGGTCGTGGGCAACAGGGCCTGCCTACAGCCACCAGCCTCGGCTGAAGGGAAGCCCCATGGAGAGAGAAAAAGAGAGAGAGAAAGAGAGGGGTAAGAAGTAAGAGCTAAGAGATGCGATCAGGGTAAAAGAGTAAGGTAAGAACAGGCTAAAAGAGAGTAAGGTGTGTAAGAGAGTAAGGTAAGGGCAGGGTCAGAGAGAAAAGCTAAGGGGGAAAGCTAAGGTGCCAAGGTCCTCGTTACAATACATTATATCTCCTTTTGTGTTGAATATTATATTTCCTTTTGTGCTGAATATTCTGATTTACATAGACCAACCGGCGTGAGATACAAAACCTACAAACTTTGCATACAGCCTGTGAGAACTACTATATTACCCTATCATTCTGTATTCTAAACTCTAAAGGCTACTTTTCTTATCTACCTTTTCCCAGATACCTTGGGGGGCTACTCCCTCGAGCTCCTTTGTTTACTACCACCCAACCCATCACCAGCTAATCGCTGTCTTCCTGCCTGGCATGTCTACATCTCAAAGCTAGCTTTCATTTCTATTTCACTCACAGGTTTTATATGTTTAGCATCTCTTGCCAGGCAATCATATTTGTAGGCTTTTCCTATCTCACCTTTCCCAACACAGCCGTAATTCAAAGACCCTGGAACCCTCACCTGGGTGGTGTGAGGCTTCTGACAGAGAAGTCTAGTGTCACAGTTTAAATTATTACTGCCTGAGGCTAATTGCTTCACCCCTTTCTAGCGATTACTGAGTCTGTAAAGCACATGTGATCTAGCCAGTCTAGCTTCTTAGTCAAAACTCACCTTCTTCACTGGCTTAAGCTAAAACAGGGGATGGAGGAGTGAAACCACAAACCTCTGTTGCAATGGAAGCCATAATACTGGGCAGAGAGTTAGACTGTTAAGAAAGGTTAAATCCTCTAAAAGTTGTGTGCTAGAGCCCTAAAACCTGTGTACTATGTATTTCTCTCATGGCTGGCTGGCTTGCAGAGGACCCTAAGCTACAGCTTATATATACTTCCAATGCCATGGACACACTTGTGCTGCCACTTTCTTTTTTTTTAATAGCTTCCTTTCAAAATTAAGTGTAACTCCTATTTTTAAATAGATGTACAAAACATTATAAGAAGAATTTCCTGCAAATGAATTAAAATATTAAAATAAAATTATTACTATAATTACAATTGCAATCACTATTTAAAAACTGTGTGTGTGTGTATATAAAAATGGGTAATACCCTTAGAAAATTATCCAGGACTCTTAAATGCACGTTTATCACAGACAAGCTCTCATTATATCCTCCCCCACCAAGGCCATGTGAATAAATGGATATTATCCTCATGTTCTGTCATATCATCAGGGAAAGAATCCTTGAGACAAGAACCCACAATCAGAGCGTGTTTAAAAAGTCAGACTTCCACATCATTCAAATTAAAAATATGAAGATGAATACATGAACTGATCTCAATTTCTGCAGTGAAGAAAAGAGGCAGCTTCTCTATAATTGCAGAAGCTAAACTTTGCAACACTTCAAGTATATCTAAATCAGGCCTTTGAATTGCTCTGGGAAGTACGCCGTAGGAAGGCAGCATGGCAACAGCGCTATTGCCGTGGCAGCAAACTTTATCAGCCATACAGACACACATCTGAATTTTGTGAATGGTTAATAAACATTATCCAATATCCAATATCCAATCACACCATTGTGACTGAATCTGCAGGTCAGAAAGGTCTGAATAACTGCAGTAAAGTTTCATAAAGAAGAAGAGAAAGAGAGGAAGACAGAGAAGAGAAAGATTGCTGCTTTTGTATCTACTAGAACATTAACCAGAGTAAAAAATCACTTTTTAAAACACAGCCTGTTCTATAAAAGGAAACATATTGTAGATAACCAGCTGCTATTCTGAGCCACTCAGTCACCTGTTAAGCCTTATGATCACCTTTAATCCCCTCAGAGAAACCATGCAAGCACAGGTATTCATTATGTGCTTTAAATAGAAATCAAAGAGATAGTGGAAAAGCAAACCATCACCCCCAAGTAAATTAAATTATGTATCTAATTAACATGAGTTACACGGAATTCACTCATTGTTTTCATAACTTCCAGGTCTTCATGGTTAAAGTGGAATTGTTTAACACCTTCTGCATTCAGAAACATCTGAAACCAAAAGCTAATATGTTGCACGTGAAGGCAGTTTATCTTCTAAATTCCTTAAAATCTAACCGCTTTCTATGCCAAGTCTGAAATCCTGTGAGAAGCTCCCTAAATATAGATGTTTTTCAAGAAGTGGTAGCTATTTCACAAAGAATTATTTAAAGCCAGAGATCACAATTTCAAGCATGTTGTTTGATCTTGTGCTAGAATATTAAAAGACCCAATGCAAGTTTTTCAGTTGGCATTTCTTTTGCAGAGGTCTGATTCTTTCTCGAATTTTCTTTACATATCTTCACATCAGCAGAAGGGAAAATGACTACATTTGAATGGATTTTTCATTCTTTTTGCATTGAGTGCAATGATCTCTTTCTTATTCACTATTGCATTAGCTCCTTAAGACTATTTTTTAAAAAGTTCTGTCTTTAATACAATCTGTAAAGCATTCATATTTGTGCCTAAGATTAGCAGTGCTGGAACTACTAGTGGTACCTGTTCACTGAGTATGTGCTAAATTATTAGGAAATTTATATGCTTACTTCCTGCTATCTGTATAGAGTATTCACACTTTCAACAAGCTAAGATTACAAAAACGCTAAGGAGCAGTGAGACAGGTGATCTAATAACCTGTACCTTATGGGCTACTGACATCTCAAGTGGTAAATACTAATCCTTATTTTCAAAATTAATTCCAGACTAAATTACAAAATAATAGCCATAGAAAATTATGCACACTAAAAATCTACCATATCCTGGAACTGGTCTATAATAAACTCTAAACATTAACAGTCTTAGCTTAACCCAGCTGGGTGCAATTTTTAACAAATGGCCTTATTTATTCTTTCCTCATATTGATGAAGTCTTTTTCTTCCAACTGTATTAAAAGTCCACTTGCAGAAAAATCCTCAGCAGTGGATGAAAACACTGAAGGCACATTTAAACTTTACAGCTTCTTATCATGAACCCCCAGCCTTGCAGAAGCAAGGTTATTTTATTAGTATGCATAATTTTTCTACTACCAGCTCCCAACTGGGAGTAACAACCTTAGTATCACCTGAAAAGCAGTCTAAGTCTCCTAAAGAAGCTGAAAGAAGACACTGAGGTTTGGGGGGGAACATGGGGATTAATAAAATATTGCCCTGTGAATGTAATGATGTCCTCTCTAATGAGCAAGACTGTTCCCAATGGTAAAGCAGAAGGTGCTGCTAGAACTTCTTGTAAACATGAGAGGACTGTCACAATGCTCTTGTGGGTGATCTTTGTAGACATAGCAACTTGGTCTCTCAGCTGAAAAACCAGAAAATGCTATACCTGCAGCATTTATTCAAATTATAACAGTCATATCTAGGTTGAAACAAGAATTGTCTTATGTGCCCTTAGGCTAATTTTTGTAATTAGAGTGGTGGTGACCTTGTCTTCTATACATTCTGCCTTTGTAAAGGTGAGCTATATACGTGGCCTCTTCCTTGTCTTGTAACTGGGCCTGCCATAGGCACACAGGACAGCTGATCTATACACATGCTGGTTGGATTTATTCTGTAGGTGCTGCTTCCTGCCCAGATCTGGAAAGTACCAAGAAAGAGGATGGTGGGGAACATGCTATTGCCAAAGTCTTGCTCAGACTCTTTGGGCCTGAACTGCAAAGCCGGTAAGTTGTTCTGAAGGCAGCACCTTGCTTCCAGACTTCATTTTCTTGGGTCCCATCTTGATCATCAGTGAACATTTCCATATTGTAGGAGATTCCTCCAGAAAAGAGAATGGCTGGGACTCATCTGTGCTTCTTGGATGTTATTCAGACTACATGGCCAAAATAAAGCAATGCTGACTCAAACTTGGTTTTGCATTCTGTGAATGTGTAATACCACTCTGTTGTGAATAGTCTTGTATAGCATCATGTATAGTATTTTCAGGTACTATATGACTGTGAAATTTCACTATGATAGCAGCACTTTACTATTACTGTAATCCTACTGTATCAGGAGAGATGTATCACAGGTAAAGAAGTGATTTCTTCTTCAACTTAAACATTTTCTTTGAAGTACCTTTTGTCTATGCAATGGTACATGCAATATCTAACACACAGACCATTCTTATGTTATATTTAACTTGCAGCAAGTAGTTCCCTCAGTAAATGAGGCTTTTCTAGATTGTGCTGTAGCATGACCTAAGCAGTCCCTGACCTTCCTGTTGCTGACTGCTCTGCACTACCCTCTCACTCACTATGGCTAGTTGTTTTGATAATCATGCAATGCATCAGGCTGTGAAACTGATATGGCTAAAAAAACCCACTAGAAACAACAACATAAAGAGAGGTTTTTTAGCCTATTTGGTTTCCCAGCAAGGACAACAGATGGAGTAGCATGGGGACACAGACAAGCAACTGGAGACAGGACACTGTCAACTGCCAGATCACCTGAAAAAGTCCATGACATAGCAGTCTGACACTGCTCATAGTGAATAAAGTTCAGTACTTGAATATGTCTTTGGAGAATCAGGACCAAAGAATTGTATTTGCAATTTTTTTTGTAAAAGCAGTTTTTAACTATGAATTTTTACATCCCACATGACTGATCCTACATTAAAGTGACATCTTGATTGATTTGGATACATTTCCATGAATCAGATGAGCTCCACTTATTCAGCATTTTTTGCAGAAATATTCAGATCTGACATTAGCTTAATTTTTCATAGATTCCAGTGGAAACCAATTAGTAAATGGAAGCAAATTTATGCTGGAGAATCCTAGAGAATTTAATTTCCTTTAAAAGAAGGCAGTGCTGCTTAGCACCTTGTGTGGGAGAGTGATGGGGTAAGGACTGAATCTTTAGTACTTTTTTTCCTCTGAAAAGCATCCATATTCTATGAAAAGCATGCAGTATCCTACAGTGAAGCATGTTGATCTGGGAACAGTAAAGTAGGAAAAAACATTTCAAATCCTCCAAGACACGGGTAAAATACTGTGGACCTTGTAGAAGATTTAAAACCAGATGAGACTATATGTACTCATCTTTTGACAGTGTATCTATTTGGAGACTCAAAAAACCACTCTAAAATGAACAGAGCAAGAACAAGACTATCTGTTGATAGATACTCATACAGAAGAAAGCTCTAATATCCCTCCTCCACATCCTTTGACTCTAAAGTTCTCCCATAGGTGTAGTTTTTATAAGCCTTTTGATTTACTTTTGTCAAATAAACTGCATTAACAAAGACCTGATTTTTGCTTTTTGTTTAAGTTAACCTTTCTAATCTGGACAGAAATGACTTAGGGAACACTTCAATAAATTGCTTTCTTGGAAAATTATGGGAGCAGGAAAGTATTAACAGTCCAGCAGAGGGACATTGCTATGAAGCTGATGGTAATAATGTCTTCTGATGGTAATCTTCTGATCCCCAGGATGGATCTAGGAGAGGTTTGCTGCTTTGTAATTCATGAATACCACTGCACAACAACCAGTATGGATTCTGCAGGTGGTCTGCTGTAGCTTTCTTTGTAACCACAGCATTTACTGTGTCTGTTGTGACTGAGAGTAAATGTCACCCTGGTTTAATGCCATGGTGATTAATACTTTTGAATTAAAATGTTCTCAGTAGCTAATACTAAGAAATAGCTAAGCGACATGTCCATAATCTGTTTTGTCATATCTTAAAAGCAAATCACATTCCTGTGCTAATTCCACCATAGTTAAGACTGAGATTGGTGTCACTGCTTTCAAAAACTTCTGCTGACTTGATCCAAAAATTGTGCTATTTCATAGGGTCAGTATGCAAAATCCTAATTTATTTCAGCAGGAAGTTGTAGTTTATCCTATGCACACCTGCATTCACAAAATCATCCAGTTCTGCTCATGGCCATCATCTGGATGCTCCCTGGAGGAACACTGCTTCTCTAGGTCAATCTCAGTTCCAACATTGTGTTCCCCCAGAGGACAGGAAAAAGAGCAGGGTGTATAAAGGATGAGAATGCCAAGGGAAAAAACAGTAGAGGCAAAGAGAAAGAAGAACATAAGAGTTGACAGGGACAAGAGAAATAGAAGCAGAAACAGGAGAAAGAAGAAGAAAAATACAGCCTTCTGAACAAAGCCTCTTCTCAGACTATCTAAAGGGATAAAGATTTTAAATGAACACAGCGAGTCACAGAAAGTAAGACTGAAAGACTGAAAGACAAATCACCTAAGGAAAAGGAAAGCTATTTTTGGTTTAAAGCCCCCCATAAAGCATTTAATGTGGAAGCTTGTGTGTCTTCACCAGCACACTGGTATGAAATTGCAAACCTCAGACCCATTTCTTTTCCACTGTTCCTCTGTTATCCTAGTGTTCTAAAATACATGTAGCTGGTGGCTGTGCCTGTCCTCAGCAGTCTTCCTCTCTGCTGCACACATGCAGGCTCACACAGGCTGTGCAGGTACACCCACAAACCTACATTTACTTTTAATTACAAGTAATTTGCAAGCTCCCAACTCTAAATGACAAAGGAGGGAGGAGCAGAGTTAATATTTCATTGGAGGGAAAAGAAGAATATAGAACAAATTTAGAAAGAAGGTTGCAAATGAAACTTTGGTCAGGGAAAGAGCAAAGCAGCCATATGTTCTAGGTACAACACCACAGATCTCCCAGGAGATGATCCCAGATGCTATGTGGAATGTAACTCGGACTTTGTCATTGAGGCAAGTGAGAATAAGAAAGAAAGATGAATCAGGAAAAGAAAGATTCCTAGTCTTAAATGTCACTTAAATGTAATTACCCTAAACTGAGGCAAGATCAGAAAGCATTAGCCTTAACTCTGGCCTTGCTGTTGTTCAGTGAATGCAGCTTTCTGAGTTTCATCATATTTTCTTTGGAGATGCTTGTGATGCCATAGATCCCCGTCTGCAGTAATGCTGCTCTTGGTGCTTCTTCCTTCCTGCTCATTTCTCAGTGTGGTGTGTCACACTGAACTGCTGCACTGTATTTTTTATTTCTTCCATCAGCTTTCATCTCAACCCAAATAGATTTGCTGCTGTTGTCAGCAGCTCCATAAACCAGGTCTGTGCTGGAATATTACAAGTATTTCTAATTATGCAGAGGATATAAGTAGGGGTTTCTTTATCAATTATTACACTGGTTTTGTACCTTTGAGATTAAGGCTCCCTCCCAGCATGCATTCTGTATTTCTGGATTGGTCTTCAGTGAGAGAAATATGTTAAAAAGATTGCCACATAATTAAATGTAGGTCTTGCAATAAACTACCCTTCCCACAAAAAAAAAAAAAAAAAAAAAAAAAAAAAAAAAAAAAAAAAAAAAAAAAAAAAATTTACCCAAACCTTCAGCTTATTCCCATCCCCATCAAAGAAGTTATTATGGCAAACAAAAACCAGACTTTATATTAGCTCAACGTTTATTTGAAATATGCTTGACTGGTAGTGCCTTGGCCTGCAAATTGACTTTGTTACCTTCTTTTCTTAGCTTGGAGGAGAATTGGAGACAATATATTCATGCTACCAGATAAACTTGCTACAGGAATGAAAGTGTAAGCAGCCACACTACAGTCAAGAAGCAAAACCAACACAGTACTAAAAGTTATGCATTCCACAATAGTTCTCTAAGAACTAAAGGGTTTTATGTTTCAAAGTCCTAATATAGGAAAACTACTGCAGGAATTCATTAGCTAACAATATTAAATAGTACCAGTTTTCCTAAGCCAGCTGTGGAAAGTGTGGTTCATTCAGACACTGTCAATGAAGTACACTGGCCGGGGTATATCTGCAGTCTGTGTCCAGCTTTGAAGGGGAAGTGGACAAAGTGGAGAGGATCCATCTGAGTGTCACCGAGACAGTTGTGGCATCAAGGAGGAGTGGTCAGTCAGGAGTGAGGGAGGTGGGCTTGTTCACCCTGCCAAGGAAGAGCAGAGCAGTAATCTATTAGCAGCCTAGAACTCTTGAAGGGGAGTCACAAAGGTGATGAAGCAAAACTCCTCCATATTAACAGATAGTGTAACAAGGATCTCAACTAGGGAGGTTTGGACTTGGCTAGGAGGACACTAGAACACTGGAACAGGTTCATACCATTATTTCCCCAGGGAGACAGTGAAATGTCCATCCTCAGGGCTTTTCAAGACTTACACGGATAAAGCCACAGCTAACCTAATCTAGCACTGGCAAGAGTCCCAAGTCACTCAGGAGGTTAGACCAGATGATCTCCAAAGGTCCCTTCTGACCAATATTTTTATGACTCTTTGAACTAAAAATAAAACAAAAAGTCAGGGGTGCTTCAAGATCAGTTCAGTCATGGCAAAGTAAATTAAGCATCATCAAATTATTGCTTGGCTGGTGCCGCTGACATTTGTGGTGAAGTAACTGTATTTGAATTGCATAATTCAGAATCTTCAATGGCAGTTTCAATAAGAGTTCTAGTAATGTAAAGTACATGGATTTTAAATCACATTACCCTTTCAACTCTAGAGATGTAAATTGCTAAGGAGTACTAGTGGATAGCTTACATCAGAGATGTCCAGGCCAAGTTTCATTTATATAGGAACTGCATTCTTGATCAGTTTTATCATGCTGGCACTATTCCTTAAAGCTAAATTTAAATAAAAGCACCAAGCAGATCGAAAAATTTATCTCCTTCTAAAAACAAGGCTTTCCAAAGAAATTCTCCATAAGTGAACAAAAAGGAAAGAGCAGCCAAGGGGAAGAAAAAAAAAAAAAAGGAAAAAAAAAAAAAAAAAGGAAAAAAAAAAAAAAAAAGAGAACACTGATTAATGAGATTTGTTTGTTGTGGGGTATGATCAAACAGGCCAACACTACAGTCAGTGATAAAAGAAGGCAAAGTGCTGCACAGACTGCTATATTCATCTGCTTAAAATTCACATGGTCTGAGTTCTAGAATAATTTGCTCCACACCATCTGGCAGACATAAGAACTATGAATATATAGTGGGGGGAAGGCCATGAGGAAATTTTCTGCATTTCAGTAGCACGTAGAAATATTGAATTGGGGTTTGCAGCTTATGGTCAATACATTAAGTGCACAGGTAAGCTGTGAACAATCCAACAAATCCTGATTTTTAAAACATTTAGAAACAAACTTACTACAGTAGTATAATCCCACTCTTTGGTCCTTATATTTGGACTCAGAATGTAACACAAGCTTTGAAGTGCAATGAAGCAATTCAGTACAAGTATTACTCAGTGGTCAGTATGAATTGTACAATGTCATCCATGCCCAAACCAGGGTATGATTGTTGTAGCTCTCAGCTAAACCTCTTAGTTTCACTTACAAGCTCAGATTTTAAAAAACTTTTACTTGCAACAGTGAAAACCTTCAGTGTGCGTCAAGGAGACACCAGAGAAGAAAATATTACTGGTAGATTCAAGCTGCTGTGGGATAGAGATATGTAGAATGAACATGCAGGAAGGAAATATGAAAGCTACTTTTCTAAATGTGTTTCTACATTGTCACTCCAGAGAGCATACTATTCTCATACATTTTACTTTCATAGTTTTCTGTGCAGGCTAGGTAGTTTTTTCTAGTTTTGGATAAAAAACTGCTTTCAGCCAAAATGATGGCTGTTTCACAAAGGTATACAAAGGTTTGACAAAGCTATTTTTTTACACTGTAGAAACCATGTTATTGCTATATTCTTAATTATAGTGATTTTGTGTCTGCATGCAAGTTTATTCCCATAGAATACAATGTTGATTATCAGACTGAGCATTTCCCAAAGTTTGTCTTGTCCTTTAGTCACCAAGGAATTCTTAAAGAGCACAGAAGCTCATGTTGCATATGGATATTTACCTGTTGTTCTCAAATTTGTGCTTAAAACCTGCAGCTAATAAGACAGAGAGGAGCAGCTGAGTAGCAGATTTCTCTAATGTGAAGTGACTGTGTTGGTGAGATCCTGACAGATGGGCTCAAGAGGATTCATTTGGGACAATTTTGGATGTTCCTGGTCTGCCAACTTCTCCAGCCTGTCAAGAAGGCTGCTTACATCCCATGGGAACTCTCTGTATGCCTCTGCCACACCTCTCCCCCGGTGTCCTGTAGCTGCTGTTTTGACTGCGGCACATCCTATCCTTCTGTTTCTGCTCTTGGAGTGTAACTACAGCAGCATAAGGAGTGGCACAGTCTCAACTGACTAAAGCTAGGTGTCTTGAACCCCTTACCAGACAGCTTTAAGAATTCCATCCTCCATAAATACAAAAATTTGGACCAATAAAATGTATAAATTCAGACGTTATATCAATACAAGCTTACTGGCTGAGCAGTATGTGTGGGAGCTGCTGCTGTCACATTACAAGAAGAAAGAGTTAACCCTTATAAACATCTCTGTCCCAAGGGTGCTACTCAGCTGCACATCTTGGATGACCAGAGTGTTTCCGCTTCTCCAGGCCGTTGCAAAGGGTATTTAGTTACAGTGATACTGCTGTCCCAGTGCTATTACAGCATTGCAAGGCAGTCATAAAGGCTGAGAAAGCATTCTCCTTCCAAGCTTCAGATGTTAAGTGGCTTATAAAGTTTCCAAAATGTGACCTTTAGAGCTGAAATTTATTATGCTTGCATTATACCCAAGACAAATTTAATTAGGCAGTTTAGAAGAAAACCTGTTTACCAAATGTTAAGTCATCTACGTGGTAAAGAAGTATTTCTAGTTGCTAAAATAATTTTTCAAATGCAGGGGGAAATTGTAGAATTTTTTTTCACTTTAGGCATGCCACATGCTGAAGAGTAATCTCATTTCATGCAACCCTTTTTCAGATTTCCCTGTGTGGTTTGCAGTCAGTTTTCTCTCTCAGAAAAGTCTCTGATGGTAATTTTCACATTTGCTCTTACTGTCTCAAGTTAGTGTTTGCAACTTACACTTTCTAGAGCTATGACAACAGCAAGTGCTGGCCAAATAGCATTCTTACAGTGAATAGCATTCACTTCAGCTTAGAGTGTGGAAGAATGTCAATATCTTTGCAGGACCAGCTTGTTTGTTCTTATTAGAAAGCTCACATTTGTTCTTATTAGAAAGCTCACATAAGTTTTTCCTGTAGAGAAAGATGACATTTCAGTGCTTAGTAAACTCCCCTTTAAAAGCTAAAACAAGACAGTCATGCAGGAAACTAGTAATGCACATAACCATGCTTTGACTATTATTACTAATCAAGTAAAAAAAAGAGTTTTAATAGCATTTTACTGGCCTGTGTCCGTAGTGTACTGATACAGGTTTGTGCATTTAGCCAGTAGAAGCACTATTGCCTCCAAAGGCAGCAAACAAGAAGGGAAAATGGGACTGGGAAGAAAATGATTCTGCAGTGCCACAAGGTGTGGCTAGCTGGACACTTGGGATGAAGGACTAAAAGGCAGATGATGGACATGGAGCAGTAGCTCCTGATGGTTTGAACGGGGTAGGGCTGTGCCCACGAGCCTAAACATCACCTCTACTGATGGACTGAATGCCAAGAATGACAGGGAAATTTATAGGAGTGGGGTGGCTGGTAACAAATATCCTGGAGACAAAGAACCCTGAGGGTAATGCACTGCAGAGTCAAGATAAAACCTAGCCATCACTTACCATATTTGTATCTGCAATTGTTATTAACAGTTTCTAGGCGGTTTTCATCAGTCCTGCAAGACAAAAAACCTAGGGCCTGAAAAGCCTGCTATGGCAAGACTTATTTACTTCTAAAATGTTGTTCCTTATCACAGTACTGAGTGTCTGGGGACTGGTGTACAATCATTGCAGGAGAAACACTCTTCTGTGAGATCAGGTGCAGTAGCAGTTTCATTCAGTCTCTCCATGAAAGCAAGGGACCACTATTGGCCAGCCAGATTATAAAACAACTGCTCAATACCTGTACCTCATGGAAGAGGATGGAGTTTGGAAAAATGAAGAAACAAGAGTAGGTGAAGATCAAAAAAAGGGGTAAGAAAGCTAAGGAAGGAAAAAAAAAAAAAAGAGTAAGGAAAGCATGATTAAGGATAAGGATATTTCTACCAAGGAAAAAAGAGAATGGAGAAGGCTAAAAAGAATCAAAAGAAATATTAAAGATAACCAAGTGAGTCAGGGAAAGAAGATGTAGAACCTCAGGCTGCTGTGTTTTGTGTAGCTCTGTGTGTATGCTATGCAAATAGATTGTTTTGCATATATAAGAATAATTACAGACATCAGTTTAAAAATAAATTAGTATCAATTATAAGTATTAGCTAATAGCTCCTTTGAATTCAATCCTTTGTTTATCTACAAGAAAAGTTTTCCACAGATACAACTATGTCTATATTGCTCCTCCCCAGCCTAAGAAGGATCCTAAATTGTCTCCTGGGGACAACTAGTTGGCCTCCAGGACTGATGCAATTTGCAGCCTTCTTGATGAGTTTGCAAATTATTCCATAGTATAATAATAACATGATTTAGGGGCAGGAATATTTCAAATAAGGGTTTCATGGATGAGTCTAATGGCTTATGTACACACAAACATTACTCCAGGACAAAGTAAGGCACAAGCTTCAATAAAGAACAATTCTTGTACAATGATTCCTAGTGTAAAAACATCCCATGTAGCTGAAGCAATTCCTTTTCCAATTCTTAGTTTAAAGTGCTTCCAGAGTGTTTAGTGTAACAATACCTGTATTGGTCCCTTCACACAGAAGTGCTTAGAGGTTAATTTTTAATCATTGTTCAGTTGAGCTGGTCTTAGCTGGTGACCTTATAGGTGAAAAAATCCGTGTCCAAAATGTCATGCCTGTCTCAGCATGTGTCACCAGACCTGCCTGGCTGGTGTTGCTTTTAAACATGCATAGTTAGTTCAGGGGTAAAGAGAGTAGGGAGGACCAGAAAACTGGGATAAATTGACGGAGCAAATGTTATACAGGGGAGAAGGAAGTGCAAGCAGCAGCTCTCAGCATTTTCTCTACTGAAGGTTTGCGTGTTTTTCAACTCAAAAAAATTATAAAGTTGGTCTTGCAACTCATGCGTTCTGGATTCCAGATATTTAAATAAAAAAAGAAGTGGTAAAAAACTTAAGTTACCCACATGGTGATTGCTTGGTACCCAGACTCTAATTACAGGTAGATTAAGGGAGCAAACAGTTCTGGTAAGGTAGCATGAATGTAAGGACAGTAAGGTATCACAGAAACAACTGTCTTGACTCCTCCTGTTGAAGTCTTGTACTGAAGGCCATTGCATGATTCACCCCTAACTGTATATTTCCTGGAATTTACTGGTGTTCCTACAAATTTAGCACTACTGTTATGGACCTTTGATCTTTGGAACTATCTATGACGTATGTAACAAAGACTGAGTTTTCTTTTATTTAAATCATTTAATAACCAACATGGAGGACTCAAGGTCTGTCTTTGGAATACTTCTAGGAGGTGTTTTTAAGGACAGAAGGCATATTTACCTAACCATGTAATATAGACATCAAGTATGCATGGCTACAGTACTCACAGTTTACTGGTAAATTTGAAAGCAATTCATGTTAAACAAGTATGTCATCCAATTTCTTTCCAGCAGAAGTCCCTCAAAATTAAATGCTTTGTCTTTCCCCATAATTATTCACAATTTTACTATCTTTAGGTAGTTATAAGCTTATAGCATTGCTGGGACTTCGTATTATTCTTTATGAAATTATCATTCACTGTAACGGATTTTTTCCTTGTCTCTTGCTTCTCTTGTTAATTTGTGTGCTTGTTCTATTCAGTCCATTTGTATTACCACTTCCCATTTGTTATGACTCCCAGTGTAATTTATTATACATGCAACTAATATGTGTGATTTTTAATTGCACATTTATTTTATCACTCAATCAGGATGGCTTTTAGCCAAATATTTTCTTGATTGTGAAAGGAATTTCTTTGGTCTAATTCTGAAATATACATCTATATTTAGAAGGCCAGCAGTAAGTTTTAAAGAAAACCTCATTTACACAAACAAAAATATTACAAAAATTTTATCCAAGACTAAATAGAAGAAAAATGTATTTTCCTGATTTGTACAATGTATCTACATCCTGTTGCATCAGAATGCTACATCTAAAATAAATTTATGTGTTAAAAATAAATTTATGGGTGAAAATATTTAGTTGCAGGTTAAATACAATTTGTATTATTCTAAGTGTAAAATATGGATCCAAGTATTAAGAATCATTAGTGCGATGTGATAATTAAAGTCTATATGTAACTGAGGATTTCTTATCTGCAAGTTTAATATAGAGAGCTCATTGGATTTCTGAGACCAGTCATTGGGGACTGGACAAATGATATTTACACTCTTAATTATCCAGTGAGATTAGTGTTTGTGCTCTCTGTATGTAGGTCACAAACATAGCAATGAAAATTAATTGTCCTACAGAATAGCAGTGATTCATATGTTTTCTAATCATAATTCTAGTAGTATTTTAAAGATAAGCCTCCTTAAATACTTGATTTTTGAGAAGATCTATTAACATTCGAAGGATACTTTCAAACCAGAACAAAATACCACTCTCTGTGGAAGTAATTTCTCTGTGTTTATCCAGTGTTACTTTGCAGTACAATCACTTTCATTTGCAGAGATATGCAGAGTCAGCACTCCATCATTTGTGCTGTCTGTCAAAAATACATGTCCCCAACTGAATTTTGTTATTTTTTAAATATAGCGAATGGGAAGATATGGTGTGTCACTAAGAAAAAATTCTGAGCCTATTTTTTAAATCAGCTGTGGCTCCAATTTCAATAGAAATATGCTTGGCTTTATGACCACATATGTAATTGTTTTTCACTGTGCTTCAGAGTTCATTACTCTGTGATGTTCTTGCTCTTAGACACCCCTTATAACAGTGCTGGCACAACATGATGCTCTGCAAAGGCCAGCAAAGAGTCCTGCCACATGCTGTAGCAGCTAACTTTTTTCTTCATTTGCTCCATAAACATTAGTCTGAAAATCACAACATTTTAAGGCATTACCAGCCTCCATGGGTTTATTCTTTCATTACACCCATTCATTTTACTTATTGCATTAGTTCAATTTCCACAGTCATAGTTACACTAGTGTATCAGCATTTCCCACTTCAGTTGTTTTCAGTGCATTAAAAATTAGTCATAAATACTCTTTCATGATCAAATTTGGCATAACTTGCTTTACAGGTCAAGCAAACACATTTTTCTTTCACAGATTAAAAGCAAAATCTGTTTGATCATATTAAAGCCATTTCATTAGTTGGAAAACATTGAGGTTTATTAATTTGGAAACACCATGACAAGTTCTGCTGTTATTTATACTACTGTTAGTCCAGAGTAACTCAACTGTATTCAGTAAATTAGTCTGAATTTGTACCCGTTTTTTTAAATGGTCAAAAGCTGTCCCCTTTTAACTTAAATAAATAAGGGGTAGGAAAAAAATAAATTGAAGGAAACTAAACAGATTAATTAGAAAAAAAATTGCCTGCTCATTGAATGGTCAAAATGAGTGGTGCTTTGACTGCAATACTTGCCCCAGGAAGGAAGGAAGGCAATTGCAAATGCAATTCCCACTTATAATATTTCCAGTTCAGATGGGGATTTAATTTATTTTTACTTGAATTACTGGACACGAAGAGGAAACTGGTGTCTTGAGGAGTAAAGCTGCCTTTCCTGAGAGCATTTACTTCTTTCACATATGGAAAGAGAGGTTAACATATAAAGAGGATTTCTGCACTATGTCTAGTCACAAACCATTCAGGTCACCAGAAAACCTTGAAATTAGATATTTTAAAGCTCAATAACCTTTCACTGGTGCTAAAGGCATTTTATAAGATCAAGAGCTGCCATGGAGAAGTCTTCTCAAGTGCATCTCGTGGTCAAGAACACAATGCTGTGACAGCTACATTTATAGTATGATGTTTTATGTTACTTTTGATCCAGGT
Organism: Sylvia atricapilla; assembly: GCF_009819655.1. Classification (NCBI taxonomy): domain Eukaryota; kingdom Metazoa; phylum Chordata; class Aves; order Passeriformes; family Sylviidae; genus Sylvia; species Sylvia atricapilla. The sequence goes on along the minus strand of NC_089143.1, from coordinate 14,929,586 downwards.
TGTTTATCTTAAAGCTAAGTTTTCTGTAAAAGGTGGGTCAGACTTATCATGTTGGAATAGCTCCTCTGTAGATTTTTAATGTGGCAAAGACTGGAGCACCATTTGTCTCAGACCACTGCACATTACTCAGAGGATTTCAGGATTCCACAGCTGTATAAATCCTTGAATTAAAATTCCTTTAAGGTAGGCTATGGCAGTCTTGATGTAGGTGGGTGGGTTAAATGTTCTTTCTATCTCCTAAAACCCAACAGCTTTGCCAGGTGACAGTATCTACCTCTGCACTTCTTGGCACCTTTTGGAATTTCTGCATAGTCATATATCTCTCTGACAAGGATATACCTGCATACCTGCTGCCTTCTGTTTGATGGCTGTGCCACTGATGGATCCCTTCTCCAAAATCCAGCAAGGAAACCCTTCCAACCAGAATGAAGATCAATCACACTGCACCTGAAATGTTGATAAATACTTCGATTGTCCAATAATGACTAATTGCTTCAGGGAAGCGCAGTTATTCTGATGACAGCCATTTATCAAACAAGAGGAAAGAGAAACTTGGACCTTTATAGTGAAGCTAGCCATCCCACTTTACTAACTGTATTTTGTTTTATACAGTGTAGATCAGCAGAGACTCTCCTACCCTCTTAAAAATAATGAGTAAGCCTCTCTGAAGCCTAAGAAGGAGCACAGTGTGAATGTTGCTACAAATTATGTTCCTTGTCTACAGTCTCTGTCCTTACCCAGTTAATTTAATTTCTGAAGGAGATTATCAAAAGACATTAATAAGAAATGGCCAAAGCACATTGTCACTTATAGAAGTGGTTTCCACATCTGTAAATGGTGAGCTCCTCCAGCTTTTTGCTGTCTTCTAAAACTCACCTGGCTAAAACACCCATGAGTACTTCAAGAAGGTGAATCTAGATGTGAGGGATACAGAGCCAGAAGCTGTACTTTTCTCCTGATTGCTGTGTCTCAGATATGGGCCCTCTCACCAGCTGTCCCTGACTCTGGGGGACCTTGCCGAAGGAAAGCCAGAGCTCTCCTTGCCTTCTGCTGGAAATACAGGATTTACCTGCTACTCTGCTAGTTTTGCCACAAAGTGCAGGTCACCCTTCAGCTGCAGTATCCAGGCTGACCTGCGGGTGGAAGTCCTGCAGAGGGAAAAGAGGTGCACGGAGGCAAGTTTCTGAAACACTGAAAATCCAAGAACGTTACCAAGACCCAAATACAGTGTCACTCTGGAGGATATTTTGGAGGAACTATCCGGTTGTCCTCTACCAGAGACAAGGACCTCTTCTAGTGGTAACGGTGCTGTTATTCCCTCTCGAGGTGCTTCTGAGCTCAAGAGAGTGACCAAGTATCAGCTGCACTTTGTGGACTACGGAAAATATCTGGCAGCCTTCCCTTGGATGTGTGCAGTGGTGGCTGAAATTAATATATCAGTCCATAAGCTGCTGCTTTAGCTCATGCTATAGGAGCTAAGAAGGAAATGCACTACCTATTCTGTCATACCCGTGTACCAGAAGGCACTGGAGACAGTGATGATAATCTTCCAATTACCACAGGAAAACTGAGAAGGACTGGGGGATAGGAACCATTGGACATAAGAGGCAGTGAGTGAGTGCGTGCCTCTTTGGTCAGCTCATGCTGTCTCCTTCCACATGTTTATGTATCTTCCAGTCAGGAAGGAACTTAGCTGAAGCCTACAAGATTTCATGCTATGCACAGGCAAGGGTGAAATGTTTTCAGTTTTAGTGTGATAACCATAGAGGTTGGAAGCCTCAGAGAAAAAGTACATTGCTTTGAAAGGAACAAAGATTACACTTGATCTGGTTTTTTTGCATAGAAACTGCCTCTGGAGCCAGCTGGCCATAGTATCCAATACTCATCCTCATCTAAGCAACCTCCACGGAGTTTTGAACTGCCACCTGCACTTAGAATATCTAAGTCAGCTTTCAAATGCTGTGGATTGTTGTCACCCTGGAGGTCCAATACCTGGAACAGAGGAGCATCTATAGCAAGGATGCTTTAAAGCTGTATGCATGTATCACGTGCAAGCTATCCTTGTTACACCTTGAAAATAGATTGGGCACTATATTTAGGCAGTAGCTGATGAGAACTTAACATGTTCCAAGACAGTTCTCAAATCAAGCTTTATATACATAGGTATATAAATCACTTGTTACCTCTAGCACAATAGAGTGTACTGATGAACACATTTAGATTCCAAGCTTTGCTTTCTAAGGTTGCTGGTTATTATTCTGGCATATTTTCATGGCACTGAGCATACTGCTCCTCAGAGAGCAATCTATAAATGCCCCAACCTCATTCTTGTTAACAAGGTGTTGATGTTATATGAAGTATAGTGGGGAACAAAGAAGGAAAAAAAATTGTGCATGCATGAATATTCCTGTTATAATTCCTGTATAATTTCCATCGTACTTATAGATAAGTAAAAAGACAATGCTGACAGAACTAGCAAGCCAACAATTCTAATGGATTGTTGTTAGACTGGCAATAGCCTCATCTGCCAGCTCAGAGCAACCATGGGGCTGAGTGGTGGTTGCTTTCTTTGCCAGTCCTGTTCTCTGGACACAGATAGACATGTTACACACATGGTTCTTTCTTAGTTTGGCCGGCATAATGATTCCTGTTAACCCAGACAATAGGGCTGAAAAAAACAGCTGAAGATCTGGGTGAGAACACAGTGTGAGGCCTCTTTCTTTCTTAGGCTCTCCTTGCTCGTGTCTTGGGTTTGGTTCTCTTTGCTCACCCGAGATTTAGGTGGTTAGAGTCTTTTGCCCTCTGAAGGCCTGAGCCAGACGTGAGAATGAAACAGGGTCTTCAAGGTCCTGCTTTTCTCTTGGTTTCTCACGTTGTTTATTAATCCTTATCTTACAATACTCTCTGTGCCCAGCAGAGGTGCTCTGCTGCTTGGACACAGGAGGACTCCTCCCTCGATGGGAGGTCACTGTCCCCTTGCACAGATAATTACTTGTGTCTTATTTACAGTGATGTACCAATACCTGTCACCTGTACTAACAGGGTCATCTCTACTTTGACCCAATCCCCTTAAAATTACTTTGTGCCACTGTCGCAGCAGAAGATGGAGGCCAGGGGAGAAGAAGAAGAAGCCAGGGCACCACCCTAATTCCTCCATCTTGTCCCCCCGTACCCATATTCTAAAAACCCAAAACTACAAAATTTTCCACCCGGTGATACACTACACTATTGTCTTCACATCTTTGTGACTTGTAATTCTTCTCTCAGTGTTAGAAGCTTTTTTCCACGGACTGAGGTCAAAGACTGTGTCTTTCTGGGTTTTGTGCCAGGGTCTACAATTCCCCTGTAAAGATCCAAGATCCTCTTGCTCAAGTCCCAAACCTCTCTGCTGAGGTCTGTGGCCTTCCAGGGCATCCAGAGGAGTGCCCTGGTCTCCAACACTTGTGGACACTGGTTTTGCCTTGGAAATCAACTTTAACATAGGGTGATTAAGGCACACTAAAGTGATTATATTATGAAGGATCTAGTCAATTCAGATCCTTGGATATAAACATGCATCCCTTGTTTATGGCAAATGAAATTATTTGAAAAACATTGTCCATGTGTCATGGTCTAACTAAGCACCACACAGCCACTCATCCACTCCATCCACTAGTGGGATGGGGAGAGAATGAGAAAGGGTAAAAGGGGAAAAGAAACTTGTGGGTTGAGATAAGAACAGTTTAATAATCAAAATGATATAATAATAAAAATCTGGAAGGATTTATATACTATTTATAATAATAAAAAACTAAGGAAAATATGGGGAAAAGATAACAAAGACAGAGGAAGATAAAACCCCAGAAAAACTAATGAATGCAAATGAAAACAATCACTCACCACCAACCCACTGGTACCCAGCCAAACCCTGAGCAGCAGCAGCCCACCCACCAAACTTCCTCCTCTCCCATTTTTATATGCTGATGAGCATGATGCCATCTGGCATGGAATGTCCTTTTGGGCACTTATCAGCTGTCACAGCCATGTCTCCTTCCAGTAGCTTGTGTAGCTCCAGCCTGCTCGCTGATGGAATGGGACAAGAAACAGGAAGGTCCTTTGACACTGTGTAAGCACTGCTCAGTAATTACTAAAACCATGTCATCATGTCATCAACACTGTTCCCAGCACAAATCCAAAGCATAGTCCCATATCACCTACAAAAAAGAAAATTTAACTCTACCCCCACAGAAACATGCACAATCTGATGGATGGTCTAGAATCCTCCCCTTCTCCATCCTCCTGCCTCATAAACCTTCATGGACTGATATTTGTGTGTTCCTATTATCATAAACTTCCCAGAACCTGAAGGTCAAGGAAAAGCAAGTCATCTTTAGAAGGACAGGCTGAAAACAGTGAAAAGACTAGGCAAACTGACTCACAGGCTGAGAATATCAGTGTCTCACAGTCCTTTCCCTTTGGAAGAGGGAGATACAAAGATGACCAGTTCCTTCCTTAGTTGTTTGTACTGAGTTGTTTGCTTGAAACCAAGGTGTTCTTTGTACAACATCTTGGCAGAGACTACCTGTTTGGATGCAAGTCTGATGATGATGGCCAGTAGGATGTGAGTAAGGATAAGTGGCAAGAACAGAACAAACATATCATCAAACATACCTGAGAATATTCTGAAAGCCTTCTGCAGTAAGCAGCCTGTTTCCTGAGAGAACCATAGAGCTTGCACTCTCCACGTTTTATGTTATCACACACCTTTGTTCACAACACAATGTGATACAATCTCACAGAGCCAGCATGGTCACCTCTGTGAGCACACACTCCCCAGGCCACGCTGGTTGGTCTTTCTACTGTTCTAGTCCCTTTAACAGCAATGTTTTGTGAAATGGCTTTTTGTTACAGGGATACATAGCTATGGGTGGAAGAGCAGTGCTTAGCACTGTGGGTGCTCATAATCATTCAGCCCCTTGCATTATCAGTTTATGTTTCAAAGACTTCTCTTTGTTGGGCTTGTTTTCGTCCACATATTGCATGATTATATGCAAGTTCAAGACTGTGCAATAAGACTGTCTAAGACTATTTCCATGGTTTGGCTCTCTGATGGACAGAAGTAAAGGCCTTAGAAGCAAATTTGCAAGGTGTGCTCCTACGCCAAGTTCTTCCATGTTTCTTATAAACAGAGCTAAAGGCAAATATACAGTAACTCTGGATTTCAGTACTTCAGGGGCATTGCAGCACCCAGAATCACATCCCTGGAAGGGTCAGGCATCCTCCTGCTCATTGATTGCTACCTGTTCTGCAGCTACTCCTACTTTCACCTTTAACATCAGGTACAAATAAAGAACAGAAAACTAAAATACAGGAAGATATATCACACTTAAGAATATTTTAAAAATAAAGCTATATAATCCACCATCTCCAGACATCTCCAACTCTCATGCTTATTAGCAACATTGGACATTAAAACATTGCTATTCCTCTAAAACAAACAAACAAACAAACAAAAACTCAAACCAAACCCAAAACCAACCAAACAAAATCAAACCACCACCAACAAAAAACCCCACCCAAAACAGACAAACAAATAAATAAAAATAAACAAAAAACACCAACAGGAAAAAAGAAAAAGCAGCTCAGTATTGTGGTGCAACAATCAGTTTATAATTTTTTTAAACTGAACAGTAGATCAGGAAGAAAAAGGTCACATAACCTATGTACACTTCTGTTTTCCATTCTGCAAAATGTGAATTTAAAAACTGAGCTCTACTAGAAAGTCAAATTAAAAGTTTAAGTAATTCATGCAGATTAATTTATGGATATTAATATGGAAGAGGGAAACCGGGTGCCAGCACGACCTAATCTACATTGTCACTGACATGACATTTCTGTTTTGTAGCACATTTGGTAGAACACCTCTGTCACACTTAGTAGTATATAAATGCATAAAAGAGAGTCCAAGTCTTTCCAGAGCTGTTGCTCACAGTTGCTTAGAGCAAGGAGTGAAGAATGGTGTTCCTTGAGCCTCTCTATCACCAACTCTTGCTGGACTGGATAAGATGCTTTCCTATGAAACCCCTTCTCTGCTCTTACTATAGATCTTGATATGTTTTGCAGTTACTATAATTATTCAAAATATCAATTTTTAAGGTTCCTGTGACCCACTTATAATGGTAAAACATCCTCTCCTCTACTTACCAAGGGAATATGCTGAGGAGTCAATCCACAGGATGCAAAGGTTTGATTTGAGTGAGAGCCTGCATGGGTGCAGTTAGAAGCAGCTAAGGCAAAAGTAAACTCCGTCTGCTCTGTATTCTGATATGGAAAACTTTAGGAAAAGAGAATGATACAAGGAGAAAGCTATGATAAATTATCTTTAAGTTCACACTCTCACTCTGCATTCTACATAGCCCTTAGGAGCATAAGTTAATGTTCCAGTAAGATGAAAAAGAGAGAGAGTTCTGGGAGCTGGTGCCACTTATATACACACTGAATATCAATGTCATTTATTTCACCTGACATGCTTACACAAACACGTTAAACTTCTAGAAAATTAGCTTTTCATCTTACTCTAGAAAGTTGAATTTAAGCTTTGGAAAGAAACCACAGAGCAATTCTTTATTTGTTAGAAAGCTGGTTGCTTTTTGAAATAGGGTGCTTCTGAGAATAGATACACTGATTGAAGCTATTTTGATCAGGGGACAAAAAGCTTTGGGTTTTCTATTTATGTTTGTTCTTTAGGTTTTTCCTTAGTTTGCTTTCCAGCCTTCTTTTCCTTCCCCTCCCTCCCACATGCTTTTTTGTTTGTTTGTTTTGTTTTGGTTTTGGTTTTGGGTTGGGTTTTTTTTTCCTTATTTTTGTACATAGGAGATGCTCCCCACTTTTTCCTTTTGAAACTGAGCATCAGGATGAGCTAGTGCTGCTGTGAGAGTGCAGTTCTGCCTGGCTCTGCAGGCACCACCAGACACTGGCTCTCCAGTGCATTCATCTCCTGGGTGCCAGGACACTCGCTAAAAGTAGCACTGAGGATGTGCAACATGGTGCTTTAGACTCATGCTTGGACCGCTGTTCAAGGGAAAGTAGGATCGGGTCCTTAATTCTTTTGGAATCGAACTCTGGTTTCCAGTTCACAGAAGGCAGCAAAGGGTCAGTCAGTGCCTTGCATTCCTCACTAGCCTTGGTTGTGTGACTTACAAATGAAGCCTCAGCAGCCTTAGTCTCAGTCCCCCGCGCCATCCCATCTCCATCTAGATATTTTTAAATCGAAGCACTTTTGTTCTCAGAAGCAGGTGAGGTGCAAGATAAAACAGCCATCTCACAACCTCCTTTCAAATCACTGGAGAACTGTCTGTCAGCTAAGTTAATCCGCCTCTCTCTCCCTCACACAAACACGTCGCATGAAAGTAAATTCCTCAATTAGTCACCTAAATCCTGTAATCGCACCTGCCATGCTTTGAATCGCGGCAGATGGTGGAGCCGTGGCGGTCCGTGCCCGCAGCACTGGCTGTCCCACAGCACTGGCTGTCCCCACAGCACTGGCTGTCCCCACAGCACTGGCTGTCCCCACAGCACTGGCTGTCCCCACAGCGGTGGCTGTCCTACAGCACTGGCTGTCCCCACAGCACTGGCTGTCCCCACAGCGCTGGCTGTCCCACAGCGGTGGCTGTCCCCACAGCACTGGCTGTCCCCACAGCACTGGCTGTCCCACAGCGGTGGCTGTCCCCACAGCACTGGCTGTCCCCCCAGCACTGGCTGTCCCCACAGCACTGGCTGTCCCCCCAGCACTGGCTGTCCCACAGCGGTGGCTGTCCCACAGCACTGGCTGTCCCCACAGCACTGGCTGTCCCCCCAGCGGTGGCTGTCCCCACAGTGGTGGCTGTCCCCACAGCACTGGCTGTCCCACAGCACTGGCTGTCCCCACAGCACTGGCTGTCCCACAGCGGTGGCTGTCCCCACAGCAATGGCTGTCCCACAGCACTGGCTGTCCCCACAGTGGTGGCTGTCCCCACAGCACTGGCTGTCCCACAGCACTGGCTGTCCCCACAGCGGTGGCTGTCCCCACAGCACTGGCTGTCCCCACAGCGCTGGCTGTCCCCACAGCACTGGCTGTCCCCACAGCAATGGCTGTCCCGCAGCGGTGGCTGTCCCCACAGCACTGGCTGTCCCCACAGCACTGGCTGTCCCACAGCACTGGCTGTCCCCACAGCGGTGGCTGTCTCACAGCACTGGCTGTCCCCACAGCACTGGCTGTCCCACAGCACTGGCTGTCCCCACAGCGGTGGCTGTCTCACAGCACTGGCTGTCCCCACAGCACTGGCTGTCCCCACAGCACTGGCTGTCCCCACAGCGGTGGCTGTCCCCACAGCACTGGCTGTCCCCACACCGGTGGCTGTCCCCACAGCACTGGCTGTCCCCACAGCGGCGGGACGGGCCGCGCTCCCCGGGCCGTGCCCACACCGCGGGCTGTGCGGCGAGGGCGGGTTTCTGTGCGGGGAGACAAAGCTCCTGAGCAGGTACAGCCTCTTAAACCCCCCACGGCTGTCCCCTGGCACCGCTGCCTACGGTATGGGAGCAGCTCTGCTTTTGGGAAACGTGCAGTTTGGTCCTCATATGGAAATGTGAGCTCCCATGGCCTAGGAACAGAATAGGGATCAAACCCCTCTGCTAGGGACAGTTGTTAGTGGGATGTTGTTTGGCACAGCTGGCCCGGTGGCATTGGGATGTTCAACCATCTGTAAAATCAAAGCAGACCTTCCCTGGACGTGATGAAGGGCAGCTGATCTGCTGTCTGCCTTCAGACATGAAGCAGTTAATACCAAGTGTTCATAATTAGACCTCATATTACCTCTCAATTTAGGTGAACCAGGAGCATTCACACCTCTCTCAGTGCTATTATTTCAGCCTTGCTGGCTGGCAGACTCCACAAGACAGCAATGTATCCTTGTCAGAGGGACCAGCTGTCCCTGCTTAGGTGAAACAGTCCCTTTTTTGTCATTCTGTCCCATTAAAATAATTCATCAACTCTGATGCATTTTATTAGGGGCTAATGGTGCGACCCTGTTTTCCCTTCAAATGTCCCTATTAATTACTTCTACATATTGTTATCTGTGTTATATGGTAAAATTTTTTGCCACTTCTTTTTCTTAGTTTTTGAAAATAGGGAGTAAAACATCTGAAAAAAAATCCACAACAAATAGCAACACTGTTTCTAAGACAAACCCTTTCTGGAGGTGGCAAATCACCACTAAATTATTTTGTCTCTAAATACATTGCAGTTAATTGCTTTTTGGGCAGATGTCTATCACCATCTTCCTCTGACTGGAGTCCAAACCGTCCACTCATATATCACAGACCCTATGTTGGGAGCACCCTGCCTCCAGTTTTTTGGACAGCAGTTAAAGAGACAAAGAAAAGGAAGGTTAGGAAGGAGTAACTGTTAAAATAAACCTTTTAAGTTGAATACTGCATGTTGAAAATACTAAATATTTTAAGGCATAGATAGATAATGCCTGGAAGGGTCCATAATCATACTAGATCAGATAAAATGGAAGGCTAGACAAAATTTTCAGTTCACTGAAATAATTTTTTTAGAAGTTAGTGAGCTTTATTTGAAGAGACAAATTCTTTTCTGTGTTCATCTAGGTCTAGAAGAAATCCTCAGAAAAAGAAATCTCCACTTGTTGCTTTGAACACCACACAAGCTGCTTAAAAGATTTGCAGTTACCTTGTGCGAAGTGGCAGTCACAAAGCACAGGCTGGATCTGGCCCCTTAGATTAAAATGGCATCTTTAATTATTGTCATGAAAGAGTGGCATGGCTTAAAAGTCCATTCGATGTATTCATAGGGTCCATGTATCCCTCTATGTCAGACTGGTCAGAAAAGGGAGCATGTGCTTTCAGTCCTCATTATGAGACTTCCTGTCCCTAATGCAGGGATGAATGGAAGGAAAGTCAATGAAATCAATGTGAAGTGTCATTGTTAGATATTTACACTGCTCTCCTGTTACCACTCTGTCTTCTCCTGTGAAGTACAACCTGTGGGACATTTCTGTTGTGCCAGAAGGTTCAAGTAAATACACACTAAAAATGGGAAACACAATGGATTCCCTAAACCAGCCAGCATTAATCCCTGTTGGACAAGCTCTCCGTGGCATTCCTGTTGATAAAACAGGGGCTTCAAGCCACACAAGACTCACAGAGGCTGAGCTTGCTTTTGTTGAATACCAAGGTTTCCCTTAGACCATCTTTCCTCGTAAGGCAGCATGTCCCTGCCTCCAGCAGAGAGGATGCTGGATGGGACAGACACGGCTGGGTTTATAGCTGCTTTCCTCACATCCCATATGTTTCTCAGCAAGACAGAAGAAGTGGCTCATTATTCAGAATATTGAATGATGCCCAGATTCATCAGTCAGTTCTTCATGAAAGGCTTTATTATCTCTGCTGCTAAGGGGGTTCAGCTTTAACCAAATTCTTGTTTCTTTCAAGAGGAAGAAGATCGTTCTCTCTGTAATTCTTTTAAATTCAAATGTGAGTCCAGTTGGCTTGATAACAATAAAATAGTACATCTGCATCTATTAGAGGAGTTTGAAATTTTCCTTTCACATGACCTCTTGTGCCTCTAACTTATGAGTGTCTAATGCACAGAAACTGGTGGGAAACTACACAAATAAGGTGCAGGCTCAGAGAAAAAGGGCCTGGTTTTCACTAAGTAGATAAACATTCACTGAGACTCAGACTAAAGGCATAGTAAAACTATCTCAAGTGATACAAAATCATTGATATTACACAAAAGAAGCTGAAAATTGAGATGGATTCACTTCCTAAAGTGAGTCACACGTGTACAGGCTGAGGTAAAGAATTTTTCCTGGCATATTTTCTGTTTGTGTCCAAGCCACTTCTTGGAAATTACACATGTAAAAGTGCATGTCTAGTTATGTAAGCATAGACACATGCAAACGTATCATATGTGACTTGGATTTGTTCTCCTTTACCACAGTTCTTGTTAACGATGAGTACAAATCCTTCTTCTGTGCTTTTCACTCCCAAAATCCCAAAAGACTTCTAAAGACCTATATTTATACCAGGCACACTCCCCTTCCTCTCCATGAAACAAGAGAACTTTGCTCACTGCCCTCATGAAGAGGAAAACTGGCATTTTCCTCGATGATATTCATCTCACACACAGCCTTGGCTATTCTAATTTTTTAATTTAAGTTATTTCTTTACTAGGAAAGCAATACCACTGGAGGCCAGAGATTTTCTGTGGTTTTAGTGAAATGCCATGGAGTCTTTAACTTCCACCTGAAGAGCCACCAAAGACAAACAGAAAGGACCTTGGGTTTAATGTCTCATCTAAAGGATATTCTAATGTGTTGGCCTCATTATTCACAGCAGAAAAGCCCTTTGTCATGGTCAGATGGCTTTAATGTGTTTCGTATGCTACATAAATTCAAACTTGATGGCTCATTTATTTGTTGGATTGCAGCGTTATTCAACCTAAATGAGGCCTTGGTATTTACTAATAATTTGGGCTCTGGCTGCTGTTTACTTAAGCAAGCAGTGTCCACTGTCTCCTCTGTTGTCTATATTAAGTTTGGACTCTACTAACTCCAAGAATATTATAGAGAGGGCAAAAAATTTGCAGAGAAAATAGCTTTTCATCTGGGGACAATTATTTATCTTAGCCTTGAAAGATTAGTATTTCAATATTGCAGTTTCTGACATCAATTTTCTCAGTGTCAGAAACAACTCAGACTTCATCTAAGCTTCAAAGTACCCCCATGAGGAAGTGAGTCATCATTATCAACATTTTGAAGAAGGGCAAATTGGAGGTAAGAGGAGGCTAGACTCCTAATTCTGTGTCAAGAGAAAGAGACTAAAATGCTTCCAGAATCTGAATCTGTCTTTTAATCTCAGTACTGTATTTCCTTTTGTGATGTGACAATATTCTTTGATGAAGCTACATACAGCAATTATCAAACTATGTAGTCACACCACATCAGAAGTGTTCAGAACACAGAGATTCTCTTCCACTGTCTGAAAAATGAGACTATAGGGCCATAATGGGGAAATATGCAACTATGTGATTACATACAGTGTGCATGCTCTAGTCTACCTTGTAGAGAGATTTACCTTTTGATGTGAAGTTTCTTAAAATCTAAATTTCATAGTGGAATTCTAGTTGAACTCTCCCAAAGCTGATTTTAGAATCCTTACCCAGCTTGGATGTGTGAGAGCAATTGTTGACATTAACAATTACCCATTAAATAAAAAAAAACAAACCCTAAGAATCCTACTGTGCCATCTTAGATCCAGTCAAAACCATGAGTAAATATCTATAGCCAAGGCAAAAGATACTCATCCTTCTTGCAGAAACAGACAAGTGAATTTTAATAAACTGAATGGCCACTCTCAGGGGAGATTTCACAGCCATCCCATGGGAGGTTTAGGTTGGATATCAGGAAAAGGTTCTTCACCCTGAGGATGGCTGGGCACTGGAACAGGCTCACCACTGAAGTGATCACAGCACCAAGTCTGACAGGGTTCCAGAAGCATTTGGACAAGGCTTTCAGATGCATGGTGGGATTCTTGGAGTGTCCTGTACAGGGCCAGGAATTGGACTTCAGCAATCCTTGTGACTCCCTTCCAACACAGGCTATTCTATGAGTCTATGAAAAGCTCAAACTGATGATGGGATTCAGAGCAGAACAGGATTATGACTAATTCACAGCTAGGAAATACAGAAATATAGTATAAACAGCAAATGTTCATTTATGCTACTAATTACAATTTCAAATTATATATATGGACCCGATTTTTCCCTTTCTTTGTAGATCCAAGTGGGTAATAACTTTATAACTAGAAAAAATAATTTTTCTGGCACTGAACATGGGCATTCTTGGGCCATTTTTGCCAGTCAAATTTTTACTATGAAACAGCTGCTGCTTGCTGGATCTTCAGCCAGTTAATAATTTTCCACTCTACCAAATAACTTTTTGAGTGGTTTATTAAGTTATTAGGAGTCTGCTCATATAAATCAAGTGGACTTTATTATCACAGTAGCAGTAATTCAGCCCTGTAGCAGAAGGAAATGTGTACCTGGAAGTACAACACAAATTCCTTACTCAATACTCTTCACTTTTCCCTTGGAATTGCAAACCACGTTAGCTGTGATTCAAATCCTTGTTTTTTTCTTTTCCCTCCCTGTACAGGGCTATGGCAGCATCCAGCCTTGCAGGAGTATTGGGTCTGGCTAATGGAGATGGAGCTAATCTTCCTCTGAGTAGCTTGTATGGTGCTTGTGTTTGTATTTATGGCCAAAACACTGTTGATAACAGAGAGATATTTTAGCCACTGCTCAGCAGGGCTTACAACAGAGTTAAGGTCTTTTCTGCCTCATCCCACCCTACAAGCAAAAGGAGGCTGGAGGTGCACGAGGAGCTGGGGGGCACACAGCCAGCACCCTGACCCCAACTGCCCCAAGGGATATTCCATACCCTGTGGCATCGTGCTCAGCAATAAACGGAGGGACCGAAGCCTTTCCAAAAATGCTGTTGCAGGCAGTGCTGGGCAGTGGTCTGCTGGTGAGCAGTGACTGCTTTTTCATCTCAGGTTGTCTTTGCTCCTATTTCCCACCTCTGCTTAAACTGTATATCTCTCATCATATGGGTTTTCTTGCTTTTGCCCTTCCAATTATCTCTGCCCTCCTGTTGGAGGGGAGCAAATGGCTGCATAAGTGTGAGCTTCCTACCAGGGCACACTCCACAGCAGGGTACAATTTGTTATGCAAACTGTTTGTAACTTCTGGAAATTTTCTGACTCATCTTCCTCTTGGAAGAAGAGTAGAAGTTTCCTCTTTAGTAGCTTTTGGGTGACCTTAGTTGGGCAAGTTCATTACTGTGAGAAAATAGCGTCTCCAGGGTCAGATTATTTATTTATTCTTCATCAACATCTTGTCTGATTTCTTGCTTTATGCTCACTAGCTTGAGTTAGCCCCTCACACACAAACACACCAGTATAGTGACATTTACACAGTTAATGCTATCATAATCTCATGCCATAGGAGCAGCAAGTTTGCTTAAGATCTTGGTGTCATATACTAGGAATATGCAAGTTATAAAAAACTACAAAAAGCACTAGATATTTTCACTGTATTTGAAACTAACATTGAACTACACACCTTATATATTGATTTTATTTTGTTGCTTATAACATGTACCAGCAGTGAAAAAGGATTCTGAAGTGAACAAGTCATTAGGGTGTTGGGGATTTTATGGTGAGATACCTCTGCCGTGACCATTACACTTTTTCCAGTGAAGCCATTATACATCATTTGCACTGATCCAGCTTTACACATCATGAACATGACCTGTCCTTGGTGTGGTAAGAGACCTGGGTCTTGCCACAGTGCAGCTCTGTATCTGCTTCAGGATCAGATGTTTCATAACAAGCACAGCAGAGCTTCCAGTAGAATTACTGAGGCATACTCCTGTTAACAAAATTTGGTAATCCTCTAATAAAAACATCCAATCCATATCTGGCTTCTACCACGTCCTACATAACCTTATAATCCTCAAATTTAATAACTTCTGCAGGTTTGGGGAATAAAGTCTTGCAAGTGACAACACAGATGACAACTTATGGGAGAGAGACCTGGAAGCTGAAGATGGAAAGAAGGTTTGTAACAAAATCAAGGGACAAAGAAAATGGATTTTTATCTTTTTTTTTCCCCCCTGCATCTATTAGGACATTTTCTGATGCATTCAAAGGATTTCCTTCCCTTCGAGAAGGTTACAGTAAAATATTTCTGTGGTTTTATTCTTTTTTTGCAGGCATGCTAATACTGAGTCTAGCAACAACAACCAATCCAAGGATTTCTTCATGTGCCCTGGAAAACAGCTGGTTATCCTATTTAACTGGAACTGAAAGACTCCACATTCATAAAACACCCCAGCAGGAGCCTTATTTTGTACAAATGCGTGCAAACTTCAGGGGGGAAATCTGCACCAGCATACCTCATTATATCTAATGGAATACTATTAGGAACTCCATGCCCTATGAGTTGAAAGTCTTTCTGTAAGCAGGTGGCATTTTCAGTCTTGCCTATTAATGCAGACATGGGAGCTGATAAAAACAGAGTTCCTTCATGTGCTTTGCCTCCTATCTGTCTGCTGTTTTTCTAGAGCCAAACATCCAGTTTCGGAGATGCTCAAATCCTTTGTGCTGCTGGGCTGGAACTAGTGAGATTCTCCCGGCTGGGAATCAGAACCCACAGAACCATGCTGCACCTCTGTGGAGATCCTCAAACCTGGCACCATTTGGGGAGGTTCTTGTTCTGCTGCACAGTTAAAAGAAAGAAAAAAAAGAAGGTAAATATAAACAATAGTAGGAGCATCTTCAGCTAGAAGTGACTATTCCTACATGCTTTTACTCAGAATGGCCCCTGACTTTAATCTTTTATTTATTTGCAAATTAATCTTCCCAGGGGAGGAATTCAAGTGCAAATATTTACCTCAGATAAAACCTTCAGAGTTTTCAAAATATTTGTGTTAACATTCTCAAGGTGAGTGATTTAGCAATTCAAATCCTTTTATGTAATTTTCCTAAAAATGGCTCACTCATACTGTGGCCCATTTGAGAGTACAAAACAATCTTAATGACTTCCACTAAAATGTCAAAATGATTTTAAACAAGGCAAAACTGGTTGTGTTCTTAATCCTGAACATCTGATCTCCAAAACCATTTGCCATGGGAGAACTTAAACATGTGCACAAGCTTACAAAAGCTGCACAAAACCAAGAGGTGTTGAGGTCAGATGAGGGCTGGAACCTCTGAAATTTTAGCGTGTAGAAAGGATTTAGGAGTCTGTGTTTGTACTAAGTGAACAAAATTGGGTATGAGGAACACACAGTCTTAAACTTCATCAGTCTCTCAGGGTTTCAGTTATTCCTACAAAAGTCAACCACTGGGATAAATATGGCTGAAAAAGCGGGGAGCCACTTTAACATAAAAACTATTTTTACTCTGTAAAAGGTTGCATTTTTCAAATAGTGTAATTTCTGCTGTTCTGAAAGATACAAATTCAAAGGTTTCTCAACAAACTGCTTTGAAAAGTACTCAGAGGCTCAGGTCCTGGATTACACACAATTTTCAGTGGAGGTGGGTATCCAACATAGATAAGCCGTACCTTTTTAAAATTATTTTATTCTATAGCAGCATACCACATCATCTGAAGTGAAATTACTGCTCTGAGAAAGCCTCCAGGAGTTCAAGGGCTCTCCTGCACCTTGCTGTGTTCAAGGATGAGGATCCTCCCAGCTGCTGCTGAGTGTTGTTGCTACAGCAAGAGCCCAGGGCTGTCTCCGTCACACAATGCCCTTTCCTGGGCTCTCACCAGAGCAGGAGCTGCTCCTGATGTTAAAACCAGGTGGGCTTCTGTCCTCCTGGAACCTGATTGTCCTCAGTTTGTGCTGAGCCCTAGTGCAGAGCCTGCCCACAGTGCCTGCAGGTGCCACCAAGGACTTAAGGCTAAGGGGGTCTCTGATATGGGGCATGGGAGCACCAAGATCCTCCTGAGTTTGTAAGTAAAGCAGCAAGGTATTTCACTTTATTTAGTGACTTGACAAACACCTATGATTCTACATTTAAATACAACTTTAAGAATTAGTTAAATTTTCCTGGTTTTGGCAAGGAGTGCCTTCAGTACTGACAATTGTAATGAAGTGGTGGGGAACACGGGTGAACTGGGAGACTTTCATAAACACGTGCTACTTGCAAGAAATAAGAGGGTCAGAAATGGGAACCTCTGGAAATTTATTTAGTCTAGCTAGCATGAATTAACCTAATCCTTGTATCTATTGGCTCTTTTGGCAGAAGGGAGAAAGCAGTGTGGGGATGTGCATTTAAATGGTGGCTTTTGGTTAGTTTTTTTGTCAGTTTTTGTATGCTTAAGGTTTCAGACATCACTTATTGTCAGGCAGCTCTTCAAAGACATTTTCCTTCTCCAGGGTAATAACAGTAATGACGATTGTTTGAGATAGGGCCAGTAAATGATTTTGGTTCCTATGAGGTCTAAAAATTCTGTAATGGTTTAATTACAGAATATTAAAATATTTTAAATACTAGAATATTTAAAAATTCTGTGTGGTTTAATCCAGGAGTCACAGCCACAGGAAAACCTCTTAAAGAGACAAACTTCTCACATTCACCTGAAAGGGAATGGATAAAATGTTAGAAAGGGAAATTTATAAAAGACATCAGGAACTTTTTAATTCTTTTCTACAGCAGAATAATCAGTCTTGCATACAGAGAAGTAGGTGATTATCTGAACAAACTTTGCTCAATATCTTAGCTACTGTCTCACATGACATTCTTACACACAAGCTGGGGAAAATACCAGTCTTGATCACACTTGTGTTAATGACAGAACAAAAAGTAAACTGATCAAATTCACAGCTGACACCAGTCTTGAGGAGCTGTAAATACACGGTGAGGAAGGATTAGAATTCAAAATCTTTGTGACAAACTGGAGAAGTAAGAGGTGGGCAAAATAAAAATAAAGGAGGTAACTCTATTACGACCATTATAAAATCCCATACATGGCAGAAATAGCAGCTACTGAAATATAAAATGGAAATAATTGCATAAGCAGCAGTTCTGCAGGAACAGGTCAGGCAAAGATCACATTAGGATATAGAGAATAATATACTCTGCATGACAAGCATGCTGGTACTTCTTGTCTGGCATGGTGGCAGTGTTTGTCTGGCACACTGGGGTGTTTATGACTCTCTTCCAGGAAAAGTTGCACAGTCCATAGGAAAAGGTTACTCAATACAGGAGCCCACAAAAATTAGGAGGAAAGCTTAAAAGAATTGGAAATGTTTAGCTGAAAGATGGAAAAGCCATCGGTACAGAGTTAAACTCTCGAGTCTGACTGAGGCTGTTGCAAAGAAGAGAATAATCTGTCCCTGGTGTCTGTAATGGGTACAATCAAGTCAATGGTTCAAATCTGCAGTGACAACCAGGCTACAGAGCTGGAAAACCTGTAAGAGAAAGGACAGTCAAGCCACAGCTGATGGCAGATTCTTCAGCAATGATGAGTTTCAAAAACAGGATAGAGAAGCCTAAGTCTTGATTTACTAAGTTGAGACTGGTAAGGTTTGGTGTCTCTAAATCCCTTTCAGACCATAGCACAGATACAAACCAAGGGGTGATGACACACACAAACGGAAGGCAGGGTGTGGTCTGTTATCAATGGCTGTGTCTTTTTTTATAATCTAAGGATAGAAATATCTGAAAATTGTGCTCAGGTAATCTGTGATGGTCATTAGACTACTGAGACAGCTGCTATTAAGTGTCATAAAAAGAGAAATCTATTTGTATTTAGTTATTTGTAGGTAACCATTGCTCATGGTCCAGTGTTCCTATGGCTCCTGAGTCGCAACTTGAAGCTAGGCACAGAGCTGAAGTTGTGCAAATATGCACAATGTCTGCAATGTGCACTTTGAAATTAAAAAATCCCAAGATATTTCCATTTGTGGCCATTGGGCACTGAGCTTGAAAAAAGTCCTGTGTTTATTTCTCGTCTCGTCTCAAACAGCAAACCCCTCATCAGATTAATGCTAGAAAAAGGACAGGATAAACATTTTATAAAAAGACCAGGGAATAAATGCAAACACAAATAATAACCTAAATTATCTAATAGCTGGGCTCCATCCCTACTTTTTACATTACATATTTATGTTTTGTATTCACATGTGAAGATGAAATTCTGTTAAATTAGGTTGACAGACTTAGAATGAGTTTCTGAATGCAGCTTCTTCTGAAAGCTTACTTACAGATCATCTCTCCCTCACTCTCATAAAATGATTTCTTCACAAGCTATTAAAGAGGAAGAATTTCAAGAATTTTTCAAATCGGCTGATGCAGAGTAGTTTGACAGTTGCATGAGCTTCCATGTGCAAGAGAAATTATTCCCCAGAGAGAACAGTGCTATTTCCCTTTTGTTTATTTATTTGAGTTTTGTTATGGGTAATGCCCTGAAAAGTTGGAAATGCTTATAGCTCTTTTGAAAGAATATTATAAATGGATGCTTATCTCAGGCAATAAATATTTTTATTTCTTTAAATAGAAATACCAAGTCAAGGAACAGGATTAAACAGGAAGAATAAGTCATGACCAGCAACAGATTTTCCATTTGCTACAGCAAAATGGTGGTTGTTTGTTTTTTGTTTTTTTTTGTATGTGTGTGTGTTTTTTCTTTCTCTCCATAAGAATTGCAAACCAGTTGCTCCATCATCATTCCTGCGGGCTGTGGTGCTGCCCACAGCCCAGTGCCAGCCCTGTCCTCCCCACGCAGGTGAAAAGGCTAAAAGAGCTCAGCCCAGGGCAGAGCTTCCCCTCGTAAGCACCAGAACTCCACGAGAGGTTCACACGTGTCGGACACACCACGGGCAGTGAACAGCCAAAGCCATGGCACCTTCACGGCCCCCCTGGCTGCATTGCTGGTTTCTGTGTGTCCTATCCCCCTGGCAGCATTGCTGCTTTCCATGTCCTGTCCCCCTGGCAGCATTGCTGCTTTCCCTGTCCTATCCCCCTGGCAGCACTGCTGCTCTCCGTGTCCTGCCCTCCCTGCCCGCAGTGCTACAGCTGGAAGCCGACACCGCAGGCTTTGGCCGCAGACCCTGGCGCAGGTAGCGGGATGTGCCCCATGTCACACGGCGCCGGGGCACACAGCACACAGAACACCTCTCCAAACTCAAGTCGTGGAAGTTTTGCTGCCTTGCAGTCTCTAACTCCACACACCAACAAGGGCTATGTGCTCCTGCTGATGACCCACTGGCACAACTGGCTCCTGTGACCCAGAAACGGCAGAAAGTGCCCAAAATCAAAGGATTGGATCAGGTGCCCAAGGATCTTGAGCGTTTCCCTCAGTCTACAAATGTCTCCTTTCTTTCAGCTGCTCCAGCCTCTACCATATGTGGAGAAAAGCAGTCAGCTCCATCACTCACTCCCAAAATCATAAAAGTTTCCTTCTCTGGGGGTTGTTTTTATGGAGAACTGTTCTATCAAAAAACCACTGAGAGCAGATCCAACTGCTGGAGACACAAAAAAGGCTACAGCTTGCAATAAAAGGATCTGCTCCTATGCAGTGATCTCCTCATCGTGTTTAACCCTGTGCTGGACAAATCAAACATTAAGTCAAGCAGCAGAGTAACGCAGTAGGAAGGGTGTCATTGCAAAACAAGGCCACCAACCAACCAACCCTGAAAGTCACAGCATGGACTGGGAGCTTGTGAGAACAGCCTTGTATGAAACTCACTGTAAAACAAAATTCTTCCTATGCCATCTAGAGAGCCTTGCAGAAGTTGTATTGACTAGTCTGTCTTGTGTAGCCCAGGAAATTTTAGAATTGCTTGAAATTCAGGATACAAAAGATCTCGTAGAACTGGAACAAAAGCAAAGGTCAATTTTTTTAGAGCAGTGATTGTAACACAAGTGCTTGGCCAGGTCACTGTGGGCTTTCTCTCTGGTAACTGCTGTTTGCTTTAAAGCCTGTCAAGCCCATTATTCACACCTCTTTGTAACCAGAAAATTAAAACACAGGCAGTGGGTAACAACAGACTTTAATAATACACCTGGTTAGTACTTAGTGACCATCTTTCACACTCAAAATGAATGCCAAATCACCCTGGCAATTGCATTCCTTGTAGTTATCAGCCCTTCTCCTTTTCAAAATACATCTTTCTGACAGCGGCCCACAGCTACTATTTCCTTTTCATTCTCCGAAGTGCAGAGCACTACAAATACATCATTTCACTCTGCTGCAGTCCTTTCTGTCCCTTTGATCATCTCCTTTACACCTTCTGCATTTCTGCTTCCCTCCCTCATGTGCAGTGCATCAAAAAAGAGCAGCAAGTAGGGTTTTTCCAGGGACAGAATCCCAGCTGGTGTAGACAGCACAAATACCACTGAAGTCAGAAACATTGCTGTATTTAAGCCAGCTAAAATTCTGTCCCTAGTACATATTTCAAAATGCCTTATAACTCAATTAAAGCTTTACAATTCATTTCTTAGAGTACTGACTGCTGGCTCAGAAATTTCCTTGTAAAAGTATTAAACTCAATTGCAGTTCATTACTTTGGGACTCAAAGAGTAAACAATGAATGATGCTCCTTTCTTCCTTCCATTTGTTTTGACCCCTTAAAAATGTTTTATGCTGCTAAGAAGCAACTTTTCTAATAGCACCTCGACTGAATATTTGCTTCCTGTATTTTACAAGCTTAAACCTTTACATCTGGCTAGTCTCAGCTGAACATTTTTTGCGTCTATTTATAAAACTTGATCATAAAACTTGCAAATTCTTTAAACTCAGGCAATCCTGTAGTATTACTACACTGCAAGTATGGCTTTTCCCAGCTTAGAGACTGCCAGTGACTGAAGCTGGGAAGAGCTGCAAAGGAGGCTTGGGGTGATGGAAAATCCTGGCACTCAGCTTCTCTGAGAGTTCAGTTCCCACTGAACATTGCATGGTGCCCAGTGATGTGAAAAACGTGTAAATACCTTGAAGAAATCCAGTTGTCTTTTTCACAGATTAGGAACTGAAGCCTGGAGCTAAAGTAACACATTCAATATCCCGATATTCAAAAATGAAGTTAGTTAATTCCGTATTTCCCTGGCTAATGATCCGAGTAGTTGATATTCCTTTAGCTCTACTCTCTCTCATACATTAAAAAAAAAAAAAAAAATGTCTCTCTCACATAACAGAGCACCTTGGATCTGATGTAGTATATGATACTGGTAAGATTAACACACACAATTTTACCATTGCAGAAGCTGACAGTCCCATTCCTTACCCAGCTGGCAGAAGACATGAACTGGGAAAAGGGATTTTCTTTGCAATTTTCTTGCATTGAGAATTGTTCCAGAGTAATAAGAGTTACTCTTTTCTCTCCACAGAAATGTCACCCTGTTAAATTGATCTTGTGACAGACAAATCCACATTTCAGCTGCATCAGTGGGAAGTGCTGTGGGCAGGGCAATGCCCCTGAGAGGAGACCATTTCTTAGTTCACGGGATGATGAAACACATGTGAATTCTCTATGCTTCAGCCAGCTTCTGAGGAATTTCTGTGTACCTCAGTCTGATGTTGCAATGTTGCACTGCCTCAGTAGTGCTTACTTCTCTCTTAGGAAACAAATCGCTGCTAGTTAAAACAAAACAAAAAAAGCAGCAGGGCTGCAGTGGAGCAGATATCTTGGCAGGCAGAGCAGATGTTAACTAACCCTGAAACTTCAGAGAGGCATCACTGACATGTACCTCAACAATTAGTTTTAACTGTTTCTAAATCCACAAATACTTTTGTATACATCCTCATAGGTTATTTTGCTCAAGCACCAGTTTCCATTTTGATTAATGAAGAAATAGAAATGCAAACTAGCCCCAGATAACCAGCACACAAGTGCCCAATTGTGCCTTAATAAAGCCCCTTCCTCTTCCCTCCCTGCCTGCTGAAGTTCACTTGTTTTAGAGGAGTGCATGAACTCACCAAAAGGCAGATTAATGTCAAAGTTTTGTGCCTTTTTTTTTTCTTTTAATTTTTTGGGCATGCCTGTGAGGGCTGAGAGCCAGACTAACAAACTCACCGGGAAAGGACAAAATATTCACCCTGCCCAAAACAAAAATGCCTAGAACTTTCTCCCCTCCCTTCCTTCTTCCCTCCGTCCCCGCCTCCCTCCCCTCCCACAGTTCTCCCGCCTGCCCTGAGCCACAGTTACCTAATTTCTACACGAACACGCAGTTTCTGTAAGCATCACCCTCACGCACCTCTGGCCTTCTGTCCGATCACATCTTGCTTTAGGGGAGCAGAGGCGAAGAGCTACTACTGAGGGGTTCTGCAAGGTAATCAACTTGTTGGATTTTTACTTTTTGTTTGTAATGCCTAACTAGTGGTTAAGTAGATGGACCAAGAAAAAACTCCTGGCAAACGGTCTTGTTGGAATTTGTTGAAGTAGAAAAGCCTACTTTTCTACAATACAAAAATAGAAACTCAGAAATAGATTTAAAAACATTTTGGCTTGCTTGCTTCCTGCAGAGAAAGAGAGGTAGTTTTTGAGATCAAGACCTAATTTAAAATATATAATCACTAGGATTTCTTTTAGTCATGGGTGCCAGTTGTATGCGTTTAAATGCACATATGCATTCTGAGTGAGTTTCAGTTCATCACATTAGACAGGTTTAGCAAGCTGCAGTCCCCTGGGACCACGTTCCAGCTGTTTCACTCAGCTCCCCACCGGCTGTGTGTGTCTCTCTCTCCAGCCATACTGCTGCAAAACGCCCTGAATTCTTCATACCTTCCTCTTTTGCAGGCTCAAAATTGCCGAGATGTTTCTGATTATTTCTCTGGTCACTGGGCTCGCCCTGTCTGCCTCTGAAGTCATGACAGACAAGGAAACTGACCCACGGCAGGAATCATTGCATGAAATACAGAAACAAGTGAACGACCTCTGGCAGAATTTGCTCTACCCAGTAACAGGTGGTAACGAGACTGATGGGATGATTTACACCACTTGTGAAATGAAGCCCAGCTCCAAAATAGATGCTGACAAGCCACAAGTGACTGGACAGATCTTATTCAGGCAGCATTATTCATATGGAAGACTGGAGGCCATTTTTTACTTGGATGGGTTTCCATTGGATAACAATCAGTCTAGCAGAGCTATACACATCCACGAGCTTGGAGACCTCAGCAATGGCTGTGATTCTACAGGGGGGCACTATAACCCTTTCAGAGTCAATCACCCTCGTCACCCAGGAGATTTTGGCAACTTTCTTCCTAAAGAAGGCAAAATCAGAAAATACAAAGCAAACCTCTTTGCCACAGTCTTTGGTCCACATTCCATCATGGGCAGATCTGTTGTGATCCATGAGCAGGAAGATGACATGGGCAAGGGCAATAATAAGGCCAGTTTGGAAAATGGAAATGCTGGGAAACGTCTGGCTTGCTGTGTGATTGGGATAAGCAACAAGAACTTGTGGGAAGAGAAACTGCCTGAGGTTATGGACAAGAAGAAGAGAGGGCTCAACAAAAGAACGTACAGCCAGGCTTAGGTGAAGTCCAAAATGCCAACTACAGCCTTGGCAGAACAAAGTAACTCAGGCTGTGCTGTTGCCCACTAAAATATATGGCTAAAGGATTCCCATTTGCTTGCTCCTCTGTGAAATGCGTATCACTTTTGTAGAGCTTCCTTTATGTAAGCCCATCAATAAAATCAGCATCAACTCAACTTTGTGAGTGTTTCCTTGAAGGAAAAAGATTCCTTTTATGCAGTTTGGGAGTTGAATGCATGTAAGCAAGAGTGCAGATGGATAGGGTGTATGGGCTAAAGAATCTGTGCACTGCAAGGGTCTTTTTAAGGGATCATCAGATGCTAAAGGAAAAAAAGTAAGAATGTGCCTCTCATTAGACACTATTCTGTAGTTAGGTGCCAATTTGAAAAGCAGAAACGTCTCTATGCTGTTAACAGTGTTGGGTGTTGTGTTGGTAGTGGACTTCCCCTAAAAATAAGGGAAAGTACAGAATTTTTTGTGTTGAACTTCAGATCCATTATGTTATTCTACTTGTATAAGTCTCTAGTCTGTGCCTGTTAGTAACAAAGTTATATACAAAAGTTACAATGCTGCTCAAACAATGATGATAAAGTTAGCAGATCAGAGAGAAATATTTTCAAAGCAAATAAATACTGAGTGTGTTCCCTTCATACAGACTGTAGGAACAAAGTCAGTTTGGGCTGGGAGAAGTGACAGTGAAAAGATTTAAGTAAGATAATTTTCAGATTTACAACTCTCAATAAGGCTTTACTTTTTAAATTTAACACAATATTAAAACACCACCCCATGGCTATCATTCATCTAATACTAAGAAGAGAAAAGGAAACAAGCAGGTAGAATAAGTATATCAGGAAATGTTTTCATTAAAGATGACAAAATTTATTAATAGAGTTTAACCACGTTGTGCTGTTAATCCAGGCAGCAACAAAAGACTGGTTTGCAAATAAATTAAACTGCATAATTTAGAAAGCAAACTACAAAACAGAAGCTTGTAAACAAAACGCTATCTTTTAGAAATGTAGCAGATTTTCAGCTTAATCTCAGTTAAGATTTTGAAATACATTCCTGAGCTCATAGGGATTAAAGAAATTCCACTGTCTTTATTATACAAATTCCCATATGCTTAAAAATAGTCTCACTTAGAAAAGAAGCAGCATTCTAAAAGATGCTTCTTAATCTGTCATTTTCACACACTTATTTTACAAATTCAGTGAACATTATTTTTACAATAACCACATCATCATACTTTCAAATGAAATCCTTCTCACAGATAATGCATGACTTCGTCTTTAGATACAACAACCTCCTTGAAATCAGTTTTTGAAATGCAGCTTCTCCATACTACTGCCACAAAATACCCTTACCAGTTTGCTTCCCCAAAGCCCAACACCAAAAAGGCTTACATGTCTGCTTGTGATTTCTGCACTTCTCAAGTAGTAGAAAAAGGGAACACAGATCTTAAAAAACAACACAAAAAACCAAAACCATCCCTCCAAATCTAAGGTAGAGTTGAGTCCACAAAAAACCACTAGTTAAATTTACTGGGGAAAAAAAATCATTGCTGTATTAGCACAACAGTATCAGTTAAAGCAATATCCAAGGAAGATACTGACAAGAATATTTAATTACTTATCACCTAGTGCAGCAATGTCTTACTTTTACAAGCCTCCTTGCTTTGAAGTCTTGTGTTCCTGGGGGAAAGCTAAAAATGTAGCTAGAATACACATTTGCTAGAAGAGAAAGGAGAGGGCCAATATTGCAGCAGTGGTATCACTGGAAATGAGGTTTTAAGAGACCTATGTATCTTACTGGAATCTAGTGATTGGAAAGATTTAAAAATAGCATGTAAGAGGGAGAATGGTATGAGGACAGTTACTAAGATGCCCTAATTGTTGGGCTGTACATCAGTATGCTCTCACAGAAAACATACTGAAAAGATTCAGCAAATGAGGCACTCAAAAGCTGTTCATCCAGCACTGCTTCAACCTTACAGCAAGCTCATGATTAACTAATAGCATTAACTGGGACTGGTAAGAGACTGTGAGCAAAATGCTCATTCTCACATCCCTGCATCAGGGAAGAAACAGGACAGGGAAATGGGAAAAGACCCTCAACATTTCTGAGCTCAACACATGAAATCTTGACCTTCTTACTTGCTTGCCTCAGTTCTGACTGCATTGATATTTAGCTCTGTGCAGGATCAGTCTGTGAAAGATGGAAGAAATACATCTCAAACAAAATGCTACTTCATGTGACATTCAGGCATTAGAGGAAAAAAAATCCTCCACATTCTCCTGGAGATTTTAATTTCTACAGCTATTTTTCTTCTGACTGTCACAAAAATGAGTCAGTAATGCAGTCAGTTACAATTACTGGGAACAGCTTAACAATCTTTCAAACACTTAAACTCTTGTTTTTTTTACAGGTGATGAGGAATTTTAATGGTGAGCAAGATAACAAAAACTTTTTACTGCTTCATGTCCCTAATACCCTTAACTATTTATATAACTTCTGTTCCTAAGGACTGCTGCTTAACATCAGTGGAATGTTACACTGTCCAATTACCCTTAAAGACAAAGTACACATATTTGAGGAGCAGTGTAAGTATGGCTTTATATCCTACAGACAGACACTGAAAGGGTTACACAAATGCACCTGCTAGGGAAAACACATAAGAACAGAGACAAGCCACATTTTTCACTTTCCAACCATCACTCCTTATATTTATATGGAATAATTTACATACAGCCTTTCTTCTGCTGAATACAAACTGTTCATGGGCTCTGACACCTTGATTATGGCAGCACCTGCTAGCTCATCTTACACATACAGAAGAGTTTGTCAGTACTGCTAATATAAACTCTCTTTATTCAGTAGCTGACAAGTGGGCTGTAAAAACTTGCAGCTGGCAGTTATTTGTCAAAAGAAGTACTCAATCTGGGAGGGATTCTCCTTTTTATTAGTAGTATATTATTAAATTTGCTTTTATTTTCTCTGATTGGTTTCAAGTTCTAGGAGTGAGAAATGAACATTTACAGACAATTAGGTCTCAAGCCAGAAGAAAAATTGCCTTGACGGCTGCTGGCCCATAGAAGCTCCACAGCTGCAACACTATTCCTTATGCTACAAACAGGAGAGGAAAGACCTGCCTCCCCTTCCTCAACAGCTGCTAACTTCAACCTTAAGTATTCCCTCATTGCTGCCCTCCTAGAAGCAGAGTGGCACAGCTCCAGCATCAGGACCCAGCTAGGGAATGACACAGCAGCTCCCTTTCCCCCAGTTATTATAGAAATGTTTTTCTATGACTAAACCTCTTCAAGAGAAGAAATTTAAAAAAGTGGCAACAATGCAAATAATCCTTCTATCACAACACAGACTGGTGAAATGAGAAGGAAAGGAAGAGATCCTTAATTCTAAGGAATAAGGAAATAAAAAAGACAAAAAATTCCTTTAGAAAGGAGAGCACAGATAGAGTAGGCTGAAACCTATCACCCATTAACTAAGCCCAAGGGCCCCTTCCAGCTCCTGTAAGTAGAGGAATGCAATTCCAGAAACTTGACAGCCAAGTAGCTGGACAGGACATCAGGACATCACTAGTTCTCCTCTTGCTGTTTTCTTCGCTTTAGAACAGCATTGTTGTTTCTCACAGTAAGACTTCTGGCTTCTCCAATGATGTTTCCTTCAGAGCTTCATTAAACCGGGCTCTCAGTATCTGGTGAAATAACTTGCTTCATTTTCATGAGATGAGCTGGGAGAGGAAAGGAAAAAATTTGTACAGTAGACAAAATACAAAGTATAAAGTTTTGTAATGAGAGAACTATATACATGCAGGGATAGTTTTCAGAAACTTCCTGTAAGGGAATAGTGATCTTACTCTAAGGATGTACTGACAGTCACTTTATGTGAAGAGAAACAGAACGCAGTCTGCGAAAGAAGCAAAAGCTCGCAGCCTTAAGATGCTTCTCAAGTTATCACTCCAAATTTTTCATCCTTGAGAGATATTTCTCAGCATTAAAATACAGTCCAGCACTAGGACCATACATGTTTCAGGAGCCTAGTGATAACAAGATAAATCATTATCATTAGCCTCTTTACTACACTAATGTAAATTACATCAATCTATATAGAAACTTCAAATGATTACAAAAAACCAACACAACTAAACTTCATCATTAATTCTTTCCCTTAGGTAATTTACAGTTTTGGTACTGTACAGCCAGAACTAACAGAAAAACGTCTTTTTAGAAGAATTACTAACAGTTCAATATAAAATAATCAACCCTACAGCACAATATTTTACTGATCATATCTGCCACAGCATAGACACTGCACAAGGATTACAGTGAGATGCTTGAGGGCCTGGATTTCATACCTCAAGCCAAACTGTTATCCAAATATTCACGGTTTTCAGCAGCATCAGATGGTTTCTTGTTTTCAGATTCAGAGAGCTCCTCAAAGCTGTTATTTGTGTCTGCAGTTTTAACACTGAGCCCTCCATGCCTTCCAGCGTCCTCAGTATGCGCCACATCCGTGGTGCTGCTATTTTGATCCCCTCTTTCATTTGGAATTTCACATTCTCTTTCTAAGGTTTTGTCATTGTCTTTCAGGGCCTCAGTTTCACCTGTTCGTTCATTCTCAGAGTTTGAAGGATCTGTGGGGTCAGATGGATCAGGGCTGGAAAGTGGGAGCTCTGCCTCTGATGAATCATTAAGCTCTGCTTCAACTCCCACGTTCTGCTCCCCCACAGGAGCGCCTCCTCTTTTCCCTTCCAGTTCTGCAACTGTCAGTTTAATTATCTGACTTCCAAGCTTGTTTATGTCTTCTTCCTCAGAAGGTAGCTGGGGTAACGAAGGGTAAAAATGTTTATTTTGGATTCTGTTATTTAAGTTTGTTTCCTCTGGAGCCAAGGACTCACTTGCAACAGCGTAAGTTTCATCACATTCTCCCTTCTGTTCTGCTGAAAGAGAAATTGAACAGCAAGATACTCGAGTCAGTTTGGAGGCATTTGTTATATATCCAATCTGAAGAATATTACTACCAGTGCTGGACCACAGAGATGTTTATCTCAGTAAGGAATTTTTAAGAGTGCTTCCCTTTCCCACCCAGGCCTGTTTCTTAGATAATAAACAACCAACACTAAGTTTCTTGCTGGATCTGGCCCTGTTTTGGATCCTGTCTTTCCCGAATACCAACCATTTTAAGAGTCAGACAGTACCACACTGTAGAACAGCAAGGTCAGGAAAACTTTTCCAGAGGAATATCAACTCCAAGCAAGGCACTTAGCTATGGAAATTTTTGGCACAACTTACTATTAATCCCCCCATCACTACCAGTTTCAGAGGTTAACACAAGCTCCATTTATTTAGAGCTTTTCACAGGCTTTCATCCAATAATGGAGTTTTGTTATTAGTCCTGCAACATTTCTCCAAACATAAAAGATTATTTTTATTAGGGTAACAGCATAAAACAAAGCAGCAGTACAAGAAATTTAAATATAACATTATACCAAAAGGCAAACACTGAAAAAGGTGTCAAAATAGAGAAAAAAATTAATATGCAATCAAACACCCTTGTGAAAGTGTCCTTTAATGTGTCCATTAAAGGACAGGAAGCCTCACTGAAAGAAGTTTGCAAAGTAAGAAAAATTAGGAAATGCCAGAAATAAGTTTGCCTTGAGAGCTTAAAATTACTCTTGCTGTGCAGATGCATTATCTTTTAGTATATAAGAATTTACTCCATTTCTCTCACAGATATCCTGCCTCACAGAAGGATGGGACTGCCTGGCTGCAGAGGAGCAGCCTACTGTCTTTATCATACCTGCCTCATTTAGAATTTGGGAGCTACTGAGTGAATGAGACCACGGTTGGCACGAAGGGAACAGACACTCTTACTGCCATCAGCAGAGCTAGGAAAGCAACTCTGAAGAGCTGGAATTCAAGTCTGTGAAAAAGGCAGGGATAAATTAACTTTCAAAAGGTGATCACCCACTGGATCTAAGCCTCATTATCTGAGAAGTCAGCTGGAAAACTAGGAGCTTGATGTGCAGTACTGCTCTGCTTGTGCTGTACATCCAAGTGCTCCAAATGAGCCAAAATGTATGTACCTCAAACTAGCACTTGAAATTAGCAGGGACTCTACCTTCCTCTTTGCATGCCTCAGTTTCCTCCCTTTACAGTAGAATAACACCAACCTATCATCTTGCTGCAATCTCCTGAAGATAAATTGTCTCAAAGCACTACATGACCAGAGAAAGGTTCATAGAAGAACAGCACTGTTTTCTTCAGGGAATGCCTGAAATAGCACCCAGGCTGTAAAGCAGTGACAAGACATTCAACAATGATGTGAAAAAACTCTGAGTAGCTGTTCATTAGCAACTGTGATGCTCAAGTACAATCCATCCTGTGCCTTGGATAAAGTGAGACTTTGTGCACAAGACAGGCTTTAATTCATATGATTGTACTCTGTGCATGTACACACAGGAACCACACAGATCCTACAGGCATCCACCATCCAGCTTAACTGAAACAATGATAACAAGTGCAGATTAAAGGAGGCATTGATGAGACCAGGGTAAGCAGATAGATTGGATAAAAAAAGCCTGAAAAAGCCCCCTGATTATCTACAGATCTAGCTAGCTAGAGCCATGCTTGATGCATTAGAAAAAGTTGTGATGAAGAATAAATGTTTGTTCAAACACTAAGAAGATTTCTTGGGTCAAACAGACACCAAATATCCATGCTACTCTTTAAAAGACCACAACCGACCAATGTGACATGAAGGCTAATATAAACTGATAAGTAAGAATTTCATTGCTATTCCGGTTATCAACTGATCATTCAATGAATAGGAAAATAAGAGTAGTTTTGTTTTTATTTCAGTAATACTTTAACCAAGAGCATACTTGTTTGGTGAATGATGGTGGATTAACACACTCCTGTGTTCTTTCTTCCCAGTTTCCAAGGTCCCCCAAATTTTGGACATGCCTGGTATAGATGAAAAACTGCAATATGCACCAAGTTTCTAAACCTCAACAGCAGTCATTCTCTGTGCAGAGTGCTACAAAAGGTACCTGTGTATCATTCCCATACAGATGCTGACTGCAGTGGAGTTGTGTGGCTCCAAGCACAGGGATATGCCCCACAGCTGAAAACACAATGCTTCCTTTTCAGGCTTTGAAGGGAAAATGGCAGCCCCAAACATCCTTCAGAAAAAGTATCAGGAGCAGCAGAACTTACTGAAATTGTTGCATCACTTACTGCTAGAAACCACGGTGCCCCTGCACAGCTGGTCTTAGATATGTGCTCATCTATGTCACCAAAAAGCTGGCACAGTTTAATCATCACAGAGGTAACTTTTGTCTCAGTTCTCACTGCAGGTTATCAGATATATTGGGACACAGGCAAGGGAAAACCCAAACTGTTTGTGTAGGCAGAACAGTAATTTCTTAACCTGCTCCAGTTTAATGACAGAATTTCTGTGATTAACCTTGGTTCTCATTATGGTCACGGGGCAGAAAGGAGAAAAGGACATGACCTACTGGGAGCTGATTCTTCCTATGACTGCCACAGCTCTAATCCTTGTCTGTCCTTTCCTATCCAAGGCTGTTTTCTTCTGCTCTTCTCTTCCCATCTATCTTTCTGCTCCTGCTCCATATCCCTTTGCTTATCCAGTCCCTACATTCACTGTGCCCATTTCTCATCCACCTTTCAATATTTTAAATCATATCTTGCTTTCACTGTCAGTATTCTGATTCCTCAATCCCATGCTCTGACCTCTACTCAGCTACATGCAGGTCTCTCCTCACTGAGACTTCCATCAGCTCTGACAAACCCCATCTCCTCTAGTCTTCCCTCCACTTGAGGGTCCTGATCCTGGCTTTCTTCCCTCTCTGCTCCAGGTTTTTTTTCTTCTCTAAGTTTACTTTATCTCAAAGGAACGGTGCAAACAGAGTTCTACCAGCACTGGTGGCACAAGGTGAGCTCAACAGAATAATTTGTTTGTTTTCAGCAGATGAGATTTGTAAGTGACTCATGCAGAATGGGGTGGAAACTCCAGACTGCTTCCTTCGGCTGGAAACCTTTTTCCTGGATTTCAAATTCCTGTACTTGTAGATACAATAAATGCTTGCATATTCGAAAAAAACCCAAAAAACCAAAAAGCAAAAACCAAACCAAATTCAGACATACAAAAGACAAAAAAAGCCCACCAAAAACCTCACGTGGTCATCAGTATTTAACACAAAAGATTTATTTGGCTGTCTTAAAAAAAAAAATCAGCTGATGTAGAAAACACAGCATGGAAAGCTTCAGCCCAGAGCTAAGGTTTGGCAGTGTTACAAAGCAACAGCAAGTGGGTCTGATGAGATGTGACAGGCAGATCAGACTGCCTGTCTGATCAGCCTGTAATCACAACTGTAATACCACCCTCACCTACAACAAATAAGGAAAGAAAAGAACATAATGCCACCAAGTAAATACTTTCAGTAACTGCAGATTTAATTAAAAATTAACAATTAAGTAGATACAAGAATGAATATTTATTAGTTATTATTACTCACCAGAGAACTATTCATTACAGTTTCACTTCTTATTTTAGCAAAAATATCAGCTGATCAAGATTACAAAAAAAGATCAGCCTTGCTGTCACATTTTATCAGATAATGACATGGACTATAAAGTCAAAATTAAGCCACAATCTTTTTAGTTACAGGACTAACAAATAAATTGTTTATGATGCTTCATAGTTAGCTGAGAAAGATCTGGGCACATCATAATGTTATGCCCATTAAAGACTTTATCCAAATGCCAATAAGCAAATATAATAATCCATCTCCCATCCATTACGAAAAACTAAGGAAAAACAAATCAAGGTTATCAGCAACTGTCAAATAAAGTTAAGCTTGATTTTGAAGAGGTGTTAAAGCTTGCTATTGGAGAAGGATTTTTAACAAAACACATGTAAAACTATGAAAAAAAGCAGTCAATTTCTCTAGGAAAATGAGTTGGGTATTTCAATTTACCATGTGCAATCAGGAAGCCATTCATCTAGACAGCACCTATAATGCAGGAAAGTACTAAACCAGTTCCACAGACTGCTTCCTACTGTGCATTTTAACTGAGGGGAAAAGTGCAGGAATCCGTTAACTGTAGCATGGATGGCATGAATAACTTCCCACAGTGTCACATTATCTGGCAGGAAAATTCTTTGAGGTGTAAGACCTGATCCCTAGCCTTATGCAATCCATTCAGTAGTAACTTTTCAGTCATTTCTTTGCTATTTGTACTGGGACTATCTATCTGTTTTACTTGTGGATGATGTATTCAATCTCTGTGATCGCTGAAACTTGGCTCTCTGATATCCCAGCACGAAAATTTATTACATTTTATTTGGAAAGAAATGAGTGCTCAGCTCTCATCGTGTTCTTACCTTCCAGGTGCTCACCTTGTACTTCAGTTCTCTGTGGCTTATCAGCGAACGCCAACAACGGTGACCTGGACCGCTGTATCACAGGCAGGGTTGGGTCACTGAATGTTATCGTATCCTTCCCACCTGGAACAATCACAGTGTTACAACTGCTGCTTCACCAATTACTACCACTGTGCATCAGTGATATTCAAATATACCCTAGAATTTTTTAACAGTGTTATTGAAGAGTACAGAATAGGAAAAGCATCTGAAATGATCCTTTCACAGCATGGAAAAAAATACTCTGTACTGGAGCCACAATATGCAAGGCAAAGGCAGAAAAGCTGTATATTTTTATCTGCAGTACTCAGTAAAAGCCAGATTTTGAAAGACCAGGTGCTGTATGCAGCAAATTGAATTAGCAATTAGAATTCAATTAAAAATAGTAATAATCAGATCATACCAAAGTAATGGATCACTTGCATGCTATTACCAGCAAGTGTTCAGCACTGACTCTTTACTCACTATTATTGTCTCATGTGATACAAGCAGGATCATCATTATGTAGCTTTATGCTTCAGATTCACATATTGTCCTTTTAAAATATCTAAAAACATCACATAATTAAGAACTGAGGGAGCAAACAAGTACACATTACTGAGGAACAGGAGGGATTTTAATCTGAAAATTCCCAAAACATTTCTGAGCATTTTCATTTTAAACCAAATGGAAAAAGGTAATTTTCCAGCTCTTTTGCAGACAAAATAGTGCAAGAAATCTTTCATCTGAGGACTCTGCTGTAGATGCGTAGTCTTTACATATTTTAGCAATGCAGAAAGCAACACCTGCAGATCCTTTAGGAAGTCCTCCACTATTCAGGATGCTCATGCTTTTAGTGACTGACACTACCTTAAACCTAAAGGGGAAATGGCAGGAAATGTGCAAGATCAGCTAAGCGTGGTGTTTGTGTGGCCTCCAGAACAAGTGCCAACTGATAAGTAATGGCTGGGGAGGCAGCAAGATACTGCTCTATTTATCTCCATGAGAACCGACATTTATGTAACAACCACTTCGCCCCTCTAAATCTGTTTGTACCTTTCACCTTAAGGCAACATCCTAAATCTAATCACCCATCCAAGACAAAGACTTTCAAGAGAACACCAGGTCAGGAGACACCTGGAAAAAATCCAGCTCTGAGAAAGTTCTGGTGCATACTAAGGAATAATGAAAGTCAAGCCGTTCACATGGAGTCTAACTGGACCGCTCCAATCCCTAATTCATTTTAAGCACACTGGTTGCAAATACCTTGATCAAGAAGGCAATGATCTTTTTATCCTTGCCATGTTGGGCAATAGGCTGTAGCAATATGAATGCAATTAATGCTTTTGAAGCATGGATCTGGTTGAAATTTAATGCCCCAGTCAAGAATGTATCAGAATTCTGCCTTTGCCAGACTCAGTAATACAAAACAGCATTAACTAACAGTTAAAGAGGACAACCCTTCCACTGTAAGACAAAATTAATTAAAAACATAAAAAAGAGGCAAAACAAATCCAATCAGTATTTCAAAATGCAAAAGCTCCTACATGAATTTACTTTCCTGTAACAGTGAAGGAATTTTGTTGTTGGAAGAACCAAATCATACAGGGAACTTGTGGTATGAAAATACCCAACAGATATTCACACACAGTCAGAAGCAGACACATATCCAAAAAGATACAAAAGAATCCAACGGAGGAAGTAAAAAGATGAGGAATAAATAAAAAACGTGTAGAGGTTTTAATATGAGAGTAGAAAGCAGAGGCTTTTTAATTTATTTAATAAAAAAAAGTAAAGCCTGAGCTGAAGTCCCTGAAGATTACAAGACAAGCTTCACAAAAGATAGTTCTTGACTTCCAGCCAGCATTTACACAGTAAACACACTTACTTTCACATTTTTCTCTGAAAACCAGCCTGGTTATAGAAAATAAAGCTAAGCTCAGTATCCACACATCTTAACAATAGATGTGGCCCAAAGAGTCTGATGAATATTTATTTATTAAAAGAAATTCACATCCATTCATGAAGGAGGCACATAGGGGTACTGCTGCACAGTGAATTCTGTGAATCATGATCTGAAGTTGGATTACACACAAAGAATTTCAACTAGCTGCTGTGTAAGCTCAATTTCATAACTTCTATAGCTTCATGTCCCTGTAATGAATTTTTCAAGGACTATAGTGAAAAGTATACAGATCTCAAAATACATATAAGTTTTCAGTAACAGTAAATTTTTCATTTTCTTCTCAAGGGTTGGGTATTTTCTTATAATCTCTGCTGCACCCTATGCCACTGTACCTGGCTGCAGCCACAGCAGCTGCAGAACCCTTTAATTCTACCCTGCCTGTGCTCCGTGCTGATTACTGCAGGGCAAGAGGCAGCACCAAAACTCCCTTATCATCCCACACAGAAAAAGGCTGAGTCATGGTTACCTTTTTCTTAGATTTCTTTTTATCTGGAAATCTGAAATTTACAGAAAATGATAGATTTAAAAAAAATACAGAATTACTGATCTGAATGTCTAGTGACATCAGATTGAGAAAAGAATAAGATGGTGTTTATGATGTACTGTTATTGAACACATTTAACTTATTTGTGTGCATATTTCAACCACAATGTAGCCAAGACAAAGCAAAGAATTAAATGCTTCTGCAAACATCACATTCTCTGCTTCCTTCTCAAGGGAAGTAGGATTATAAAAAGAAAATCACAGCCAAAACTATGCCCAAACTTACTTCCTTTTCAGCAATGAAAACAAAACTCACAAGAGATTCATTTAACTGAAGCCCATTTTCTAAGCAGGACAATATAAATTCTAATAGGCAGAACTTCCACAGGGAATGAAATTTTACCTTCTCAAAAATTAAATATGCACTTCCTGTTGATTAGCTTCCCCCTAGTTCATTCATAGCTTTCTCAAAAAGCAGATGACAAATATTTTGTCACCTAACAAAAAACCAGAAGCATTCAAGATCTTTTTTTAATAGGATCAAGCATATTAACAGCATTTGGAAGATATTATTATCATGGTGACAGTCTATGTATGTTATAAATGTTATATAAACAATGATGACTAAATAGGAATATTAACTTCAGATTAAAAATCCTGCAATTTTTAATGTGCATTTCTTTCAGTGCTAGAATGAACATCAGGTTTTATCTGCATTTTTTTTTTCCAATGACAAAAACTCCCCTCATGACCAAATAATATTTTTCACTCTGGATTTAGGACTGACTAGATGAGATACTCTCCATGTTCTGCTCCTCACTCAAGCCAATATTAAGCTGCAGAATCCACTGTGGTATTCCCACTCTAATTGTTACACGTTGTTTTATGGAGCGGAAGCTTTACACGCTCTGCAAACTGGTGACCCATCAGGTGTTGTAATGCTCTTTTTGACCACTTCAGAATTTGACTGCACTTGAAAACAAAAGTGCATTCCTGATTTAAAAGGCAAGCAAAAAATCAACAAAACCTCAGGGCTCAACAGAACTCACAATCCAGTGTAAAATTTCTTTAATATATTTAAGATCATCCTCTCTTACTATTTTCCTTAACGCAAATGTATTTTCATGTAGATCAGCCTCTATTTCTCCTGTGGTCATCTAACTCATTTGACTGAACATCTTAATCTGCTGGAAATAAAAATGTTCAGATAACGTTTCCATTTATTTACAAGCAATGACAATATTTAAAGTACTGCTAGGATTAGTTACTAAAAAATACATTAAGCAGAACCTACTCCCAAATCCCACTGAGACATTGTAGCTCAGGCCTTCAGGCAGCAAAAGAAAGGAAGGAAAGAGACAGTTGTTATTGTATAGATCAATACGGTGCAACAAGTTCCCACTTCCATTTTTTAAAATACATTTTGCAAACATGAGAAGTGCTGCATTTATTAGTGTAAAAACTTCATGGAACACTAGTTTTGAAAAACAAACCAAAACAAACAATCCCCTACAGTACCTTGAACCGGTGAGTTTGAGAGACACATTTGTAGGAATGTACTAAACTGCATTAGCGAGGTCTTGATAAACATTTCACCTTCATCTCTTGGAGAATGTGGGGAGGCACAAATGCACTAAGTAACTACACGTTAGGTGACTAACTGTGGACAAATCCATGGGAACAGATTTAGACCTCTAGTTCTGGAAAGAGTCAAGCAGGACTGAGAAAGCACAAACAGGTAAGCTGAAGGGGAGACACACCACATCAGCTCAAACAGCTGAACAGCACAGATTTGTTACAAGGGCTCCTCAGCTCTGTCAAATGTTTTCTTCTAGACACACAGGTTAGGTAGAAAAAACAGAGCCAAAAACCCAGAAGCCCAAACTACTTTCTCACTCTTACTAGCACTGATAGGAATCTGTAAACAACAAAGCCTAATGATGCAAACACCACCAACAAAGTAGCATAATTTACAGTGGTTACAGAAGACACAATTACGTGCAATGGGAAGAAAAGAAGCAAAAAGAAAATGTAAATTAAATATTGCACAATTTCCGAACAACGATGTCTATTAAGAAGCAGATTAATCTCCCATTACTTGAGTAATTTAAAACCAAATACAACACTTAAGGCAGTATAGGGAATAAGCCTGTTCTGGAGAGATGGACTAGAAAATTTAGGACCATTTACATTTCCAATTTCTAGGAGTTTATGATTCCAGAAAAAAGCATTTAAAACCAGTAAATAACAAAGTCCATGGTTACAAGAAGTATAAAATTAATAAACAAAATTGGTTGACAGACACAATGACCAATAACCTGTATATCATTTTATGCAATCATTAAATAAAATAGTTCACCTTTTTTTTGCCTGCTGTCTATGGAAATAATTTGATAATTTGATTACTTCAATATTTAAACTTTTTTGTTAGCACTTTTCATGTTATTGTCAATACATATTTGACTTAAGAGTTCACAAAATCTAGTGATTTTTGCTTTCCACTTATCATTTATTAGAGATTTCTAATTTTGCAAATATAATGAATAGAACAGCCACAAAATAAGTGTCATTTAAAAAAACTACGGCCCAGTTTCTCTTAAATGCAAACATACCCTTGAAAATGAAGTAATGCAAGCTATTCACTTGAAATTTTACTAACCTGGAAGACTCCACAAGCCAGCAATTTCCAAAGTTCTTAATTTCTTTTCTAGTTCTGCCACTCGATTACCTAGAATTCTGTGGAAAAAGAATAGTTGTTATACCAAGGTAACCAAAGCCCAATTACTTATATGACTACAGTTGACTTTTTAAATTGCTACTTAACTAGCACAGTAAACCTGTATATAGTCAGCTATTTCACTAAAAGCAATGGACAACCTCTCCCAGAGTTAAAAGAAAAATTAAA
This sequence comes from Sylvia atricapilla, assembly GCF_009819655.1. Classification (NCBI taxonomy): domain Eukaryota; kingdom Metazoa; phylum Chordata; class Aves; order Passeriformes; family Sylviidae; genus Sylvia; species Sylvia atricapilla. The sequence continues at coordinate 14,890,695 of NC_089143.1, read as the reverse complement.
TATATTTGTCTAATCTATACCATGCTTTTAAAAAAGGAAACGGCCTAGGATGTACTGGACATTCGATCTTTGCAGTTAAAAAAAAGAAAAGCAACTCACAACATTTCTGTCTTCTTGCCTGCAAATTTCACTTTATTTTCTTTAAACAAAGCTAAAACCAGAAGGTAAAAGCTACAAAGACAAAATATGGAAAACTCAAGACAGCATCTAAATTCACTTTGAAGTTCCAAGACACAATTTTTGCTAGTCCTTTATTCAGGGAGTTTTCTCTGTCACCAAGATTGCTTAAAATGGCTAGGAATATTTTTTCTGTTACACCTTTTTTTAGCATTGAACTGCTTCTTCTTTACTAAAAAGCTTCAAGCTCTTTAGTGCCTTTATCACCCACTCAGCATTCACTGTATTTCTTGGGTCATGTCTTCTTTTGTATCTGACTTCATACACAAATACTATTTGCAGTTAGCTCTCCTGCAGGATTTAACTTTTAGTCTTCTCTCCCCAGATCAAATGAGAGATTTCCATCTTGCAAAGAAGTCTCGTTTCTCCAATGAATTTTTGCAAGTGTTTCACAAGCACAGCAAGTCTGCTAGAGTCAAAATCTTAAAATAAATCCCAAACAATACTCACTAGACTGAGAAACCTAGACAAGGCCACAATTCTAAACATGACAGCAGAGATTATGGACAGCAAGTTTTACTCATCAAATTACAGCAAAGGATAAGTCAGTTAAATTTGAACTGAATACTGAGAAGCAGCATATCCCACCCCAGCAAGGCAATAGTATCTTTCCATGCATAGCAGAGCTGTGTAATACTGCACTGAGAGCTCCTCAGCAAGGGCTTTATCTGCAGACATTTGAGCACACTGGGAATGTCATTACTGACAAGATGGCAGATTCTGGGAAGGACGTGAAGAATAGCACACGCAGCAAATATCAAAGGGGCTAGAAAAATTGATTAACAAGGACTAAGCATTTTCAAAATCTCTACTGTGACGGCTCTGCAATGACACAATAAAAGCCTAGAAGTATTTTAAAGATTACAAAAATATCAAGATGAGAGACAGAATGTAAAACAGAAGGAGAAAGCTTATAATAAACATCAAAGAAAGCACTGAGAGGTACAGGGGTGTGTGTCAACTAAAAAGAACAGTCCATCACATTCAAAAGCAGAAGAGAAAAAACAAAGCAGTTATGTTTGTTACCCCGCTGAAACTCTGTATTTCAGTTGGTTAAAAAGGTTATGATGGATCTACTACTGTCTTCTTCAATTAAAAGCAAAATTATTCAAGTCTAGATTTCACTTTCAGAATGCTTCCATGTAGTATGAGAAACTCAGCCTTAATAACACTATTTTCATAACCCTGACATCCAGCAATTAGGCTCTGCGGTACAACACAACAGCTGACAGCAAAAGGCAAGGAGCAGCTTTCCGGAAACTCCACCCCTGCATACTGGGAGCCCATTCCCACCTCCCTGCCTAAAGTCTCACCAAGGGTCAGCTGAAGAATGTGGAATTCCCCCGACTTAGAGGGAAACAGAGAGACAAGACTTCTTCCACATCATGTTAATTCTGGCAGGGAACTGACCAATGTTGATTTGGCTAATGATTGTCACCACAAAGGAGTCACAAGTTTAGCACTTCTAATCCTTATTATTTTCATAAGCAGTTCACCACTAGTTACAGGGCAGAAAACAGGGGAAGGATGCTGCCCTCCCTGCCAGCTAGCCATACCACAGAAAGAAACTCAACCCTCTGTAATAAGTTATTGCTACTGCTCCTGTTATTCAGGTAACAACAACAAAGTCACTTTTCTCTTGCTTCTCTTAAATGTCATAATTTATTTATCAGCTGTACTACAATATTTCTAATGGTTTAGGAGAGAATATATCCTGATAATACCTACTGAATCCTCAGAAGAGGCATTGAGGTTTTTTTTTCAACCTTTGTTGCAGGTTCTCATATAGAAGGATCATTTTATGTCTCAGAACAATGCTTGGCAACAGCAGAGAACAATATTTAACCCCACTCCTTCAATTCAGGAAGAGAGCAAAATACATTCAGTGATGAGTATCATTCTAGCTTGCTTAAAAAATCCCATTATCCCAAGACAGGTATGGGAGAAACAAACCCTAAATAAAGCTGCAAGTTCTTACAGCAATAAATTTTTGAAAGATAAATGTGTCAGCTATTCTGAACACAATGTGGTCTTTCACATCTCTTCCTTTCCCCTGAGACCTCCAGATAATTTGCCACCTCCAGATATTCTGTGGGAAGACTAAGCTATGGTGGCCTGGGTTGGCCTACCTGGGTGGGTATTTTTAAAGGGGCTGCATGGGTTGGTAGCACCCAAGGCAGTAATCTCTTTTTTATCTCTAGACACAGTGAACCAGATCTTTCAACTAAAACGGAAGGATCATGTCACAGCTATTTCCATTGCTCTCTGGTCCTGTGCCTAATGCAACAGGGGAGTTAGTATGAACCTCTCTCCAGGATAAGGTTTTACAGAAATCTGTTGTTTGTGCAACAGCAGCAATGCTCCCCACCTGACTTCAGAAGCCTCTTTCTGGCTCTCTCATTCTTTCCAACATGCACAGTCATGATCTGAAGGGAGCTGTGGTGATTTACAGCAACTGAGCTCCCTTCACGTCATTTTAATTTAGATCTTGCTACAGAAGACATACACCCTCATACAGATTCCATCACCTAAATGCCTGTAAATAGGTCTGTCATAGTCCCATATCTGCCTCTACACATCACATGGAAACATGTGCTCAAGTTACAGACTGACACAATCCTTTTTGTAATTTTGGACATGACTGAACTTTGCCCAAGTTAGAAATGTTTAAATTAGTGCAATATATCTAACCAGCAGAGCAGCTTTTACGCTGATCCAGCTTGCACAAGTCCTGGCAATTTCAGGAACAAATTGCACTAAAAAGAACATCTAATAAATGGTTTACTGCTGGTAGAATAAAAAAGGATGTTTATCCATTTGCTAAGCAGAGTTAGGACCATTTGGTTTTGCATTTATGTAACTGTTTAATCTTGCAACACGCTACTGGGTAGAGAATTAATTTACAACTGCCTTTTCAAATTAAGCTAATGGGCTTGTGAAGAAAAACACAGGACGTTACTTGAACTTAACATTAGTAGCTACCAACCACCTCGGAAAAATGATCTGGTTTTTTTCCCCAACAACTTTTTTTCTGAAAACTGGGGATTAAAAAAAAAAAAAAAGGCTAGATTTAGTCTACTTGTTCCTAGGCACATACTCCCACAGTTCCTTCTATCATGCCACATCTTTAGAAGAGCGGCAATAATACTAGTGTGTCTTTTCCAAGAACAAGTGGCCATGAATCTTTTTAACAACAGCATAAGAACAGAAAGGAAACTTCAACAGGAAGTCCAAATTCCAATCTACACTAAAAAAAAAAAAAAAAAAAAAAAAAAAAAAAAAATCATTGTCTTGTCATTGCTTCAGTTATTCAGAGAGCAAATCCACCATTCTTCTATTGCAAACTTATACAGCCAACTCTCAATCTGCAAGCTACCAAAGAGGTCTAGACCTTAGAGTAGGTTAACTTTATGGGGGAAAGTAAGTTCATATGGTCTAAAAAAATCTCATTTACTGATAGTGAGAGAATCACTACTAGGTCATTCACCCATCAAATATCAAATGCAGAATTTCCTCCATGAAATGAAACAACCACCTCAAAATCTCATGTTCTTTACCCAGTAAATCTCACTTTCTTCAAACAATAATCCGAAAGAATAAATGAAAGAACAAATGTCCTGGGGTAACTTGTTGATGCTTGTATCCTCAAATGTCTGTTCTGTTTATGCAGTATATCAAGTTCTGCACCTTTAAGACTGGTTCCAAGAGCAAAGGGGGGGAAAGCAGCAGCGCAGTTTGTTTGCAGAATCAGCACTCCCTTCTCTGCATTCTGCTCCTGGACTGTGTCACCTGCAGCACGGACAGACAGCAGGACAGAGATCTGTGCTTTTAGTTAGCTTTTAGCTAGCTGAAGCAGAGAAGTTCCCTCCTGGACTGTTTTTTTTCCTCTTTTTCTTGGGACTATTGAAACCTTCTCTGAACTGAAAAACCCAGAGGGACACCTGGATCTCACACCTGCAGCCGACTGGGGCCCAGGACCAGAGGGACTGATAAGAGACTGAGCAAGCCGAGCTAACCCGTGCCAAGGACTTTCTCAATTTGCCATCTCTTTTCAGAGTGGCCAGAGGTTTTGTGGTTTCATATTATTCATTCTTTATCCTTGTGGGCACTTTGCTTGCTAAATAAATAACTTTTTCCACTTTTCTCTGAGGAAGTTCTTTCCCAGACCAGTTGGGGGAGGGGCCGTTTGGGTTTGCTTCCCAGAGGGATCCCATTCAGGGTTTTTCTCCCAAATTTGCCCTAAACCAGGAGAGTCCTTCAAATATGCTTTTTGCACAGACTGCTAACTTGTGATTTATGCAAAACTTTTTGTCACTATAATTCTCTCTAGTCTCACATCCTTCTCAACTTCCTATTTTAAATGGAGAAATGTCTTCTACTGAAGAATGCTTCTTCCACTAGTACCAGTTTATGAACCTATCTGTATAACTTGTGCACTGACCATACTCTTACATCTAACCTTCTCCAACAGGTGGGCAGTGTCTTTCCCATTTTCACAAGTCAGCAGACTTCCAACTTCTTACATGGCAAATAAGTGCCCTTACTTATCTGCATCTCAAATAAAGAATGCTTTCTTTTGATGTCCTACCTGCATTTCCCTTTTTCACATTAAATTTTTATGTCTTAGGTGTTTCCACTTGTAGTGGTTTCCATTCCTCCTAGCTCCTTAATAGTTTCTTTAATCCACCTAAAGCCAAAAGTGACAAAAAGAATGAGGATACTACATAGGAATGTCTTTGAGTCTCTTTACTCAACTTGATCAGGATTTATCTCTCTATTTTCCCCTGACCCATCCTGAACTGAATATAACACTACAGTTCTGAGAACACTCCTGACCTTGGACTGGTATGGACTGTCACTTCCCTCTAAGACTTGATCTTCTGTTGGCCACAGAACAGTAATTTTTGCATATATCCAATCTCTACTGTGATGGCTATATGTGACCAGTTAGGTATGCAGACATAAGAATCATCTCCTTGTGTGGATTATCTCAAGACAACCCATACTCAGTAGTTGGAAGCAAAAAGAGTAGTACGAGAAAACCATCATTGCAATGATATTTGAGAGATGCAAGAGACTGCATATCACCAAAGAGAAATACAAAACTAAGAACTTTGCAAAAAAGAAAAAATATTCAAAATAAACCACTGGGTAGTGATATAGGGTCAGGATGTAAAAGGCAAAGACTGGTTACACCTGGAACAACAAAAGTTGTTCCCTAGATGTTTTCCTTCTGATGTTACATTAGCAGTAAGAAGGGAGTAAGCAGGTGTTAGTCCCTCCTTAGCACTGCTCTGTGCAGCAACTCCCCTTGCATCACAGGACAAAAATTGAGTGAGCTGCCATCAGTTAGATCTGGGCTACATTTTCACCACTTTAGTCTCCCTTTAGCTGATTAGGCATTTGTTGGCTCATAAGTATTAAAAGTGGCTATTAACTGCTCATCTACTTCTGCTGCCACATCACTCACAATTATGCAATGGGGTCTGCCTAGTATCTAAGTTATAAATTTTCAAAGTGAATCATCCATTCTAGTGTAATACAGTTTACTTCAGTACTACTTCTTTTCAGGAAAGATGTCTGGCTGTCACCGGCATCTGTCCTGATGTGCTTTTGAGAAGCCTGAATAACCTCTGATTACCAGTAGTGACTCAGGGGTAAAAAAAAAAAACAAAAAAAACCACCAACAACAAAAACCCAAAAAACCCACCAACAAAAAAAGAGAGGGGGGTGAAATTGAGCACAAAATCAAGGAACACTTCCTAGCTCTGATTTTTATACAATGTATAAGGACAATACTATCAGAATGTCACAAAATGTGTCAAAAATTTTTATATTCTGCCATGATAGGAACTGTACAAGCCACAAAGAATTTTACTGATGAGCAGAACAGCTAAGAGTAAACAAACTCCTTTAGAGTTCACTTCAGATTTTTTAAAAAACCCATATAGTAGCAATCCAACTGTGTTTATCTCCTTCAACTTTTAGCAAAGTAACTATAGGAGCAACAGGTATTGTCTGTATGACACAGGCCACTGAGCATGTGTCAAATGTTACACTAACCCTTTCAGACTCTTTTCTTGCAGCAACACTTACTAGCCCCACCAATGCTTATTAGAAAATTCCTGCATTGACAACCAATTACCACATATCTTGTATTTCAAGGATGTCCTTCCTTCCAGAAGCTTCTCTTTAGCTGTCCCTACAGACCTCCTGCTAGAAGTCTGCTTTGTGTTATTACAGTTCATAATAACTTGAGCAGCAAACCAACCCTTGCCTAGCAGAGGCAGACAGGTCTCTGTCAACCCCAAAATTTAAGATGAAAATGTAATTTTTCTCAAATCACAAACCCGGTCTTTAAAATGAAAGAATCCACCACTCAACATGACGATGAATTTTCTGTGAAAATGAATCTTCCTTCCCCATTTTCCTTAATATTTCCCAAAACTCACTTTCCCATCGCTTAATATTTTACTTAGAAGTCATGCCACCTACTTGTTGGTTTGTCTTTGGTGTTGTATGACCATGTTTTTTTCATGGATGGTTTCCAGTAATGCAGTGGCCAGTGATTTGAGATCTGAAATGGATTGTGGTGTGGCTGGTAGGCTACATCCATGATCCTCCGACAACAACTCTTGGACTACAATGTTAAAAACACAAATGAGTTTTGGCTTCTCATGCACAGAGATGCAACACAAACATTTATGTAGCATTAAGGAACTATTCCAATTACGTATATGAATACATATATTTTCCCTTCAATTAAAAGAAAAAAAAAAAAAGCCATAAGATCAGAACCATGACTTCTAGCTGGGATAAATATGCTGGCTTTTCAAGTTGATTGTTATTCACAGCAATAGCCAGAACAAGTATAAGCAGACAAATCTTACATTAACTTGATTCTGTTTTTGGAAAATTCTTTGTGTTCAGAAGGATACAAAATCATTTTTCTACAGGCCTACAAATTGGTAAAAACTAGTCATTAAAACTGAAGCCTCCAAGGAATATTTTATATTCATTTTTAGAGCCATTATATCCTTCAGGTTATTTAAGACTCGTGTGAAAAGACAGTCACCCACGAACTCTTCCTCTGCAACACAGAGTCTGCACCTTCAAGCCAAATCAGGAAGTTCACCAGTATCATTAAAATCTCTTAACTAGAATCTGGCTCTGCTTCTTTACATAAATATATATATGTATATATATATATGTGTATATATATGTGTGTATATATATGTACATGTATGCAAGTACATGGAGAAGAGAAGAAAAGACAAGTCAAACCAGAAAAATGAGTTTCAACTCACCATGACACTTACTACTGATCTCAGGTTTGTGTACGAATATACCTACATTTAAACAGTAGGGTGGCAAGGTACACTGTTTGCTTCAAAAAAATTTCTCATTCCCTTTCTTTCCTAATCTTGATATTTTCTTTGAAGCATGGAAAAGAGACTATTCCATTTTGCTACCCATGAAGAAACATGGGACATAAAGATTTCTTGTAGAACATCTGAATGTAAAAGCTTGCATGAACAGTAGCAGAAAACCTGACTAAGTGCCTCTCCTCCACCACCAAGTCTATTTTTCATTGGAATGCGAATTGTAACTGCCATTGTTAGCAGAGCAAAGAGATGAATAAAGAAGCGATTTGTCAGGGTCTAGAGAGTAAAGAAATATTTGATAAAACTAATGGGGGAGAGAATGAATGGCAAAAGAATTAACAAAAGAAGAAGCAGTAATCCAAAGGCAAATTTTATACTGTCAATTCAACTGAGAAGAGGACAGAATTAGCACATAGTTATAAAACAGGGAATGAGAAGAGAGCTTTTGGTTTGGTTGGTAAAGAAAGGGTTACTGAAATTAAGAGGTTAGATGAAAGGAATTCAATGAGATATGCAACACCATGCTGCATTTATGCAATACCTTGCTTTGCAGAAAGGACTCCAGTCAGAGCACTGCTACTGGATCTACTATGAGTCTTTGAATTTTTTCGTCTCTCTAGTGCATTCTAGGGAAACAACAAATACCTTATTTAGAAAAGCAGCAGCCAACAAATCCTGTCATTAGGAGGAAAGAATCTGGAACTTTGGATTTTGGTCTCAGAGCAACTCTGCAAGGCCTGGACCTTACACACCCCTAGTAAACTATGGGGGTGTAACTCTCAAAGATTATTATTCTCCAGCCTAAAGTCTTTGTAATGTTACAAAGACTCATCTGTCTCATCATAATTACTTTACTGCAGTCTCTCTCACCCACTCCCCCCAACATATATTTAAGACTTGCCTATTTTTTAATAATCTGCTGACTGCCAGTGAAGATACTGCAGCATCCTGTAGACAACATCCATTGGAAACACAACCAGACTTTTCTCAGCATTTCTTTGGATAGGCTTCAAACAGGAAGTTCCAACTCCTCTATCACAGTTTCTAGAAGCCCTTTTAGTACCCAATAATGACTTTCAGGAATTAGAAGCAGAATGGTCCTGTAACAGAAGTCCGGCTCTTTCCATCACAGTTCTGTGAAACCCACCAGGCCACCAAGATGCTCAATTCTCACCAATAAACTAACTTGCCCCAAGAGACCCAAGCTGCAAGCAGGAACAGACACTGAAATGAAGCTGGTACTTTGAGGAGCTTTGCTTATGCACAAAAACCAGTCAGGACTGTGACTACTTAATAGTGAACTAAGTGAAAAAGTCCTATTGCCAATCCTAAGACTAGCTTTCTCATGGTCTGATAAGCAGCCCCCCCCTACCACTCCCCAAAATCACTTGCAGAAAGAAATAAGACTGCATAGCTTCTGGGAAGGGCAAAAATCAGTCCTGAAGGTTTTATGTAAAACAGCATGTACCTTAACTCAGGAAAAGAACAATGAAAGCTTAGTGACCATTAAGCTACATGAAGAAACAGCACAGCCACTAGAGAACAGGGAGACAAGATCTTTTTCTGATGGCAATACAGCTGCAGTCATTCACCACTGTGTGATCTGCCACTTTTCACTGACCAGCTGGCTGGAAGGCTGATCACCTGCCCCCCAGCAGAGTGATGGCTGCCCCACAAAACTTTAAAAAGGTATTTCATTAATTTTTCACATACTCTTAACAGGCATTTCTTTGTACTACCCTCAGCAAAGAAGTCTACAAGGAAAAATGAGCAAGTAATATGTATACATACTAATATTGTCAGAATGTCAATGGTGGATTTTTCTAGCAAGAACAAATTTGTTCTTCAAACATATTTAACATGAAAATGAACAGTAGCTTCCATGAACAAAGAAGCACAGTTTAGATGATACACTGAGAGGATCTTACCTTATATTTAGTAATACTAGACTTCAGAAGGTTGACTTCCTCTTGAAGTTGTTTTAATCTCTCTTGAAGGTACCTAAAGAAGTAATGTAATCCTTTACTTCATGTTACCTTCAAATACTGCCTCAAGCAGTCTTCTTTACTATTTGGCATGTCCTCTCTTTGAACTACTGAGAGTTCTTTTCCCTCTGCAGTTCTGTGAGGGATGAAATAACAGAATCTTACTGTTCTTGACCCCATAAAATTTTAAGTAGGGAAACAAATTGCATCAGAACAGGAGGCTGCCCTCCTGTTAGATTTGTCAAGCATGCTGCACAACTATTTTGTATTGGTCGTCAGGTTTCTGGGGAAGAAAGCTGAAAGAATATATTTATGTCTAGAGGAAATAGCCAGGAAGCATTTATGTGTGCCCTCTGTACTTGAAGGTCTGTGGGATGGACATATGAAGATTTGTATATATGTCAACACAAGACTCAGCTATGCAGAACTTTTGCACTGCAATATCCATCACTTACTTGGCACTTCTCATTAGCAATCACAAAGTAGAAAATTTAACAGTATAGTTGAAAAATGGTACACAGTTAAATGAAACAGTACAGTTCTTCCTGATAGAGTTTATGCACTTGGATGAGTTAATTCCAAACAGGAAAATACCTTTTTTATGTATAAAGGGTTTATAAGATATCTTCTTTCATACAGTAACACTGCAGCTGTATTAGGGTTTGTGACAATTTAATTATTTCACAGAAAAAACTCACATCACTGTCAGGGGAGCAGGGGGCTTAAATTGATACAGAACTCTGTGGGCCACATAAAACAGAAAAAAAGCCCTGAAGTTGCTGGGAAGAAGTAATGCCTTTGGTAGTGCACTTTCTTGCCTAAAGCATAAGTTTTTATAAATGGAAACTGTCTTAAAAGTTCTATTTCATTTTAAGGTAATTGTTGACATTAAGGGAGATACCTGCTATGGCTCTGTCAGTGACTCCTCTCTGCCATCCTTAGTAGAGACCATAAAACACATTATTTTCCCAAGAAACCAGCAAGAATATCTCCATGGGTGATTTCACCAGCAACTTGTGTTGGCAAATCACTCCATGCTGACAAGCTCTCCCTGTGGAGAAAATTATGTCTGTAACTGTTAACTCAGGGTACTCAAAGTCCCTGATTCCAATTCAAGATTACTCCATTACAGCTCACTGGGAATTTCCGAATACACAAATTTTTAATATTCTTGCTTTTGGTGCCATACAGGGATGGGAATAAAATGGCCTTCACTTTTCTTCCTTTTCCTTGCTTAGCTTTATTTGGGAACATCACTGGAATCTCTGTAGCCAAATACAACACAGGTAATTTCCTGTAGCCTAGATTTCTCAATATTATTTAATGCTTAGTTACAGTATAAACAAAATGGCAAAACAAATTACCAAAATCTCTTAGCTTTCATTCTTTGATATATTTTCTTTAAATTTTTGTTGTGACTGACTTCCTGATGCTCCTATTACAACAACACACTGTTTTTCTAGGGAAACAGTAATGCACTCACCTGTTCTCCATACACAGAGCATCTATGTCAATGATACGGTTTTCATGCCCTCCTAAGACATGATTCAACTCTTGGTTTAGTCTGTCTGACTTATCTTGGTAAACAGAGCGTTCCTCTTTCACATCCTGTAACTCATCCAGTGCAGCCTGAAGATCATATCTCAGAGTCTCAATCTGAGAAGAAAGGAGAGCTATATCAGTGTACATTTAAACAATAGCTAACATAGGCCCAGCCTGAAAACAGCAACAAGCACATGTTTGAACATGAAAACAGCAACAAGAACATGTTTGGACTGATTTTGGACAGTAAAAAGTCTTTTCAAAGCTCATAACCCCAGGTATTTTTACTCAATTTCAGTAGTATTTCATAACTGAAATAACTCCAAATTACTCACTTGGAGTTAAGTAACTTTACCGGTTAGATTTTTTTGGCAAAATTTCTAGAAAACAATTAAAATGTAACGGCAAAAGAAACCTCAATCCCTAATGTAATTCTGTTCTGCAAACATATTAAGGTAGTTTTATCATATAATTTCTAGGACTTTAAGAATTAAGTCAATTGAATAAGAACTTGTCAAAAAGCCTGTAAGTGGGAATTTACCCTAATCATGGGACTTGAGCAATGAGATTCCACAGAATAAGAACTGAGAAAGTACAAAATGAGCCAACATGGAGGCAACAGGATGAGCTTTGCTATTAAGCAAAAGAGTGAAGAGGTACAGTGTGAAAGATACTCAAGGACAAAGAGCTTCAAACTTCCAAGATGAAACTGAGTGTGAGAAAAGTCTGCAGTGACAGAAAACATAGGTACACACCCTAGAAAACATAGGTAAGTCAGGAGGGACAATTTAAAAGAGGCTGGGTGATGAACAGAAAGAACACAAGCTTGGTAACAGAGCCAGCAGGGAGGATCAAACTGGAAGAAGACCAACAGCCTTTCCAGTAAGGTACAGTGTGCTGCAATTGAGGGAAGGCTGAAAAACTAGAAATTCCTGGATCACAGAACAGCTCATTCAGGTTGGAACTGACATTGGTAGGAATAAGTGTGGGAAAAACTGAGAATGCACACCTACAAAACACTCCAGAAATTTATGTATCAGTGTTAGGAAAAAAGTCTGATGCTGCACGCTAAAGAGCATCCATACAGACTTGAGGAAGGGGAAATAGGCCTGATGTGAGAATTTTTCAGAAGAGAAGAAATAGCTTGGATGTAGGAGGAAGAGGACACTAACAACACTTCTACAGAAAATTTGATTCTGAGGGTATCTTTAGCAGGTACATCAGCCACTTTACACTGTGTTGAATACTTTTAACAGCCTTCACTAAAGGGTACCTTTCACTGACATTCATTGACAATATTCAGTTGTCACAAGTTGTTGCTGGACATTAAAAAGAAAAGGAGAATCAATAACCTAGAGAAAAAATTCCTGAGATTAGGAATTCACTCTAACCACTACCTCCAACATCAATCAGGTACCAGCCCTTTAAACAGAACAGAAATTATTTACTTGCTACTACAACAGCTTGTAAAACATGACACTTATATGCCCATTTAACTATTACCTGTTCTCGAGCCTTCTCCAACTGTTGAACCAGGTCCTCTCGTTCATGTGCTGCAAAGTGGCGAGCCCCAACTTCATCATCTCCCAGTCTTTGCTTTGCTATGGTCATTCGAAGGAGCTGCCATGACAAAAACAGAATTTGGTAAGCAAGGGAACACAGCCTGTAGCAGCATAGCAGCATTCTAATACAAAATATTCTTTCTGTATTAGAAAGAGTGAAGTTGTCAGAGATTTCAGCTCTTCCAGGCCAAACAGCTGATTATTTAAATCATAGGGAGGCTTCTGAGCTGAGGGTCTAATCTAGTTTTTAGTGAAAAAATCCAGTTGAACAGTCAAAGCATCCACAGGAATTGAATCAGATCCTGCAACAACAGTCATCAGAGTACACAAATTTTGAAACACCAAGAAAACACAGACAATGTGGTCAATGTTTTTTAGGAGTGACAGGAACTAATTCCTATCAGACTAAAACTAGAGAATTATCAGAAAGCCTTTTCATAAATATGTAAATATTAAAATTCTCTGCGGCAGAGAAGTTCTCCTAGTTACTGAAAAGGAACAAAATGGCTTGTCCAGCTTCATTTTACTGACAGTACTTAAACCCTGCCCTGTGCTAGATCAGTGCAGAATTTGTATTAACAGCTGCTAATACATTTGCTCATGCATTAATTTTTTAGTCTACTCACAAAAGCTAATTCATGTCAAAAACAAACAAACAAAAGGAGCCAACAACAAAAAGACTCGGCTAAAATGCTCAAGCAGCTAATGAAGTCCTGAGCTTGTGACTGCTGAAAACAGTCTGACTTGAATTAATACACATTTACATTGAATATCCAAAGCAAAAAGCAACAGCCTTTCAAGGACCATGGAGTATTAAATACCAATCTATGAGGCATTCAGCATGTACAGTTGTTTATACTCAGTACAACTAGGCCTCATCTTTAGGAGCTCCACAGGGACCAGGGAAACCCACCACAATAACCATCCTGACTTTCCCTGTATCTTTGACTGTACCAAGGAATTAATGCACATCATTATATTGCAGAGGAAGAAAAAAATCAGTCTTCTGAAGCACAAGATTGTACATTAAAATCTATCTTTGGTATTTATGGGATGCCAATCACCATAGCTACAATGTGCCAATTAAAATCCTGCTGATGCAAGACAGACTACCAAAATCATCCTCCCAGCTTATTTCAGCTCCAGTTCAGTGCAAGTCACTGAAGCTAGTACAATGTGTGCTGATAAGAAGTTCACTTGTTCCGGGGAAGCTGTGGCTGCAAAAGTAACTGGTTTTGGCAAACTACCTTTCACTATCCCCACAGGTAAAGTGCAACCACTGCACAGTTAGTAAGGCTGAGTGGATACTAAGAGATATAAGTACTATTAATTTCTTTATCAAAAGAAGAAAGTCAAAAAGGCAACTAGCTTCATAGCTACTGGATTTTTTTAAAATGCTAAAGTGCTGATAAACAAAAGGTATGGTCATGTCATGTCATTTAATACAGATAGATTAATTTAATTTCTAGAATCTCTCTCTAGTAACAAAGACCTCACAAAACAAATGTAATAACATTTTGAGGTTTCAATCTTGTTCAAAAAAACCCTGGAAATAGAAAGAGGAATCGCACATTATTAATGCCTCCAATGCCTGCAGCAGAGCAAAACTTCTGCGTATCGCTTGGCACCAGGCTGGGAACTGGACCAAAGCTGTCACTCATGCACTATGACCAACTCTCCTCCAGCCCAGGAGGGGGTGAGGCATAAGATACAACTGCAAGCAATTATAACTTGCAAGGTCAAACAGTCTGTCAATAAAAGGAGAACTCTTTATTTACTACCACTTTTGAGGCAAAAAAACCCCAAAACCATGAAGTCTTATGAAAAGAATGCTTCAGAAATCCAAACCCATCCAGTAAAAGCAGCATTATGTTAATACATAATACACAAAATACAGTAAAATATCAATCCATAAAACAACAGAGTGCTTCTTCCAGACAGTTGGCCAATCAGAGAGTTGACAGGGCAGAACAGGCCAAGTCGTTTAATTCTGCATTGCGAATGTCTCATGAGGCAGCACCACCTGCTATAAAATTCTTCCCTGAAAATGCTGTGACCCAAAGAGACATTGTTATGCCAGAGGTTTAAGGGTTTATTTTATATATTAGTGCTTTCTTATAAACTTTATACACTTGCCCTCTAGCTGCTGTATTTTTGTTTCTGTCATTCAGAAATCACTGAGGAAAAGACCATTCAACTTCATTTAGGTTAACACTACCCCTCAGGATTCAGTGAACAGCATTCACAGCTGAATGGATTGAAATTAACAGCCCCTTACCAGAGAAAACCCGTTTGTCAAGAACCCATCAATTGTGAACCAAAACAATCCACTGCTGTAAGCACTGTCTTTTTATTTTAATATCACAGCTTTTTCTTACATCACTTTCAGCTAAGATCATTATTTACAAAGTAGCAACACTGTAGGAACCCTACATAAAACTAGCAGCACTGGCATAGCTGCTGTGCAGGCTAGGATTCCATAGACAATGCCTGCACCAAAGTTGGACACTGATTATCAATAAAACATAGATAAGAAAAAGGGAAACAAGCACAACCAATCCTTCATGGAAGGCAGAAACCATCATGTTTAGCTACAGTCACAGCAATTGTCATTACCATGTTATCTTACAAAACCTTAAAATGTGGACCAGAATTTGCAAATATGCTACCTGAAGTCCCAGTTCTGCCAAAACACATGCCCCATTTAACACTTCTCCCTGTTACTGCATGAATGATTGTCTGCCTGGCAATAAGGAACTGACAGCAAGACCACAGCCATTGTTCCCCATGCACCTTCCTCTCGCTCAGCACTGCCCTTGGCAGCTTACAAAAGCAATTCTTTGCGTGGGTAGGAGTTCAGGTAAAGGCAACTGAATCATCTTGTCTTGCAGAAGTCTCCAGTTTCTCTTAAGCTTTCTGTTTTCACTCTTTCACACAAGAGAATTATATTTTTAAGTATCTCCTTTTATGTTTTAGTAATTGTTTCCAAGCATTGCTGCCAAAACATTAGGAAGGAAAAAAAATTACAAATAACTACCATAAAGATAGAAGAGTTTTCATGTGTCAGAACTTGTGAGATTGTGATCAATCATAAAAATAAACAGCCTTATATATTGTTGCTGGAATGCAGCAGTCTAACTATTGCTGTATTTTTCAAACTGCAGCAACAAATCCTTCCAGAGACTAGCTGAAGAAGTTTTATTATTTGTGCCAACAAAATTCTACTTGAAATGAGAGGAAAAAATTATTCCAGTTAAACCAAATGCAAGTAATTTTTTATTGCCTGATGACGTGTTTAACATGATTTCAACAAGTAAAATATCTCCGGTTCAAGGTTTTCTTGCTAATCCAAGTGACTGTATCCTACTTGTAACAAACATTTAAGTGGTGAAAAACAAGTCAAGCCATCAAAACATTTCTTTATCAATAGAGCTAATGTGTGTTATTTAAAGAGGGTTTTTTTTTTTCTTTTTTAGTCCTGCAAAGCTCTTGCCACTCAGTGACAAAGCCGGCATGAGTCACCCCTGCTCAGACACAGGCAGAATTGTTCATCCATAAGCAGCTTCACTTGCTGCAAAAGCAGCTGTTTGTTCATCTCTTGCCAGAAGTAAGGCTGACGTAGACCAGCTGGGCAGGATGCCCTCCCTCACTTTGGAAAAAGCAGTGAGAAGAACACAGGGGAAAAATGTTAGAACAAGCAAATTATTATCGTTTTTTTTTGGTTTTGTATATACCATGCATTATCTGGACTCCAGTGCCTGAGGTAGCCCAGCTGCCAGTACAGAAGAACTGATGAACAGAAGAGAACGGCTTTGTGAGCGAGCTTAGAATTTTATCACTGAAGCTTGTAGGGAGAGAAATCTGACACAGGAGGAGAGCGTTAAATCCCTCAGAGAGATGGCAATGCTTTTTTAGGCACTTTGAAAACCAGCAACCTGACTCTAAAATAAGCTCCATTTCTCATTTACTAGGAAAGTGAAGAATGGGTTCCAAAAATGAAAATCTTAGTCTAAATTAATCTGTGTCTGATGCAGCTCTTTCCTCCCACTCTTTATGCAGTGATGCACTATTTTGCACCTTTCAGAGGAAAGGTACACTGGGCAGAATAACTCCTTTTGTAGTTTTCCATTCATTTTAAGGGTCATGAATTAAAATTCATGCTGAGGATACAGATGTCATGAAGATAACTAGTTAATACCAAGTTAACCCACAAAAGTGAACCTAAACACCTCCAGTTCAGACACAAACAAACAGGGTCTGTGTTACCAAGATCATATATTGTCACAAGGAACTACAACTGGTACATAACCTTGATATTTAAATGTGTTGTAGTTTTTCCTACCGTTGTTTTCTGTTTGTACTTACAAACCCTTGCTATCTGTTCAGGACTGGCTTGGAAAACGCTGTGTGGCATAATATTGGTATTGGAGAACTAAAAGGCACTGAATTCCACACTGCAACACAGTTCAAACAATAATACACAAATGAAAATAAACAATGGGAAACCTGGTGTTTGAAGAGTTGAGCAAGTTATGCTGAATCCTACACATACTACAAATTCCAGTTTCCCTTGACCCTTTCCCAGCTCTATGAACACCTTCAAGGGAGGATTTTGTGACAAACAGTGAAAAAACCTGCATTATCACAACATACTTATGCTTAAAAAAATAAATTAAATAATCTTAAATGGAAAGAAAGAAACTCCATCTGAAAAATTAAACCCATGTAATTTTTATTCAAATTTTAAAATCCCATAATTTTAAAGCTGTATTTGAGGGAGGGAAGCTATCTTTGTTTGTTTCAATTTTTGACTTTGTTAACCACCTCAACTCTACGATTCAACTTCTCACTAGTTTGATCTCTGAAAGTACTTTTGCATAAAGCTCCAGCTGTGAATGTTACACACATTTGGCTTGAGTTTAAATATTTCAATTAATGGAGACAACAGGAGTTTGATTAATACCAAATGGCAGATTTTGAGAAATGTTCCATATAACTTGCTAAATTTAGCAATGAAATAAATTGGTTATGTAAGGGTAATGGAATGAGGGCTTAGCAGAAAGCTCACTATACGTGTTTCTGATCAACTACTCCATATTTTTAAAGGAAAAATTATGCTCCTCTGGCATCTACTAACATTTTGCATTTCAGTACAAAAACCTGAAAATTATCACATGAAGAATACATGCTTATCTCTACTTATTTGTAAGAGAAAATACCAGTAACAAAATTGTGTTTTTTAAAAAAGACAGGCACATAGAAAGTCTGAGAGCATTAAAGCAAGGCTAAATACAAAATACAGAGTTAAGGACAACAGAGCAAAAGCAGCATGCAATAATATATAATAAGGTGCACTTACTGGTATCCTTTACAGCTTCTGTAGTTTTACCATTCTAAGCACTGTTGTAATTAAAGTATTCTAGAAGTTCTGTAAGCCACTATTTTATTTGTTTTCCTAAGAAGTAAATGCAAAACTCTAGCCCAGTTTACACATTCCATGCCATTTACTGGCAGTTTGTAATACCTTATTGTCCCCTTGTACTTCTCCCAATCTCTGCTGAAGCTCTCCAATCTCTTCTCCAAGATGTTTATTTCGATCTTGAGCCTCACTCAGTAGCTGAGCAAGATTTGCCTAGAAAAGGAGTAAATATCAGTCAGGAGTCAGTGTCTGTGGAGAGAAGTCTAAGTAGTGCTTGAAAAGAAACTCCTTATCTGCCAACAATCTTCACTTTTGTTGCTGGTGGTACCCACACTTCATGCTTCATTAGAGAGATAACAAGAAAAGTCACCTGGGTTCCTTTATCTTTCACAGTAGAAAATACATACAGCATGAGTGCATACAGACTCCCAGAACAGCACACAAGTCCCAAACAAGACAAACTGAAAACACCTATGCCAGTTCCAGTATTGTGGCTGGTGGGAAGAATTAAATTCAGAATACTTATAAAAAACCTGCCAAAATAAGTTTTAAATTTGCATATAATTAGACAAAAAGCAGAGCTGAGAAAGAATTATCATACAATTTAAGTCCTTAATAGCGTTTAGAGCAGATTTCCAGTCAGTAAAGAGGGTGTCAGCCAAAGTCCCTGCCCCTGTATGGAGCCATACCATGGATATCTACTAGTGCAAAACTTCAAACATGACCTGATTTTTGTGGTTAAGTATCACCTAGATTCTGGAAAAATAGAGGTGAAAGCTGGAGTTTAAAACCCAGCCACCTTCCCCCATCCAATAATCCAAGTTAAAAGTAGTCATTCACATTAACCTACTAAGTTAGCAGGGCAAGCAGTCTGGTCTATGATCTTACAATTAAATTCCATCAGCTTGATCACTAACCAAGAAATAAATGCAATCTCCTCTTTTCCTATATATACTATCTGGAAATGAGCAAATACTACAGGTAAATCTAATCCATTTTTACTCTAAAAATGTCTTATGAATGCACAAACATTGACTCAACACAGGAAAAGCCTACCAATGACAGCTTTTCTAAGTGAGTTAGAATCACAGTGGCTAAGGTGCAGCCTTTTGAGACGTTGCCTATGGACAGCTCGGTGTATCATCCGTTGCCATAAATCTCAAGAGTATGAAAAGAAATGAAAAAAGAATTTTTGGATCTTCTAAGCGTGGCTCAGTAAAGCCTCAAGAGTCAGTGTCTCTGAGCCACCCTTACACATACTCCCTGGATTTGAGGCCAATGCATTAACTGACTGTAATTCATCAAGTGACTGTTCCTAGCTCTCTCTCAGTCTTTTAGGTTTAGTTTTAGATTCCCTACTTGCTGTGCTTTTCTTTCAACTCCCCCATTTCTCTATTCTGACATCTCTCTTTTTCAATCTGACTTGTTTACCCAGTGATTCTACTACCACTTGAGTCTCATAGGATGTTTTCATGAATTTTTTCTTTACAACTCATACACTGTCAAATCAACAAGGTATCTGATAGCCATTACTGCAATCCTGCTCCTTGTTCACTAACAACTACTATTTCTATGTGTCCTGCTTTAAATTTAAGAGAACTATTAAGAAGAATGTATGCACATGAATAGTAACATGAACATAGCTATGCATGCATACAACCATTTGCAGGATTAGACTATTAAGCTACCATAAAGTAGAATTTTTGTACATTACTATTGAAGAAGATAATTCCAAATTCCAATTGGTCTAAATTAGCAATAGCTTCAAACTTCTAAACAGGAAAAATAACTAAAGAAACTGACAATATTCTACTTGATGAACAAGAAGCCTAAGTCACTGCTACAGCTTCTGCAGTTCTGATGTTTTCTGATGCTTGAAACCTAAAGTTCAAAAGAAAGTAAGGTAAATTTCAGTTTCGGAAGAGATTAAAACCTTTTTTAAACTACCAACAAACCTGAAGACTGGAATAAATAATTTGGGGGAAGAGTGTAATAGCAAAAGAACCCCTCTAAATAGCCAATTTATAGGAAAGACAGGACTAAAATTAAGCTGCTTCTAATTTTATTTTCAAGACAACCATTCAAGCAATGCAAAAATTCCTCATGTATGCTTTGGTGGATTTTTTCCTACCTCTTAAACAAATAGTGCAATAGTCATTCACAGGATGAATGAATCAAGGAGCTTCAGAGCACCTTCAATCAATGGTTTCGAGAACTACTTCTTAATGGCTGCTTAAAGGAAAGAAAACAAAAAACCCACATTTGCAGGAAATTGTATTTAAACTGAAGTATCTATGGCTACTGCTTACATCCATTTTTTTATTTTTTTAAACGAAGTTGACTTTCAATAAAGCCTGTGTTAGTTAAAAGGAATATGATTTGTACAAACCTCTCTGAAACATCTCTATTTATAAAGTTCCTTTTTATGATGAATTGGAACAACTCCTAACACTGCAATAGCACATGTAATTTCAACACCTGGAAAGAACTCAATCTCACTAATCAGTGTTTACAACCATAGCACCAGGATTTCAGCAGTCTGTAGTTAAAACCCGGGCTCCCAGTAATGGCAGGAAAAGCATTACCATGCCTATACTAAATCTTCCTGCTCAGATTTATTTCCTTTAAAACCATTTCTGTGGGGTTGCAATTCTATGCTGAATTTTATTTGTCAGTCATATAAATGACTTAACGTGACAAAAACCTTTATACTCACGACAGATATTTTGGAAGAAACTTGAAACAAAGAATTTTAGACACCAAAATAAACCAGCCTTGTTTGACCATGCCAAGAGCATTACAATGAGCTAAGTATAAATTTGCTCCTTCCTGCAAGCCTTGTATTGTACTTCTGTTAAACTGAAACAACCAAGCTATGTCACAGAAGCAGTCTCCAGCAATTACTCATTTCCCTGGCTTAGAGGTTCCATACAATGTATAATTTAGACTCTTACAAATTTCAAAGGTTTTGGCAAGACCTTATTAAAACTCTTGGTTAAATGTAGATAGAAGGAGAAATATTTGATTTTCAAAAGTGCTCTACTAGGCTTAAGGACAGCCAGCCAAGAGGACATGTTGATTGATACCTGGACTTGGTACCACTTCTTTGGCATATATAAGAAAACATACCATATGCTTGGAAGGTGATAAAACTAACAATGGAGGACTGCCTTTGTGAACCTGCAAGCACGTATTTTTTGAGGAAAGGGGAGAAATCTATGCAAGGCAATTTATTTTTCCATTTGGCAACTTCTTTTCAGTATTCATAGAACAAACACAGAATTCACTCAGAAATCCACGACTAGTTACTTCAACAGACAATAAGGCTCATATCATTTACCCATGCAACTGAGAACAACTCTCTGTAAATTAGCCAAATTCAACTTATCTAGACTCAATTTCTTTGACAGTTTCTTTTGATTTTAGGTGAAGCCTTAAAAAGGCTCGTGAAACTGTGAAAGACTTTACTTCTTTCACTCACACTACAAAAAAAATTAAATCTCTCTGATGAAGAGAGGTTTCTGAGCCATGAATAAAGAAGAGAAATATGTAGAGGTACCTTTCTGCTGCCTCATCTCATCTTCCCTCTGCAACAACCTGCAGCAGTGGAAACTCTTTCTCCTACCCGCTTCTCAATGCAGCTGTTTCTAATACAAAATAACAAGTATTGCTTCAGTCCCCTCTCTGTAACTGGCCAGTATCAGACAAGCTTCCAGAGCTCCAGCCACATTCCGCTTCTGGCAGGTTCTCTGGAGCCTCTTTAGCACGACAGATGTTTTATGTGCATCTGTTATGGGAAGCTTGCATGTATCATAGACTCAAGGAATAGCT
Source organism: Sylvia atricapilla (assembly GCF_009819655.1). Taxonomy (NCBI): domain Eukaryota; kingdom Metazoa; phylum Chordata; class Aves; order Passeriformes; family Sylviidae; genus Sylvia; species Sylvia atricapilla. The sequence continues at coordinate 14,868,794 of NC_089143.1, read as the reverse complement.
GGAAGGGGCTCATAAAGATCATCAAGTCCAACTCCCTCCACCTCACAGGACTACCCCAGATGAAGGCATATACGGAGTGTTGTCCAGATGCTGCCTGAACTCTGGCAGCCTGGGTGCTGCAGGCATTTCCCTGGGAAGCCTGTTTAAGTGCCCAACCACCTTCTCAGTGGAGCAAGATTTGAGCACAGTCTAAACCCCCACTGCAGTGCTAGACATAAGACACTGTCACCGTATGTCCCCGTATGTTTCCTTTTACCTCTGACCAAATGCAAGTGCAACCGCAGCCAACAATCCCATCAGAAGCTAAGAAGAAAAGTGGAAAAGGTGGCTCTGAGATTGCCATGTAGGAAGTGCCTACCTTTATTACATAAAGGAAAAAAGCATAATAGATCAGAACAGACCAGAGAGTGAAAGATTCAATGGGATGGGATCACAGACCTCCTCCTTTTCCACTTAGGCTTTGTTAAAATTTGCAAGAACATTTTTTGGGATAAAAAGTGGGAAAGACCTCTTTTAGCTACAGATGAGTGTTAAAAAAATACTGATAAAAGTATCTATAAATACTTAATAACATAAGCCAGTAAATACCTGTGAGGCAGCAACAGATCCTTGCTCACTAGTGACCAATGGCCTGATGAGAAAAAACAGTAACTCCAAACAGTCATACCTGGCATTATGCACTACACTAGAATTTGGCTCCTTTAACCATTTTGCAAATCTAGCTACACATACACAGTGTTATTTTTCTTCACAGCACTTTAAAAATGATGGATAGTAACGGTCTTTAATATAGCTCTCAATTCTCTTGCACATAAATCTTACCTGACACTTGAAAAAAAAGTAAAAAAGAACTTTTTGCCTTTAGGGTACTACCTGGAAAAGTAATATGGGAAGGGGGAAGAGGGCAAAACTTCCAACATATCTTTACAGTTTAAAAGTATTTTTAAATACAAACATTCCTATATTGCAAATTATGTCTTTTATGTTTGTTCCAGCCACACCTTCAAACAAAGAAGAGCATTAAATTATAGGTCTGAGAGAAAAAGGTTTGATGAAACATTCAGCACACTTGATGGGTGTGACTGAACAGAAATTTAAATGCCATTTCTCCTCCAATGAATTCATATGATTGCAATGGCTGAATTAATAGAGAAAAACCTGTTTTACTTATTCGCTACCACAGTTCACTCCAAGATATAGGAACCGATGATCTACCTCCTTTAGCAATAGCTTCCTTGCAATAAAATCCCAAAAATATTCTATTTTTCTCTTTAAGATGAAAAACCAGAGAAAACTCTTAAAATTACAGATCCTGGGTATACAAAACAAAATACACTTAATTTGGGTCATATTTTCATGCAGAAAAACCACACCAAAAATCAAAGCTTTGCCAAGCAGTCACTTGACATAAAAAAAGAGAAGAAGAAAATCCTCTCCTAAATATCTTGAGCTCCTGAAGACATCTTAAACTTTGAGATAATGCACAAAAAGTATCAAAATCTCTTAAATGTTTTGAGTGTTGTAATTAATTGATGGAATATTTATTTAGAGTACTCAGGTGCAGAAGTGTGCACAAGTATCTTGCTATTCCTTTAATTTAAGACACACCAACCAGAGAAGAAGCTGTTGTACACATCAAGCCTGAGAGACTATCACATCTATTAGAACGAGCATTTCTTCTCCCCTACACTTCCCTAGTGGATTTGGCAGCATTAGGTTAATGGTTGGACTTGACAGTGTTAGAGATCTTTTGCAATCTAAATTATTCTGTGATTCTGTGCTAGTGCAAAGACCAATTTGTTTAAGAAACAATGGAGTTACTTCACAAAGCATGATTCCTAGCGTGTCTATCAAGTTCTAGGTTTTATATACTACCACCTGCTCTGACCAATGGAATAGAAGATTTCAGTGTCCAGAAACAAAAATATCTCTACTGGCTATGCTCTTGGAGCCAGGACATTTTGAAATCCATGGGAAGATTCCTTTCTATTTGTTGGAAGGACAAACAATGTCACTGTTTTCCAACTGCTACCTCATGCTACAGATGTCAAACACATGCACCTACAAACCAAAGCAAAGTGCACCAGTCCACATTCAGCGCATGCATAATGTTTTTCATCTTCAAACCCCTCATAGAGAAGAGGAAATCATATTAATCTTCACAGCACCACTGTGAGATAAATACAAAATTATTCCTTACCCTGTAGTGTATTTTATCTGCAGATTTTCTCACAGGACTCTGAATGAAGCTTCTGCACTTTAACACAACACTAGCAAAACTTAGTGAATTCATTAATTAACAAGAAATAGCCACATTAGTAATTGCTTATGATGATGTCATGAACAGGCATAAGGTAATCACTGAAGTTTGCTTCAGAAGTGAATTGTGATAGCCAAGTACACTGAGCTAGAAGCTGGAAGTGAAAGGGATAGAAATGGGTCCATTTGTGGTATGTCACAGCATATTTCTGTCTGAAACCTCTGGTCTGTCTGTCGTTATGCCTGCCCCAAAAAGTCATGCCCACAGACATATTCATTAGCAGGAGACAAGCTCTCTGACCGACATCTCAGTGAGTGGGTACCATGGTGCTGCGATACCAATGGCTCTTGAAGCAGTCAGAATCCTGGTTTGAATGAATAGCCTTGGGATACCTATGGATAACTGTAACAGCATTAAGGGCCATGACCTTCAGGTTCTCTTTTTGGCTGGTAGGAAGACAAACCATCAAGCTGTACTCTATACTAGGAATATGTCATCATTACACTATGGGACTCAGTATATGACCATGGGATCCTCTCTAAGGCTCAACAGCTGCTTGGGAGACACAGGATCCAGGTGGCTACATGGGGCAAAAAAGTATTTGCCAGTAGGCTGGAGAACTTCAAAAGGAGATATTTAGTCTTGAAATTAGGTGGGAGGGAATAAGGAATCTCAGGGTAGGCAAGCCAAGAGGCTGGGATGATGGGAAGAGAAAGGACATAGCAATTCAACAAAGCAACTGAGCTGAAGCATAATTCCTTTGACCACAGGAATGTAGAGAAGGAAATTACTATAGAACAGCCTTGTAGGATAGTTCTAAGCCTGTACCACAGAGCCAGCACACTTGGATGCCCCTCCAAGGTCTCTTAACACGTGCAGCAAGGGGAATAAACAGGAGGAGTTTGAAGACTGTATGCAGTTACAGGGTTACAAACAGTGGGATCACGGAGAATCGGTGGGATAGGTCACACAACTGGAGTGCTCTGATGAAGGGATACAGGCTCCTTAGAAAGGACAGCAAGAAGGTGAGGAAGGGTCTTGCCCCCCTCACCCTTTTTTTCTGTGAGAGCACTCAAACACTGGAACAGGTTGCCCAGAGAGGCTGTGGAGTCACAAAGAATCAAAACCATACTGAAAATGGTCAACCTGCTCTAAGTGGTCATGTTTGAGCAAGACTGGACTAGTTGACCTCAACTATTCTGTGGTCTTGTGCCATTCAGTTCCATTTAATTTGATTCCTTATACATTTAAAATACAAATCTAAGGCCTCCCCATTGACATATGCATTGCAGCTTTATTCTTGACACACAGCCCCAGTGCAAACCCATTATCTCCAACTGAGCGGTCTCACTGAGATCAAATTAAGGAAAGCCTATTTAGGACTGTGGCCCAGCACAGTTTTCCTAACCAAGCATTTTACTTCATCTTTGTTTATTCAGAAGATCTCATTTGTATTAAAAGAACTTCCATTTTATATAGAAGGTCAAAGGATTCACTGATTTGTTATTTTAATGGCAAAGTTTCTCCCAAACTGAAGCTATACCGAAATTTTAAGCAATGTAGGCAAAAATAATAGGCAGCATATATTAAGCTAGAAATCCAATCTATGGTTTTTTTCTTAAAGTTTCCCAGTGCAGCAATACTGGCTAACAGATACCTAGTAAACTTCCAGTAAAATGTCCTGTATCACAGCTAATGCATATAAGCACATATTGCAAAAATGTAGAATGGTAGAATTCCTATTCATATAGGATGCTCAGCAGAGCCTACATAGACAGAGAAATATTTTAACATGTCTTTCAAAATGGAGAGTGTCTGTTGTTTACCATTGCGCTGGTTTCAGCTGGGGTAGAGTTCATTTTCTTCACAGTGGCTGATATGGGGCTATGCTTTAGATTTGAGCTGAACACAGGGCTGATAATATGGAGATGTTTTTGTTCTTGCTGAGCAGGGCTTACAGAGTGCCAAAGCCTCTTCTACTTTTGTACTGCCATGCTGGCAAGGAAGTTGGGGGTGCATGGGAGGCTGGGAGGAGACAAAGCCAGGACACATGACCCAAAGTGACCAAAAGGATATTCCAGACCATGTGACACTCAGTGTATAAAGTGGGGGAAAGAAAAAGGAAGGAGGGTTGTTTGGAGTGATGGCATTTGTCTTCCCAAGTCACCGTTATGGTTGAAAGACCCCTGCTCTCCCAGGGATGGGTGAACACCATGCCTGCCCATGGAATCTGTGAATGAATTCCTTGTTTTGTTTTGTTTGCCTGTGTGAGCAGCTTTCACTTTTCCTATTAAACTGTCTTTATCTTGACCCACAAGTTCTGCAGCTTTTACCCTTCTGATTCTCTCTCTGATTGCCCTGGTGAGGGAGTGAGTGAGGGGCTGTGTGAGCTTCGGCTGCTGGCTGGGATTAAACCATTACAACCATATCTGAATTGAATTTTAATAAAATACCCTCTTCCTAATTCCTATTGTCCTGAAATATTTCACCCCTCTATTATTTATCCAAAACTTACTCTACACCTGACACCATAAGACATTATAAAACTACCTTCAACCACACCATTTGACAGTGTTACGCATGAGGGGCCAGGAAAGTACCGACAGCTCACAATCTGTGAACAACACTAATGGTGGAACATCTATAGTAGAAATACAGATTTCTGTAGCACTGTTTCTCATTTTCTGCTTCTGCTGGTTGGCAGAAGGAATACACACAGAGGCATCTTTGGACAGAATCATCATATGTCAAAGAATTGTTCAGTTTGGAAAAGATCTGAGATGCAAATACAGCTTTGAGAGGGAAAACACTACAGAGCACTGCATCTTAAGATACCTTTAAGTAACAATTTTACAAAACCAGATTTTGAATTAGCTGCTTGTTGACAGAAAATGCCTGGTTACATATTTCTGTAAGAACCATGAAAATTCTGCCCTGGAAAACAGGATGAGAAGTCATGGTGGAAAACAAGACATTTTAAGCAGCTACCAAACATAATTGATAATAAAGGGGGAAAATGAAGACAAGAAGAAGAAGACAGTAGCAATTCTAACCAACCTATTTTATTTAAGGTTCTAGACTGAAATTTCAATAGTAAGCAGTAATTTTCTCAGTTGTGGCAAACAATGCAACAGCTAGCAAATTATTGTGAAATATATCATGTTTTCCTCTCATTCATGTTTTCATCTCATTTCTGACCATGAAAACAGTATGCACTTTTGTGTCATGTAGAATCCATTGGAGGATCAGGGTCTCCTTTCATAAAGTGACTGAGGTCACAAACTTCTCCCAGCCCGCATCTAGCATTCCAGGAGAAAAGGGAATGGAAGAAGCACAAAAGGGAGAGAGAACTTCACTCTTTCTTATGTGAGAACACACTAAGGAATATATGGTAATAATGGAAAAATATTCATAACTTTCTTTTATTATTCTCTGATACATTTCTCAAGGCAAAACTATACTCTTGTTCAGAAAGACTGTACTAACTACCCTAGGTTATCCACCTTGCATGCTACAGACACATTTCCTAGGAAAATGAAAACTCAAGAAGTACATTAACAGTCTATTACTGTACAACCTAACATAAATTATTCTGGGGGGGACCCATTGATGACCTCATTTGAAGACAAGATTTTATTTTTTTCACTGCTACCTAGCATGAATACATAACTTTCTCAGGAAAAAAAAATTACTCCTAGGTAGATTATTAAAGGTTTTTCAGGACCTCGCACTGGTAAGACGAATTGCCAAAAGTTAATACAATCACAGCTTCTGAATTTAGACTGAATTTGGCTAGTATTTTAGAAACAACTGTCAGTTCTATTTGTTTTGAAAGATAAAAGATTAATTAGAAGAGATATGGGATGGCAAATCTCCTTTCCTACTTATCTCTGTAATGATCCATACACTGCTTTGGTTTTTTTCTTTCAACTGGATATTCGTCAGCAACACTCAGAATGCACAAACTTGTATCTGGTCATAAAGTTTTATTAGAATTCTGTTGAAATAACAGAATTGCAAATAAATTATGCTAAATAATGAGGAAGTTAAATGATTATACACTGAGCCACTGACTTCTTGGCAGCTATTTGTTTAAGTGCCTGAAGGAGTAATTATATTGCCTCTGGAAGTTTAGTTTAAAGCAACCAAAACCCTAAGCTGTAAAATTTTAAGCAAATAACAAGAACTACATGCAAACTCTCAGGGAAAGGGTGATGAGTAAAACTTCTGATCCATTAACAGAATGTAATAACCATATTTTAAACATAGTTAAAAGACTTCCAAAACTAGCAATTACAGCAACAAATTTTGTTCTTTTAGGTTGTCCTCATATCCCTGCTCCACACATTGAGTTTTGGGTGACATTTTTCTCTAAAAATTGAGATAATTTTAAGATGTAACAACCAACATTCCTCAACAGGGACATACTATGTGGACATCCAGAAACAAAAATGGATGTGAGCAGGCAAGATTTTCAGGGGAACCATAAAATGCAATTATCTTTGTTTTACCATTTATAACTCATAGTGTCCAAGTGGCCTGGGAGAATACCTAATGGAAAACAGCACTCACAACAATAAATTAACAATTATGAAAAGCAGACAGTGCATTCCCAGCTTACATTAAGCATGAGAAGTCCTGTCACAAATCCATTTTAGGACTCAATACGGAAGAATAGACAACAAGGAGAACAATCTCAAGTCTCTGTACACTGACCAATTTCAGTCTCAGGTGAACATGAAAGCAACAGCCATATATTCTGTAGTTCAGGTATTTCACAGTGAAATGTTTAGACAAAAGCAGAATTCCACAATTTAAAGACTGAGCTTTGCAATATTTAGAAATGCTTGGGTTTTTTTACCATATTTCGTAATTAATATTTTTACTCTTTTGCAAAGTACTTTTGTAGCAGATAAATAACATCAGCTGAAAAAAAAATTCCTACCTGTTTCCTCTTTTCAGGTGGAAGTGATGGATCTCCATCCTACAAATAAACAGATATATTTTATTTGCAACTTATTTCTGAAACCAGAAACTGTATTAATTCTGTGAATCTAACTGTAGAACATGTATTTTAACTAAAATGTTTTCAATTTTTTAAAACACTGCTGATTAATACCATTAATTCTAAATTCAACTTTAAAAAAATTCTAAATTTCAAGATTTGTTTATATTTCTAGAACAGTTCAATACAAATTTGTGTTGCATTAATTTTCATACTGGTACATTAAGTTGCTGTGGAATAATAATATCACAGTCAGTTTTTAAATGGAATTATCACTGAAACTAATTTCCTCAGAGCATGCACTTCTGTGTCCTATATAACAAGCACCGCCTCATCAATGCAGAACAAATGAGTAATAATATGATCAGGGCAACTGCAACTGCAGGACTACTGCAAACAAGTACCTAAACATTTTTACAGCAGCCATTATGGAATTCTTTCCAATTTTTTTTTTGAGGTTCACCTTTGTCCCCCAATTATACAGTCTTCATAAAGAACAACCTACAATCAGCTCCCGATACTTCTTTTTCAGAGACTGGTGTCGTTCCCGCAGCTGGTTGGCCATAAGTTTGTACTGGTCTCTTTCTTGTTGACAGGTGTCCAGCTCTTTGGAAAGGATTAGCAATGCCTCCTTTTTACTTTCCAGTTTCCTTTTGCACACCAGATACTGCAGAAGATAAAAACCCATACATGAAACAAGCCATTTCTACCCAAGCCAGCACTGGATACAAGAGGCTCAAGCTCTTCTCTGAAAAGTTGGAGGAAGACTGCACAAGATCAAAGTCTGCCACAAGTCATCTTACCTTATTAATAACAATCATGGGATATCTTGTATAGAAAGCTTGAAATCCATCTGTTAGGCCACATGTTCACCTAACCACTGTGACTTAGAAAAATGTACCAATTTAAGTTTCTCATTCTTTTCCTTATATGCAATAATATGAGGAACTTACAATTTGCCCAGCAGCCCTGGCAAGGCTGCTAGAAGGAAGGAGCATTTGCATCCCTTTTCTACACGTGGTCCCAATACCCAGTTCCCAGGTAGCTTCTTGCTTCAATCGTTCCTGCTTCACTTCCCACTGCCGTCCTTCTCCCACTATGAGCAATGTCCTCTGGGCTCAGCCTCCCAAGTGGACACTGAAATGGGACCATGTTATAGCAGAAGGGGCTGCATGAACGATAACCAAAATTTACCTCGACTATGAAACAATTACAGTGTGATGCCCTAACGCCACACGTAAAAGAAACTTAATTCTGCTGTGATACTACAGGCACATGCTTGCTTGAGTGAAAAAAATGGGAAATAATGCAGGAATGCTGCAAATACTTTAAAAGGACAGGGAAGACAGAGATGAGCCTTCCCCTGCAGCCAGCACTTATCATGTGAAGGGCTCATGCACTAAGCAAAGCAGAACTTGCAAATCTTAGCTGTTCTGCATTAGTCTGATCTGCTTCATTGCCTTTCCCCATTGAAAGGAAGAGTAACGTGTATGTCATCCTCAATGTTACCTATCAGGACTTTCAGATAACTTTTTTCACTTAACATGATGTTCGATCAGCAGATTCTTATTACCCATCACTTGACACCACTCATGCTAAAGTATGTATTTCTGTTTCTGATGTTACTGACATAAGACATGGCTCTAAATACTTTCTGAATGTGATCTGCAAGAGACCAAATACCACAGCAGTCATGAAAACAATTTATAGTTTCATTATATCCTCTGACAAGAATACTTTGTCATTATGGGCTCTTGCACAAAGCAAGAACATCAGCACTTCCATACTGTTCAAGTCAGCGCTGCTCTTTGGGACAAAAATCATTCTTTGTATGTACTCCTTGCTTGGAATTAACTTTGTTAACCTCAATTTCAAGTCAATGAGAAAGGAAAAAGCGAGTTTAGTATATTAGTTCAGACAACTTTTTCCAAAAATGGTAACTGCTTAGCTGTAAAAAAGTAGGAAGGAAATGAGAAAAGCAGTTCCAAGAAGGATTTGAACTCTCAAAAAGGACACGTCCACCTTGGATTAATTTTATTTCTGGCAATACTGAAGTTGAAATCCTGCCATAAATTTTCTGGATTATGATGCCTTGGCATCAACAAAGGCAAGTGTACCTATGTACTTATGTCCTTACTGATACCTTACACGAATGTCAAATCCCTTGATAAAGGATGGAAAGGTATGAGAAGCTAAACTTTAATATTGTCAGTAAGTGATTATAGTACACTGCTTCAAACTTGATAAGGTAATTCCTTCCCTTACAGTGAAATATTTGTCAATCTCTCTTCTTTTATTCCGTGTTTCATCCTCTAAGTAATTCTAAAATAAGCCTTTGCTAAATTGTTTTTAAATGTTAACAATCTGAGAGAGTAGTTGCAAATAAAAATGAGCAAAAGCAAACTTCACAATCACTTAAAAAAACCCAAGAACCCAATAGCCTAAAGTCCTGATCCAAGTGGTCTAGCCTGTTCCTTTAACAGGAAGAATCCTAGGAAGAATGGGAATAAATTAAGCTGGCCCATCCAGCCAACACCTGTGTGGAGTAGAGCAGCCTATACCCCACACACAGTGGGAGTGGAAAGAAGCCAAACATCTTGCCTCATATACCCAGAGTACCTGCAGGTGCCTGCAAGCCTTGCCTCTAGTGCTGCTGGATGAAACCGTGCACGAGAGTCAGGAGTGAACCAGAGCATGTGGATTAGACTGTAAAACCCAGTAGTTACCCAGCAGGAACTACAGACATAGCAGCAAACAAATCTTGATTCTGCCGTGAGTCACAGCCCTCTTGCAAAGGAGGCAGAGCATATGAGAAGGCTTTGCCTTTTACAGCAGCACTGGCAGGGGCTGGGGAATTCTCCACTACTTATTGGCCTGAGGATAACAAACCATAAACAGATTGTGGGGACAGTAATGTTAAGGGCCTAAATGAAAAGGAATAAGGATGGCCTCCTTGTTTAAAATCTGTTTTAAGTAGATGAACTATATACTGATGATGTTGGCATGTCTCCTCAATGTACTATTTGAGTTTTACTATAAAAATTACCACATAAAAGACTTTTTGAAGTAATTTTTGCCTTTTACACATATTGACTTTTCCAAATAAATAGAATAAAAACAGTAATAAAATAATAATTTGTTTCCATGGGCTTATGGTACAAGAAACAATAAAGCCAGAGCATTTCTGTGGAATCTGATTATTCAACAGGGCTATGTTTGCAGTTCCCATTACCATTACTGAAGGAAAACCAAATTTCACAAAGACAGATCTCAAAGAGGTTATTCAATATATTTGTTTCTGAATCTTAAAAAACAATGTAGCAATAATGGCCATAAAATGACCTAACAACTGTATACCAGAAATGGGTTCTAGTCAGGGAAATAACTGAGTCCTAACAGTGATTTCCCTTATATGGACAAATAAATGCAACAAAATTGTTATGCTGTCAAAAAGAACACAGGAGTGTGACAAGTCGTTTTGGAGCAATAAAAGCAATAAGGCAAATTTTCTCAAACAGTCTGAGAAAAAGAAAAGTATTCAGTAGATGCTTCTGGCATTCACTCATATAGAGACTTCTTCCCCTGCAGCTGAAGGAAAGCCCACATCTCAGGTGCTGTCTATCAGTGAAACACACAAGTGAATTCTGCTATACACTGTAGTTATTATGAAATGTTCTTATTGTCTTTTGTTTCTTTTTAATAATTGGTACAAAATAATCTCTGACTTTAAAAAAGTTAAATGAGAACCAGCTGCTATACATTCAATCTGAAAGTTACAATGTACAACTTTTCATATCTGTCTAGTGACTTTTATCTACCAATGTGCTGTTATCTGCAATAAAGTAAATTATAATTGCTACAAGGAAGATCATAATAATTAAAGGAATATATATGACATCCTACATTACTGTCTGAACTGCTTTACAGCCAGATGACTACTTTGGTGAAATTGAGTAAAAAGAGACTGGCATTACAGGAGAGCGTAACTGCTCCAAGGTGACCCTCTACATCGAACACTTACTATTTGTTCATTGCTATTTTTAGTGACAAATCTGGGTAGATCTCATTAATGATGCTGTAGACATGGTCTAATAATCTGATGAAGCTGGGACATGGTCAAGGTTTTAGACTTTCTTTTTTTAAACCAACGAACACACTGAATTCCTATCGGATATTTTTAATTTGTACAAATTACTGGCCTATATTTTGGTATTTAATGACAATTAATGTCATGGAAAACATCTAATTTTCTGAAAGTAAAAGCAGAGATACTATCTCCAATCTGTGCTTTGGAATAACTGTGGATCATATTCTGTCTTTTCTTGACACTTGAGGGTCTTGTATCCTCAAATGCCGAAGGCCTACTACATTATACTGGGCCTTGAAACCTATCATCTACCATGCTCTCTGAGAAACCATGAAATCTACTCATTATCTTTTAACAAGAGAACCAACTGCAACCAAACTGCCTTAAGTTTTATCAAATTTCCCGACTGTACTCTTGGAGAAATTTTTGTTGTAGCAACTGAAGGGTCCCAAAACGCATTGCAATCTCACTATTTGGGATGTTTGTTGACTGTGTTTCTATAATGTTGCTCCCCTTGACTTCAGATTAAACTGTTAACTTATCTGAAAGAGTCAAGCACTCAGATCCAGAGAAATACACAATTACTGGCCATTTGCTTGCCATCTCACTTCCTGATGTGATTTACCTCTGATAAATCCTGAAATAATGCAGTGACCTTGGTTTTATCACACCATATCAACTCCGCTTTTCCTGCTGCCCGGCTTTTGCTGCACTGGCTGCCTCCTGGCTGCTGAAACACAAAGCAGGCTGGTATCTTTCACTGATTCTGCAAGTGATATAAGCAGCTCCTCAGAACACCATGCCTTGTCTTTATGACAATACTACACAACATCATCTTCACTGGCCATTTAGGAATACCACAATTTAGTAGTTAACACTACTGTGTGATGGGGCCCAGCCCTCAGAAGTTCAGTATGCTGTGCATCAGATAGCATTATTAATATCTGTTTGTTTCACAACATCCCTGTGGGTCTCAGTCCGAACTGAAACGTGGAAAGATGAAAAGCAAACACTTGTTTTGTTGCCTAGAAGTCCAGCATGCAGGTCTTCACAGCACTCTCCCACAGCTCCAGAGAATTTTGGAATGCAGTAAATCACAATGCCAGCTCTTTTAGCATTTTCATTTAATTTTCCAAATGTCAAAGTCATTACAGCGCCAACCCAACCAACCACAGACCTTACAGTATCTGCTACACTTTGTTCTTCCCTATAGCCCCTGCATTTGTCCACATTAGGAAAAGCTGTTGAATTGGTGGCTCCAAAGCCTGTTGGGCTCCTCACAGAGGTTTGGTGAATTACATTTCATGCTTTCTTTGAGAAGGAAACATGACAGAATGTTAAGAGATAATACAAACATGAAAATCTCAGCAGTTTTTCCTTCTTTTTCTCCCTTGTCCACAGAAAAAAAAATGTGGAACCATGGGAAAGGTGTGCTCTGCCAATTACAAGCAGGCTGGGTATCTCTTCAGAACTCATGTCTGGAAATCATGTTGAAAGCTAGCTACTTCAACTAGAACTACTGCTCAACAGTTTGGTAAGTCTAAAATTACTAGGCAAGGGAGCTCAAGAGACAAGCATATCACCTCCCTCTGTGCTGCTGAAGACCATGCACAGTCAATAAACAAGAAATAGCCTCTTGTGAATGAAAAATTAAATGGAAATTACATCTCTTAACTTTAGGAGGCATAGTCACATATGAGTAGCTGTAAACAGCATACACTAAACACTCTAATGTGTGGGATGTGACAAATGAAAGAGAAGCACTTTGACATTGGATTTAATTCTAGAAGCTGGCAAATCTGAGGGACCTTGAAGATCATCTAGTTCCAACTCTGTTGCCATGGGCAGGGACACAGACCACCTTGCTCATACTCCCATCCAAACTGGCCTTGAAGAACTCCAGGTATGGGAATGAGGAATGGAATGCACTCTTGGGATAGTATTTTGAGATTTATGAAGATCATTGGTTTATGGAGGACTTGGGCGACCAGCAAGAAAATTCTTGCTACAGCTCAGTCTCTTGTGTCAAACCAGCAGTTTTTGACCAGGCCTTCACCTTACAATTTTACACTGGCTTTTGAATACTCTAGACATGGGTCATGGAGTGACATAAACGTTAGACAAAACACCAAGAGTCCAAGCAGAAAAATTACATGGTAACCCAACAGAGTAATTAATCTTTCATATAGCTATCTAACTATCTATATCTCCATACACCCATCACCAATACATGAACTTAGCTGGAGAATAGGTAAAATTTATATGGATACTTGCTCCTAAAGTGAGCTCTTCTGCATCCAGTTTGTGAGATTATCAATGGAAACAGTGACTCTTTTATGCTCCTTCAGTGTTTGCTAAGCTGGCTTTGTCCCAGTATTCCTACCTACGTCATCCTATTCAGTTAAAGAATGCTTAAGGTACATATGGTGCAAAGATTGCTCAGAGTACCAGCTGCACACTAGGCCTGAAATATGCCTGGCTGTAAAATAAGTGGAAAAATACATAGATATGGAGGCAAAACAACAAGCAAGAAGTTAGTGATGGGCATAACAAAAACAGAGAAAGGTGTGTGAAACGCACTGAAATGGAACCAAAGTCAAAAGGAAAAAGAAGAGTAAATATATAAAAAGACTGAAACAATTTTTTTTTTCTAATGAAAAATGAAAGGCAACCTACAAGAACAAATGCTGTGTGTACAAGTTTCTGTCCATAAGGACCAAACACACATCCTTACCACTTCCCTTAACACCTGTAGTACCATAGTTTTGAAAGTTACAGCTGCTTTGACAAGTATTTCAATTACTGCTACCTTTCAAACCCGGAGAATTTTTCACGCAAATGAAAAAGTATGTCACCACAGGTCTAAACCCACCATCTGCTAGTCTTTTATACCAAGATTTTTAACCCCATCTTATGTTTTAACTGTCTACCATCTGCAATGGGAATGTTTGTTTAGAGCTACCATGGCTTTTCTTGCCTATGCTACCTTGTATTTTGAAAGCATTTCAAGACTTTTATGGAATGTGCTGAGGAAAAAAATTACCCAGCAAACACTGAAGCTAGGAGGCCTTGAGAAAATCTGTACTGCTGAGGGACATGGTAAATTCAAAAACCTTATTACAAGTTAATTCAGAAGTCTGACCCACTTTCTCACAGACCCATTAGAATGTTGGAGTTAAGGGGTAAAACACATGGAATGAATCGCAACAGCCAATGGAAGAGGAAGGCAAAAGAGGAAAACCTGTATCTTGACAGATTTCACCCAGAAAAACAGGCTGTAAGCCTGCTGTGGAAACAGAGAGAAAGGAAGGAAAGGTGGAACATAAGTCACAATGCCTCTAATTTTTCCTGAAAAAAAGAAATTATATGTATGTTTAAGTATCTACAAGAATGTAGCTAAGCACAGTCATTACACTTCATTACAATAAAAAAGCCCCTAAGCTGAACTAAGTGTTCAATTTTAGGACTGAGTTTTTAGGTTAAACTATATAAAAAGTGAAAAAGTTCCAAAGTAATTCTATATTACTTTTTAAAGCAAGGAATAGCAACATTTCCACTGAACATACCTTGTGAGTTGTCTCCCACCTGAAATCACCCCCATCCCAAATAAAACTCCATTTGAGAAATGAGATGTCAGATTATTCAACACTGCACAACCAGGATATTACTGAAAATGCACTCTCCACTTTCTCCTGCATCATTTTGTGTCTTTGGAAGTACTGTCTTCACAGACAGTCTCCAATTCTGGATGTTCTGTACTAGCACAGATGTGGGCCCATACAAACCCCCACTGAAATCACAAGCAGTAGTGACAGGTTCAACACCCTGAACTCGAGTATTTTTTTGACAGGTCAGGGCCTTAGGCCTTACACTCAGTTAACATAATGGAGGCAAAGCCATCCTGAAAACAGGGGAATTCATCTGTGTGCCTCATACTGTAGGACAGTAGACTCAGGTTTATCCAGGCCAATGCCATTTGCACAGAAGTTTTATCTGCCAGCTGTAAGCAAAAAACCACTATTTTTACAGTAATGCAACGTAAAAAACAGCATGCCAGCCTACTTCATGAGTTTGTCTAATAAACAGATTTGTCTTCAATAACACTCCTTTACAGGCTACTAACCTCAAGCTGGTTTGAGTTTGGTGACTTACCCTACGTGAAAATGTGTACCGGTAAACACTGCGGATGTTCTAATGAGGATGCAGTGGACAATAAAGTTTCTATTCATGTAACTGGAAAATCATCCACCTGTTGAGGCTCATGGTCACGGTGCCATCACATTCTTTTCTCGCACAGTACAAGTGTCACCCCGGGTGCCCAAACCCTTCCCTATGTGATTCAAGTGAAGCAAGAGCAGAAGGCACAGGGTCAGCCCGGTCACCCAGGCCAGTGCCGCAGCTGGGCTGCGCTGCTCTGCTCGCTGCTCCTCCGGGCCCGCGGCCTCGGCCATCCCGCAGCTCAGGGAGCCCTCGGCGGTTCCAAACCGCAGCAGCAGCGCCTACAACCTGCTCTCTGCAGCCCCGGGGAGGCTGATACACGGGGAGGTTCGCGGGCCCTCGCTGCCGGGGCTCCGCAGCAGCGCAGGGCCGTGGCGCGGCCCGAGCCGGGCAGGGCCGGCGGCAGACGTGTCCGCAGAGCTCAGCCGTGACCGGCACCGCTCGGCGCCCGCCGCCCTCTCGGCCTGTGCCGCCGCTGCCGCCCTCTCGGCCGCGGGCCGGGTCCCTGCCGGCGGCTGCGGCCCTCTCCCGGCATTTCCTCGAGGCGCGGGGAGCGGCCGGGCCCGCCCGCCGTCCTGCCCCGGTGCCGGGCGCCCGGCCCGCGGCCCCCCCGCCGCCTCACCTCGCTCAGCAGCCCCTGCCAGTCGCTCTCGCTGCGGTGGGAGCTCATGGCTCCGGCGGGCCGCGGCGCCGCTGAGCGTCTCCTCCCGGCGCGGCCTTCGCCGAGCAACCCGCGGGAGAGGCGGGGACTGCGGCCACTCTGCCGGCCCGCCCTGTCCCCGAGCGCCGCCGGGACCGGCCGCCGCGGGGCCGAGCTGCCGGCGGGGCCGAGCTGCCGGCGGGGCCGAGCTGCCGGCGGGGCACAGCGGCGGGGCACAGCGGCGGGGCCGGCGGCACCTGCCGAGAGTCTGCCCGCGTGTGCCGGAGACGGGCCCTCCTCCTCCTGCATTACCGCTTGGCGCTGCTGCCGTCCCGGGCTCTGCATGGCCAGAGGACTGGTGGATGAGGGGAGCCGCATCAGGCAGGCTTTAGCCTTTTATATGTGTAACATATATCTGTAACGAAACTATGTACGCAGTTGTGTTGTGTGTGTAATGCAGGCCGCAGCGGGACGACAAGGCAACCACCTTCTCAAAACGTGATAGTGGAACGCTGCCCACTCCGGGCACAGATCTCCGTTGTCGCTCGGTTAACTAAGTGTAAATAACCTAATGACCCAGGACTTGATCTGGCTTCCTTATCTCCCCGTGGGCACAGACGCTCGTCCATCAGCACTGAAACCCAAGCGGAGCGCTCCTCGCCCTGATGCCTCTGCTGCAGCCGTGCCCTGGGCCGCTCCCATGGCTACAACATCCCCACAGGCCAGGTCTGCCATGGGATACATCATGTGGGATCTTCAGTGTGCTCCTGACACGGCGAATGTCCCCACGACTTAACGTTTTCCAGACAGAGTAAAGCACACTTGCACGGAGTATTTGAGCAGTTTAACCAACAAGTACTCTTTGTTTTAAATATCATCACAAACAGCACAAGACAACGAGATAAAATACGCATTCCTTGTTCCTTACCACAATTTACCCATTGTTAAGATTTGTTTGCGATTTGGTGTCTAGGCACAATGTCCTTCTGTTCTCTAAAATGGCTTAGAGAGCCCCGTTTGACAGCTTCACATCCCTTTGAGCGGGTGATGCCTTGGCCACTGAGAACATTTCTGTTCCAGGTGCGTAATTAATGGCTTATATGGAAAGAAACATAGGCCATATCCAAACTCAGCAGGAACTCTCTTTGAATGGAAGGTTATCAATTTTAATAAATGCATGTGGTTATCTCCATAGTTTAAAAAAAAGAAAAAAAAAGGGAGGAAAAAAAAAGAAAAAAGAAGAAAACAAACAAACAAAAAAAAAAGGTCCAAGAGAGCAGCTAGCTTTAATATGGAACTTTAGTTGGATAGTTACAGAGTTCATACATTTCACCTGCAAATTATTAGCTTAGATATTTTCTCCAAATTTTAAGCCATTTTCTCCTGTATTAGCTGTTTCTTGTCTCTAGGCTTTGACTTAGTTACATTCTGTAACTTTAATGCTACGGACAGTACATTTGTCTTTGCTATTTGTCCATATTTTTCTGTAGTTTATGTTTTTAAGTGTGTGATATATTCAGTCCTGCATCTCCTTGCATGCTTCTCAGCAAATGTTTTCTGAAAACAACACCTTATTTGCACAGGCTAATAGCAAATATTGAAAATTAAGTTAACAAAACCTATAATTTAAACCACAGCTTAAAAGAATTTTTAGTTATATTAGAAACGAAATTATTTTCTTAGTTATTAATAGTTAAAGTTGTACAACTGCTAGTGCAGATGAACCAAACAGAATCTTTTTCCCAGTTCTGCTTCTCATTTACAGAATTTCTCTCCTTCGTTTTCTTGGTTATGTAGCATGCTAGACTCAGAATACTCTTGCAGAAAGAGCACTACTTTAAGAAAGATGACCCTTCAAAAGCCCTCTTTTGTGAGGGATGTCACTCATTTTAATCCCAAATATGCTCACACTCCTCACAAACATAAGGTTTTAATTTTTATTGATGATAAATATTCAAATGAGAAGCAAATATTCAAGAAAGAGAGGTTATTAAAACAAAAGGAACTCTCAATGCTTTCAGCTCTTACAGTTTTATCAAAAGGCTGATGAGAGCTGATGCTTTTCAGAAAGCCCAAGCTGTGGTATGAGAATAGCCACTTCCTTTTGAAGTAAAATTCAAGGGAATAAATTAAAAATAAGATGAAATGTGCCTTAAGTACATTTGATAGGATCAGAATGAAACTAAAAGAACTCAAATACGTATTTTTAAGTAATCACTTTTAGTTCCTGATATCAAGACTTGTCAGTTTCTTTGGCTTTTCTGTTCCTTTCTGCCTTACTCACCCCTATGTGTTAGTTTTGCATTGACTGATATTTAGTAAGGAGGTAAGAAGCCACCAATGGAAGTGATTTTCTAAGAAAAGCTACTAGCAGTTTTTACTAGTAGTAAAAAAAGGAAAAGTGTTCTAAATGTTTTATTCTGATATTTCTCTTTCTTTTTTTTCCTTTTCTTTTAGTTCTATTTAAAGAAAGTTTTCTTTTTACTTTCTAAAGTTTTAAGCCAGCTTTGCTCTTCTCCTAATCCTATCTCACAACAGAAAAAAGTAAATAATTCTAAGTAAGTGCATTGGCATTTAGCCAACATTAAACCGACTACATTAATTAGTACATTAGCCAAAAAATTCAAATTAGCAAACCAAAACCACTACACCATGGTTACTGCAAACCCCAGTGTAACAGTCCCAGTTGGAACCAGCTTCTAGGTGGGAACAAATTGAGATATGGGTCCTGTTGTAACTCAGACAACCAAGTTAAGAAGAAGATGACAGGAAAGAAATACTATCACCCTAGTTTTTAAATAGGAAACTGAAGAGAGTAGGATTGCCTTGCCCAAGAAAACTTAAGTTTCAAACAAAACCAGGCAGAAAAATTGCAGGTTTCAGGAGTACTAGCCTGCTGTTTTAATTGCAAAACTGACAGGTTGTCTTGGTTTTCTTCCTGCTTGCTGCAGTGATTGCTTTTGCACCATTGCCTTGCGAGTATTAGAGGAACACAGTGAATGCCTGAGACAAAAAAATCATCTCTCAAACTTCCTCTTCAGCTACCAGCCCGTTGTCTTTGTCTCTAGATCTGTTATCTTTTCTGCTTTCTTCCTCTATACATTCACTAGATAAACTTATCTGCTTCTAGTGTTTCATCTTCCTTCTCTGCAATTCTGCTTTGTGATCAATCTTTCCCTTAGTATCTTGATTTCATCTGTCTTTTCACCAGATTACCCTCCACTTCTCTAAGCATTTTGTATATTTCATTAAGAAAGCTCCAAACTTTCTAAAAAACTTTTTTTTTTTTTGGCCTGGACAAATTACACATTCAGAATCAGATCTAAGCTACTGTGGCTCATTGATGCAAGTACTTAGGTAAACATATGTAAGAGATTTAAACAACAGTTTTCATTTGTAGGAGATTTAATCAACATTTCTTAAACACAGCTTTCAGAAATCAGCATCTTTGTCATCAATTAAGAAAGAAAATAGCCTGGATTTGTATCCACAGGTAAGCCAACAAAGGGATTCCTTCAAATTTTGCTGCTTCTTTTTGTCAACATTTGTCTGCTGCACTAATATCAGCATTATATCTATGTCCAACTGCAAGGAAATATATGAGTAAAACCCCCGTGTAAATCCGTAAGATCTGGACAGGCTACATAACTGAAATGTAATGAAAACATGTAGTGCTTGTCTTTTCAAGGATGATTCAATCTGACTCTCCATGGATATTTCAGGGTTCCATTTAATCAGGGTTTAAATATCTCTGAATTAGGATATAACCTATCAAAGATAAAACATTCATTTTTATACTCTTGCTAATTTATATTGCCATTATTCTTTTTCTTGTTCTTGCTAATCTGATGTTAACCATATACTCAAAACTTTGTGCACACATTTTGGAGGAAGTATACTGTGTTTGTTAGGGTTGCCATTATGTTTAGCTTTTGTCTATTCCCATATTTGTTTTTTCTACTTTACTTTTCCCTTTCTTTTTTTACAGGCTGCTTTTTATCCATTTAGATTCCAGCTGCACCTTCTCAATTTTCTCAGGTTCATTGCTGGTTTCACTATCCTGTATCATCTCTTCTACTTCACCATGCATGATCTGTCAGCAGGACAGTATGATCTGCAGATCAGAAGCAGTTTAGCAGTTATTAATTTGAGTTGAATCCTTTTGTGGCCAGTCAAGTCCGTGAAGGACACATCTTAGGCAAACAACAAAGATCACTAAAATGATGGTGTTTCTCTTTTCCTCTTCAATGGTTTCAGACCTTCAGCATATTGCTTTCCTTTGTGTATTAGATGCTTCCTGTAGCATTAAAATTCGAGGTAGTCTTTATTTTCTTATTTTTTGCCTTTTTTAAGCTATCTTATGACTGTTAGTTGGTGCAACTGAATACTGGAATTCAGAGTAGAGTATCTCTCTCTTCTAGAGAGAGAGTGGAAAAAAATCTCTCTCTTCTAGAAAGAGAATGGAAAAAAAGAAAATTTTGGGGAAGAGATGGGAACAAACTATGATCCGCACATACCAACTCTAGGGTTGTCTTGAGTTGCAATATATAACCAAAAGCATGTGTTCTATTCCCGATCTGTTGAAAGCAGTTGAAGAGGTGTTTTTTCTTTCAACTCAAGGGGGAGGGGGTGGGTGCCTTCTGTTAATGGACCAGCTGTTAAAACCAGGTGGATCTCTTCCTGGACCCATCCTCACTCCAGGGGGTTACCTTCTATTAGTGGGCCATTAAGGCTTACCAACAACATTACACATTACATCCTCCCATTGTGAGATGCTTCACCCAGTGGGAGGAGCCAAGCATTCCTACCTAGATAAAAGCTGAAATTCAGCATTGCAGCCTAGCTTGTTTTCCACTGGATTCCCAGAGGAAGGTTAGACCCATCTTGCTGCCAGTGGACCCTTCTACAGGATCATCTCTACTCAAACAGAATCACATCTGTTATTTCAGGAGAACTTTGGTATTTGGACTCCTCCCAACACCCTGACCCAGGGTGTCAGGTTGTATTCTGACTCTGTCAGTGTTTCTAGGATTTTTTGATTGTTTGCTTTACTACATTTGTATTTTTTAAATACTCCTAGTAAAGAACTGTTATTTCTATTCCCAAATCTTTGCCTGAAGGCTCTTAATTGCAAAATTATAATAATTAGGAGGGAGGGGAATTACATTCTCCATTCTAGAGGAAGCTCCATCTTTCCCTGGCAGACACCTGTCTTTTCCAAACCAAGACAAGGATGAAACTTGGTGGTGAGGTCTGGCCAAAGAAGGGGGGAAAACCAAGGCAAAGCTGCAGTTAAGAGGGAGTGCAGATAGTAGGCAGGATACTCATGGAAAGAATTGAGGGGAAAGCTGTAAGATGGTGGGGCAGAGGAGAGACTGCAAGCTTGGAAACAAAATGATTTTGGAAATGAGCAAACACATATAACCAAGAGAACTGTCCTGACTTCAAGGTTTCCTGAGTGACTAAAAATCCCAAGTCAAGAATGTTCTGTAGTATAGATTTTCTCGTAGTAATATTTTATGCATAAGTTCATATGCAGGCACTTTGAACAATTTTGTTTTAAAGCCTGGTTTCTCCAAAGCTGTGTGATGTTGCAGCACCTAACTCTTAGGCACACTGCTGTCTAGAGAAACCTCTGGCCTCCAGATACCAAAGTCTTCATTGGAAAACAGTTGTTTTTTTCTAGCTTGCCTAGGGTAGAAATGCTCAAAAAATTGGTTGAATTGTGGGCACAGGTATTAGCGCAGGTAACCAGGCCCTAAAAATTGCTAGCAAACACCCATTATATGGAACTGTTCAGTTCAAACACTTTCTTTTGTGGACATACTTAGTCTGACACCAAGTATGGTCTTCAGTGAAGTCCCCCAGGAACACCAGGCTGTGGATGAGACTCTCAAATCCAACTTGGACATGAAGGATCTCGGTTCTCTAAATTCTGTAAAATTATTTATTTTGATCTAGGCTGTATTGGAAAAGTTGAGCGCTGTTGTCTGTCCTAGTAATAGCAAATAACCATGTAGGGATTAATAACAATTTGTGTTCACCAGCAGAATTTGTGGTTCTTCCCACACCATAAGAATAAGGAAAACTAAGCAGGAACTAAAAGACAGCAGTAAAGAAAACAAGTACAGCACCTCAGAGCCTGTTTTAAGGCTTGTCATTACAGTTGAATAGAGTTAGTGTAAATGAATTCTGTTTTCCCAGAGGCATCAAATTCCTCCTGTCAAGATTCTCTCAAGAGAGACTTGAAAGTCTCTCACTGCCCTCCTGCATTATTATTATTTTCCTTAAAATTTTCTTGCTGTTGGTGTAACTAAAAATCGAGTATGAGATCAGAGAAAATATTTTGTCAAGTGACTCAGACAGGCACAACTGATGGATACTAAGCAAACATGTACTGCATTTTATGTTCCTCTGAGTGCACTAGAAAAAGATAAAAAACAGTTCATTTTACTAAAAATCCAGGTGGGAAATTCACGCTACTTTCTGCTACTGTGAAATTGAAGAGTGACCCAGTACTGCCATCAAATCTGACACATGAGTGGTTTTTCAGATGTGTAGGTTCAATTTTCAACTGGTGGGGTATGACAAATCCCTCAAAACTGTCAGACCATTGCAGAGATATTTATTGCTGTGTGACCATACTAGACTCTTCAGCCTGAAGACCACCACTTTACATATGGGCCAATAATCAGCAGACTGTAAGCAAAGAACAAGATTGGATACATAAAGTACAGCCAGCTTGAGCCTTTTCTTCCTAGTCAATTTAGAGAGAATAAAGAAAGAAAGCCCACTGGCAAAGACCAAAAATTGAGATTGAAACAGATCTTACTGCGACGATCATAGCAAAATAATTTTTCATTTGAAAATATCTGTCTGGAGAAAACCAAAATCTCTCAGCTTTGGTGGGCAGTTTCTCTGCGTTCTTGAGGAAATTTCTCATCAAACCCTGACTGCATGCTTTAGAATGGCAGTGGCACTGAGCTAAGTTTGCCTGGTTTATGTTCAAATTACACAGATTTTTGGGGCTTCAGCTTCCACCTTTTTTAAGTGAAGCTTGGTGAGCATTCTCTTATCTCCCTAGAAACTCGTCCAGTTAGTAAAAGCAGTTGAATCAAGGAGCTGAAGCGTTATTTCTCATCCCAGATGAGATTGTAATAGAAAGAATATAACTTCTCTCACTTCACACAAAGACTTAGTTATAAAAGTACAACAAATTTAAGTGAAGTAATTAAGGGGTCTGTTTTTATGCTCCAGGTTTGAATCAAATGGAAAGAAACAGAACCTTCTAATTATCACAAGAGCCATTGGAGTAGATGCTGTCTAGAGTGACTGTCTCTTTGCTCCTGCTGCTCTCTTGTATGGGGGACACCACCTGCTTCTTTTCCCGTGTGAATTCTAGCTGTTCAATGTCAGATAATTGCTCTTATACCGAGTACTACCAGGTTGTTTAGGAGCATTTTGCAAGTATATGCTTCCCCTTTAACTGCTCTGGACAAGATGTAGATATTATGGAAAAGTTGTGACATTGCCCCAGAATTTCACTTTTCTTATCCATTTAACTGATTAGATTATGATCTTAAGTTATCATTCCAGTGAAAGTGGATCTATAAATATAATTTATTTATGACTGCTTGAGTACCTTTGAATTTCATACCTTTTTCCTTTTTGTTCTTGGTTTGTTACTGGTTATTTTAAAAAGAAACTCTTTCACTGAGAAAGCTGTGGGTTTTTTTCACCATACTTGTTGGTCACTGAATCAATTTAAAATAGAATTACCTGGTCATAATGAGAAGTCGTATGTCACTGGTATGTTTACTTATTGACTCTGACAATCAGTGGAAGCATCAAACAGTCAGTACTAAGAAGAACTCCATAAAACTAGATAAGGTAGTGGCTGAAGGCTCAGACTTGTATTCAGCAGTAGGCAGAAATCATAGGCTGAAGTGTCCCTCCCTGGCCCTTGCCTTGTTCACCAGAGGCAGCTTAAAATAAAAATTATGAAACAGCTTCTGAATCACAATTTATGCCAAACATACTAAAATGAATGCAAAAATGGATTTCAATTACTTTGTACATGCCGTGTGTATCGCTGGTACCTTCTTTAGCCATCTGGTTCACATGTACTGTCTTTTAAAAGTGAGATTCCCGAAACCTGCCCGCAGAGCACAAGATGTAGTTTTGTGGGTGTGTACTAGCAATTCGGTGTGATATCCAAAAATAAGGAGACAAAGACACTCAGATCTCAGCTGAATAGGTCAAACTCTACATGTTTTTTCCAAAAATACTCCCTTCATGTAGAGTTTTCTCTGTCACCTTTTAAGGTTTAAATCAATGTTCTACTTAACAAGAAGTATATTTGTTTTTAGAAATACATACATTTAAAGGGTGGAGTAAATAAAATTAATTAATGCTTTCATTGTTGGAGCTGTGGTCCAAAAGCATCACACTGTTCCAGCAACTTCAAGGCTAGAAGCTGAGTTCTGCAGTGGAACTCTAAATGCTGTGAAAACTTTAAACCCATCAAAACTTTAGGATGTGTAGCCTTTCTCCTTTAAAAGAAGCAACAACATATTGTCTAACAGAGTGTATTGAGTTATGTGGCCCCTTATGTTTGAGCCAATCTGTGTACACAGAAAATTAATCTTTATTGGAACATTGCTAGTTTTTAGGACCCTCCTATGAGCTTACTGTTCTCAGTCATATTTGTACTCAGTTCTAGGCTGTTTCTCAGTCTATTCCTAAAGCAAGGAGAAAAAAATCCACTCAGTAAGAAGTTAAAGCCTGGTTAGTAAGGTGCTTGCTTGGACATTTTGCTGATGGAGAGTGCGCTCTGTACTTCCAATTCTGCATTGTGCATGGGTTTCACTAACAGCACAATGTCATTTTTTTCAACTTTAGTTGTTGGGTAGGTTCTGACACACCAGGAAAATGTATCTGTTTCAATTTGGTATTTAACAAGGTGCACAGATGGTGTTAAAAAGCAGGTAGAAGTGGTTAATCACCTGTGAATTTTAGGCATTTTTCTGCTGTCCATAGAGGACTTAAGAAGTGCATTTACTGCATGGGTTTCTCCACCATGATTTGCAATTTCATGGTTTTCAATCAATCACCACAGAATGGTTTGCAAGTCTCTTCATTCTAAAGCAGTGAAGACCTGCCCATGTCCACATTCCTGGCGCAACAAATGATTTGGGACCTGAATCGTGTGGTATTCAGTATTCACGTTCAGGCAAATCCTTACCTCATCGCACCCTGAATTGTTTCATTTTACTGACACCATCTGTTTCTCACACCTCAACCAATTTGTATTCCATTTCAAGAGTTGTCCCCTGTGCTCAGCTTTCTGACCTTGTAAATTGATCTCCTGTACAGTCTGTAACAAATACTTTCCTGAAATCTGGATGAATTATGTCAAAGATTTCATCTTTATCAATTCAGCAATGCTTTGAAATGACCCTAATACATTTGTCATAAATGATCCTCTTTTAGCAGAAGCAGGCAGCTTTCCCTTTACTAAATCACATTCCTAAATGAATTGTAATCTGCCTTATAAATGTTTCCATTATCTTGCTCACTACTACAGTCAGTCTTACAAGTCTGTATTTTGTTGGATCTTCACAGTGTGTCTTTTTGACAGCTACTGAAGACACTCAACAATGAGTGCATTTCAGGTAAATATTAAGTGCTCCTTAAAAGAAGTAGAAAAAATTAAAGCCTAGTAAGATGTAGTCCTGGTGTTCAATAATAGTTTTAGAGATTCATTTATATGAATGGAGAATAAAGGAGGATTTCTTTATTGCTGGCAGTTAGTGGCAGTGATGGATCATGGCATAGACATTCTCAGTATGACCAAACAATTTCAGTGTATAGAATTTTATACAGCTACAGCTAAAATTCAATGAACTGATTCAGAAGGTTCAGGATAAACTATAACAATAAGTTAAACCCTTAAATCGATTTGGTATTTTAAAAAGATAGGGAGCAGCAAGATGTCATCTTCCTTCACAGATCTAACTTTAACTGGAACTGTAAATCCAGAGCAGAGTATTGGTGGATAAGAGTATATAATGTGTGATTTAAGACCCATCCCAGAAATCAGTGAGGATTTGAGTACACCAACTCTAAAACATTATCAGAGCATTATAAGGGTCCATCCAGAAAGTTAGGAGGATTTTTTTTTTTTAAAGAATAAAGATAAATTTCATATCTTAAAGAGGTTATTTTTGAAGAGTGCCAGGCAAGATGAGAAAAGAAAATGACTGTGAAAGAAGAAGTAGAGTAGCAGAGGCATAGATAACCACTCATCCTACTATCCTTTCAAGATACGAGCTGAGGATGATTTTTATCAATGACTTCCAAATATAACATTATTCAGCTTTCATTATGTTGTCAATCTAATTTGAATGTAAGTTATTCAGAGCACATGGCTATTTTGCCTTTGTGTTTTTCTGTAAAGCACTGCTCCCCCCAGCCAGGAAAAAAGAGAATTCTCGGCTTAGAGGAGATAACGTCCTCATTGAAAGTCCTGTGTACAAATCCTTGTTTTCTAATCACCTTTGTGAAACCTACCCCTGCTACACCACAGACAGAAATTCTTCTTCAGAGTAAGAAAAATTGCAGCTTATTTTTTACTAACCCTGGAACAGCCTCTCTGTTTTATGAGGAATGAGAGAAACTCCCGCCAACTTACGTTAGCTTCTAGAGAAAAAAACCACCTGAATCCCAAGATTTGGCTTTGGTGATGACCTGAAGTTCACAGAATTCTCAATATTGAACAACCTTCATGTCTGAGATGAAATCCTGAATTCTCACTGAAGTGAAATAGAGTTTTTTCATTGACCTTAGAAAAGCCAAGGTTTCAATTCTTCTTTTTGAGACAGGAGTTCATGAAGTTTTTGTATTCTGTGGCATGGTTACATAGAATTGAGTGGTATAGAGATGCCCCAAAAGTAATACAGAAAATATTATCCCTAGATCTGCGAGATCTAAAAGAAAAGCCCCAAAAACCAGCTTGTTATATACTGGCATGTCCACCTTCCTTATCTTAACTCTAAATAAAAGCATAAGAGTTTAACCGAAGGACAATTAAAATCTGAGTACATGCTCTTTATTAGCCTACGGAGTAATTTTCTAGATTTCAGCTTCCCTTTCCCATCCTCTCCCTCTTAGCAATGAATCTACTCTAAATCTCCTTGTTTTTGTTGCATTGTATTTTTCTCCCCGTCTTTGTGTTTCTTTCTCTTTCTCTACAGCTCTTTGACTGTAGATGGGCCCTTTTTCTGTCTGACTTTTTTATGTGCCTTTGAACAGGGCCTGACTGAGGAACTAGTTCATAACTATAAAACTCCAGGCTGGAGAGGCTTTCCTTGCCTGGATCCCCAGATCCGTCACTGGCCAACCCATGGTCCCAATCTCACTCTCAAATGAGGGCAGCGAGGACCACTGTCTCTTGTGTAGGCCAGGTGCATGAAGCAGGACTTCAAAAAATGTCAGCTAATGCTAGCACAAGAATTGACCAAACAAGATGACTACCTACGATAAAAAGCCAGGGACATAAAAGGTATAGGCTTAAGCTGATTCAAGTGCATTGAACATCCATCTGAGAATACAATAGGAACAGTTCAATATAAAAAGACAAATACTAGCTCCACCTCAACAGACTAAAACAACAACAAACAAAAGGAAAATTAAAAGGCTAAAAGAAAAGGGAGCTATTACTTGGGGAAAAGCCAGAAGGTGGTTCTTTCCATCATACACCAGGATGAACATATTGGTGGTGTGTTAAATTCTGGTTGTGGGATCTTGACTGCCCCCTTTTCAGAGCAAAAGGTGTGTTCAAGCTTGTGATGCAAAGCATGGCCAGTCCAAACACATGGAGCAGCTCAGGTGGTGCTGCTGGTGTGCAGCTGCAGAATGGCTCAGTGGGGAATGCCTGCTCACCAAGCAGCAAGCACAAGGCATGAAGGACAGGCGCAATGCAGAGGAAGAGGGAGAGTAATGGTGCTTTTAATCCTTCAGAGACTAAAACACAGCCAAGCAGAGGCTGACAGGTAAAAGAACCAGCCCCTTAACAGCTTACAAAGGGTGCAGAAGCAACCTGGGCAACACCAAGCTGAGCTGAAAGTGTATTCCTGTGGCAGAGTGAAAGCACTAAGGCATTACCGGAGAGCAAGGCTGAATGCAGGCACTAAACACCTCCCAAGCAACAGGAGAAAGCAGTACAGGAAGGCTGAGGAGAGGCAGATTCTCAGGAGAATGCTAGACACGAAGCTACTCAGCTCCCAGCCCATGTGGAGTGGTCCTGGCATGGAAGAGCAAGCTGCACACTGCAAATAACACACAGAATCAGGGCTGTTACATTATCTTGTATGTAAGTGAAAAATGGCATGATATCATGACTTTTCAAGGCTCTGATTCATAATATTTAGCCTCCAAGTGAGCTGCAGCAGTATTGCCTGTTCTGTTAAATATGCCCTGCTCAAGGATCCATTCCACATATATCATACTTTTCCTAAATTTTACAAGAACTAAGCATGGTAGAAGAAGATATGGGGAAAAGCCAATTATGAGAAAAGGATGGAAAAACTTCATGAAGCTGAGAAGTTCACAGGATAGCATTTACCCTGTGGCTTATCTACATAAGAGGCAAAGAGCTGTCCTGTCCCATGCAGGCTGCACTGAGATGTTGTCCCACAGACATTTTGTGGGCAGCAGGGCTGTGTTGGTGTGTGTGACCTGGACCATGAGCACCACACCAGCAAGAGGCCATGTGGGACTGAACTCCACTCTCACATCTCCTGTTGGGTTCATGCCTGCCAGTTTAGCTACCATTTGTCTTTGCTTTTTAAGGTAGTGATTTAAAATAGCTCCCAGGTTTTATACTGGCATAATGTTAGGATGAGAGCAGTTGGTAACCAGTGGGGGAAAATACACTGCCACAAAAATAAATAAAAATGAGGTGTTCTGTTAGAGTACTGGGGCATTTCAAGCCCCAGGGGTTATTCATGTAAATGAATCTGGTGCTTATTCTGTCAGGGAACACAAATCAATAGCATATGAAGAAATAAGAACCAACAGTCTTAAAATCCCAGATGAAAACAAACCACACAAATCAGATCCCATTATAGATTTCAGGACCATTCTCTTGATCAGAGAGAATTTTTTTTCCGTAAATGAAGTTGCTAAAGGTGACCCCACGTTAGAATAAGAGTTTTGAATTTAGCTCCCAAAACATCTGAGGTGTTTGCAGCACTGTTTTTCTTTTGGATCAAGCCCAAAAGGTCAGAAAATGTGGTTTATTTGGACAGCATGTGGACGTTTGATTGATCCCAGAGCTCTGTTGGCATAAAGATTTATTGAAATGTGCTTTCAGAAAAACATAGTTAACTCTCCAGTGCTGTTACCATGAGCACCAGATTCCCCACAAAAACTAACAGCTTAGCTATGACTCTAAATAATTAGTATAGAATTAAAAAAAAAAATTATATATATATATATAAAGTGATTGCAGTAATGAGAAACCAGTTTTGATATCAATACCATTGGCAATCCAAATATCTGGTATTTCCCTGCTGCCCTGTCATCTGCTCACTAGAGTCACAACATTGAGAGGTTTTCTGCCTCTTTGTCTCTGAATCCTGAATTTCTACTTGTAGGAGAAGGGAACACAGGTGACCTCAGCTCTGATAAGTAACAGCTGTGTTAATTAACAAATACTGCCTCACCCCTGATGAGTTACAGCTATAACCAATAAAGATGAGTGAGGTAAAAGAGGCAGGACGAGCCTTGAGGAGCATCAAGGAGAGAATCGTGAAGCAGGATGCTGGGGAGAGAATCACTGCTGTGAGGTCAGTCTGGGTCTGCAGTGAGAGCTTGTTGAAACCTGCAGCCACAGTCTAAGCAGGTAAAAGCCTGCAGTCAGAGTCTGCAAACTAATACCTGCAGTCATGGTTTAGCAGGAAATAACCAGCAGTCAGAGGCTGCAAGGGAGCCTACAGTGGGAGCTTGCTGCAGTCAGAGTCAGCAAATAGTTTGAGTTAAGATGACTAAGCTTCACAGAGGAATAAACCAGGACTCTCCTCATGCTGTCTTTAACAAGAGGTCTGTGCCTCAGCTCATTTTTACTCTCTGATAAGAGAGCTGCTGCAACATCTGCTAGCTCACATTTTCAAAGTGTTTAGAGGCATATGAAAGTAAGATGTTGAAACAGAGGAAGATTTTTTCATTGGTCACCTGAACCTTGGATTTTGAGACCTAAAATATCTGAGACTAATCTAAATCTCAGTCTCTATCTGAGACTAATCTAATCTTGTTTCTAATGAGATGGAGTTACAATGTTTAGTTTAAATCAGAATGGCTTTCAGTCTATGAAAAGCATGCTTTGCATCTCACAAGGTGTGTGTAGTTCCACAGCAGAGAAATGCAGATTTAGCCCCTATCTGCATTAGCCATATTGGTACCCAGGTACGTTTCCTTGCTTATCTGTGTTTGGAGGTCTTTGTTCAGCAAGAGAGCATCGCTTTAGTTTTTCCACAGCTTGTTATGTTGTTTACAATCTTACTCAGACTGCTGTTGAAAATACTCTTTTCCTTTTCCCAGTAGGAAGTTACAACATGCTGTTACTCTTTATAGCAAATAGGCTGGCATGACTGCAAGCAGAGGAGGAACATACATGCAGCAGTAGATTTGCTGTAATGCTTTCACAGAAACTTGAATATATACTATTTTTAATAGTTTTGCTATCAAAATAGCTCATTTTGTTAACACCCCCCCCCCCCCAAATGTTATGGAAAGAAATATTTTGGAACTGTTACCTACTGCTAATAATCTTTTAAGAACTGGCCCGATTTTAGTGACCTCCTGGATGAACATACTACTACCTAATCTGTTTGGAGGCAGCATATACTTTTCAGGGGAAAAAAAGAAGAAGAAGGGGGGGGGAAGTACATAAAATTAGTGCAAGGAGAAAGCCTGAAAATATAATTCTGATCAGATTACTTCCAATTTCACTTTTACATATAGAACTTGGTCTGTCAGATGCTCTACAAAAGACATTGTCTAACCTCTAGGGAACAGCCATGCTCATGACCCAGAGCAGGAAGCTGCTCTCTGAAGTTGTGAAATTGCATTGTAGGTATTTGAAGCCTGTCTGGTATTTTTTGTCCCGCCTTTAGTCCTCCAGCATAGTGTGCGTATTCATGTATGTGAACTAAAACGTGTTGCTCCCTCCTGGTAATATAAAAAAATGTTGTCAACTAGTGCATCAAAAGCACTTTTGTGTCTTATAAAATCATAGAACTATAAAAATAACTTCTGGAGCTCATTTGGCCCAACACTTTGCTCAAAGTATGGGAAATGTCAAAGTTATGTCAGGTTAACAAGGCTTTCTGAAGTTTGGTTCTGACTGTCTCCAAGGACAGAGATCCTACAACCTCCTTGGGCAACACAGTGCAGTGTTTCACCACAATGAATGAATGAATGATTTCCTTCTCTCTGGTGATAGAAGAAAGTGATGACCTGATGGGCTCCCTCCCAACCTTACCTGCTCTGTGGTTGTATGTAACCAGAATGTCCATTACAGCGACTTGTGTCTGTTGCCTCTTGTTCTTTTGCTGTGTAATACTTAGTCAGCAGAAAAATTGTTCTTAGTCTGTGTAGAGTTACACGGAACTCACCCATATTACAAGGCAGGGAGAATGAAGATAACTCTGGCTCTTGGAGTTTCTTTCAGCAGGCTGCCCTAAATGAAATTGCACAGTCAATTCTCCATCAACAAACATAATGTCTGAATTCAATGGGTTTTATTGATGCATCATATTGGTACTTGGATACAGGATTTCCCATGCCACAAGGCTTTCTTTACAAGGATTAACAAGTCTTCATTTTGGTGGTAGAAACAGACTGGATTT
This sequence comes from Sylvia atricapilla, assembly GCF_009819655.1. NCBI lineage: Eukaryota > Metazoa > Chordata > Aves > Passeriformes > Sylviidae > Sylvia > Sylvia atricapilla. The sequence continues at coordinate 14,836,673 of NC_089143.1, read as the reverse complement.
TTCACATTTATGAGGAACTAGAGATATTCACTCTCTTTTACTTAGTCCTTGGAATGTATGTGGCAGACCTGTAAGCACTGTAATAGCTGCTTAACCATTATAAATGTACTTATATTATTACATATGGATAGAATTTGTGGATGGGAGATTACTGTACAACCTTAATCTAGACTGGCTTGCTTAATTTTCATTCAACTGATTTACAAAGAGTCTGAATTATAATGGTTCCTTTAAAAATTATTAATTTCATTAATCATAATTATTTTGTATACCCATAGGAAAATAATAAATTAGATGACTACATTGATAATACATCTGGATGATTAGGAAATATGACAATGGCCACCACAATTTCTCATCTCTTCTGAGGTGTCTGCTTCTGCCTAAGAGCAGTGCAAGAGGTTTGATGCTCAAGGGACATATTGGCATCCTCCTGATATTCCTCTCAGTGTAGCCCTAAGTGACTTGACCTGTGGACTCAGGTGTTCAGTATCATGTGCTGAGGCCTAATCCTATGCCTAAATTGAAGAGCTCCAAATATCCCTTTCAGCTCCAGTGCAGCAGAATTGCTTATGTACTCTCTAGAGGGACCTAGGTGGTCACAGCAGTGCTGAAGAAGAAAGAAACTGATTTAAGGCAGAGATCAGCAGCATTGCTCCTTTCCTAGGTTGGTTAAAGTCACTAGTAATAGTAGTCCCTTTTCTCTTTTCTAGATCTGGAATTTTTATACAACTGTAGGTGGAGAAGGGAGACTTTCAGAGCACTTCCTGAAAAGAGTCTTGCTTTTTGTAATGACAAGGCTATATATGAGGTCCAACATTCTCACCTGAGCTCTGGTTCATACATTAATGACTGAGGTGAAATAGCACAAATGTTGCAGCTGTCTAGATATTGCCTTAAACATCACCCTGATCAGAAGTACACTGCACTACTAAAGTGTTCAGACACCCTCCTATGCCTTGAGACTGAGGGCCCAAATCCTATTTACAGAGTGTCAATAGGGATACAACCTTGTGCAGTGGATTGCACAAGGTGTGATGTCGCCTTGCTTTTCTTCTCTGTTCCACTGAGCACAGCTGCTGCAATTTCTTCAGCATCTTAGGGAGCAAACTCAGAGCTGCTGCAATGTAAGGAGAAGGGCGAGAGTCGGGAAACCATGGGATGAGGCATCCTGTTAACTAGAAGGAGGGACAAGGCTTAGGTGTACCCTATCATGGGCCACGGCAGAGGCAGCTTGAGCATCATGAGATCCCAGAGGGGAGGATGCACCTCTTCTTCTTGGGTCATGAAGAGCATGACAAATCACCAGTCCCCTAAGGGCTCAGACTTGCCAGCACTGCATAAGCCTACCATTAGTGCCTTTAACTCTGAGTGTTTCTTATGTGCTAGGGCTCTTTCGTGCTTCCCTTTCCTGTTTGCAGAGGCTTGTTTAATTTTGCTAACTACTCTGAATGAAGATAAGGCCCGTGTGTGTAATAACAGACTAAAATTAAACTTCAAACAAATTATCTGTTAGGGTTTAGGAAAATCTTATCTGGGGAGGAATTAATCCTTGCAGCTTGTTTTGGGGCTTTAGCAGGCCACCAGGGATTTGAAAGAGAACAATTTTTCAGGCTGGAATACACACAGCAACTGGAACAATGTGCATAATTCCGTGGATATGATAAAAGAGAAAAAAAATCCAAAAAAGACACATAAACATCTGAAGTGTAGCATGAACTGACTGCAAACCAAATGCAGCTGCTGTAGATCATCAGCTGTCCCTGTAAAGCCCTGGTCTCTTTGTGGCTGATGTCCCTGCTTCCTTTGTCACTGCGTGTGAGGACAATTCTGTAAGTCAGCTCTTATGCCCTAGTGCTCCCTGCTGCAGGCTTTGGAAAGCAGCCACTGCACCCTCCCAGTGATGTCAGGTTGCTCTGAGAAGACAATGTTGCTCAGTCCAGCCCATTAATCAAACCAACACAGAAGGGGCAAGAAGTGCCCTTGGGACTTACTTTGCTGAAAAATTGCTCACGTGGCTCAGCCTGCTGTTGGGAATGGGATGAGAGGTTCCCATTCAAATGGGGCTGGCAGAGACTGGGAAAAGTCAGCCCCATTTGAATGCTACCACCCCATAAAGGCTTAAGGGATGTAGTCTCAGGAACGATTTGAAATGCTTTAGTTCTGCTATTGTCTGTCTGACAGACAATAAAGACAAAGAGAGGAAGACATCTCAAAACACCTTCTTACCTTCATACCACAGAGATACCTCAAGTTTCCTTTTGCAAGAGGTTCCTGGTAGAGGTCTCCCATCTTTCTCCATTCATTTTTCCTTTCTTTCATCTTAGCTGTCCACACCAGTTGTAGGGTGAAAGAGCTGTAGGAAGAAGGAATAAGAGAGAAAAGCAGCTTTAACAGCCAGGAGGAAATAAATGGATGGTCTTTGGAAACATAAGCTAGACTGGTAGTATGGAAAATCACAGGGGGAAAAGTCCAATGTTTACTGGTTTTTAGTTTTCTTAAGCATATTTTTCTTGCAATTCTGGGGATTATGCAGGGTTCAGAGTGAAAAGCCCTCTCAGAACTGCAAATTAGTACTAGAAGAAAACTGCTGGAAAACATTGTCTCAGATTTCCATTATCCTCAACCACACAATGGGGCAAGATGCAAATCTTAGGTGGAAATATGCAGTGGCTGAACTGTGCAAAGGTTTTCACAGCATATGCTGTGTATTCCACTGCTGTTCTGGGAATATTTGACTATATTGCCATGATGTCAGATTGTTATGGTTCAGGGTACTTAAGAGCAACCAAATGAGTAATAGAATGGGCTAAATCTGCATCCTGAAATCCCAGAAGACTGAATGAACCCATTTATCCAAAACTCTGACTGTATTCCCTGAAGTTGTTTACAAAGAGCAATGTCTTGCCTGACAGAAGGGAATGAAGTCAGAAGCTCAGAACACAGCAGGAAAGCGTATACAAATAAAGAGCAAAACACCCATTCCCCCTCTTGTGTAGGTGGTTTAGATTCCTTCCCATCCATCTAGACAATATCTCTTTGGCCACTTACTCTTCCCATCCACTCTTCCCTCCTCACAATTTGCAGCAGAAGTCCTTTGGTATTTGCAGGTCTGTTTCCCACCTGAAGAGCCCAAGTCGCTTCTTGACCTACCATAATTACGCAATTTATTAGGAAGTTAAACAGCTAAGAACTCAATGAAATCCAGCTCTGCTGTCCTCCCCAGCCAGCACCACCTCAGCAGCAGTACATGTCCGCATGGTTACTCCACCCTATCTCTGGGCCTGGGCTGCACCAAGAGAGGAGCAGAGATGGCTTAGCACAAATGTGTCCTGCCTGGTCAGAAACCACCTCTGTCTCCAGAACAGGGCTCCCTCCTTCCACTACCTGAGCTGCTCTGATTTTGCTTATCGTAAATCTCAGGTGTCAACAGAGGAATTGAGAACTAGGGAAGTAAGGATCTTTGAAATAATCTTTTCATTCCACAGAGTCAGAAAGCAAAAAGGAAGATCTCTTTACTTCTGAATTTTCTGCCAAGGACACCAAATTTATTGTCACTGAAGCACAGTGGGACATCTGCATCAGTGTGCAGTGCAATGATGCCCACCCCAAAAAAAACATGTGCAGCATGAAGACCTGAGGATCTAACAGTCCAGAAGTGCTATGTTGGTACAATACTTTGCCTCAGCCTTGAAGCCCTGTTAGGTGGGCAAATTTCCCTGGTCTCCCATTCCTCTTGGTCCTCACCAGTGCTGCAATCACATGGATCAAACATACTGCTCTTGGTGTTTGTCTTACCTACCTAACCATCAGCCTGGAAGAAAACCAGCCATGGTGTGCACCAGTTGAAGTTGTTCTTTCATGCTATTTCTTGAAAGGCATTTAACAACCTGTTGGTTATCTCTGCCTGCATGGTCTGTCTCTGTAGGCAGCCAAGCAGGATGAGGCACAAATCCCTAGCAACATGCAGTCATTTTCTAGTCCAGACTTTAACTGGGCACAGAGGCCACTACTGGGTAATCTCTAGTCCATGCAAAAGGAGTATGCAATCTTGGCCACACTTCAAATGTGTGCTGACCTGAAGAGTGAAAGACTAGAGACAAGAGTTAAGTAGTTTGGTGTGCTGAATTCATGGTATAATAAACCAGCTCTTTTTTTACCTTCAATTTCCATCTATAACACCCATACGGGTCTTGACAACAAATGTCATGTTTTATTGTGATGGGTATTACTTGCAAAAGGCAAATATGTTTCCAAAGGATTGAATTTGCTGCCATGGGAAACAATGTAAATAATTTGGGGTTAAATACAAAGAGACAAAAGAAAGCTCTCTTGTTTGAGTAAATACAATCTCACTGCTTTGCATTCAGTTTTTGAGGGTTCATGAATATCTTTGTTTTCTGTAACCTTGCACGTTATTGAAAAAGATCTTTCATTTGCTTTTACTCTTTGCAATTTCTTTAGATATTATATTTCCTTGCATCTGCAGAAACTGAGCTGTTTTTTGTGTGCTTGACAAACCATCAACATCTGCATGTGAAAGATTTCAGAGAGAGAAGAAACAGTAAAAAAACAGAAGAGAGAATCCTTTCCTAATCGTTTTTCCTTTGATTTTCAGACACTTGTGTAATAGGATATATCTGACAGTGAATTTTTCTGAAAATACATTTAAACTGAGCAAATTCAGATTTGATTTGTTGACACTAGAGAACAAACTTGGTCAAAGAAGTAGTCTGTCTTGCTCAGAAGCTACCTCAGACTGAAGCTGTATTTTGATTTGAGAGCACGAACAAAAATACAGAATTATGCAGGACTGATTCCTGCTGGAGGTCACGCCTGTAACTGGAGGGTTGCCTGGCACACTGAGGTGTCACATTTCAGTACCTACTCAAGATCATGCTGCAAAAAGCAGGGAGTGTGGAAAGGCGCTGTGGCCATCTGGGCATCTGCTTTCCCACACAAAATGGTTTGTAACTGTGCTCTGCTTTGATTTTCCAGTGACAACAATTGCCAGGTTTTACCAAGTAAAGGAAGAGAAGGCCCAAATCCCATCCCTCAAGGTTTGCACCAACTGGAACAATCTTCCTTCAAGTTTATCTTGCTGAATTATTCATTTAAATCAGGTGTTTTTGACTGAAATTTGCTTTGTACATAATAAGTTAGAGGAGCCACATACTGGTGCCCTCCCTAGGTGGGAGGAGCTGCTCCCCAAGGAACTCCCATTCCATTTTTCTGTTGCTTGGAAGAATTTAAATCCACTGTTTGTGACATTCTGTCTTTTCCCCAAAGACCTGGGCACCCTCGGATGCTGCCTGTGTCAAATAACCACCCATTGCTTCCAAGAAAGAAAGGGGGGTTGCTTAACTACTCCCATTTCCAAGTGTGGGCTCTGGGGAGCGCCAGGACTGGGATCCAGATCCTGTCTCCCCTTGGGATTGGGGAGGGTTGAGCTTTCCTGTCACCCAGGCTGTTACAAATAACAGAGGACCCAATAAACATTCTCCTTAGCCATCCATGGGGAGACACCTGTCAGCAACTCATGAGTTACCGCAGATCAAAGGGCTTGTGAAAGAGCATTTTGTCACAGTTGCTGTGACTCTAGATAATTTCTACAGTGTTTACCTCGATGTCAGTGTTCATGGATAACTACAGGCAGTTGGTATTTTTCAGCTTAAAGGGTAAATCCTGAGCTAGCTGTCAGTGTGGACAAGTGAAGGTGAAGTACAGCAGGGTACCCATAGACAAGCCTGAGATGCTTTTAGTGAAGACAAACTTCATGCCTTGGGCTGCACTTGGGAGCAGAAGTGACTCACGCTCTTTGCTAAATTATACCTCTATGTGGGGCATGCATCAGACCTTAGCAAGCTCCCAGTTATTCCAGAAGTTAGTGTGCTGTGCCAACTCATTACTTCCTAAATAGCTCCAGTGTCAGTGCTGAGTGGTGACTTAACTGACTGCTGACATTCACTAAGGTCACTTAGCTAGGTCTATACTTAGGAACACTTTGGTGCTGTAAATGACATGGAATTGATTTAATCTATACAGTGCCTTGTCTCTGATGATCCTTCCTATCACAGGTCTGACCAAAGTGGACAACAAAGGTAGAAGACAAAATTAATATTCAGTTCACTAACTAAAACCTGGAGAGGAGTCTCAGTAAAGCAAACACTAAAGACAGCACCATAAGGAATTGAATAGCTGAAAATGTGAACATTCCTGCATTTTTTCCTAAGGAATCTAGTGTGCCTCTATTGATGACTGCAGCAAATGTGCAGCATTTCTCACTGCAGAGAGTTCTTCTTTATTTGCATAGCTCTCTCTACAGTCCACATATTGCAAATGGATCCTTCCCTCTCAGCTCACTGAACTGAATCTCCCTGAAAAGACCCAGTGCCTATGGCCAGATGACAGACATGTACAGCTCCATTTGGCAGCCTTGAGGTTTCAGCATCTTCATAAACTCCCAAATTCAAAAGGTAATTCTCAACCCCTGCTACTCCTACAGCTGTTAGCACATCAGCAAGTAACTGGTGCCAAGCTACAAGAACCTCTTTGTTCTCCTCTGCCCACCACGCCAAAGGGCCATGATTGGCTCCAGCTGGCCCTCATTGATAGTCTGTCAGAAATATCAAAAGACATATTGTCCTCAGCTGACCTGCAGATGTTGCTACCAGACACCCTACAACAATAAAGATAAGCATCTCAGCTGTCATTTAAGGGGAAATGGCATATGGTTCTTCGAGTCTGATGATTCAGACATAACAATCTCCCAGCAGTTATGAAGACAGAGGCAAAGAAAGAAAATTGGAAAATTGCAAGAAGATAAAACTTTCTATTACCTTTCATTTTCCCCTATACCTGTCTTCAGCCATGTCTGAGAAATGCAAAGGGACCAATCACTATTTGTTACTAACAAGGCAGCACAGGATTGGCAAGTGTGCCTGCACGTATATGCATTCTGTTTTAAGCCAAGGGTAGGAGAAAGGTATTAAAGTGTCCGTTTTTTCTGTATTTCACTTTATTCTCCTGGCTTAGGTCAGGTACGTCCTTAATGTACACTGAAACAGACCATGTGAGAGCCATGTGTCTCCTGCAATGGAGTGGGTTAGCTCAGGCACACTAGCTGCCTGCACCTCTGTACCTGCTCTATCATATGGGGTGGGATTGGAATTCAGCATGGATGTGGGCACAGCCCTCTCCACACAGTTGTCATCCAGGATTTCTTTATCATTTTCCAGCTCAAAAAGCAGTGAATGTTGTTGTTCATTGGGGTTTTTTTTAATTCTACCTGCACCCTTCTTCAGCCAGCAATATGCTCCAAGCTCATCCAGTCTGGTTTTGTGACAGAGAAGGAGAGCTGGCCAGGCTTTCACAGTCCCAGCTGTGTGGGGGCTTATAGGACAAGCTCCAAATATTACAAATCATAAAAATTGGATAGTAGATATTTCTCAGAAAGAGGTAGCTGCAGTAAGTTTGTGGGGAGTAACTGCAGGACTCTGTAGTTACTCACTTCATTAAGTCTTAATTGTAACGATTGCAAGGTGCAACCCAAGCACCATAATCAGATCCTGAGGTGACAGAGGCACAGATAATTGTAATGAGCCTTCCTCTGAAATGAAAGGCCTGCAGTTTTCTCCCCAGATGCTAATGGCACAAAGCAGAGTCAGAAAATGCTGTCAGCAGGAACCAGGAGAAGATGGGGATCCAAGGAGACCCCTGGGCTTCAGAGTTCACAAACAAATAGTAGGCAGATGCCATTAACCAGGGTTGCTGATTTAACTTCTGTTTCCTCTGCCTATTTCTAGCTTGCTCTCAGAAGCATTCCAAGTAAACCTACACTATCCTGTCCTCAATGTTTTCCGTAAAACTCTGGAAGAACTTTTTTTCCATACTGGTAAGACCAAAAAGAAAGAAACAGAAGAGAGAGATTAATACACATGCAGCAGCTTTCTCCATCCATGTGCCAGAACAGGCTCCATCCACACTGACCCTGCCAGCTTTGGGTGCTGGGTATTTTCTTGACCCCTTAGCCTTTTATTCATGGGACTAAAATGAAGAATTAACTGTCAGGGCACACCTGCAACTGGAGGATGAGTCAGCCCCAAGGGGCTGCTGAGTCAGAAGAACTGAAACAGCCACTAAAGTTGGAAAATGAGCATTCTTGTACAATCCAGTGCTAATGTCCAAGCAGGAAATAGAAATGAACTTTGGAATAGAAGTCAACAATTACAAATGAATAAAAATGGGAGGAATGCTACCAGAACCCCTTCATTCTGGTGATGTCATGGTTCCCAAATGCCCTTCAGAAATGCAAATTGCCTACAATGTAATAAAAAGGGCATTTTCTAGAGTGTGCAGAGCTTGCATAGTTTAATTAAGCATAAACTAGGGTGACTCTTGAAAGGAAAATGATGTGGATTGCATTCTCTGAGTGACCTTGGAAAGGCACTTATAACTTTCTCAACACAGCAAGTAAACTCACACTTCATATGCTGTCACTTCTATTCCTTTATTTAGAAAGATATTTTTTATTCTCTCAGATTCCCTGATCTCACACTGATTTATCTCTGTGCTTAGAAAATGTGATTTGTTTCCCTCGAGGTAACTAAACATTTGTCTACAGCCTCACCATCTCTAGTTTTCTAATCTCTGCTTCAATATTACTTATATTAAACTTTTGGTACCTGCTTTCCTTTCTTTCCACCAAATTCTACATAGGCTACTTCACTGACATGGCAAAACTAGAATAAGGAGATGCCTATAGAAATTTCTCATCCAATCTTTCCAAGACCAACCTGGAAGCCTCCTCTGATGGAGTGATTGTGTCAATGGACAAAGGAAGAGCTACAGATGCCATCTATCTGGATTCTGTAAAGGCTTTGATGTGGTTCCCCACTATATCCTTCTCTCTAAGTAGAGGGGAAATGGATTTGATGAGTAGACTGTCTGGTGGATGAAGAATTGGTTGTATGATCATATTCAGAGGGTTGTGGAAAACGGCTCAATGTCTGGATGAAGATCAGTGAGAAGTGTTGTCCCTCAGGAGTCTATATTGAGGCAAGTAGAGTTTAATATCTTCATTAATGACATAGGCAAAGCAATCAAGGGCACCCTTGGCAAATTTGCCAACGACACTGAGCTGAGTGGTGCTGTTGACAAAACAGAAGGATGGAATGTTATGCAGAAGGACCTGAATGAGCTCAAGACGCAGGCTCAAGGAAATCCCACATGGTTCAAGACTAAGTGCAAGGCGCTGCACCTGGGTCATGGCAACCCTCAGAATCAATATTGGCTGGAGGATAAAAGGATTGAGATCAGCCCCACAGAGAAGGTCACTGGAGGTTTATAAAACTGGACACATGCCAATAGTTGTGTGCTTGAAGCCTAGAAAGCAAGCTACATCCTGGGCTGCATCAAAAGTAATGTGGCCAGCAGGCTGAGGGAGGTGATTCCCAGCTCCACTCTGCTCCAGTGAGACCCAGCCAGCTGTGTGGTTCCCAGCACAGGAAAGACATTGGCCTGTTGGAGCAAAACCAAAGGAGGGCCACAAAAATGGTCAGAGGGCTGGAGCACGTCTCCTATGAAGACAATGAGAGAGTTGGTGTTGCTCAGCCTGGAGAAGAGAAGGCTCTGGGGACATCTCACTGTGTCCTTTCAATACTTAAAGGAGGCCTGTAAGACAGATGGGGACAGACTTTTTGGTAGGGCCTGTAGCAACAGGACAAGGGGCAATTGTCTTAAACTAAAAGAGTTCAGATAAAGGAGTTCAGATAATAAATTCAGAGTAGATGGAAGAAATTTTTTAAGGTAAGGGTAGTGTAACACTGGAACAGGTTGCCCAGAGATATGATGGATGCCCCATCCTTGGAAACATTCAAGGTCAGGTTTGATAGGGCTCTCAGCAACTTGACATAGTTGAAGATTTCCTTGCTAATGGTGGACATGTTGGACTCCTCATCACACAATTCTGGGGCAGGAATGGCAATAGCTTATGGGGGAATAGATACTGTGGGATCAATTAGGTTTCTGTGGTTGCTATTTTAACTACTTTCACAGTATCAGTCTCTTATTTGTGGGGGATCTAACATCATGAGGCCAGCTTGTTTTGTTGATTCTGAAGGCCAGTTTTGAAGTCCATTAGATCGTCAAGCCTGCAGTTTCTCATAAAGGAGGCTGACTGTATGGGGAATGCAAGAGTTGTCAAGTGCCTGGCTTGCTAGGAAGTAAAAAAAGAAACCCAACCAGTGTGAGCAGCTCAGTTCCATTGCTACTGAGATAGGGAGTGAAAAAGAAATCTCTGTAATTCCTGGCCGTGAGCAGTGCTGCAAAGAGGGAGCAGTGGTAGTAGCTCATCACTGTGGGCCAAGAGTGAGTGGGACTGAGTGGATGAGTGGGACAGTTGTTCTTGCTCATCTGCCTTTACCCTGACCTTTTAAAACCACCCTGCTCTGTCTTCCCCTAGAAATTTGCAGAGGTGAGACCATCCTGCATTGCTCTTCAGGAATGCTTTTCTCTTGGCATCTTGCTATGACTTTCAAGGAGTAACGTATACTTTCCAAAGAAGATTTGAAGAATGTGGTAATGGGTGAAAAAAAAAAAGTTCATCTAGCAAGGGCGAAGAAAGCAGGGGTAGGTAGGTGGGGAAACAGTGCTGATTTGCAACTGATGTTTGAGCTATGACACAGTTTCAGTGAACCACACCACAAGGGCTGCTGACTCATAAAAAGGTGGAATACCCAGAAGGAAAGCAATGATCCCAGCAATTGTATCCCATTATGGTATGTCAGACATGTCTTTGATTGCACAAGCCTATAATTAGTTAGAGAGATTTGTGCTATTTCTGAATAACTAAGAGGAAACAAAAGAATTACCCCCCATCTTAGTGACTAGCAGGATCAATGGACAGCGCTCCAGGATTGCTGTAAATAAAGTGTATTCATTGATGATTTATTTTTTTCAATTTCAGAGTAAATGTCAATGATTCAGTAAAATTTAACAAATCGTTAGAGCCCCCAGAGCAAAGATCTGAAAGTCTTGGAATTAATTTTAGGGTTTGGTTCCTATTTACTCAGCAGGTAAGAAATCCACTTAGGTATCATAAGTATTTTTTTAAATTATTTTGTAAATCGAGATCTCTTAACCTTGTGTTAAGAAAGAACAGCTCACGAACGAAACTCGCAGCAATAGCTGCGTTACTTACTTGCTAACACTAGATGGGGTGTAAGGAAAGAGTGAAGGGGAAAATCAGGAAACTGCAAAACCTTGGAGGTCCGAACCACCTCAGGCACAGAAGAAAGATCTAATCAGGCAGACAACTAATCTGAGCATGGCTTTCTCCACCTTGTCAAAAGCAAAACCCGATCATAAATAGACAGGGACCCGTTTGCCCACCCTGTCCATTCCTCTGGCAGTGTGGATCCTCACAACGTGGATATTTTAACACATGTGGCGCACCACTATTAGTCACGTTAACTATATTTTATTCATATATTGAAAGAGTACATACACATGTCAGTAGCATAGATTGCATCAGCTCCTCTTTACTAAAAAAAGCTCAATGTATAAACAACCTTAAAATGCTCCTGCTGTAGCTAGTGCATATTAAATCAATGCTTATATAAACTAATAATCTTTATATAGATTTATGTTTTTTAGAATACATTAAAAATTATCAGTGGCATGTTCATGGCATCCTTTTTCACTGTCCTGATGGTCTAACATTTCAATGAATTATGGATATGCATATTTTATTTATTATTCAAAACAATTTCTATTACAGAATATAGACAATGGAGACAAACCCGTGGTTGCATTTGGAAAGGCAGAAAGTATTTTCAATGATTAGTGATTTCTGTTTTTATGCCTACATCTTGCATCTTTTCCTTGGGAGCAGGAAGAGCAGAACAAGGCTCTTTTTGAGATCTTGCCATTGTTTAATCCTGTGAAAAGTACCATATCCTTTTCTTAATTCAACTGATGCTTTTTGTCTTCCCTCTTAGCTGCTTTGACCTCCTGTGCATGAACTCAGCAGAGCAGGCAGGCCAGTGTCTGACTCCAGGCTCTCCCTGAAGCTGGGAGGGATGCTGAGCTGGGCTTTCTGACCAACCAACACAGCTACTCAGCAGAAGCAGCAGCCTGCCCGCAGAATTCATTTCCCTCACTCTCTTTTTCTGGTCCCATGGGAATGAGCTAGACTCCTGTGTATCACTCTATCCTCTTTATTAAGCCTGTCTCTGCAGAGACCATTTTAATTTAATCCAATTTGATAGCCAAGTCTCAAAATCCCCCTGGCTCTTGAAACAGTACAAGCTCCTGGTATTCAATACACAAGCCTTTTTCCAGCATCCTCTTGCTTCCCTTGAAGGAACCAATTTCTATAAACTAGCTTTTACTCTGACTGATGCCCCTTCCTGAGTGACTAGAACTCACAGTTGAGCCCGAAAAGAAAGTGCTGGTGCACTGAGAAAAGCCACTCTCATCAGAACATCTAACTCTAGTGAAACTTGCACGCTTGACAGAAAAGCAATACAAAATGCTTTCCCACAACATAGACTAAATAAATGTTGCTTGCCAGCCATATCCACTTTAAAAAGTAAACTGGTAACATAGTAAGAAACCACATTCACTGGCAGACACAAATCTCTTTGTTTTGTCAGATTTGTTAGTTTAATCCTAGGAGAGGTATTGCTAAACCCTGTTGTAGAGCACTGGTTTGCATCTTCTGGTCTTGATTGAACCACTGGGACTGACACTGCACTGGGGTTTGGGGGGCAGCACTCAGCATTTCAGAGCGTGGGATGGGCCACGTTGCCAGTGTAGTTAAAAACAAAACCAGGTTGAACAACTCTGTAGGAAACCACCCCCCAACACATAATTGAAAATCTGAATGAGTTATGTCTCTGACAGGCCAGTAATAGCCTCATTTTATAGCAGAGGCAAAAGTTGGGGAAGAGTGTGGTATGCCAGGTCACTGGTAGGTTATGACTCCTCACTGAAACCCTCAATCCTCTTCTGCAGCACACTTCACACCCTGGATATTGGAAAGCCTATAAGAACATCTCTGTTTGTGATCATAGGCCATGTTTCACATGTCCAGGGGAAAAATGTGAAACTCACTCAGCAAAAGGATGGTGAGACAGGCCTAAGTATGAAAGAATAAAGGACTTTGCTCCTCCTGTTTTTTGCAAAGCCTCCCTATTATCCAAGGCAGCAGTGCAGCAGCAAGGCATGATAAAACAACTTAGTAGACTAAGTGGTATGGAAACTAAAAGAAATATGCTGTGTAAGTGAACAAACAAGAGCTCTGATACACAATTTTGTTGGGTTAGGGTGGCAAAGAGCCTTTCCAGGAACACAGTCCCTTGCTGCTATCCTGAGAGAGGCTCTGTGTGCCAGGATTGCCCTGTCTAGAATGACTGAATGCCTTGGGCTGTAACCACCCAAAACACCAGTGAAGCACAGTCTGTCCACATTAACCTTCAGTGGATTGGCAACCTGGCAACAGCCTGGACTTGCCCAGCAGAAATCCTTCTTGGAGGCAGGATTAGCTCTAGTCTGAAACAGCTCCAACAGCTTGGTTTCAGATGACTTGGTGATACTGAATTCACAGTTAGACTTTAGCCAGAAGGAAATACAACTTTGATGTCCAAAAACTTGAATTTATTGCTAATGACCTGTGCTGGGGGGGAGCACTAGACAATAAATCACCTGATTGAGTACAGAGGAGCTACAGCACAGAGTGTGTCAGTGTCAATATGTGTTTCAGGCAAAGCTTAAGCTCTGCCTTCTGGAATGCATTCACAACAGAATAACATGTTAAACACTGAGAATCTACTGGGAATCATCAGGAAAAGTATGAATTAGGGCAAAATGGAATGGATTTCTGGAATGCCTATGAAAACAGGGAGTGGGTAGGATTTGTAGCTGGTTTTTTCATGGCATCATCCAGACCGCTGGTATTTTCTGTCTATATTAACTTTTTAAGATATCTCTCTCTCTCTCTCTCAGTGTGAAGAGACACTTCCTGGCTACCTATTTACTGTGGGCTGGGCTACTTGTTATGCACAATTTGCTGCTGAAAAAAAGTGAATAATGGAAGAAAAATGGCAATAGATTTTGACTCTCCCTTCAGTCTGCAATGAATTATAATGATGCCTTGGATTTACTATGAGCCAGAAAGAAAGATTTTGAAGAGAGAACTCAGTGTATTCTGGAATGTTCCTGTTTGCTTTTACAATTCATCAGTAACCATGAAGAAGTGGTTTTAATATTAAAACTTACACAACTAAAACATTAGTTTAGGAGTCAGGATAATTTTTATGTTTTGTATCGCTCACTCTTCACTTTATGAGATGTCCAACTCCAGGTAGTTTTCTGGATACAATTTAGATCATTCTCTTAGGCGTAACATTAATTCTAATGCACTGCACTCCTCTTTGAACGACTGCAGATTGCAAAGTGTCTTTGAAAAAGGATAAATTGGACATGTCATGCAGTAACCAAGTAAATGCAGTCCCTGATTAATATGCAAGTTTGGAAAGTTCAGAAAATGTCATCATACTCCATAGGTGCACCCTGTTTTTGGAAAGGTCTCTTTTTGTTTTGTTTGTGTGTAAATGTCATTCTACATAAATTTCACTCCAGCAGCTTTTCATAAACTCAAGTCAATGATTATATGTTCAAATATTTGAGTGTTTCCTTTAAAACTAGAGGCGAAGAAAAAATCTCTTCGATCTGTTGACACAGCTGTGAAAGACCGTGGTGCTTGCACGTAGATTTCTTTAAATAATCTGAATATCTTCTTTTCACCATCCCACTGATAAATCTGGGAGAAAGTATAGTCACTTCCCAAGGCTAGGTAATAATTGTTCTTGAAGGAGAAAGGCTGCAGTGTCATGGCTCCTCGGGATGGAAGAGCCTGTATCTCCACAAACTGTTTGCTATTCCATTTCATAACTCTGGAGTCACCAATGAATCTTGTGAGTGTGATGTAAAGGTCATCTTGCATCCTGAAACTCTTCACAGCCAAGACATCTTCCATGTTGGGGATTTCACTGTGTGGGACAAACTTTTTGGAGGCTTTGTTCCACTGGAGTATAATGGGCACCTGGGAACGGCTAGAGAGGATTAAATGTGATTTCCCATCTATATCGAGAAACTCAGCATCAGTGTCCCTGAACCATTCATGAAGAGACTGATATGAATAAAATCCTTTGTTATTCCACTTATACACTGTTGACAAACCTGCTTTAGAGCTATCTGCTATAACAAAAAACATTTCACTGTCTATCTCAAAAAGCTCTATATCATTTGGCTTGGAAATGCGAGATACTTCAATATCCTGGAATTTGACAAACTTCGTCCAGCTTTCATCAAACTTGTAAATGTGTGAGCCACCAAAGAGCTGTGCCACCACCACAAAGACTTGGTCACCAACAAGAATGGCTTTACATCCCACTATAGACTGACCTATTGCCCAAAGAAAGAAAAGAAAACAACACATGTATTAGCACAGCACAAGCCACCCTTTACACCGCAAACATTACCAAACCACCCTCCCCTTTTTTTAAACCTGCACCATCTCATAATTTTGTCTTCTGCTACGTGCCATCAGAACATCTTTTCAAGCTTTTTGCTTCCCAATAACTGCAGAATGACTTGTCCCACCCTGCAATGTGTGCAAGTATGATGTACGATAAAAAGCTAATTCCTTTTTATTTCTATATTTGCTCAGACACATGGTCCCCAGTATCCAAAACAATTATTTAAGCTAAATTTTATTATTTAAAATGACAAGAGTTTTTATCTTGCCATTCATCAAATATCTGAAACTCTCTTATTCTTGTAATGTCTATCTTTCTATCTTAACTAGAAGAATGAAATAAAGTATATTTTTCTTGCTCCAGAAGGGTTATAGTCAGCTTTTTGCTACTGTACACAGAAATATTGATGCATCTTGTGGATATATCACCTGACAGAAGGATGAAAAAAGATTAATCTAACTCTGTTGTTTGTGTTAGGTATTCTTGAGATTTTGTTAAACTAGAAATATTTAGGAATATTGCAGTTGCTCAACAGATCCAACCAGGCTATGAGCTGTTTTGAGAATGTCAAGTTAAACTAAACAAGAACCACATCAAGAAAGTAACAATGAGACTATTATCATAGGTGTTGTTGGAAGCAGAGAAGAATTTCTCTGTGGAGCACACAGTTTAAGTAGAACTGTAGCTGCACAAGTTCCCCAATGCATTCTTGGTCAGTCACTACAGGAGATTTACCCTGGCTCCTTAGCTGGTCCCCTACCCATGGCTTTCAGAGCTGTCCTGAGGTGACATGCCACCCTCCCAGCATAGGAGAGCTGGGAGTACCTTCATCTCAAGCCCAGCAAGGTGTCTGCAGCACAGGCATGAATGGTCCAGCTGATCATCCAGGCTCCTTCTGGTCTTAGTCAAAACACAAACTCTAGAAGAGCTTTCACCTGTCTCCTTCTGCTGAGGACAGCAATGCTTTTCTCTTCATGTTCACTGTAAAGGCAACCTTGACAAATAGCTCAGCTCCGTAAGCCCATGTTGTAAAGGGCTAAATTTAGATATCCAAATGCCAAGCAAATGGTAGGTAGTGAAATTCTCTGTGGAGCTGGCTTCACTGTTGTGCAAAACATCCTTCTGGCTCTGCAGGAGGCAGGAGGCTTTTTATGTGCCTGTGTCCCCTGGCAAAAATCTCAGCCTCACGTACATTTCAGAGTCCAGGCCTCAAGCTCAAACCTTCCAGGAACAAACTCTGGGTGTGGAGCTAAGACATAAGTCCCTGGCAGAAATGTCTCCTAATCAAGTCATTCAGAGGAAGGTGATATACACCTGGAAGGCAGCTGATTTACAAATCAGTCAAACTCTCAATTTCATTTCCAGTTTTTCTAGGGCTCAGCTAGCTCTCTCTGGGCTCTTTACTTCTCAGTTTACATCTCTGGTACATACTTTACCCTAATCTACCAAAACACAATGAAACCTAAAAAAGTAACATTTTTCCTTCCCAATATTTCCTGACAGGGTAATTTCTTTTGTCAGTGACACACACAGCTTGCTGTCTTTGTAGAATTTCACACCAGAGGAGGACTCAGCACACTCTGTGTCTTCCAAAATATAAAGTAAAATATAATCAATCACAGACAACAAGGAAGGAGGGAAATTTAGTTCCTGGGTCTTCAAAACCTCTGGCTTGGAGTATCTGGGAATCAGGCAGCAGATAACAGCTTTAAAGACTCTGTCTTGCTGTCATGGTGTGACTGAGCACCACAAGTGTTAGTTAGGGACAGAACAACTGTTAGAAAATCAGCATTAGAACATCACCTGGCATCCACACAGGCGTTTTGTTTGATCAGTAATCTGGCCAAGATGTTAATTGAGCATGTTTGTAAATGGAAAGTAAATGCTGATGCTTTGCAGCACATCTCTTGAGGTAACAATCACAGCTTAAATATTTCTGTCATTTTCAACTGGGTTCCTGGTCAGCTCACCCTAAAAGCATCTTTCTGACCTGTTTCCTACATGCAGTAGATTCTTTTTATGTTCTGTTTTGCAGGCACTTTAGCAAGATCAAGTGCTCCTTCAGCTTCTGCTTTAACTTGCCATGTGATTCAGGCAGTGAGTTCTAAGCTGGGCCATGGTGTGACATTCACGGCAAGTGTTTGCACCTTCAGAAAAAATTACAAGATCGGACAAAAAAAGCCTGGTTCGTGTGCTACAGTAAGGTTAAATGTGCATGTATTAGAAGATGCATTACTCCATGGAGTCACTCATGTCCAAACAACACTCACTTCAATCAGCCAAATCCAAGAGAGATTCAGGACAAAACCCAGCAAATATGGTCCCATCTCCAAATCTCATCCTTGTGAAATGCCAGCAGTTTGTCAGTGACCGGAATCCCAGTGTTCATATACCTGTGATGTTGTCGTAACTCCTGAAATTCATTTCAATGTGATCCCACTCCAGCACCATGCAGTTCTCCATGCTGGGCTGTGCAATAGCTACAAACACATCATTCTTTGAGTTGAACGTATCCACCGAGACAGACTGGTAGGGCAAAATCTGGTGGACAACAAAATCTAGAAACATACATTTACAACAGTTAAGATACATCCTTGCTGGAAACAGAGTAAGTGGTCACTGATTAGAATGATGTACACTGAAAAATGAGTGAAATACTCTGGATTTTGTATAACGTTATCATGGAAATATCAGTGCTCATGTTAGGCATGCAGCAACAGGGAAAATGTCTCCTGCTTTAGGTATCATGAACTGTCCTCTGGAAATGTATTTGTCAAGGAGATCAAATATGTAAATAGTAAAATAAATCAGATTTTCCAGCTAGGCTGGCTACTATCAGTGAAATAGAGAGAGAAGTCTCTTTCCCCACAGCTGGAAGTTGCTTTCCCGTCAAGTGAAATGGCCTTGCTAGAATCACATTCAAGCTGAGAGACAGCAACTACCAGCTGAAGTCCAATAACTTCTTAAGTCATGCAAATTTAATCACTAGCAATTTGTGCTATGCTAAACCAGGCAGAAAGTGAAATGATATCTGAAGTTTGCCTGGGGATAACCCCATTTTGCCTAGACCATAGACAAAATGGTGTAATCAAAAACTCAGTTAACATAATGTTTTATGGGGCATTATAATGTAGTTTAGGCATAAAATACAACCAACCTGAAAATTACTATCCAGTGGAAAACTTATTTTAGACAATAAGACTGAGAAATTGGAGCAACCTGTAAAGATTAGGAGCGTAACTCCAGAATTAAAGATTTTTTTCTCAAAAATTAACTGCCTTTGTAGACTTAATTTGAAAATTCACCCTGGGGTATGTCAGCAGTCACCACAGAGCCAGTTTGGGGCAAAGTGAGGAGACTTGGGAGACTTGGGTCTGAATTTGACCTTTGGCAGACAGCTGTGCAGGATCTCTGTTATCAGGAAAAAACCATGGTGTAGCAGAGCTGACAAAGCACTCAGGTCTAAACCGTGGTAGGAGCCTGCATTGAAGTAATGTATGGATATAGATATGTGGAAAAAGAAAGGCATCTTCCCTATGATGGCATTTCTGTGCAGAACCATGCAATGCTCTGTTTTAAGCTCCATTTGCTACACGCCTTCACCATGCACCCAATGTTGGAAGGGCCTGAACATCCAGGGATTTTGGTGAAATGGTAATTAAGTCCTCACTCGAGTCCCTTATTTTGGTGCATTATGAAATAATTGCTTCTGAATGAAGAACCCTCTGTTTCTGCATGCTTGAAAGCCTTGCCCTTGAGGAGTTACACTTGTGGAGAATAAAGATAGATGACTACCATTAAACAAACAGAGCAGATTCCACAGCTGTGAAAGAAATGACAGTCTTCATTCTTCGAGGGACTTTTATAAATAGAGCTTGGGCTTGGTTCGTAAATGCTGGCAGTCAAACAAAAAAGTTATCTTCATTCTCACTGGGAAATTAAAAGGGCTGGGGAAAACTGACACCAAAGTATTCAGAAAGTAAAAGTGACTGAGCCGTTATAAAATGTTGCTAAAGGATGGAGCAATAGCAGATACAGTCACAGAAAATAAAAATATTTTTTTAATCTCGAGGAAAAAAACCCAAGAAACTAGTCCTGAAAAGACATCTCTTGAAATCTGAACAGTTGTGAAACACTTTGGGGTAATCTGTGAATTGAAACAAACCAGTCTGTATGTGAAAATGGGTAGGGAAATCATTTGTAATCAGTGCAAAGCAATAAATGCTGGTTTTAGCACCAGCTGGGAGTACCAGACTGTAATACCAGGGTTTCACAGTGAAAGTTGCTGCCACATCAGGGTTGCAAAAAATTTAGGCCTTGGGGTCTTGATTTATTTTTACATATCTTGCTGTAGTGCTAGAAAAAGCTAATGCAGTAAATACAGGATTGGGGGAAGAGCCCTTTTCCAGTATCTTTCTCTTTTAAGCCAGATCCCCTGGATGGGAGAGAGCAGAGGACACAGCCCACACTTTTCCCCTTTGCTGCTGGCTGCATGAGTTGTCCCTCTCCCCACACACAGTTTTGCTCTCCCCACCTCGAGACATGTGGCTCTCAGGCTGTTTTCTGCTGGCTGGGAGTGGGGGTGTCCCCCTGCCCTGCAGCCACGGGTGAGGCACCCAACACTTTTATTGGGCTGATTTTCCTTCTGGCAGCCCTTGCTCGGGCTGATCCCAGCACACAGGAGCACTGATGCCAGCACAGGAGAGGAGAGTGCAGGGAACATGGAAGGCACTAAGGAAAAATATGAGTAGTGGTCTGTTTGGGCAGCTGCTCCAAAACTGTGTCCTGCAATTCAGTCCCACTCTCCTCAAACCCCTTCCTCCCTGCAGTGGGTACTTCTCCTCCTGAGTAGGTGAACCTACTCAGCACCCGGGTGTGCCAGCAGGGAGTGTTAACCATCCTTCCCCTTCTCCCTCTACAGGAGATCTCCAGCACAGGAGCAAGAATGGAGCAGTACCTATTTATTTGCAAACTACCTCCCTTCCAGACAGCAGGGAAAGAGAAGACCACCTCCACCTGAGAAGACCAATCCCAGCTTGGTAAAGAAAGGGAGAAACAAGCTTCCAAAGCTCAGTGAGATGATCCCTGCCTGCAGTTCTGGGCAAAGCAGGTCCCAGGCATGCACATGGCCTGTTTCCAGTGGCTGTGGGAACCCGAGGCCAGTTTTCTAGTCTCCTTAAAGTGAGTTACATGTTTCCCTGTGGTGCCCAGAGCCACAGCACAGCCACTCACACACTGTTGAGGAAGAAAAACAAGAAATGAAGTGGCTTAACCTGTTTCCATGTTGCAAGCACTGAGAAATGGAAAAGACAGATGCTATCAAAAAAAGAGTTAAAATGCAGGTCACCAATACTGTCAATCTTTCTCTGTGAAGAAGTAGCAGGACCATTTTGTTCTTTGCCTTTCTATTTTAAATTTGGCAGCACCTCTTTCCATCTCTCCTGTTACCATTGCAGCAGTTCAGCTGATGCAATGAACTGACTGGGCCAAACAAACACACATTTTACCAGGCAAACTGCTTTGTTACCACATCCTGCATCCAGTGATGCCCAAGACAGAGAGACCAGAAATGATAGAAAGTCTGACAAAGGAGGGAAAGACTATACTGAAGACTAACACAAATGAAAGAGGCTTGCAGAGCCCTGCCCACTACTGACTGGGAAAAGAGAATACACCTATGGGGTATATTTTTTACTTGGAATACTGTATGTATTCTAAGCCTGTGACTAATCAATCCTCAAGGAGGGAATAGGGGCATATTTACACTCCCTTTGATCTGGGGGAGGCAGTGGCAGTGGCCTGACACCACAGACCACCAAGGTCACACAGAACAGAGTATATGACAGCTACACGCTCTGCTGTGGGAGTGCCTCTCTGAGGGCATTTGAACAAATATTCAGCTGGGTAATCCTTGCCCCATGGAATGCCTTCAGGCCCCAAAAACTCTGCAGCACATGAAATTAGATTTATGCTTGGTGTAATTTCACTTACAGCAGACAGAGACAATGTTAAGGGTGAATTTTGCCTGGAGAGACTCTATAGTGTCTAGGTATAAAAAAGTGACTGAGGGCTGGTAGGTCAGGATAGGTTTGAGGACCAGGAAAGGCTTTATCTTGTGCACTGTTAGTGCTGCACCATTGCTTAAACCACACTGCAATGAAATAAAGCCTGCCTTCTCTTTGCATTGCTGCATCTTGGTGATTCGGCAGAAGTAGGAATGTAACTTCAGTGCTGCTCTAAACTTCATTGCTCTCCTGTGTTTGACATACTTTTATGCAGCAGATTTTTGGCCTTTACCTCTGCTGCTCTTCTGACATAATTTTGAATTCTGAGTTCATTCTATTTTCTTTCACATATTGCCATCAAAGCACCTTTCATACCTTTTCCTGAAATTTCATTTTACATTACTAGTAATCACCTTTTCTCTTGTCTTTTAATAATAATGACTGACTTGATGACAGATGAGAACTTGCACACCTTTGATATTACTGTCTAGAAGAAAGGCAAAGTGCTGACATCCTATTCAAAAAAGATGAAAAACAATACCCACAGCTGATATTTTCAGTTATATGATGTGACTACATTTAAAGATAGGTAACTGCAGCAGTTTGGGCATAAAATATAAGCATAACCACATGCAAATTTCTCTTTGCTCCCTTCAGCATGCTTTACATTATTTTAAAAAATAAAAAATCAAGATCCAAGACAAGACAGTAGTCAGAATATTATTGGACTTTTCTCTTTAACTTAATGGAGTTCCATGAAGAACCTCTGGTACTGTTACCACCATCTTTGATGCTAATAAATCATGATTTATCAAATAAAGATAACAGCTATAGCCACATTTTTGAACTTATTTTCATTGCTTTCTCTGAAATGCAGAGATTTTGGAAACTCATCTGCCATAACTATATGGCTTTATTCCAGATAACAGAAAGCATTCTGTGATGAAAATTAAGCCACAAATTGAGTCATAATCAAGTCTTTTGGAATATGAATAGGCAGAGCTCTTCTCCCATTATCACTTAATCCAAATAAAAACTCAGTACTTACTTTGGCTTCTAAATGTAATTTTCCCATTTTGTACTTGTTCTAGTACTTGAAATGCTTTGTATGTAACCCTTTCCTCCCCCCAGGTCATGCTCACAGAAGTGAAAGGGTATTATCTAAACTTCTGATATTTAACCATTTGTAGTGTGCTTAGAAATATACATTCTGAATACCTGTAGTGGTGCATTCATAATCAAAACTTGTCACATCATTTAACTTCTTATCCTGATATTCTGCTGGACCAATACACAGGACATCAGAAACAGTGGAATTTGTCATCTTTAACCACAAAAACAACCACTTGGCTTTGCAGTCACACTCAAATTTATTTCCCCTTAAATCTCTAAAAAAACACACAGAAATAAACATATTTGAAAAGGTTGATAGCAATATGAGTACTACAGAACTGTCATCACCTTGGCATGCTGAATTTCAAAATATCTGAGTATGCTTGAATTGCTCTGAACTGAAAACAGGGAATTTTCCTAAGCTTTATTTGAACTCCTTTATTATGAGCTTTCTTTCCCTGATTTTTTTTGAAAAACCATTGCAGTCTATGGTCACATACAATCATAGTAATGGAGCACTGTGATTCATGTGTAAAGTTACTTTTTTTGTAAGTTTTCATAGAATGAGGACTGTAATGTAATACATCCTGACATTCAGGTTGTTTGCTGCAAGCCTCCTTTGCACCATTTACCACTGACACACATTATTCCTATTCCTTCACTAAACTGTTCCAGTACTGCTGGTTGACAGAGCAGCTTTGCAGACGTAAAATACAGATGTAAGGCTTGTATTTTTTGAGTCACTGCTGATGTAGAGTCAATTTAACTTCTTCCTGCTAATGTACGTGCAATTTCAACAGTGCACTTGTTCTTTGATCCTTTGGCAATTTCTGTGACTTATGATTTTACTTTGCTTTTTGGAAGAGCCAGGCCAAAAAATAGGAGAATCCTAGTTACACAGGGAAATACTGACAGAATGTCAGCAATATGCTACAACTGCACAGAAACAAGGAAAAGAAGCTTTTAAAAAAAATTTTAACTAATCCCTTGTTAAAATTAACTAAAATAATCTCAGGGAATATGCGATAATAAAAGGAAAATATGTTCAGAGAAACTGTGGTTTTAAAATTCACTTTCTCCCTTTCTCTAAATCACAATTTGCATGAGACATCAGAAAGAAGTACAATAACACAAGCTATGCACAGCATCACAAGAAGCAACAGTGATTTAAGAAATAGCAGTTAGTTTAGAAGAGTCTATCAAGCAAACAAATATAAAATGAAAAAAAGCTAGAACAAAAAAATTACACTTTTTTTTTTTCTGTGTAGATACCAGATACATGACTACACACTCAGAACATAAAACTGAGAGCAAGAATGACAGAAGCAATACAAAGACTCTTATTACTTACAGTTCAATTAAAGAATCTAAATCATTGAAGACATCCCGTGGCAGAGCTTTGAGATGGTTATTGGCCAAAGAACTAGAAAAGAAAGTTAGAGCTAATATCATTGCTATCTCTTATCTTGCAATTCTTACCTAGTGTGAGCTCACTTACAGGTTGTTAATTATCCAGTACTGTCCAGCCACTGGCACTGTTAGAAGTTACCAGGAACACGCATTAATTATTCTCATTCAAGAATAGAGATTGCTTGAAGTTCACATAAAAGTAAAATATTTAAAGCTTTTATTTTTCCCAGGTGCAAATGTAACCCACAGAGCAATCACTGAGCTCACTGGAAAGAAGCAGGAATGTTAATCATGAGTGGGCAGGGTGGTGGTACCAACAGCACTGGGGGTATTGGTGGCATCCCAGACCCAGCTGTGCCTGCACACAGACAGCCCAACCTGTGGCAGTGCTGCCAGGCAAGAGGTGCTCTAAGGCTGGTTCTCAGTTTATGGAAGGCGTGTTGTTGACAGCAGGAGGAAGCTGACACAGAGGGAAGAGAAGTTTTCTGTGTAGCAAGAAAACCACTGGTCTCCCAGGACAGCTTTGTTCAAGTAGAAAATACTCTCAGGTGTTAAATAACTTACAGGTGAGTCAGGTCACGAAGGCCACGAAATGCGTTTCTTGAAATGATTTCAATTTTGTTTCCTTCAATAAATCTAGGCAAAAAAAAAAAAAAAGTACTTTAAAATACTTTAAGTAACATTATTATTATTAGCATCACAGTGCTTTAAGCTATGGCTGCCAGACGCAGCATATTTCTGGGCAGCTCCTTCAGACTGAAAGGTGGGAAGTCTCAGTGGAGCTGCTCATGTTCCCTTTTCCCCTTTCCTTGGGCAGACTGCAAGGAACAAAGCAATTATCTGGAAGCACAAGGGATGGCACATGACACAAATGTCCAGCAGAAATGGAACAAAGTGAACAAGGCAAAAAAAAAATTCCTCTCTTAGTAATCCTCTCAGGATGTGTTGTGTGAGGCAAGAGACCTGCATAGGAGAGCCTCCTGAGGCAGACTTTAGGAGCTAAAGTCCTGCCTTCCCCTCTCACAAATCAGCAGCACTTTCAAACCAGCAGGCAGCACAGGGCTGCCCAGGCTGCAGACCTGCTGTGATGGGGAGCTCCTGTGGCTGCACACTCACAGTGCCACCTCCGTGCCCACACAGCCCTGACTTGTCCTGTGCACGTTTGACATCTGCACAGACAGCAAGACCACTGCCTTGGTTTAGTTCTGGCTGCCACAGTTCAGCTCTGTTCAGCTAGGACATCTCCTCTGCAGGGTGCCAGCTGCACCCAAGGCACAGCCCTGTGCACTGGGGGAATAATGACAGGCACATATCGATTTCAGCAGCACGCTGCTCCTCCTGACTGCACATCAGCATTTAGAGAAAGAGCTGATATTTCAGCATCTTGACCCCTGAGCACTTGAGGACACATCCCTAAATACATCATCATCCCTGCAAAGGGATTGCAGCCAGGTGGCCATCAAGATATTGCCTGAAACAGCTATACCTGGATGAAGACAACTGTACACTGACTTTTTAAAAGGCATATGAGATGAAAGTGCCTCCCTTATTCCTAAGCAGCTCCGTTTGCCCTCCAGAGAAGTTAGAGGGAAAATGCTAGGAGACAATATCTCTTCTCAAGAGAGTGAAGATGGGAATGCAAGAGATGACAAGTGCTCTTGGTTCTGCAGTTTAGGTGTAGGAATAGTCCTTCATGAAGTGACCGGGACCCTGTCTGCAGGCAAAGGGTGCAGATAAGAAAGTGTCGTGTCTGTGTGGGAGATGTCAGAGGCAGCTCAGCCCTTTCAGGGCTGTGTGGAGCCACAAATTCAACCCACAAGAGCGAAGCACCACCTGCCTCCTGACACCCTCACTGGCAGCTGGCATCCCTGCACAGCACCAGCTCAGTGGTCTATGCAAATAAACAAGGCTACACTGCAACAAGCTGGAACTTAAGAATTTGCCAGATTCTTGAATCACCAAGCCTGGCTTCCAAGAGACACTACACTGGGAATTCCAGTCTGCTCACCAGCAAAGCTCCCATCTTTTTCAGGCCTGTCTTACCCAGACTCTGTACACAGGGTCAATTTAAGGGTGCACTGAATGCCATTATGGGTGGTGCAAGTGCAGCAGGACACAGCTGGAGATATATTATCTATATAGAGGTACCAGCTGTGGGTGCTCCCCAGCTGCTCCGAGGCCAGAGACTTTGGCTTTGTACACAGACACTTGTCATTCCTGTTTGTCAGTGAGGTTTCCTTCTTTACAAAGTCTGATCCCTGGTAACTAAGAGACATGAGTTATGGAAGCTGTACGCATTTTACTGCCTGCATGGCCAAAAAAACAAATCACAGAGAAAGGCCACTCACAGCCAGCTCCCAAAAGGTGGAGGGGTGATTTGCTGGGAAGAGGAAAAGCTCTATGGAATTGGCAGACAACCACAACCATTAACTGAGACCACTTGTTCAGCTGCTAAAAGAAGTTTAAACTGTAAGGCTTTACCAGTCTGCATCCTGCTCCCTGGCTTGCAGCTGGAGGTCAGGGACAGAGATTTGCCCTTTGACCATCTGGGGAGAGCAGGGTGTTTCATTCAGACAGGGATCTGGCTGCAGTGACCAGTGCAACTACCACAATGTATGCTATGCTCTGCTGCTGGGACAAGCCTATCAACACTTGAAAACAGGCCACTAATGGTACAATGGAAAACGTTTTTCCTCCTTTTTACGAACTATTGCAAATAATTTTTCCCTGTAGACACAAGGAAAAGAGAATGCTTAGATAACTTGTTATCTCTGAAAAATCCAAATGTAGCTGAATCATGGATTTTAGCATATACCATTTACCATTAGCTGCAAATTCCATTGTTGGCTACTCCACATGTACCAGACTACTGACCCTGAATATACCCCACCATAATATCTATTTGCCTTCAAGATTTTAGCAAGAGTCAGTTTTATGAGCATTTGTCTTCCTGTAGAAAAGGACAAACGTTTTCCACAGGTACATTTCAGCTTGGAAACGTGGGTGGGTAGAGGATTTTTTTCAGGTTGTATTGATAATTTCAAACACACCAGCTCATACTGAGTAACACAGAGAAATGCCATCCTTTGGAGTGTGAAGAGAGGACAACCTTGTACCAAAGCTAATACTTTTTTATAAAAGAAAGAGGGCTGAAATAAAGATTAAAAAAAAAAAAAGGCCATAAAAAGGAAGGAATGTAAAAATCAACAAAGTGAATTATATAAACAAAAGGAGAGTTAAATAATTTTAAATAGCAATATAAATAATTACAATAATTTACATTACATGAAATGTATGTTTATATAATTATTTAGATAAAGATAAATTCTATGGACATTAAATAAGGTATCAGAAAAAAAGGCAAAGTAGGAGACAAAAGCTGGGAGAAGAGACACAGATTCAGGGTTGTACACCATTATTCTGCAATTCCTGCTTGGGCCACCCATAGGTCAGCACAGGCTGCTCCACCTCTTGCCTGAGGTTCAAATCTCCTTCACAGGGGTGGCACTGTTTCCCACTGGAAAGCCAAGACCAGCTCTTGCTAAGCAATGCCTTTTTGGTGTGCTGTAATTGCACAGAGACACCTTGCATTCATCTTTCAAAAATGTACTGTAACATCTGAAAAATTGTCAGCCACCATAAAGAATATTTGCATGGGAGTGGAACATTAATCCTTCAGCTCCCCTGCCCTTGGGAATCACAGTAAAGACCAAGATTCTGCAGCAGGAGTCTTGGCAACTTGTCAAAACATTTTTATTTATAAAGGACATAAAATACCAAACTTACAGGTATTCTAGATGGAAGAGACCAGCAAAGGCATCATCTCGTATAACAGTGAAGGAGTTGGAGTTCAGCAAGCTGAAAATGGAGAGCAGGCATTAGGAAAGCACATTAAAATTTGACACACTGGATTATGCCTGTTGTGTTTATTGCCCATGACCAAACTAATCTTACTGACTTGAGCCCATATCACCCCACCAATGCAGCACACATAAAATACTGTGGAATGGTCTATTGAAAAAAAAAAATTAAAGGCATTACATGATGGTAGTTAATGTCCACTACTCCCCAGGAAAAATGCTTGCTGTGCCATTGACCTTGGCTAAATGCAACCTGGTCCTCAACTCTACGGTCCGCTGAGGAGAACAAGCCATCATTAGGTGGCAGGTCTGCTGAGTGTGAGCCCCATCCACTCAACACCCCTCCAGCCCCACTGACAGCTTTTAAGAGCCGACCTCATCACCAATACTTAAGCTCCCAAGCACCAGCTCTCATTTATGCAGTCGCAGCGGGTCAGTGCTCACTCATTCCACGCTCCCAGGAGAATGCTCCAAGCCTGACCTGCAGATAGGGCACAGCCTGCAGTGTGGGAGGACAGCAGCCAGTTTGTCTGCTGGAAACACGGACATATCCAAACCACCGGGACACACCATCCTGCTGTCTTTATAAAGCAAAGCCTGGTGTCCACAGGCGGCGAGGAAGAGCTGCGGTGCTGCCTCCTCCAGGCACTGCCTTACCCTACTGCTGTGTGAACTTCAGGGACAAAACGTGTTAGGGCTGCACCAGAGAGGCTGTCACCTGAGCCAGCACAAGACAGCCAGGGAGGTTATGGAGGCTTTGCCAGCAGATTTCATTCCTTGCTGTATTAAAGCACAACAGCAGACAATCTCCAAATGTTGATGCTCAAAGGCAGAGAGGGCAATCTCCTTTCAAGAAAATAGCAAAAGTTCTTATTTGGTCTAAAATATTAACACTGCTCAAAAGAAATAAGTTTTGGAAAATCTCAGAATTTTCCCCTATGAATGAATATGTCTGCACTAATTGCTTTATTAGAGCAACTGATTAATCTTCCTTTTGTATGGTTTTAGGCATTTTACTAAATTAATTTAGAAGACTAATGAACATGTAATGCAAACTTTCCCTGTGATCCCTGGATATTATGCTAATACTAGACAAATGCTCCTTAAATTATCCCAAAGAAATCTGACAAAGATGAAGACCACCATCAAAAATGAATCCTTGCATTACTGTTTTACCATGATTACTGCCACAGAAGACATTATCCTGAGGTGCCCATATGCTCAATTATGCATGTAATTCTTTGTTATTTAATTGGGTTTTTTCCTCATGTATTAAGGCAAAAGTTACAAATCACATTAAACAACAGTGGTGGTGACAAACCCTTCTTACTTCCACATCTGACTTATCACGAAAAGTGGCATGAGCAACTTCTGCCTTCCTCAACAACCCACCTCTGCCCCACCACCCTACACACCCCAACATCTCCAGAAAGTCTACTGTAGCCAAAGAAAAGGGACCATCTTCATCTGCTCTTCCTCTCTCTTCCTAGTACCACCATCCAAACCAAGCAAGATTCCCCTCAGCTCTAATTTTCCACCCACAGCTTGTCACCCACGGATTCCTCCCTTTCCTTCCCAGCTGGCACAGGTCACTGTTTGCCACCATTTATTGGTGGCCAAGGTTCTCGTGCCCTCTGCAGGGGGCTCAGTGCCGACCCCCAACTCTCACAGAAACTTGGGTTTGGGACCAGTTTCACACCAAAGGAGGTGAAGGCTTCCATTCCTTGCTTTGCCCACCTCTCCCCAGCATTTTTCATGGAGCGCTGCTCCTCCCAGTAGGAAGACTTTGAGTCAAAGGAGATGGGGTGCCCAAGGAGAGGAGCCTCACCATCAGCTACTCATGTTAGAGTTAGAGGCTAACTCTTGCTAAGACTACTTTTAACATCTAGTTCTGTGGCAAGCACTCAGCCTGGCTTTCTGGCAGGCTTTGGATCTTTTTGCTGAGTTTTTCTTTGCAGTATATCCTTGCCTGGGGGGGGGCTCAGTCAGTCCTTTGGGGGTGGAGGTGTGGAGGGCCTGCTTGGTTGCCTGGTGTTCCGGGCAGGCTGCACTGGGCTGGACAGGATGCAGGCTGCTGCTCAGCTTTGCTGCAGACTACCAGAGGAGTGAGTACCCAGGCTCCCCAGGGGGCTTGTACCGCAGTCTCTGTGCCTTCTCTACTGCCTCCCAGGACAGCTAAATTAAGCAAGTTTGGGTAAGCTCCTGGAGCAGGAGGCACACACTTAACTGCAACACGGGCACGACCAAGCAGCTTGCCTGTGGTCAGGAAGGAGGGATGGCTGCAAAGAGCTGGGAGCTGGACCACTGTCTCCTGGAGCAGAGGACATCTGCCAGGTCAGAAGGCATCTGAGGGGCCACCCTCCAAGTTGCATGTTGAAGCACAGAGTCATGCTGCAGACAGCACCAGCACTTCACACACAGAGGATTCCCTCTGAAGTGTGTCCTGGAAGCCTCTGCTCACCCCAGTCTGCCCACAACATCATAAAGCCAGTGCCAGACTCCTGGGCACAAAGTGAGAGCCACCACCACATAACTCTGGGGGACAAAACTCAGCCTTAAACTTACTAAAGCTAAAGTTTTAAAAAAGTGGAACTTAAGGCATCATAAAACCTTTTCCCCTCTGTTAGTAACTAAATACACATTTTATGAAGTGGTTTCTGAGCAGAAAATGCATCCCTGAGCAGAAATGTTACAAAACAGCAGCTACACCGGGGGACTGTGCAAGCTGTCCTCTCCCGTTTCCCCCTTTCTAAAAGGGAAAGCGAACTCCAGGAGAAACTGAGAGGCTCTATGCTTAAAGGGACTCCATTTAGGAGAAGGGGGCGAGGTGCTACTTGGCCGTGCTCCTTCCCAGTGCCATACTTACAGCAGCTGCAGGGAGGGCAGGTGGGAAAACATCCTGTCCTTGACTTCGGAGAAGGTCCCGTTGACCAGGCTCCTGGAAAAAGAGATGCCACCCATGAGGCGGGACCGGCCGGCAGCCCTCGGGCGCCGAGCCGCCCCGCAGCCCCGCACTCACAGGGAGCCCAGGCCGGCGGGCAGGCTGCGCGGAGCCCCCGCCGCCCCCACGCACAGCGCCGACTCCCGCCAGCAGCTGCAGGGCGGCCCGCAGCGCGGCCTGCGCGGGGCGGCGGGCGGCGGCAGCGCCAGCAGGGCGGCGGCGGCGCAGAGAGCGGCCGGGAGCCGCAGCGGGACCGCCGGCCGCAGCGGGACCGCCATCCCGGCACCGGCACCGCCGCCCGCGCCCTGACATCAGCGCGGCGCCGCCTCCGCTGCGGCGCCCGGCCGCCGAGGGGGGGACCCGCGGGCGGGGCGAGGCGACGGGCGGCGGGGACACCTCGGCCTCCGCCTCCCCGCGGGACCGGGGACGGGAACCACGCGGGACGGGAGCCGGGAGCCCCGCGGGACGGGAGCCGGGAACCCCGCGGGACCGGGGACGGGAGGCGCAGGGCGCGGGTGGCCCCCGCTGGTGGCTCCGCAGTGATGCTACGCCAGAAAATCGGGGGGAGCGCTGAGGTGCTGGAGCGTGTCCAGAGAAGGGCAGCGAAGGTGGTGAAGGGTTTGCAGCGCAAGTCTTTACGAGGAGAAGCTGGGGGCTTTTAGCCCCGAGAAAAGGAGGGTCGGAGGGATTTATTGCTCTTTACAGTTAACTGAAAGGAAATTGTAGGGGCATGGATATAGTCACTTCTTCCACGTAATAAGTGACAGAACAAGAGGAAATGGGCTCAAGTTGCACCAGAGGAGGTTTAGATTGGATATTAGGCAAAGTTTCTTCACTGAAAGGGTTTTCAGGTGTTGTAAGAAGCTGTCTGGGGAAACGAAATCACCATCCCTGGCTGTGTTCAAAAAAATCACAGAATCATGGAGTGGTCTGGGCTGGAAGAGATCTTAAACATCTTCTAGTGCCATGGACAGCTTTCACGAGACTAGATTTCTCAGAGGCCGACCCAACCTGACCTTAGACACTTGCAGGGATGGGGCACCCACAGCTCCTCGGGACAACCTAATGTGTAGGTGTGGGGCTTAAGGGCATGGTTTAGTGGTGGACCTGACAGTACTGAGTTAGTGATTGGACTTGATAATCTTAGAAGTCTTGTCTAACCATAATGATTCTAAGATTCTAAGACCAACTCGAGGGATTTCTAGATCATGAAAGAAACAAATGGATGATGACACCACACAATTCCAGTTGCTTTCCAGTAGTATGTGTGTGTTAAGTACTCATTAATTGATTCATGTTGTATCTGAGTGCTTGAAAGGTTTCAGAGCTGCATGTAAAACCATATTTGTGGTGCCATGATTTGAACGAGACGCCTCAAGCCGATCAATAAAAGAATTACACTTAGTGTTACAAGTTACTTGTCTTGTCTTGTCAAAGAATTACTTTTTTGTAACCTTCTCTTCCTCTGTGTCCCTCTGTGTCCACACCTCTCTTCTTGGTTTCATGGGCTGGTCAAGAACTTCCTGACCATTTCCACTGCTGCAGCTTGTGCCTGCTGCCCCCATTGCCCACAGTCCAGCAGGGCCTCCTGTTGGGTGGCTGAAGACAGCAGTGAGACTCCTCTTCTTCGTGCTGAGCAGACCCAGGTCTCCATTTCCACCCATACACAATCCCCGCAGCAGGCAAAAATTCAGAAAGCATGAGCAACACCTGAGCTAGCGGTTTAATTAATTTATCATCTGATTAGGCAGAAACAAGACAGAGAAATTGTTTGAGGTCAGTGTTAGTCCCAGTTTTCTTTGCCTCGTTTAATCTTTTCAGTGATTTTAATGATTTGTGTAATACGTCTCTTTGCAGGAGCTGTTATGCACCACATCTGCATCTTAATTCTACAGCCACAATAATCTAAGGATGTTTATTTCATTGGCAAGCAGAGAAATTGTTGTGAACCATTAAAGCTGCTGGATTCCCTGTCATTCTCTTTCAGCTGGGTCACTGGTGCTTTTTCTTGATGTCATTGAAAATGACAGAAAAAAGAATATTAAAAATTGTAAGAACACTATCAGAAATCAAAAGGCTTTTTTATTGTCTCTCACAGTATCCTTCTGGACAAAATATCCTGTGTGCAGCTAGAAAAGTCCATAATAGAGTGGGTGAGCAGCTGACTGACAGGTTGGGCTTGAAGTGTTACAGTGGATGGGGTTACATTACACTGTCAGCCAGTCACCAATGGACTTCCTAGGGCTCCATTTTAGTGCCAGAGCTCTGTAAGGTTTTTATAAATTATCTGAACACAGGAAATGAATATACATTAATTAAGTTTGCCAATGATACTAAACTAGGAGGAGCTGTGGACTCCCCCCAGGGTAAAGAGGCCCTGCAGAGGGATGTGGGTAAGACTAGAGGGCTGGCAGTCACCAAGCATATGAAATTTGACAAGAGCAAGTGACAGATTCTTCACCTGGGACAGGTGATCCTGCTTATACAAATCAGAGGATGAGTGCCTGGAGAACAGCCCTCTGGAAAGAGATCTGAGGATCTGGTCAGTGAAAAGCTGGATATGAGCCAGCAGTGCCCTGGCAGCCAGGAGAGCCAGCCCTGTCCTGGGGGGCATCAGGCACAGCATCACCAGCCAGGCAAGGGAGGGGATTGTCCTGCTCTGCTCTGAGCTGGGGCAGCCTCACCTTGAGTGCTGGGGGCAGTTTTGGGTGCCACAGTGTAAGAAAGGATATAAAGCTATGAGGCTGAGTCCAGAGGAGAGCAGGATATAAAGCTATGAGGCTGGGTCCAGAGGAGAGCAACCAGGATGGTGAAAAAGTTAACTCTTGAGGGCACAAGTTAATGAGGAGTGGCTGTGGTTGCTGGGTTTGTTTGGTTGAGGGGTGACCGACAACTTCCTCAAGTGTCAGCAAAGGGGCAGATGCTGAACCCTCTCAGTTGGTAAGTGACAGGACACGAGGAAATGGAATGAAGCTGCATGAAGGGAGGCTCAGGTTGGCCATTAGAAAAAGGGTATTAACTCAAGTGGTCATCACTTTTCCCAGGGAAGTTGTCATGCCTCCATGCCTGACAGAGTTTGAAAAACATGGATCTGGATGCCATTTAATTGTATGGTTTTGTTTTAAGTAATCCTATGGAAACATAGGACTCATAGTTGGACTTGGTGATCCTTTATCAGTTTCTTCCAACTTGAGTTATTCTGTGATTCTATGAAAAAGACATAACGAAAACTTCCCAAAACAGCAACAAAGTAATGATGTTCCCATGAGCCAGACAAGACATTTCTCCATGAAGTGTGACTCCTGTGGCTGTCCAGGGATGCCACTTTGGGAAGCCTTTGATACATTCACCCTTTCCAAGTGGCACTCAGCATTCTGTCATGAAACACAGCATTGGGGTTCAGTGTTGCTACAGGGTTTAAAATGTCTGCAAATGCCATATTGGAATGTAAAGCACCTCCTCTAAAAGACACAAAGCTAGGACCTCAACCCCACAACACAGGTCTTCAACTTCCATACATGCCAGCTGTTTCCTGCAGACATCTAAAAATCCCAGGAAAAATTTCAAAGTGGAAAACTATTTACCTGCTAGCATTGCCCACAATTGATTTTGCAGACAAGGTGTCTTCTGATTTAATTGTTCTAAATGCAATTTATTTGGTGATCCCCTCTATTTGCCCGTGGAAGAGGAAGAAGGATTTTCTCCTGCTGTCTCCATCTGGGGTGTTCTGTGCAGCCTCATCTGCAGCATCCCTGCTGCCCTCAGGCACAGACCACCCTTGCTGGTGGTCTTGAAATTGTCAAGGTGGTCTTGAAATTGTCAATTCCTCATCATTCAGAGGAGGATGAGGTGGAATAAAGAGGCAGGTGCAGCAGGGCCAGGGTACTGCAAAGGAAGGCACCAGTGTGGAGAGTGTGGCCTTTATCAGAGGCTGAGGAGAGAGTCTGGAGCACCAGCAGGACACAGCAGATGGTCCTGTCCTGCTGAAATTAAAAACGAGTGATTGTTTTGGAAAATTCACATGACAGAAAACAGGTATTTGAGGGGTTAAAAATACAAATATGCATATAGATAAGCACATGTAAATTACCTTAAAAGAATATTTAAAAAATACTCGGTATAAAAAGTGATGCTTATTTTATCCATGCAACAGTATAAAAATGCAGTGGTGTAAAAATGAAATCTTCTTTCTTTTTTGAGAAGAAAATAGAAAATTGAACTTGATGTTGAAATAGAACATTAAAAAAATGAGAAATAATACTGAAATATGCATTTTGCTGCTTTCCTTCAAATTCCAACTCATAGGCTCAGGTGATTTTTCATGTAGACTTGCAGGAGCATCTGTTTAAGTCATGCCACAAATAAATGCAGTCAGCTGCATATGAAAGATTGTGCTATTCAATACCCACAGATAAAATGGTATTTCAGATGGGCAAAGCAGAAGTCAGACAGCATGTCAGCAGGCATGATATAAAAACCTGAACAGATAGGAGAGGTGCAAAGGCTGTGCCATGCCTTTAAAAGAGTCACCACAGCCCAGAGTGCAGGGGGACATGGGGATCCCCTGGGACTCAGTGTGTACCCCAGAGCAGACCTGTACAATGGTGCATGGGATCTTCCAACTGGATATTAAGTGGAAAACACCAGGAGGGTATGGCTGAGACATCTCGACACTGATGTCTATGACATTATCACTGTCATTTCTTCTAACACAACAGCTCTTTTTCTTTTCCAAAATTTTGGATATTTATCTTGAATTGCAAAGAGAAAATAAATCAGAAGAGCATTTAGGAGCACATAAATATTAAAAGAAATATCTTGATGTGAAAGTTGTCAGCTTTGTTTCTTCAGAAAGGCATTTCTCACATGTTCTCATTTTCACTTTTCAATCCCTTTTTCACAAACCTCTGCTTTATTAAGCATTAACATAGAGGCTTTGACTGTATTTTTTTCCTGTAATTTGACAGAAGTGGACAGTTACAGATAGAAGGCTGCTGATCACGTCACCCCATACAAAATGACAGCATGGAAAGGAAAACCACATCAACCTTTTAGCTGAGAAAATTTAATTTCTGGGGTAGTTTACAAATAAAAATGAGTTTTGTTGGATCACAACACACCCCCTCTCCAAAAAAAGAAATTTGAAAAAAATTGTGGATGAGAGTAAAGTATTTCAGCGGAAGCTTTCCCACTATGAAGACCCTTAATTGCTTGTGACCCTGCTGTGGGAGAAGGTACGGGAAAATTAACGCTCTGAGCAATATTAATCTTGCTGAGTGTTTTCCTTTCTTTCTTCACTCATGGTTGATGTGACCTTTTTGGACTCCAACTGCTAGAGGAGATGTACTGCAACATGCAGAGCACGTTATTATTATCTTGAATTTTCTCCAGCTCTCAGACCAAATGTCTAGTCTGCTTGGTCAGGATTAAATGTCCTTTGCTCTTGACTTCTGAAGATTTTTGGTCCAGATTGCACACCTGGTATGCTACTGCAGTTTTCCTTTAAAGAAGCACAGAAGCAATTTACTTTGTTGAAATGTAGCACTACAGGATAGGCTTTTATGAGAACTGTTTTAAAAAATATTCTCAGAAATCAAAAAATATACAGGTTTCCAAATCCTACATTGGGAGAGCTAACATTGTTCTCTGCACTAACACAGTGCTCCCCAACCCCAGCCTCTTACACCAGCAGCATGCTGTGGGCCCTGTGTGGTGAAAGTATATTCACATTTCTGGTATATTCACATTATACCAGAAAAAGAGGACTTGCTCACATGTGCTGCCCTTGTTTTCATGTTTTTAAAAAGGCTCCTAAGCCGAGATTCATGGTGGCTCCAAGTCCCCAGATCTGGACAGGAATCACTGTGGAAAGAGGAACAGGCAGAACAAGTTGGGGTGGCCCAGAGATTTTCACACATAGTGTCACCTACAGCCCTACCCTACAATGGGACTTTGTGAGATGAAGTATTAATAATATATTAGCACCATGGGAATAAAAGGGATGAAACCCATAAGAAATGTAACAACCCACACACCTTCATTTTTCCTTCACTTGTGAATCCCTGAGAGACCAAGGGAGTTGCAAACTGTTTCTTGAAGAGCAGAATTAATGGAGTCTGAACTAAGGCTGTGTACCCACACCCTCATGCACCTTCCCTCTCTGTGTCCTCATCCCCTTGGGATATGCACTTCCTCACTGTGCCAGTTTCAGTGACCTCATGCAATGGTTGCTCTCTTTCCAGCTGTGCCCCATCCCTGTGCCTGTCAGGTGGGCACAGGACTCTGGGTGTGCCAAGCACAGCTGCTGCCAAGTGCTGGTACTGCAAAGGCTGGGCAGAAGGAGGGGCAGCTTGAATGTTCCTTGCCTGCCCCTCGTCTCTTCTGCTCATCAGGTCCCTGAGTGGGAGCTCAGGATGTCTCTGTCCTTCTCTCCAAACTGGTTTAAACTCAGTGAGTCCAAAGTTATCAAAGGGTCCTGGCAAACAGGCACAAATGCAAATAGAGGCAGTAAGAGAAGTCTCATTTTTTTAGGGCGTCAGGCAAAAGAAAAGCCCCATAGAAAGGATGACAATTCTATGAGAAAAAGAGATTTTGTTATTTGCAGGATGACTGCATTTCACTGTTTTGCTTTATGAAATTTGATGGGAAATTTCCACTTAACTTAACAAAAACCACTTAACTTCCCAGAAAATCAACAAGGAATTTTAATTTTTCTCTTTCCATCTTAAACTAAAGAAGAAAATATTTCTAATTTACACATGTAAATGAAAGAAAAATGCATCCTTTGTATTTTTAAGGACAGAAAAACTATGGCATCGGCTACAGAAAAAGTGGTCCACTTCTGGGTGAATTATGTGAAACAGAATTTGAATTGAATTTGAATTCAATGAAACTAAATTATTATATTTTTTTCTCATGTTTGGACAAAGCTCAGATAATTTTCAGCCCTTCAAATACATAGACACATGAAAATAAATCCTTAAATACCCTATAATGTCAGATAACCCACAGAGATGGGGAGGCCATGGAAGAAGGAAAACAAGCTTTGTGGGAATCATGGCAAAGGACTATTCAACAGAAGGCTAGATTTTGCCTTGTATATATCTGTTTATGGACAAACTGTACAGTCAGTTAATAAATTTTATCAATTGCCATTTGATCAACTGTAGTTCCTTGACCATTTCACCCCAATTCTGCTTATTGCTTTCATATGCACTGAACTATTTCCAACCTTGCCACTCAAACCAGGATTGCTGGGTACAGCACCCTTACAGAACACACACTCACTGCATTGTGGAAGAGGACAAACCCTCTGCAGTCCCAATCTCCCTGGAAATGACCCCATATTGCCTCCTGCACATTTGAGATGAACCTTAAGATAATGTCCATCAAATGACAGACATTGGGGGTTTTGAACAGAAATCAGACTTAATTTAATACAGCTTTAGGGGTGCTAAAAAGTATTATATTTGCTGCATTTCAGGAAAGTCAAATCTTATTTCAGCAAATGAGGACAGGCAAAACAGTCCAAGATCACCCGAAGAGATGCAGAACAGCTTGGATATAGTATTGACAACGCAGCATTTGGTACCATCTTTCCTAGATTTTTCTCTTCCTCCTCCTAATTTCCATGCAGTTTCAGTCTTGTGCAGCCTGGGCATGCTGAATGCTGCTGGAAGGGTGAAGGGGCAGTAGTGAGAAAAGGGTTTGGGGGCCTGGTTAAGCTCTGCCTCTTCCTTTCCCTTACATGTTCTACTTCATTTCCACCACAGTATTTATACTCTGAAATACTGGTAGAGATTTGTGCTCCCTTGTCAGCTCTGTCCTCATAAAGCAACTACCTGTATGTGGGTTGGTCCTTGCTGGATGTTCTCCCACTTGTCTTGCCAGCATGGAGAGCACTGGGATAGAAGGTGGCCCTCTCTTGCTGTTTTGTACTAATTTCCATGTGAGTGCCTCCCTTCATTTTCTCTTATGCCAGTCCCACAAAAAACATGAGTGGTAACTACTGTGCTACAGGATGAAGTAGTGTTTTCATTAATTATGTTCTGTTTTTAATGATGCTGCATTATGTTAGAATATTTTATATTTATAAAATAAATTTCTATTTTAATACAACATACAACCTAATCCAGTGCACTGAAAAGCCTATCCCAACATACCAGAGCAAAGAATGCAGGTTTAATATGTCAGGTATTAAGTAGACCATGTAAAATCATGATATGTATACCTTTAACTTACAATAATCATAACATCATTGCCCACCTTGGCAAACTACAGCACTGAATACAGTTTAAGCAAAAAAATTGCCAAGTGCATCTGTATTAAATCTGTCAGCCAGTTCAACAAGACTCATTTAAATTGCTTTGAGACACTACGAACACTCCTGTATAATAAGATCTGGCATATTCATATGTGTATTTTAGCAATTAAAGAAGCAGCACACTCATGGGAAGTGCTGAGGACCTCAGTGCTTACACTGCCATTGCCTTCTCAAGGCAACACAAAATCTTTGCTCAAGCTTTGAGTGACAAAAGGATCAGACTGACCTGGATGATCATTTCAGGTATGTAATTCCAAGTGCACTTTTCTATCCTCCTCTGCCCATGGCTGATTACCCAGCTTGGGGAAAGCTTCCTGATGTTTCCCAAAGTTTTGTGAAAACATGTTTTTCACTCAAAGTGTTCTTGACAAAATCTGAATCTTTCCTCTTGGTTCTACTTGGAGATCCCCTCCCCAGGAAAGTGAACTTGTCATCTTGGTTCACCCCCACTGCCAAAATGCAGCAGAAGTGCAGAGGGTGGGAGGAGGAGAGGACCAGCAGAGGATGAGGATTGAGTCAGGAATGTCAAATGCACTTGGACCATAGATGTCCATGGACCCTGATGGGCTGCATCCAAGGTTGCTCACTCTATTGGCTGCTGCCCTTCTAAGGTCACTCTCTGTCACCCTTAAGAGGTTTCAGGGAGAAGGAGAGGTCCCTGAGGTCTGGAGGAAAGCAAATTTTGCACCTATCTTCAGGAAAGACCAAAAGCATAACAGGGGGAATACAAGCCAGTAAGCCTGACTTTGGTCACTGACAAAATCATGGAGTTCTCCAGGAACTCTTTTCTTCAATGGATGGTATTTATCTGAACATTAGCAAGGCTTTGACACTGTCTCCTGTGATATTCTTGCATCCAAGTGAGTCTGGACAGGTGGGCAACTGGTGTCTGAAGCTGCTTGGATGGTTGGGCTCCAAGGGTAGAGTGAACGAACCATCCTATGGCTGGGGGGCAGTAACAAGTGGAGTGCAGCAGGCATATGTCCTGGGGCCTGTGGGGTTCACATCCTCACCAGTGACACCATGAGTGCACTCTCATCAGGTTTACACCAAATGGCTGTACCATTCAGTAAATGGGATGACAGGTCTGTTATCTAGAAGGACCTGGACACATGAAGGAATTGGCCAGCAGGAATGTCCTGAAATTCAACATGGATGAATGCCACATCCTGTACTTTGGAAGGAGCAATCCCTTGTAGGGACGCAACTGGAGCCCAGCTGGTTGGGAAACAGCTCTGCCAAGATGGACCTGGAGGTGTCAGTGGGTACAAGCTGGGCATGATCCAGCAGTGTGCCCTGGTAGCAAATGTGGCCAGGGGTTACCAGGGCTGTATTAATGAGAGTGTGGCCAGAAGATCAAGGGAGTAGCCCCTTGACTCATCAGTAGTGAGACTGTATCTGCAGTCCTGTGCCCAGCTTTGATCCTTTCAAATAAAAGGAAGAGGGTGATGAGCTGGGTTGTGTTCAGCAAGAGCCTACAGGCTGGCTGGAGACTGGAGAACTTCTGTCTGAGGACAGGCTGAGGAAACTGGACTTGTCCAGCCTGGAGAAGAGATGGCTTTAGAGGCACCTAACAGCAGCCTCCCAGCATCCCCCATGGGGAGACCATCGAGGAGGCAGGGCCATGGTTTTAACCCACAGAGACACATGGTAGGAGAATGAGAGACAACAGAGGATTGAATGTGCGGAGAAAGTTTCTCCCCACAAGGACAATCAGACAGTGGGGCAGCTGCTCTGAGACGCTGTGCCGTCTTCATCCTCAGGGGTTTCAAGAAACAACTGTATCAAGCCTTGAGAAACATGGTCTAACCTCAGAGCTGGCCCTGCTCTGAGCAGAGGTTGGACCAGTGATCTCCTGGATCTCCTGAGGATCCTTTCAATGTGAATCATCCTGTGATCACAGGATGTGGTAATGGAGCCTTGGTTATAGACTCCATAAACAAGGATCCTGGTTGTAGGAGGTATCACTGAGACTAAGAGATCCAAATTTGAGGGTTTTTTTGCTTCCCCTATATTTAAATTGTCATTAAAAATGCTGGATTATTTCAGTTTTTTTTTTTTTTTTTTTTTTTTTTTTGTGGTTTTTTTTTTTGTTTGTTTGTTTGGTTTTTTTTTTGGTTTTTGTTTTTTTTTTTGGTTTTTTTTTTTTTTTGCATCGCCCAGATATATTCATGTATACGCACATCCATATATATAGAAACAGAGATTGTCTGTGCATTTTCCTCTGTGTATTTATCCACTAAATGCATGTTTTATAATCCTCAGTGTTTTGCAAGGCTACAGGGTGATCTGCTTCATTCAGTAGTTACTCTTGCTGAGGAAATGCACAACAGCCACAAATGCTCCACAGCTTGGTTGCTGGGTAAACTGTAGCTCATTTGTATTCAGTACACTGTGTAAAAGTGATAAGAAGCCAAATACTCCTAGGAAACAGCACAAATGAAATACAGCACGCAGGAGGCAAAGTATTTATAGAAACAAAATATCAGCATTTTCCACACATTTACACAAAGCAATTTCAGTCTTTTCATAGGAAAAAAAGAACATCTCTGGCACTCATTTGCTCATTTCCCTGCAGTCATATATTTTGGCCAAAAAGCACTGACTACATGGAAAACCTTCAGGTCATAGCAAATTAAAGATCAATGACAACCTAAAATAGATGCTGTCATATTTTCGATCCTAACATGTCTTTGCAATAAGAGCATTGTTTTAGCAAGTAAATAACGTGACATTTCTGCTTGAATGGGATTTTAGCATTGTGGCTGAACCCTGTCCGCAGATCCCTAGCCTGTTATGAGAGAAGGAATTAGATCTATGTTTAACTCCTTGGGACCTCTGGATTGATTCACTGAAGCCCACTAAGTGCAAGATAGAGGCTGCTCATTGGAAAAGCAGCTGATCACATCTCCCTTTGTGTGCACTTCCCAGCCACAGGTTCTGTTTGGGGTGGGGAAGCCTTGCTGTGTCCAGGTGTGACACCCACTGCGGCCCTTGAGACAAGCCCCCTGTGCCCCCAGGGCTGAAATGTGCTCAAGAGAAGTGAGGGAAGGACTCACCCCACTGGTGTCAAACTGGCTTCACTGGCAGAGGGACAACCAGGCCAGGCCCCCATTGTCCATCAGTGCC
The DNA here is from genome assembly GCF_009819655.1 of Sylvia atricapilla. Taxonomy (NCBI): domain Eukaryota; kingdom Metazoa; phylum Chordata; class Aves; order Passeriformes; family Sylviidae; genus Sylvia; species Sylvia atricapilla. Next base: position 14,794,350 of record NC_089143.1, on the reverse strand, counting down.
TGGTGCTGCTGCACAATCCCCTCAAGCCACTGAGCACAGCACCTGTGCCACTGCCTCTGGCACCCAGCTGACAGAGCAACTTGCCCTCTGTCTTTGGGTGAATAGGTAGGAATAGAGAACTGTTCGTAAAGTGTAGGTAATTGATTCTTGAGTCTATCAGAGGTGTTTTGAGACTCTGATTGTTATGTGCCTTCAGTCCTCCTGTCTCTCATATAGTTTTATGAGTACCATTAAGCCTGTCCAACAGCTCTTATGGACTGGAGCAAAAATACAGTTTTTTAGTAATTCCACAGTAATTTAATCGAACAGGTAACAACTTTTGCATAAAGCGTAGAGAATAAACCCCTGTGCAACTAATTTGAAGTATTATTTCCATTTGGCTATCATGTGAGTGGAGGTTGGGAGACACCACCAGCTGTATCTTCTCTTAAGATCCCTTGGCTTTAATTGTTTCCTATTTGTATATTTGGGGGAAGGGATTTGGAAATTAATGGAAAATATATGATAAAATCCCATCTGGAGTGTGAATTTAGCTCTTATTGATCTTTTATTGTTGAAGCTTTCATTAAGAACATTGAGAAACAGGAAAAACTAGAGAAAATGATGAAACTTTCTAGTACAAAGCAAGGAAATAAAACAGTGGGAAAAAAGCGTCTGAACTTGGAAACGGCAGAAAGACCTAAAAATGTCTTTTTGTTGCCATAGTGTACAACTGAGTCAAAAATATTTTAGACAGAAATTGTCTCATCTATTAGCAGAAAAGACACTAAATTTAATGGTACTAAGTAATCATTTGAACATCTCTATTTTAGCCTTTGTTATCTTCAGTCTTTAGCAACATTAAATAAACCACTAAACACGTAGTGATCTCTACAGGCCAGTGATTTATAGAGAAACACAAGTCTTGGGCAGCACTGGAGGCTGTGCAGCAGGAGCCACAAGGTGTTGATGTGGCCTCATAGTTCAACAAAGTATTTTCTTGTATCTATTTTTGTCTATACCTACACACACAATGTCCGCAGGTAAAACAAAGATATTTAAAAATGTATTCCTGCGGAACAGGTTTCTTTCTCTTCACCAGTCTGCAAAGCTTCAAATCTGTTCCTACCTGGCAGAGGAGTGACAATATGTACCAGTTCTAGGCAAAAGCCAGAAAAAATGGAATAAACTGGGGGAAAGAAAGGATACTGTTACAGAATGTATAAAAAGCTGACACTGAAGCAGCTGCAAAGCAGCAAATCTAAAACTCTTCCTGGCCAAAAATGTGGAGGCTTTGCAAGTTATTCTGTTTAGGAGAAATTTATGCTATGTTGTTTCTAACAAAACTTCTGAGTCCTGTTCCTTCGGGCACTGGAGGGATTAAGAAAACAAAGATAGTTTCTGTGCTTCTAGCAACCCTCTTCCAGGCAGCCTATTTCCAAAACTGCCTTTCTGGTCTTTTTCTTGGTATCAAACTTATTTTGGGTAGGTCTGGCTTTCTGCCCAGTTCTATGTTTTACTCTTCCCTTACATCTATAGCCAAGGATCATAAAAGTTCCTCTTCACAGGCGGTTCTGTTTCTTCAGTGAATTTACATCTGTCATACATTGTATCTGGAACTGATACCAAGTGAAAGATGTTTGCTTCACCAATTTCTGTAAAACAGCTAGGCTTGTATGAAACCTATCAGAGACACAGATGAATATTCATGCTCAGGACATTTGTTTCACCCTTCAAGATGCTTACTGATTTACTGACATCTTTAAAATTAATGTGTAGGCTCATTATGTTTTGGATCATGTGGCTAAACTGATCCGGTTTCTCCAGAGATGTAGAATGTCAATGTTTCTTAGTGTGTAGCCAAACAATATCTCTTTTCCTCATATCAGATTTCTATTTCCCATGCTAGGATCCTTTTTATTTTTCAATACTCATAAATCATACTCATGCAGCAAAACAATTCCTTTTATTGTAGAGTCTCCTACAGGGTCAGCAAGATCTTATCTAGAGCAATGAACACATGTTAGAAGCTGCAGTTTAGGAGTTGTACTTTTCAATTAAACTCAAAAAGACAGGCTGGGGAAGTAAGGTAATACCTCTCCACACAGGGTGTAGGTGCAGAGCATTGAAACTTCAGTAATGTATCAGATGGACCTTGGAGGGCACAAGACAGTTCCTTCCCACTGGCAGAAGGATGGATCAGTAACAACAACTAATTCAGGGTAGGCTGGAGGGAAAGAAAAGAAAACCTGACTTAGAGATGTGAGATTGATGATAGAGGCGTACCTTCTTGTGCCTTGTCTGAAGCCAAACAGGCTGCATTGCTTGGGAATTTGGGCATCATCTACAGAATATAGTTTTCAATAGTGAGGCAGCTGCCTGTCAAATAACTTTATTGTTGCCCTGTACTGGTGGGTCCTAAGATCAAAAGGTGCCCGTGTCCAAAACTGCCCAAAACCTACGGTTCCAGATCAGGCATGCTTAAATTCAAAGGTGATGCAGAAATGGGATATTTATTGGCCTCTGCCCCTATGAAAGCCTTGAAGCACTCTCTTTTCTTAAAGCACTCTAACATAATAAAGAACCAAGACATTCACAAAATGCAGTTCCAGACACTCTTTTTAAAACATCATAATAATCACCATGCTCCTCCCTCATACAATGCTTTTCTGATCATCATTCCACGAGGAAATGACATATCTATTCTCAGTATTGGCCCAAGAGATTCTCTGTGCCTTGAGGGAAGAGCCTTACCCTGAAGCTTAGAGTCTTCTCCTCCCTGGAAGAGATGTATTTCATCCTTCCAGGTGTGACAAACAGGAAAAAAAAATTCCCCTCAACATTCATTAAGCTGAGCAGAAGGAAAAAAATAGCTTAACAACTTTTGGCCTCATAATTCAGGAGGTAAAGAGCAGTGTTCAAAGGATGCCACTGCTCTCCAAGTGTATGGCACAGGTTCCCCAGCTGAGGCCCAGCCAGGCACATTCCATGGTTGCCTGCACCTCCAAGTGAAGCACTCCAGCCCTTTGGACATGTTACAGGGCTCAGAGTATTTATACTTTTAAGATCAGAAGGACTTCTGGCAGCTACATTATATATACTCTAGGTGCTACTGATGAAGTTCAAAGGGGTCAGAGAGCACAGAATTCCATGGAAGATGCAATGGGGTGCATGGTTGATGAAAATCTTAACATGAGCCAGCAATGTGCACTCTCAAGCCAGAAATCCAAGAGAATCCTGGGCAAAAGGAGAATGGCAGCAGGTCAAAGGAGGTGGTTCTCCTGCTCCATTCTCCCCTTGTGACACCCCACCTGAAGTACTGTGTACAGTTCTGGTGTTGCCAGCATAGAGAGAACATGGAACTGCTGGAGCAAGTCCAGAGGATGATCATGGTGTTGGTAGGAGGACTGGAGCACCTCCCCTATTATGACAGGCTGTGAAGGTTTGTGCTGTTCACTTGGAGAAAGATGTGTGGAGACATAACAACCTTCCAGTATCTGAATGGACCTGCAGGGAAGCCAGAGAGGGACTTTTCATCAGGAACTGTAGTGAGAGGACAAGGAGTAATGGGCACAGATTAAAAGAGGGGAAATTTAGGTTAGATACCAGGAAGATATTCTTTACAATGAAGGTGGTGAGACACTGGAACAGGTTGCCCCAACCCTGTCAGGGTGCAAAGCCAGGTTGGATAAGCAACATTGTCTAGTGGAACATATCCCTGCCCCTTGCAGAGGGAGCTTGGGACTATAGGATTTTTGAGGCCCATTATAACCCCTAAACGTCCTATGATTTTAAAATTACATGATCTGAAGTATTCATGTCTTTTTTTTTTTTTTTTTTTTTTTTTTTTTTTTTTTTTTTTCCTGGCAATTAAGATTCAAGCCTCTGTGAATGCATTCTCTTACCAAAAGTGTTCTGCCCTAGACATACCTCTAAGAGTCATCAAGAGGGACCTGAGGGACTTGGACAGATCATACTGTACTGCAGGGGTACTGGAATTAGCAGATTCCCTCCTCTTACAGGGTATGCCCTGCTCCAGACCCAGGCTGTCAGAAGTACCCCAGTCAGCATTTGCTTAGAGTTAAGTCTATTGCTTTTTATAGGCAGCACTGGAAAAAAAGTCTTACCAAAGCTATTACAAATGCAAGCTTGCACCCTGAGTATCACAGCTATGAGAGGAGGTGTGCTGTTCTCTGATGTGGAAGCTTGGCTCACGTGGTCCCACTGGTCCAGCTGTTGCTGGCACTTGCCAGCTCCTGCACAGGGCTCAGGTCAACATAAAGTGCAAAGCTGACAGCTGGATAGTGACAAGCCTGGCTCTCCCCATCAGTGCAGATCTAACGTCATGAGTCCCATCAGGAGAATCATCACTATGATAACTGCAAGCTGGAGTTATGGCATATTGCCCTGAACCAGCCACTGAAAGCAGAATATACCTATTAGTTTGAATTCTGAATCAACGAGCAAAAAAAATATCCTTGCTTAAGATAAAAAGACTGATATCACCAGAGCTATTCTACACCATTTGGCAGATTTTTCTTTATATTTATATAACCTTTTCCTTTCTTTAAATTTTTGCTTTTACATTCAAAAGCAGACTTTTATAAAAGTTCTATTAAAGATGACTTTGAGTGAAAATGATTCATTTGTTTTGGAGCACTGTTAAGACCCATTTTCAGAAAGAATGGAAAAATACAGTCATGATAAAAGAACTAAGAATGAAGACAAAGGTAAGCTCTTTGGGAGTGCAGCCAAAGCTCTGGGTGTGGGAATCACGTTCCCAGAAGTTCCTGCTTGACAGCTGGCTGCAAAAGACTGGAGCATGGGGAAAAAACCAAAGACTAGTGTGCAAGAGCAACTAAAGGTCAGAGCAGCAAAGAAGGAATATGAAAATATGAGATCAATCTGTTGGGAATTGTGTATTTAGCAATGAAAGGCTTTGAGAAAGATTTGTCAGGAAGATGATGCATGCAGGAGAATTTGCTTGAGACACACAGGAAGAATCTTGGATTGAATTCGGAAAGAGTAGCACCACCCATTGGTGACCATTTGGAATGGCAAAGTGCTGGCATATTCCCAGCTACACTTATCCTGATAAAGGATAAAAGCTGCTGCTACTATGATGCCTGTTTTTTTAATGGACACCTGAAGTATTTATAAAGATGGGAATCTTAGTTGCACTTCTTGTGGCAATAGTTGATGTCAATTCTCAAAAATGCCGTAAGTACTTGAAAAATATATAAGTTTGAGCTTAACAAGACATGACTCAACTAGCATTACATCTGACCTCATTTCAATTAGAGAAAATCCACAGAAGAACTTTTCCCCTGTGTCTCACACTTACCAGTATTTAAAAATACAAGCAAAACTCCTCATATGCACTAACAAGCAGTAGAGTGGAAAAGACTACAAGATAAATATCTGTAATACAGAACTTGGTGCCTTCTGTCCAAAGTGTCTAATCAATCAAAATGCATTCTGCTCTGCATATTTGCCTGTTATATTTGCTGACTTGTGTGAGTAAAGCTTATAAACACTGACAGTCTTGTGCTTTTTGGGAAAGAATGTTTCAAGTAAGGAGCCATCCATCATAGCATCAGTGCTCTTAGGAGCTGTTTAGAAACAATCTAGGACTTTTTGGGTTGTTCTAGGGGCCCTCAGTTATCACTTATAATATAGAAGTGGTTTCTGGATGACTACCCTCAGTAAATGGGTTTCTATCCTAGCACATGCAGCTTGGACATGGTGCAATTAATTTGTCTATTCAGTGTGTCCATCTTCCTTTATTTGCCTGTTTTATTTATGAGGTTTTTTTGGAGTTGTTGTTTGGGTTGGTTTGTTTTGGCTTTTTTTGTGTGTGGGGGTTTTTTGGGGGTTTTTTTGTGGGTTTGTTGTTGTTGTTGGTTTTGGTTTTTGGGTTTTTTGTTTGTTTGTTGGTTTGGTTTGGTTTTTTGTTTTTTTTTTTTTTTTTTGATGGTGTTTGAGTTTGTTGTTTTGGCAGTTTTTCCTTTCATGGCTAGCCTGTTAGAAACCTCCGCTCACAGGAAGCACACTTGTGTGCAGCTCAGACAGGTTAAACACTAGTGGGAAAATGGAAAAGCTGATGTGGAAAGATTGGATTAAGGTCCGTCAGGAGCTGCAGTTGATGCCCAGGCTGATGCCAAGTACCAGCAAGAGCCTCAGCCTTCCCTGAAGTCCATTTGCTGGTTGTCAGCAGTTGGTAGGATCAGGCCACGTTCCCGCAACCTCTGTTAACGTATCATTGGATATGTCCAATGGTGTTCCCAAAGAGCATTGTTTTCCCTCTTGCCTTAGTTACTTCTCACTGGTTTAAGAGCTGGTTAAGTGACAAACACAGGCCAGAGGGAGCAGTTCTGCTGGGTCCCTGTGCCTGGATCAGTGACCCGCCCGACACGGACTGGCCTGGGACACACAGGACACCTCGTGTCTGTCTGCTGCAGCTGCACTCTGCTGAGGGGAAAAGCAGCTTAATCTCCTTCTCTTTGGCATTTCTGTTGTTAATTCTGTCACCTATTATATAACTACAATATGATTATGTATAAAGCGATGATGTAACTATAATATAAACTAATATAAGTAAATTAGTATTTGCATTTTGCAAAAAACTTGGAAAGTGATGAAAGTGTTCCTGGAAAATGTGAAATCTCAACGGAAATTTTGTGTAGGTATGGGTGAATTGAACCTTAGATGACCAGGACTTACGTAAAGTCCTATACTTATCTATATTTTAACGATTCAAACTACTTTCATAGTAGAATTAAAAAAACCCACCCCCCAAAAAAAAAAAAAAAACCAAACCAGACCAAAAACCCCCAAACAAACAAATAAACCAACAAAATAAAAACCCCACAAAAACACCACTTAGAAATGACCAGTTTGGATAACGTTTGCTTTGTTGAGACTTTGCAGTAAAATTGAAAGCAGACCACAGCAACAACCTTAGTTTGGATGAAAATAATAAACGCTTTGGAAAACAACCAAAACCAAATCTCTGCGTATAGATGCAGCATATGATGGTTCTGCTCTGCACACTGCGTGTTAAAAATAAAACATCTATCCTGAGATAAAACCAGAAAGAGAATTACTGTTTCAAATTAACTGATGGCAATGAAATTTTTCCTGACAAAATCTTATTTTAGACACCTTGTTTTCTGGAAAGCTACAAGTAACTGCTCCAACAATATTTTATAATGTGGATAAGTTATTTGCTTAATTTTCAGCAACTTGTATTAAATTTTCCTAAAACCGTAGACTTCAGGTAGGATTGGTAGCATGGAAGAAGCTATGTAGCTATAATTGCTGAGATATTATTTTAATTATTTAAAGTATCTGTTTATAGTCCTGAAAACTGACATTTTCTTGCAGTGCATGTTCAATAAACTGAGAGCAGCAGAAATGGCGACAGCTCAGTGTCTCTTCATTGTCCCTCTGGAAGGAAACCAGAGATCATTTCTAAGCTCCTTTTACCTTAGGCCATTTGAAATTACTGAAGGAGCTAGCTAGCCAAACACAGTAGCCTGCAACTTGGGAGCTGCAGATTTTTTACTCCCATATATTGCCATAATGTGGTATTTAGTCTCGTGGATCCTATTCCACAAGAATAAACATTATTCAGGCAAAAATGTATTTATCCTTGTTTAAGTAGAAAACAGTTTAAAACGGAAGATTTGAAGCAATCTGCACGTGAAAGAGAGAGAGGCAAGGGCAGGGATGGTATGTGTCCTGAGCTACCTGCCTTTTACATCACGCTTTGACCTGCTGCTTTGGGCTTCTGAGATAGAGCCAAAGGGTGTAACTGGCACAGCTACATGAAAGGCAATTGGCCTTCTGAAGGGATCCTGCTGTCTTGTCCTTGTTAACTATAAAAAGGGAAAGATACTTACTCAGGTCCATCTCACAGACTGATGGAAAAATCCATGCTTTCACTTCAGGTTTTACAGACCTCAGGGAAAAATAAAAGTTACATCCAAGTGTTTTATGACAAAATGAAGAATTCTTAATTCGATTCAAGAAATTGAATTCTTAAATGAAAACATTTATGGGTTTTTGGTACATGCAAAGGCTTCTCTGAGATCAGCTCTCCCCTTTTTATGCCACTGTGAGTTGCTATTGCTCTTTTTGGAAGCCTTGAGCCAAGTTCCTCACGACATACATGCTCTTAGTCTGGACCAGTGACACGATCATTTTCCTGAGTCAGTGTCATCCCTATGCTTTCACGACACAGTGCTTGCACTGCTGTGTCTTACTGAGGAAATGAGGTCACCCAAGACTCACAGATTCCTAAATACAAATGCCTGTTACTGTAGAGTAAGGCAGAAAAAACAGGAGCAGCTACAATCCCTGCACAGTCTTGCTGCCACACAGGACACACCACCAGGATATACTTGAGCACAGGGCCATGTACCAAGACCCTAAACACAGGATTTCTGCCAAGGAAGTCTGTTTCTCTCCGGCCAGCACAGGGTGAGGAAGAGAGAAAGGAGGTACAGCATTGCCCTGTACACAAAAATAACATCAGCACTGCAATGTAGGAACAACAAAACTGGGGCAAACAGTGGGGAGGGGAAAGTTGAAGATACCTGGCAATTTAATAAACTCATGCCTGATCAATAAAGAAGCAAATGCAAAAACCTTGCAGGCCTGCCTACACAAAGGACTGGGGAAAAGCCTAAAATAGGACTAACACCTTCACAAGCCCTTACAGCTCTTCTACTCCTTGCTGAGTTTAAGACCCATTTAAATCTTATCCAATTCCAATCAGCCCTTTATGGACACCAGCTGCAGCCATGGCACTGACAGCCATGGTCACATTAGCCCTGGAGGCAGCAGTACCTGTGTCTCCTCCTCAGACAGACCCCACCTTGACTGAAGGTGGAATGCAGCAGAAGGTGGGATGGAGTGGCAGAGATTCAAAGCAACAGCATGCAGAAAACCAAATCTGTACGGTAAACAGCAGAGGAACACACAGCCACTGAAAGAAAAAAAGCAGGGGGTGATAGCAACCTGGTAAACTGAAAAAGGAAGGGAAATCACAGAATTCCAGAATGGGTAAGGTTGGAAGGGATTACAGTGGGTCATTTGGTCCAAACTCTCTGCTTTAGGATCCTGTGCCATCCTAAAGCACAAGGCACAGGATAGTGTCCAGATGGTTCTTGAGTATCTGCATGGAAGGAGTCTCCATAACCTTTTTGGGCAACCCGTTCCAGCACCTTATCACTCACATAATAAAGCAGTACTTCCTCATATTGATGAGGTCCTGTCTCAGTTGTCTCTTCTTAGGGTTGAACAGGCCCAGCTCCCTCAGCCTGTCCTCATAATAGAGGTGTTTCCACCCCTTAATCATCCTCATAACCCTTCTCTGGACCTGCTCCAGGAGCTCCATGTCTCTCTTGTACTGGGGACCCCAGAACTGGACGCAGCACTCCAGAGGAGCTTCACTAGGGCTGAGTAGAAGGGCAGGATCACCTCCCTCAATCTGCTGTCAATGTTCTCCCTAATGCACCCCAGGGTACCATTGACCCTCTGGCCACAAGGGCACTGCTGGCTCATGGACACTTGGTGCCCACCAGGAGCCCCAGGTCCTTCTCTGCAGAGCTGCTCCCCAGCAGGTCAGCACCCAGCCTGTGCTGGTGTGTGGGGTTACTATTCCCCAGGTGCAGGATCCTGCATTTGCCTTCGTGGAATTTCAGATTGTCCCTTTCTGCCCATCTCTCCAACCTGTCCAGGTCCTTCTGAAGGGCTGCACAGCACTCAGGAAGATCAGCCCAAAGCTTCTCCCAGCTTTGTGTCATCCATGAACTTGCTGAGGAGGCACCTGGACCTTCATCCAAGTAAGTGATGAATAAATTAAACAGTACTAGGACCAGTATTGAACCTTTGGGGACACCACTTATGACAGGCTCCAACTGAGGCCTGTGCCACTGATTACAACTCTCTGAGATCTGCTGTTAAGCTACTTCTCAATCCATCAGGAAGGAGGAACTGTTGAAAGAGTGAGAAGATTTATCATTTAAAAAAACCCCCTCTGCTCTTCCCAATGTGTTTATTTTGAGAACACATTCATTGTGCACGTGAAGCTTATCTCTATAGCTCAGAGAAGAGAATAGATCAGCTCTCTGCTGTCACCTTGACTGACAGACAGCTGTTGCTGTGGCAGAGTGACAGCTGAAAAGCCATGTGATTGATTCCAATGCCATCTTGCTCGATTGCAGCTAACAAGAGGCTTGTGTTCACTCTACCTTTATTGAAGTGATTTCTTCTAATTGTCTATTTAACACATTAAAAAATACTGGGAGATACAGGTCAGTGCTCCAGTAAGCTGATGTTCAGCCAATGTTTTCCAGGTACAAATGAAGATTTGCTTATGCTCAACACAAAGGCTGAAGAGAAAAAAAATAATGATCTTATCAGGTAAAGCAGGTGTTGTGGTCACACCACCAAGGTCACTAGCATTAACAAAACACTTTGAAAACAGAGCTGTGGCATGTTCCCAGCAAGGTGCTGGAGTGTTGTAGAGATAATGTACTCAGCCTCGAGGGGAAAAAAATATGATGCGCTAACACTCACTAACAGCTGTTAAAGGCAGAGAATTGTGGACAGGAGAAGGATGTTTGACCTACCAGTTCTTTGGAGGAAGATATAAACAACTGGCTTGATTCCCCACTGCCTTGCTCCTACTATGGCTTTCTATGCTTATGCCAAGTATATATGCTAAATGCTCTCATAGCAAAAGAGCTGAGTTTTACCATCACTTGCATGGATGTAAAGATCTACAAAAACTGCAAGGTAGAGGAAAATTAGGGTGTGCAAATACGAGGAGAGGGGTTTATGCAAGAACAAAGCAAACAGGGAGACTCACAAATGCAGTTATATGGTAAGTAAATAAAAGCGGCATCTTTTACGTCTGCTAAGTGGTGCCCCAGGAGCCCTGAGTCATGTTACTGCCTCTTCTTTCTGAGCCTCGGCAGAGCCATCACATCTAGGGAAGAGAAAACACCAGTCCCTTCCAGATCAGCAGACTGGACAACCCAAGGCCAGCCGCACGCTTCACTTCTGCCTAGCTGACACCTGCAAGAGGGCCACCGCAGTCCCTGCCCCACTTGGCAGAGCACTGGCATTTCAGGCTGGCACAAGGATGGCACAAGGTGCAAAAAGAGATGGAAAGCTATTTACTTGTAAATGAGCATATGGATCCAGAAGTCACTGGGTGAAGCCAGCACAAGATGGCTAAGACCTAAGACCACAAAGACCTAAACTTTCTCAGTGACTCTGTGTCACTGAGAAATAATCTCCCTTCAAGAGTCCTTGGATCAATTAGGCTGAAATTCCTATGCATGCCTCCAGGGACTGAAAATGAACTCTGTGGGGCCCAGTGAAAACATGCACTGTGAGGTCAACATGTGCATCTTTGCTGAAACTTTGAAGTGCTATCCAGATTTAGACACAGATTTAACATTCAGCTGAAATTTTTAGAAACAAAACCAAAGAGAAAACCAGAGCGTGACAGTTTGTGCCATCTGCATGGGATATGAGCATGAGTTTTAACAGCACCAGTTAAAACATTATTAAAAATATATATTCAAATCCATTTACTGCTTATAAACCCTTTAACAAAAAAAAAGCTAGTGGCATGTGCACTTGCACCTGCAGCTGTTGTGTGCTCCAGTTGACTTTTTGCATAGGAGGTTCTGCATCAGTGGGGATGGCAATTCACTGGTAGGCATACCTCCTCCCTTCCCATCCTTTTTCTGGTGCACTAGTAAAGCAGAATCTAAAAAAACCACATCCAAAATTATTCACTGGGGTGAGGGGAGAAGAGAGTGCTGGAAATGCATAGTATTAGAGAGCAGGCCACTACTGTGATGAAATGAGAGCTACATTTTGACAGGACTCGCTGGTCAAGACTTCATTATGCATACTCTGATCCTCCTGGAGACTCAACACCTCCTCAGCTGCACAGCAAGCATTTCAAGCTATTTCTATTTTTATGAACTTTACAGACACTTTCCTCATCTTCCATTTAAGAATGTCTTTACTAAATCCCAAGCCTCTCCACCCACTAAGCTATTTGCTATTGCAATAGATGCTGTATAGAATCATAAGCCAGAAGACAATGAGAGTACTAAGCAGACCTGTATTTAATCAAGAGTTTATACAGTATGTTGCAATTTTTTAAAAAAGACATTTCTCTAGAAAATAATAACAGACATATTATTTTCCATCAACAGTTACATTTCTCAATTTGACATATTGTAGACCAAACTAAGCTCTTTTCCCTTTTGCAGTTCCTCAGACTCCAGAAAGTTGCAGGTTTAACTCCTCAACAGTAGCTGTGTCTACTTTGTTCTAGTCCTACTTTGCATGTGCTTGGCAGCCCAATATCAAAGCAAAGCAGGAATGCTTTCCCCTACTGGGCACTGAATTCTCCTGCAGCCAGAGCTCAGGGCTGTACCCATGGACCACCAGCTGGAGTAGAGTCTGCCCCAGTGCCTACAGAGGGAGCTCAGAAATAGTTTAGTGAAGGGACAAGAATGGCTGCAAACATTCTTTACATGAGTTTCCACAACAATATGAGCTTTATATGTCACAAGAGCTAAACACGTATAACCAATGTAGAAAGCTTCAAAAACATTGGTGACCTTGCTCCTTTTCCCTGTATTTTGGCCATATGCTCCTCTGGTACACTTCAGTCATAGGAAATTTGCCTCAGAAAGAGTTTTTGGAGAAAACAGATCAGTAGGAATGCTACGTGTTCATCTTGAATTCCCAAGTGGTGTATTCCTACTTTGGATGCCTAGAAAAAGATCGCTAACACATACACCTCTGCTGCTATCATCATATATGACTGTACATGACCAACACCACCCTCCAAACAGCAGTAGGTGTAAGATGGCAGCCCAACATTTGCAGTCCTTTGAGAACAAGTAATAGGAAAGATAGTACCCAGCTGAAGCCGTTGCATTCTTTCTTTCCACATTATGTTAAAAATCAAACATTTATAGTTCGGCTGTAACTGACTCAGCCTGGATCGGAACACAGGATCTAAGGGCAAATTAAATTTCACCATCCACATTAAGGAATCAATTCAGCTTCTGAACTGGATCAGCTTTGAATTTAGTTGAAATGGTTTGATGAAAGACTCCTGTCCAGCAGCAGATATAATTATCACACCCATCTTAATTGGATCATGAACTTGACTTTAGGATCCCCAAAGGAGTATTAAAGCTTGGTCCAGTTACACTGAACTCAGTCCAGAACACTGAAGCTTATCCATCAAGATAAATACATTACCAGTTCTTTGATACAACAGATGCTTGATGAGTAATGGAGCAAATGCCTTTTTAACTATGGTTTTTTAAAAGGATTATTAAACTGCACTAAAGTGTATGCTGTTATCTTTGAGGGGGAAAAAAGTATATTATATGAAAAACAATTATTACGGAGCACATGGAACACAATTTTTCAAGCACAAGTTTCAGAATTAAAAATATTTGAACAAAGGTTCTCTGTGGAACGTCACTTTGTAACTAATTCAAGGCTTTAAACAGCTATTGTTTAAAAAAATTGTCAGCTATCGGAATTGTTTTCCCTTCAGATTCCAAATCCTGTCAGACCAGGGTGATTAAAATGTTGCATTAAAAAAAAAAAAAAGAGGGGGGAGAGGAAAAGGCAATCTAATTTCCCCTTATAAAAGTAAAAGCAGCAACTCAATTTTTAAAGTATCATGAACAAAAGGCTGTTGCCCATCTATCATTCACATATGGATCCATGTAATGATTCTTCAATTAGAATTATTATCTGTACAGCAGCTGAAGACTGAGAACTGCTGATACACTGCAGATGAGAACATTTGCTAGTCTCTGGGCTCCAGCCTTTCTTAAAAAATGATGATCACACAATATAGATTGCTTGGTTTATATGTGTATTAAGCTGCAATGCCAGCATTTACATTTGCAACATTACAATTTTGCTTTCTTAGGCTCAAGAGAATTTGCTGCATCTGGTAGATTGTATTTGCTTTGTATCTTAGGCAATTGTTACGAGCAAAGCACAAATAGGCAATATTATTGCTCCAAGTCCTTTGTTTTGTTGACTATCTCAGATACTACAAAAAAAAGTAAACTAAGAGTAGGCCTGTGAGATGGGTCATTCAGTGTCAGTTCACTTGCACTATATTATCCCAGAGCTATTTTTATAAGGCACAGCCATCTGCTCCCTCATTTCTTCCACCTGTACAGATCCTGACAGGCTAAGATGCAACATCAGAGGGAAAGAAAAGGACCTCACACAACAGTTGCAGGCTCTCTAAGTGGGGAGGGGGAACATCACTGGTGATTCAGACTGCAGCAACCTGAGTGGTCCCTGCCTGCCCTTGCACCCTAACTACATGCTAACTACGTGACCCAGAAGATCATGGAGAGCTGGACACATAAACAGTAGCTGTGAGACAGCCTCACTAAATGGGCGTCTCTTCTTGGTGTTTGTACTAGGGATTCCTGCTCTACAAACCTTGAGTATGTTCAGAAGCCCAGGCAGCCTTTCCAGATGTCTCCCTCATAATATAAAAGCTGGAAGCAGCAAGTTGGCTCCTACAGATTTTTGAGCCATGTGAAAGCCTTTAGTGATGATGTAGAGATCAGGAAAATGGCTGCAACTTAATTAGGAAGCTTTTCATCTTCACTGTATAATCTTGGAAGGATTTTCATAGAAGGCAAATACTGCTAATGAATTCATTATTTGTTTTTTGCTGCACAGTTTGATATCTGCCCATGCCACTGCCATCTCTCACAGTAATACTTTTAGTGGGCAAGAGCTGCCATAGCCATGTAATCTTCCTGGAACTGTTATACAAAGGAAATGAAACCTCTGCTCCTAGGTATATGCTCCAGTGTTATTTCACTACTTTATTATAGACATTACTGAATAGAGAATAAGAAATTCATACTCTTACTTGAAAAATACTTTTTATCATCCACTGAATCTCCTGTTTCAAATACACTGTAGAGAACCATGTCTTCTCCATTTACTTGGAAGGATGTTGCCATTTGAATCACTTAAAATTTCCTTACATTTATGTGAGATTGTAGAATCGTCTGAAGACATTTATGGGAAGAAAGCAAGAAAGCAAAATTGAAAACCAGCACAAAAGCTTACCAAAGCAATGTGACATGAATACTTAGTTCAAGAGTTTATATATTGTGGTGGGACACATTTCTCAAAATATTTTAGATTTTCTCACTTCAGGTGGCTTCACTAAGATCTGTGAAGAACTTGAATGACACAAATTAAATTTTCTATTTGTTTTCAATTAAGGCCATCACCTTTTTAGTCAATAAAAAAGGTTTAAGAAGTAAAAATTAAAAACTCTACGAACTCTTGTCTAGAGCTTTGTTGAAATTTTCAGCTTTGATTGCAAATGGGAAACATTTCAAAGACAGAAAAAAATATTAGTTGAGTAAGCAGTTAAATCTGTGTTTGAAGTGACTGAATTACTTTCAACAGACAATTTAGTATGAGACCAAAAAAGGCAGAAATGTCTTCCTCTCAGAGAAGCAACTGCTGTTTTTTAAATTCAGAATCAGAATATTACTAATCAAAATGCTTATTTTAACTGCTATTAACACCTCCCTAAACTCTTGTAGTAATGGTGCTAACATTCACATTCTGTGAGTGGTCATCTAAATATAAAAATAAATAATTTATACTCATTCAGGCAATATCGAAAACTAGGAAGAAAGGTATCACTAAGGCCTGATGGTTTTCACTGGCTGCTCCAATATACAGAATATTGAGGCAGTAAGCTGCAAAGATGTGGCTCCAAATTTTGTGGAAGTTTCACTGACTGGAAGAACTGAGGTACAGCATGCTATCATAAAAAAAAAAAAAAAAAAAAAAAGGGCAGGAGGAGGGAGGGAGAGGATGGGAAAGAAAAAGAGAGAGAGAGAAAGACAAGACAAGCTGTTTACATGTCCTTATTGTCACAAGGGCTCTGTGGCCAAGTTACCTGCCATGTCTCCTAGGAAGTGTTTGTACAGCAAACAACAATGGTGACTGCAGTCTGGGGAGCTGTACCTGCATAAGCTTTAATCAATCTAATGTATAACTCCAGCAATAACAATGGGGAAGCAGCAGTTCAACTTAAGCTGAAGATACAATGGACCTCATTAACTGAGAGCACCTTCATGATGATTAGCACATTATTAACTCCCACATACTAGCATCACCTCTTGCATTAATTCATTTGAATGTCCTGGACGGACAATCTCACAAAAGCTCCACTATTTTGATTAAGTGATTAAGGGCTCTGAAGAATACATGTCTCAGATCCCACCTAACAAAGTAACTAAAATATTTCCTGGCATTTAAAACTCATTAATTGTGGTATCCTGAACAACGCTATATTACAGACAGACAAAGAAAATGTCTTTGAACATTATGCTTACTTTGAACAGTAAATTACATAGAAGCTATGTACAATGCAGTAACCAAATTTAAGAATAACTACACATTTTGCAACCTGCAGCACTGTCACTCCAGTGATATGGAACGTTTGTTTGAGGAACAGACTCTGAATCTATTGTTTCTTTAATGAATTCAAATCAGCAACTGCACAGAGCCACAGAAGCAACAGTGCCAATGGCAAGAGACACTACAAAAATGGAAGTATATAAATTTCAACAACAGTGGACTAAAAATGCCAAAATACTCCCAAGTCTCACTGGCTCTTAAAATTGATGCATTAGTCCTACATGGCATTCCTCCTTCTCAGTGAGTTTTTGATCTGAACACCCAACTTAAATGGAAGAACAAAAATATATAAAAAAACAAAACCAAACCCAATACCTGTACCTCTTCACTTCACAACCCCCTGACTTTCAGTATTAAAGGTCCTTTGGGCTGCTGAACTATGCAAATGTTTTCAAGAGCTGAGTACTGACAGGATATGAGGCACTCTAGGTTCCTCTTTACCTCTGGAGGCTGACTACTTCTAGATAGTTCATGACAGGTAAGAACACCTGAAAAACATTACTATTCCAACTGGGTCATTTACCCACAAAGTTTAAACACTGTAGTTAGTAACTGCTATTCCAATATTTGCATAAATCTTTGAAAAGAAACTAAAAATGACACATTCACTGATGAAAAATAAAGTATTTTGAGAGCAGAGAAATGTGTTGTTTGGATGGTTTATACCTAGGAGGGAATTCACTGTGACAGACATTATCCTTAAACAAAAACATGCGAATAAACATACTGTGACTTGGTAAACACTGGTCCAAATAGCCACATACAGACTGAAAGGCAAACTCTAAATCTTCGTGAACATAAAGTTTTACTTTGGCAGATATTAAGTGCATTTCATACATTGCAAAAAACTGGTGTCTGGTCCTTTGTTCTTGCAGAGATTATCACCTACTTTCTTTGAGCTGAATTCCACCCAATTTTTTATTATTGTTTTTAATAACAAGAATATAAAATCAAGAAAAAATTTCTGTACTGCAGATGCACAGCGTCACCAGGGGACATGAAAAGAAGGACACTCACCCATCCAGTTGAGAAGTGAGAAAAAGAAGAAGTTTTATTTTGAAATTCCTATTTATATAGTTTTTGGAATTTGATTAGAAATTGGGAGACAAGGTTAACACCCCTCTGCCCGCACTGGTCAACCCAGAAGTTTATTAATCTGTCCTTCCGCCTGGAAGGAATGTATTATTTAGCAAACATCAGTCTTTGTTTATTTTACAAGCATGAGAAAGCTCCAGTAGAAATGTGAAAACATCAGAAGGCTGAAAAATCAGGGTGACAGCACAGTCCTAACCCAATACAAACCTGACATACTTCAGACAAAACCTCATCTTCCTGTGTTACTAAATTTGTATCTTCTAGTCCTCCAGTTGTTCTGTGGCTGCATTAGCATCACTTATTTCATTTATACTTTTTTCTTGCTTTGCTTCTTTTCTAAAAGTCTTCAAACACTTGTCAAGTCTTTTTAGGAATACATCTACATCTTGCTTTTTAATTCCAATTGCTGAGGCAGCATTGAGGTAAGCACAAGGATAGTCATTTGCATGTGACATAAAGCCTTTAAAAGTGTAGTTATTCACAGTTTGTACAGACCCACAGGGAACAACCCTGAAAGAAACAAACAAAACCGGAATTCGTTTAAAGATGCCTTGACATTTTATGTGGTACCCTAGGTTGAACACAATTACACAAATTCCTACTGAAGTAGGGAGTTGTTATTCCTACACTGATGCTCAGAACCAGCATAACTTAAAATCTGTTGAATTGCCAGGTTAAACAGTATATACTACAAAAGAATTACTTATGTATCAAAAGGGAAAACCTGAAACCTTCACATCAGGCAAAGAATTGGAGAGTTTTAAGTTCAAAAAATTGAAACTTTTGAACAATTTCAGCCAAAGATTGTTAAAATTACAGGACCAGACAAGGTTATGACAGGCAAATTAAAAAGAGCATCTAACCACAGTATATAGATTTACTGTCATTCATATGTGCAGGAAGTGGAATAATCCAAGCTAATGAAGCATATCTTCTGATGTGGAAACATTCAGCTCTGCTACAAAAAAAAATAACATTAAGTCTATGGCAGAAGTTAGCATGGCAGCAGTAATATTCAGATTAAGGAATGCTGCCAGAACAAATTTTAAATAATTTTCTTCTTCTAAAAGGTTTAAACCAAAATCATTAAAAATTATTTGGCTGCATTTCATTGTAACAGTATCTCTAAGAATAAATTCAGCTCAAACTGGCTCAGGTTATAGGGTTTTTTTTTTAACCCAATTAGTTCCAGAAAGCAGAACTTTGTTTCCATTTGACAAAAAGCTATGTAGGATATTAAAAGCTTATTCCCTTGACATCCAGCATAACCATATTTGTGCTGCAATAAACAAAACAAAGATCTCCTGTTGTAGCTTACACCTAAACTGTAAGATCCAACCACATCTGGAAACTAAATGAAATCAAGGAATACTAGGGAATAATGACACTAAATTAAATGGGTATAGATTATCTATTTAGGCTACCAAAGTGGACATAGTAAGCCTCACTGCTAACTCAGGCAGGGAGACATTACTACTCTCTAACAGTGATGATGAAAGGGTGATTATTCTGTAACTCATTATTGTTAGACCGCCTTCTGTCATCATGACACAATTGTATAAAACACTTCACAGGATTTTGTACAATATATGCTAATACACCCCACAACTCCCCCAATTTTTTTAATTCATACCTCGCTCCAGAAACTTGTCTTGTGAAAAGCATAGATCCAAGCTGGGTAACAGCAGCATCATTAGTTTCATCCAGATTCTTCAGTGACATGGCTAAAGTAACATAAAGTCAGGTTAAAACTGTTACAAAGCTGCCTTTTCTCTAAAGAACCAGCACAAATGACAAGTTGCTTTCCAACAGCAAGAATCTAGACAAATATTTGTGTTCGCATACAAAGAAAAAAAAAACAAACTGTCATAGATTACTTCCTTGGTTAGACTGTATGCAGATTCTGCAGAGGTGGGCAGTATTATTTTGGTGTTCAGCAGAATTTTTAGAACAAATATCTTGAGCAGAAATTCCATAAATGATGAGTAATTATACCCTAATTTATTTTTAAATCTAAGTTTTATGAAGCATTACTAAATGCAAGCATTTTCAGCCTGTCCTGTATTCATTTCTGTCAAAGTGGATATGGTGGACAGGAGCAAAATAATGGGTCCAAGTTACTACACTACTTTTATAGCAGATTACCTTATTGGTAACCTCATTGAATTATTATTCAATTTAGTAGAGTGTAGGGATGTTTAATATATAGGAATAGTATGTAGAAGCGAGTTATGATTCCACAGTATATTAGATTTTTTTAAAGTTAAAACCCCAACAATTACCTAAGGAAATGGGATTATGTGGTGTGTCTAACAGTCTCTCATTGTGGTTATCTGCCAGCTTCTTCAGCTCACTTGAAAGATACGAAAACATCTCCTGAAAAAGAGATGCAATATTTTTGTCGTTAGCTATCAAACAGAGAAAATAGCACCTATTTCACAAAACTGTTACATCTCCATTACATCCTACAGGTGCTCAGCTGATTCTCTTTTCATGCGTACCAAGTAAGTGGATTAGACAATTCTCTGAAATAACTCTATAAAGGAACAGCTCCATTTCCTGAACACTGTTCTTATCTCTCAAGCTGATACAAAAGTCTCTATCTGGTCTAATATATGTGCTTGGGATGTCATTCATCCTCTCTGTGGCCCCAAAACTTAGGGAGCTAAAAAATCTTGAAGAGATTTCCACTGCACAGTAGGTCTTACCCCGCCCTACTTTTCAAGGGCCTTCCCATGCCCTAGCCCCCATAAGCCACAGAGAACAAACTGTTATCATCACAGATGGCTGCATTTTGGCAAACTGTTCCTTACTTTGTCTTCTATCCTTTAATACATTCCAGACTAAAAGCATTATATGTTGTTACTGTGTATCACACAATCACATTTCCCTAGTGCAGAGACTACTTTTTCTGCGTGAGAATAAAAATGCAGTCCTTGAAGAGGCTGTAAGTACACATTTTACTGCGCTTTGTTTCACACAATACACACTTCTCCTGAATACTCAGCTCTGTTGAGCAGTCTGTCCTTTTCCTAGGACTCTCCTTCTGTTCAAGCTGATGAGAAGAATGGAAATATCTGAATTTCTGCTATCACTTAACTGGATTGCACCTTTAGTGTGCAAGTGTCGTAAGACTGAGATTCATAAATACTTTGGCTCAGATACAAGTCACACTGCACATAAAAGACTGTTTCTCTTATTTCATCTGTATTTTATATCCTCCCTCTTCCCCAATAGTAATCTGTTATAATTGCTCATGTTCTTCCTCAGTTTAATATATTCCTCTTCAGATATCAGTCCAAAACTCTTATGGACAGACTGAGAATAAACACCTTTCTTCTTATTGTAAGCTTTAGCTGTTTTTCCATCCTTTTTAATGCTTAGTCTCTCATAAAAACTAGCAAAACCACCCAGACAGTGGGTAGCCTTTTTAAAAGATATTAAACACCAGGCTTCTCTTTCAGGCCATAAAAATTGTCCTGCTTATCTGCTTTAGTGTGACTGCCTGTTAAGCATTCTCATCAATTTCTGGACCTGACAAGTGATTTTTCATTCTTTAAATAGAATTACCTCTTCTGTTTGTAGACCAGTATCCTGCTTTGACCTGTGGACTCTGACAGATATAAATTACAGCTTGTAACCAAAATTATGCTTTTGAACAGAACCTCCCCCCAAGGTCTTATGAAACCAATGAGCTTTATGGTACCTAAGCTAGAAGAATGTTACAGCTGCTTTTCTTGAACCACTGCAGGAAACCTTGTCTCCCTTTGTGAGTGACGAAACGAACACAGCTCCCCACCTGTACTTCCTAATACCACCGAACGAATTCAGATGGAGAGAAAAAAGCACCCTCTTATTGTCTAAATGAATTAGGCCATTGATACAACTATCCTCAAAAACATAAAGCTTCTATAATACTAGAAAAAAAAAAAACCAAAATTGGGAGGTATCTATGCTCTCCTACAACAATTATCAGAACATGAAATCTGTGAAAAATCATTCTTATTTCCTGTAAATCAAGTGACTTTGTGGTTTCAGTTCAGAGTTTATTTACAGTTCACTCACAGAAGCTGAAAAATATTTATGTTTCAAATGTTAAGACACTTCTGCCTCTCCTCTGGTCCCTCACTATATATAAGCACATTATTAATTTGTTACTTTCCATAATAAGCATCACTAATGTACTAGCCCTTTTATTAGTATTTATTTTGGAATACAAATAATAAATTAATTTGTGCTCCCTCTGCTGGCTATTTACTTCTAAAACTGCACCAAAACATTGTAGAAATACACATAAATTGTGACTACCCTTGAGATACTATTGGTGAAATTACTACTGAGAAAAAATATACTGGAACAAGACCAATTTCTAAATAATTTTTGTGTGTTGTATCCAGGAAATTCTCTGATAATTCTCTTACAGCATTACTGAAAGGAATATTGGAAATATTACTGAAAGTTGGTATAAGAAGTTACCCACTGCATAAATATGTTAAATTTAATTAAATCTGTTAAATGAAATTAGGTTACTAGATGAACCTTTACATATATAGGAATTTGTTAAAACAAAGGAGGATGGAAAGATGGCAAAAAAAAAAAAAATCCACGTATGTATTTTTATCAGTTTGACTAAAGCTCCATGAACACAAATTCAAAGTTTCCTGGTTTTATGAACACTATTTTGCAACTTTCCATTGGAAGCCCTGTAGACATTTTATAGTTTCAGAAGTTTGTTGCAAAATAGATTAACTGCCCTTCCAAACAATGGATTAAAACAATATTTTTGGGAGGTCAAATCTATAAGCAACCTCCATTAAAAAATATTTCTCTTATTTGTAAAATTTATAAGCACCCTAAGCAATTATATATAATTGAGGTCTTACATAATAGATTTTCTGTAGCAGGCACTCAAGTTTTCTCCAATGAAGCCAACTATTATGCTAAAGTTACATTGAATTGCTCAAGCACTACATGTCAGTGAAGTTTCATTAGTTAATTCACTCTTTTACCTTAGAAACTTATCACAAAACCTCATTAGTCTAGATAAATGAATGCTTAACCATGTGAAAATGTCTTTCACTTCTGGTTCTTTGAGCATCTAAGCCAATAAAACACCTTAAAAACAAAGAACAAGTCACCAACAGTATCTGCATCAAATAGGCCAAATAACTCAATTGTTTGAATGAAACAGTCTACTTTAATATAAATAAACAAAAGTATTTTCAAGATGTGTTGTAGCAATCATTAAAAATATTTCAATCATACTATATTTACACTATAAAACTATTTTTAATAGAACATACACTAGTAGGGGTGACTCTTCATTTGTTGCTCCATTGTGACAGGCAGTGTTCTTGCAAATGAAAAGAACAAGAGAGAAACAAATAAGGAAAAAGCCAGTAACTCCAGAGAAGAAGAAGATGGGGTACTGAACAAGCCATCAGTCCCATACCAGCTGACAAAGAGGCAACTGATAAAGGCCAGAAATGCTTTCATGCAGGGTTGAAACTATCCTAGCTGGCTCTAACCACCCAGCCTGCTTACACTCAGTCTCTAACACTCTGCCCTCCTCCCTGTGACACCCTCATCTGAAAAGATAACCTGTCCTCAGGGAACGGCCACAGAGCTGCATGTGGCACAGAAGAGGACACTGTGCAAGAGTCATTTTACAGTCTCTTCATCCAGGACACAGTCTGCCAGCTCTCCTATGCTTGCCTGAGACTGATGTGGTCCCGTCTTACTTTGCAGCAGCAGCTGTTTTATAATGCAACCATCACAGCCTCTCCTGCTTCGTGCCTCAGAAGGACCAGCTGCTTCTGAGCTGTGATCTGACCAGACCACTTGGTGCACCACGCCACCCAGCAGAGCTGAGCATGGAGACCTGCCAGCAGATGAGAGCCCAGAAGGAGGCTCAGTTCCTTGAAATGCAGCCAAACACATGACAAACTGTTGCAGCAGCCCTCTTGGTAGAGGGTAGAAATGAGCCAACACACAGACTCCTTGTTTATCACAGCATGAAAAGGGTCCTGCTTTATTCCTCTTTACAGCTCAGCCATCCTGACTCCAACCATTCACTGACTGGCTGCAGCAAGCTCCTATTTGTAGGAGTTTCCCTTGGAGCCTCTGACTGCTGCTGATCTCCTGCTAAACTGTGACTGCAGGTATCAGTTCTCAGACTCTGACTGCAGGCTTTTACCCAGTGAGACTGTGACTGCAGGTTCCAACAACAGGCTCTGACTGCAGACCCAGACTGACTTCACAGCAGTGATTTCTCTCCCCCCGGGTTCTATTTCCTTCACGATTCCCCGTCACCAGCTAACTCATTCCCTTTTATCCCACTTATCTTTACTGGCTATAGCTGTGACTCATCAGGAGCTAGCCTGTATTGGGCAATTAACACAGCTGTTAATTATCAGGGGAAACGTCACCTGTATTCCCTTCTCCTACAGCAAACTATACGTGTAAGTGTGTGACACCTGCATACACCACACATCCTCCTAGGCAGATTCTCTTGTGTTGCAGGAATTTTGTTAAGGATTTATACTAGAAAGTTTTAAAAATACGAAATTAATTACAGAACCTTTACATCTTTATATCATCTGTATCTAACATATATGTTATCTACCAGAAAGTGCCCAGTAAGCCTTGCCAATCTGATATGGTAACACTGACATTCACATTTTTTAAAAAGTCTTTCCTAACAACACCAATCAACACATTTTCTCTTCAGTACTTGTGAGACCTTCAGTTCAGGCTCTGTGACCCACACTTCTTCAACACAGGCTTCTAACTATGGAGGCCTTTCTGAAATTTCCATTTGTGCTTGGCACTTGTTTAGTTACACCACACCATTCAAAACAGTTCATTTAAACTAATTTGCCTCTAGCTACTCTGAAGTTTCAATATGGTTACATATACTTCACACGAGGAAAAATCCTCCAATATTCTCATATTTGACATGCTACAGTGTAACAAGCTGACTAGGAAATTTAAAAAAAAAAAAAAAAAAAAAAAAAAAAAAAAAAAAAAAAAAAAGAGAGGAGTAACAAATGTCTGTCTTGCTTTGAGAATAGCTGATTTTTACATTTTTAATATCTCTCATTAAATGGCTTTCCTCTTCTTCCATCATAAGTAGCGCAGCAATACAAACTCACACTGAACTGTACAAGTAATTTATTCCAATCAGAACAACTACATCAGTGATAACCCATGAAACATAAACCCAGTATTATAATGAATTGCAAGACCCAAACAACTTCCTCCCACTCCGTATGATTTTAAATATTTTAGATACAGACTCCATAAGGACATAAAAATAACTCCAGTTTTACTCTCAGAAAGTATGCAGACAGATGGATACCAATATAAAAAGCTCTATCACATCCCACAGTAACACAGAAATGCATTTAAGAAAATGAGAATTACCTTGACTGTTAAGTCTAATGAGGAAATCCATAACTGCTGTAAACAAAATAAAACCATCACCTCTTCGATAATACCAGTATAATAATTAGTTAAGTGGATTAAAAGGACCATATTGGATAGTAGCAGGTATTAAACTTGGCCTGCAGGTTTCTGAATGTAAACCCTGAATGTAGGGTTCTTGCTCTCCATAAAATTTGAGATGACAACTAAGCCTGTTGTTTATGCCATTACACAGTGAAACAACTATATTTCACATGGCCTGGTTTAAACACATCCATACATATATGAAAATAGCAACTTTTGCCACCTAGAAATGTAAAATACAGGACATAACATAACCTGTACTGAGGCATCAAAAGTTACTATAAAAACACAACCTTTATGCAAAGTTCTTTAAATGCAAAGATATTAACAAATTAGACTATGGACAATCTGTTATCTGCATTGCAAAAGGACTGAGAATCACCTACTGAGATCAGAAAATCACTATTCTAACCATCATATAAACTAATAAAAAGGAATTCTGAGAAGTCAGTATTCCTTCATATAACTACATATAATCTCATACTCTTGGACAATTGCACACTCCACAACTTCCAAAAAATTTGTCAAAAAAATCCCACTCCATGCACATGCTCCTCTCCCTCATAAAACCTCTTCCCTTCCTGTATTAAACACCTAATCTGTGTAAAAGAAAAACTGGGCAGATTATTTTGTTCCTTGCTTATGCGAGACTAATCTCTTCTCAGTAATATTCTGGTCTTTCTGGCCTAAGCTCAAATAACCTGAAGTAACATCCACATGAATGAGGATCAGGTAAAAAGAGAAAGGAAAAAAAAAAAAACCCTCAAGTTTTTTATAGCTGATTTTTTTGTGTGAGTAGGTGCAGCTGCACCAATATAGAAAGGAGTACTCAATGTCAAGCTATAAATAGTTCCTGCTGGAAGCTTAATAGCTCTGCTCTGCTTCCTCAGAGCACAGGCAATAAACTATCACTATTGCATTTTTACAATTCAGGAACAAACAGATTTAAGCAAAAATGTTTCTATTTCTATAGCAAATCCAATAAAAGAAACATATTTATGCTATATATAAGGCTCTGTTTATAGAGTATATTCACATTTGAAATAAAAAGACCTGAACTTGTAAAAATATAATACTATATTCACTTTAGAATTCTACTTCCAAGAAAATTAGATGACTCAAAGTATACAGCTATTCATTAAGATATTTATGAAAGAATTATTATTTATGACTTGGACAATGTTTCTCATGCCCTTTATACATCTGCTTCTGGTAGAAATGTAACAACAAAATCAGCTTTGTACAAAAACAATAAATTCACTTGAGATTCTTCTGGACATAAGAGTAAAGGAGAAAAATACAATTTGCTTTTAATGAAGACACAAAACATAAATGGCTATACATACAAAGTCCAGAATAAAATGTTGCAGTAGAAGCAAAAGTGGTAACTGCTTTCAGCGTTTCACAAGCTGTTTTCACTTTAATTGCACAGATCACTTCTTAGTCATTGTAAGGCCGCTAAGTTGGTTTTCTATAGTCTAGCTATTCCTGTGGGATCACAGTTCCAGTACAGAATTTATGTAGCCTCTATAAGCAGCTAGAAATAAGTCACAGCATCGAAAACTACTGCTCTGCCACATTATCAGAGACACCAGCAAGCTGTCAGCAGAAAACAACTGGAACACAGTTTTCAAATAAAATAATGAAAGAGATAATGCATAGCTTAAATTTATTAATTCAATAGTACTTAATTCACAGTATTTTCTTATATGAAGCTTCTATAAAAACAATTTTCTGTATTACTATCTGAAGAGAGAAAAATCAGGCATGTATTAATTCCAGAATTAACGATAACTCAAGATACACAAATTCCAACCTGACATCCACTGGATTTTTGTGTAGTTCAGTTCTATCCAAATTAAAACCCCTAGTTTGTGAAAAGCAGAGAAGAAACTTAGCTGTGTGTCTAGATGATTAACTAAAATTACAATATTTTTCTCCTTTTGTGGCAATGCACAGTATTCAAAACCCAACCAGAAGTTGTGATTCTCCAGAGAATGTGGCACACAAACATTTAATTAAGCACTGTCATAGCACAAAAGCACAACAGCGACAAATGCAGAAGAGCACAGACTCTGGGTTACTCTTGAGCGTGCAATCTCCTGTCCTGGAAGCAGTGTGACTGTGATAAAACAGTATAGTACTTCTCCATCTAAGTTTTTGTGGACAAAATTCTACTCTATTAGTCACATTTAGGAACAACAAACATGCATACTGTACAAGACAGTACAGGCCCTCCGTTCAGCCTCCTGGTTTGAACAAACAACAGCGTGGAAATCACGCTTACTCATGAGCACCATTTAGACAAGAAGTAATTCTATCGTACCGACTTTCCAGATGCAGAGCTCCGAGCTCAGAATAAGTTCAATGGCTTTCTAAACAGAAACTGGATTTACTACACAAAGCACTTTTGCAACAACACTTTCTTAACAGCTGACTTCAAGAAAATACTGCTTGCCAAAGAGCTTACCTTTCTCTCTTTCAGTAACTTTTTGTAGCCACCGGTTCCCAGAGACAGAAGTGTAATGAGGACATCTAAAGAAGGAGACGCAGATGCTCTTCCTGAAAAAACACCCCAATATACAGATTAAAGTGGCAAAAATAAATTTTATGTGAAAGAAAGCTGATAATCAAGTTTTCTACAGTTATTTTGTACGGCTGAAATCAGCCCATGAACTAGTTACCTGGATACATTTTGCTGATCTCCTGAATGAAGGACTCGTTGAAGCCAGCAATGATAGCACCACCTACTGGAACCATAAAATTTTTGTCCAAGCTCTGAACAAAAGCATCTATTCTGCCAACTCGAGCACCCTTTATCAAAAAGGACAAAAAAGAAAATCCACAGCATACATTAGAAAAAAGGGAAACGTGATAGCATCATAATCATATAAAAGTGTTGCTAAAAATATATATAAATTCCTGAAACTCTCAGATACTGCATTTGTGATCAAAACATAAAAATCACGGTATTACCTCTTTTAGCACTGCTTACTATTAGTACCACTGTCTGCCTAACATAGTACCTTACAATTTCCCATTTTCCTGTGATTTAAGATATGGATTTTAGCTCCTGTAAGTCTAAGTCTAGCTGCTTTTCAGCAACAACCAAAAAGAAACCCCTCAAAATTTAATGGGAATTATACAGCTAAAACTGTTCAATCCTGAACACTTTTTACAGCCCTCACAATAAAAGGCTACAAGTTAATGCTTCATTAGCAAAGCTTTTTTCAATACATATATAAATTTGCATTAAACAAACAGGCTTATTACAGCATGCCTTCTTCTAAGGCTTGCTTTCAAAATCAAGATTCAAGTAACTTCTTAGAGCAGATATCCCCCACACTCTTATACCTAACCACTCATATTTTCAAAGGAAAAAAGTAGATTCTGCAGTACACCTTCAATTTAAGTAACATGTAACTGTGAACTGTACAATTAAAAAAGTATGCAGCATAAGAGAACTTGAAAAGTGGTTTAAACCCCATACCAATCAAAACCAAATCAAAATACATGCAAATACACATTTTTTAAGACTACATACTAAATGTAAGAAGTAGAAACCAAGTTAATACCTATGGCAAACAGACGGAAAAAAGTGGAGCCAACTAAACCTCATTTATTAGTTTTACATTTTGATAGCTTAATGCACATAGGAAGAACACTCCAAGTCTGTCAGCTTCTTGCTGTGAACATGAATGCCAGCGGCTACCATTTGATTTAATTGACAGGAGACCAACAGAGGAAAAGCAAAACACGAAATGGTTTCAAAACCTTTTTCCTGTGGTACTTTTGCAAGTTGTATTCAGACTGGGCTCAGCATGTACATATTCCTAAGTAACTATTAATAACTACTTTCTCATAAACAGAAAATTTTCTAGCACAAAACAACTCTGTAAAAAAATGTAAAACAAACCAGAGCTCAAATGTATATATTTGCATAAGCAAGGAACAAACAACTCATTGAGTCTAGAAAAAACACAGAAACAAACACAGTAAAAAATCTACTGGCAGCATTATAGAATGAAAAGTTTATTATTACAACATTGCATGCAGCAAAACCCAGCATTTCCACAGCCTCATTCATGTTAGTTTCTCACTAAACTTGAGCAGGTTACATACAATAAACATATACTAAGTATATTACAGATAAAGCATGTACCATCTTCTATTTCATAAATTCCCTCAGTCTTTCAAGATTCAGAAATGCCAACATGATGTTGTTTCACAGTTGTATATTAAACTGGTCTGTGTCCTGTTAGTAACGTCTCAGCAATCAGAAAAGAAGATGAGCAGCATCTTTTAAATTGCTAATAGTTCAGGTACCTCCAAATCCTATTAAAATACAGCCCCCTACTATTTTGAAAAGGTAACAGAAAAGAGAATATTGAAGAACAATGCACATACAATGAAGAAAAACTGTAAGAATTCTGTTTCAGGACTGATCTTAGATATCAAGCAACATCCTCTTCAAACTAAACAGCAACAGAAATCAAACTTTTTTGAACAGTACATTGAACTCAAACCAATTTCCTCAAACCTATTCTCTGTGCCAACAATATTTGTGCTGATGTAGAACCCTGTACCTTCAATAAAAATTCTGTAACTCATTCTGTTGAAGGCTTGATTTCTATTCAAGTATGATCCATTATGTCACTTTTAGTCAACAACTTAAAGAAATATTCTAAGAAAGCTTATCAAGGCTATTTTTCCATTATAAAGACACATGAACAGGCACAAAACCTAAATAAATTTAGTGTTACATAAAAAGCATGATAGAAATAACTATTATGCTTAAATTCTATTTCTGTCTGTTGTGCTTTTCCAGAAAATTGTTCAAATATCAGACATGCATGGGATTACTCTCAAAGCGATGAAGTGTCTGATAAAATTTGCTAGGTTGTCTACACTCACAGATTTACTTACACTTGCTAAAAAATATTATTGGAAATACACAGCTCCTACCTGCTGGATAAGATGCATACATTTTGAAGACTGAACTCCATATGCATTGTTGACAATATGTGGAATGTCATAATTAGCACAAATCACAGCCAGCTCCTCCAGCCTGTGAGCACAAAATTGCAATTTAGAGAAGCATTGATTACTGTAGCTGATCTTACAAGTCAGACTATCAAAAGACTGAAAGGTCTACAAGGAAGTCAGAATGAGAAAAGTAACTTTTTTCATTAGTACCTCAAGGCAGTATTTGTCATGTTAAGCTATATAAGTTGAGATGAAAATTCTATTGGCTTTTATATATATTACAAATTGTTGACCTACTCTGAGATTTTTCTTACTTTGCTTTAAGTTTTGTCTGGACACCAGTTAATATATCCCCAACCATTCTGCTTTAGATACAAGCAATTTTTTTTTGCTGCTTTACTGTTAACTAACACAGCTTTAGCTAGTCACTTTTTTTTCTTTTCTCTAACATTCAGTGTGAAGACAGTCTATAGCAGTTTCAGGAGTGTCTTGGGAATCAAAAGCATCCTATAGCAGGGAGTTTTCCATGTTTCTGCTTATTTCAAAGAATACTATTTCAATCCTTTGGCTGGACTCTCACTTGCATGTTTCAGATAAACCGATTAAGAGAAAAGAATTTTTTTTAAGGAACAGAGAGCCCTAAAACGTCTGAATATGGACATCAACAAACCGAAAATTCATTCAGCTGTTTACTCCTCACTTGCTTTTAGAACCCCCTGAAATCACAGTGCGCTCAACCTGGATTGATTAATCAGTCAAATTAAGATTTATGTGAGCACACTGATCATTTTAAGTAAGATCCTTCAGCATGTTAAACATACATATATGCAATACCCTTTTCTGAAGCACTCCAATCATGCTAGGTTTTAAAAAAACAAATCTCATGATTCTCCCTGAACTTTTGAATCTATTTTAGAAATAGAATCTATTTGAAAAAATTAGGCAATATAAAATAATTTAAAGTGATGATGAAGGTAATATTAGCTTTAAAAAAACCATCAGGAAACTCTACTTCCAATGCATTTTTACTCTATCTCCTTCTGTACAGCCTCTCACTGTAATTTACTGACATACATATAAAATGTGACAGACTATGAAAACATTTTCCAAGAGGTGACATTCCTTTGCATTCTATTTCTATTACACTGTCTAGTGCTGTTCTGCAATGCAAAATTCTGACACAAGCATCATATCGAATTTTCAAAACATAAATCCTTAGGAAATCATCAGCACCGTATTATCCTTAAAAAAACCAATAGTACTTTATGATTAGGAAACACCAGTAATAACAATGTGCATATTGATCATATACAGTCAAGGTATTTGTCAGGAGCTGCACTTCCAATAATTTTTCACAGTCATCAACACTGAATCACAAAATATTCTGAATTGGAAGGGACCCACAAGGATCATCGAGGCCAACTCCTGGCCCTGTACAACACAATCCCCAAGAGTCACACCATGTACCGAATGCAGTCCAAATTCTTCTTGAGCTCTGTCAGGCTTGGTGCTGCGACCACTGCCCTGGGGAGCCTGTTCCAGTGCCCAGTCACCCTTTGGGTGAGGAACCTTTTCCTAACATCCAACCTAAACCGCCCTTCAGCCCACTCCTTGTGTCCTGTCATTGGGACCATGCAGAAGAGATCAGTGCTTGCCCCTCCTCCTTCCCTCACCAGGAATAACATGTAACTGCAAGGAGGTTTCCCCTCAGTCTCCTCTTCTTCAGAGTGGATGGACCAAGGGACCTCAGCTGCTCCTCATCTGGCTTCCCCTCATTAAGAGAATACTTGAGGGAATATATAACAACATGCAGGGCAAAGATTTGCCTTCTCATCTGTTGGTTCTTAATCAGACACATTCCTCACCTTCTAGAGAGACTCAAAGGAACAGTCTCCCTCTTACATGCTCCTTTTCAAGTGCAAGCAGAGAATTTCACCAAACTAGAAACACAGAGAGTGTACAGCTATGTATGTTCATCTTTCTCACCTTCTGAAAATTAAAGGAGGAATAACCTATTGCTACAAGTACTGAAAACAGGAAAGTCTTTCTTTTTCCTAAGAATATTCTGTTGAACAGTTAGATCCATTTTGCAATACAGACTGAGAATGCTACAGTTTGAAGAGAATGTGTTAGAATGCAAGGGAAGCAGATGATGCACAGCACCTGTATGTACCTGCACCTGCTTCCAAGGCCTAGAATGCAGCATTGAAAGTGCTACTAATCATGTCATAAAAATAAAGCATTTATGTAAATTGGCTACTGAAGTTCTTCATAGTCACAAATAGAGAAATATTTCCCAGTTTATTCTTCCTTTCTTTCTCTCCTGTTTGTTCAAGTTCATGAAAAGAAAGCTTTGGGTTTTTTTCTACTACTGAAAGTAAAAAGATACATAATTCTGCTAAGTACATAAACCAGCTAAAAAGGACACTTTCCCTTTGGTTCTCTTAAACACAGAAGTTTTAGAAACATCTTACAGCATCAGCAGGTAGAATACCAAGAAAGAGCATTTATACACTACAGAATTACTCCCACAGAGTTAAAGAGTACTTCAAAGGAAAGTCATAGGTACAGCAGCCAGAAAACTACTTAAAATTTTAAAACATGACCACCACAACTAAATAAAGCCTTACAAATGCAGCTATTTAAAAACAGACATTTAAAATTGCACCCTCCAGAAATGCTGTCAGGGTTTTCCTTCCTATAAGAAGATGAAGGTTACGGCCTTCAATAGTTGACAGTTTTTTTTAAACAGAAAGTACATTCAAATGTTCCTATATCTGTGGTATATCATAACATAGTGCCACTACCTAATAATTCATCTCTTAGTTGTAGAGGACAAAACAATCGCAGCATGTCAAAGAGAGGAAGCAGATAAGGAGAAGATTCATTTACCCAAGCTATAAAACCGACCATTCAGCTTTGAGAGCTGTGATTTAAGTTAGCCAATAAATCTGCAAGTCAACTTCAGGCAATGTTCATAATATTCTGACAGAATTATATGGTTTTAACTCCCATCTTTCCCTCTAGCAACTAGGTTAACCTATGATAAATACTGGGGGATTTTTTTAAGGTAGGAGAGGAGAGTGAAATATATTTTTACTTGCCACATTTCAGAGTCAGTAACATTTCTTTCCCATGCTTGTGGAGGAGGAGAGTCGAAAAGGCAACAGTAATATTAAAACATGGCATTAGCTACGGCGCTGCATTTCCTGGATTATGTTTCTATGAGAGTCTACTTTTACTACTTCCATGAAATTTTAAGAAAACCAGGAAAATGACATTAATTTCACCACAAGAGAGCAACATTACCCTCACTTATATGACAGAGGAAAAACCTTCTGTGTAATTCTCACTTTTTAAATATACTTTTCTGGAAAGGGATTAAAGAACCTTTACTAATTGTTGGCAGAAGCAATGGAAGATGGATGGTTAAAACACGGAGGTGTTGGTTGGTTGGGTTTTGTTGTTGGTGGAGTGGGGAGAACGTTTATTTGTTTTAACAGTAACAAATAACACACTTCTTACAAAGACTGCTTACCTATCAGGTACTCTTGGAGCAAAGCAAGATGTTGTAGAATGCACACAAAGAATATTTTCAGCACCAAGAGCCTTTATTTTGGCTTCCACTGCTTCGAGGTCTGTCCGTAGCTCATCACCTTCTAACACATTTTCTATCACCACAGGCTCAAAACCTGACCAAAAAAAAGGCAAGAATGGAATATACCTCAACAAGTCTCTGACTGATTGTGGGGGTTTAATTCCAGTATACATTCAAAAAACACTTCATACTACTATTGTTTTAATAGACTCTAACAGAAAAGACTATGCAAATCAGACAGATTGTCACGTTCTGATCACAATTCCTAGGACACAAGTTTTTGCACAAATTTGAGAGATTTGAACCATTATTTTACATAATTCTAAGGATGGCAAATTAGGCATCTTACTCTGAGAGCGAACTGTAACTTGCTTAGTACTGTGTTCTCACTTGACTCCTTTATACACCTCTGTACCTCTGCACACACCTGCATTTTGCAAGGCATTAGGCAGACAGCATGCATGTTTTAATTACATGTCAGACATCAGGAGTGCACAAATAAATCAGAACTGCCATGCATTAGGCCTTTTTTTGTATCTTGGTAAAAGGATATGAATTGATCACTCTGATAGATGGAAGTTTTGTATCTGTTTGAAGAACACACACTGTGTCATCAATCAGTTACCTTCTTACCTGCAGTGATCATTGACTTAAAGCAAGATTTCTGGTCTATACGTGGCCAGAGAATGTATTTTGCCTTTGGTCTCTTGTGCCTCAATGTTAAAAAACACAGTGTTAGACTCATGCCTGTTGCCATAGGAACCACAAAGCAACTGGTCACTGTCCGGACACCTGCACATAAAGAGCAAGTCAGAAATTACCACGAAGAATCTATGATGTAACTTCACAAACAAGTGAGATATTTCAAATTTACACCTACCAGCCAGTTTTATAACATCCAGAACTATTGAATTAGTAAGTTTGTTCAAAAGGCTTGAACCTGCAGCTTTAGGCTGTACTGCAGAAATATCACCTGACCTTCCAATTCCATGGATCAACCTAAACAAAAGAAGTTAAAAACACACATCAAGTCTTTTCACATTGCAAAGGCAAAATACTTGCTGACTGAAGAGAATTTAATTTGATAAGCAATTGTGGAAAACTTTGTACACAATGCAACATCAATATCTGCCACAATGAATTCCATTTTAACAAAAATTTGTATGAAATTTTGGTGGGTTTTTTTTTCTTTTTTTTTTTTTAACAGTAGATTGAAAATGTTCCTGCATGCAAGTAAAAGCTTTAAGAATATCCATAGCAGCAACACCTTTAACATCTGGCAGGTTTTCTTTTAAGTGCACCTCAGCACTTCTTGATGTTTGTCAAAATAGGATTATAAATGCTGACATGTTCAGACACATAACCAATGAAAACAAAAATGAGGTGTCTATAGTGTAGTGTAGCATAGGCATAGTGGCATTATAGATATTCCCTTGACAAATGTTTCATCTTCATAAGGCAAGGAAGTAATACGTACAAAGTGATACATATCTATATACACATATGGATATATGCATCACTTTGCCCATCTTATACATCTTCACTTCATCTACCATTTTGTTATTCAGTGTTATCTATGATGGAATACTATGTCTCTCTGCATTCTATTTATAAATTATGGTTATAAACGACATTTATAAATATCGAATATTATTTAGTTCAGGAGCGGAGGATCCTGAAGTAATTTATAAAACACAAACTTACAGAACTAACCTTACCCATGGCTGAAATGCAGCAGCTGGTCAAGTAAGTTAGTAACAGTATACACCTACTTCTAGCTTTAATTCAATTTCTATCTTGACAACAGAATAAAATGCAGTCCAAGGAGTATGTGACATTCGGAGCTTCTTGGAGCATGGTTTTACAGCTTAGATTTACATTCCTGTTTCAAGTTCTAAGTTGAAATCAATAAACACTTGATAATTAATTGAAACTTACATATAATCCTCACTACACCTAAATTATTTTCTTCCCTCATTCATTCTATGTTCTTAATAGCTGTCTCATATCAGTACATTTTATTTTGTGCACATATGTACTCTTCCTAAGAAGTAATCTTCCCTAAGACTGACCCTTTATTAAACTGAAAGGAGAGACTGCTTGAAAACCATCTCCTGCTACCTCCAATACTCCCAAAGTCACCTGTAGAACTTACTGCAGAAATAAGGGGAGGGGATGACACCTTGCTCTTGCTGACACTCACAGGAGAAACGAGATGCCAGGTGACAGAGCTGCATTGGAACAACAGTAGTGAATGCCAGTTGAGGCTGCCTCTGGCCAGAAGCCAGACACGCTTCCTCCAGCATGGTCCAAAAGCAGAACTTCCTCAAATATCCATCCTCCCCTCCCCTACCATGCGTATCCTTATCTAAAGAGCTGTACGCAAAACTAAAAAAGGACAAACTGATGTGTTAATGGATTTCGCTGTGAATAGGTACTGCAAGGGCTTATAAAAACCATCAAGCCTAAGTAACTCAACTTCCATATGGGAAAATTTGCTAAATTCCTGGCCTCTAATATGTTTTTGTGTTTCTCTTTCAAGGAGAAATACCCTGGAACTTTCCCTTCATCTCACTCCTGTTGGATAAAACATCACAGCAAGGTACTCAGCACAGAACTCAAAGCACACATATGAAAAAGTACATTTATAAGAAAATTAACACAGAGCGTCTAAAATTATAGCATCCAAAATACCCATTAAGGAAGTGTCAGAAGGGCTACAAGATAATAAAAGCTTTAGAGATCTCCTTACTCCATATAAAAACTATTATAGATGGACTGGTGTTTCATCTGCTTATCAACGAATCACATTATAAAGCCATTAATAAATGTGACAAAATACAAATAGCTGTTCATGTCAATGTTCAATACCGTACAACTACAATGTAGAGTTTTTAATAATATATAGATAAAAAAACTGTACCTTGTTATAAAAGGCATGCAATGCATAGAGAATTTTACAACAGTAAGATCTCTGCTTCCCTTGGGGAGGACAACTCAACAGCTTCAGATTCTACAAACTCAGCATACAGAACATAATCCTGACAAAACATTTTTGCTTCATTCAAGACTTTCTAATGAATTATTACTGAAAAATTAATATACAAAACTGTATCGATTCAATTATTGCATTATATTATTTTTCTCAAATGCCATCAAGGTCTTAGATAAACAAAACCACAATATACTCCGGCATTGGAAAGCATTAACAACAAACCTTATTAACTCAAATAGTCTATAATTTGTACCTGTAATGCCTTCGGGCAACAAGTCCTGACACCACTCTTCCTTCTCTCTCACCAACGCCACAGTTGCCCAGGAAGTTGTTGCTATCCATTATAGCAAGTTCATGAAGAAACAATTCAATGGTGCTTTCATCCCATCCATCTTCAGGACATTTCCCCTTAATAATAATAATATAAATATAAAACTTGGAAGTGAATAATGAACTTTAAGCAACTTGTTTGTTTATTGCTACTCTTCTTTCTCATGCTAAGCAGCAGTTTGTATTTTCATTATTTTGTTTTATACTAGCTAATGTTATAAACCCCTATTCAGAAAAAAAGTTTAAAAATTATTTTCCTGTGTATTAAATACAATTACATTAGCACATCCTGACATTAAAACAATCAGGATATTTTTTACCTTCAAGTGTTCTCTATGGCACACACAAAACCACTGCAGGGCATACATGTTAATTACTCCTTAAAAGACTATAGATTATTTGATGTATTCTCTAGACATGATGTACGACTTCAAGAACTTAACAGTGAAAACTGCACAAAAGGGAAGATATTCAGATATTAGAGAACCAAAAACATTAGCAGAAGGGAAAGACAGTT
Source organism: Sylvia atricapilla (assembly GCF_009819655.1). Classification (NCBI taxonomy): domain Eukaryota; kingdom Metazoa; phylum Chordata; class Aves; order Passeriformes; family Sylviidae; genus Sylvia; species Sylvia atricapilla. The sequence continues at coordinate 14,756,793 of NC_089143.1, read as the reverse complement.
TTAATGCAACACATCTTCCTATCTGCACATTTTCCTTTCTAGTCATTATCTAAGAGGGAAAGAAACCATTTCCAAAATATGTCAAAGCCTGCAACCAGAAACATGTTCATTCTTGTGCTCTTTGCTGGATTAACAACTGCACCCATCTATCTGCAAATTGCAGACAAGATGCTCAAAGGACAGGGACCCATAAAACCATGAAGAGTTTTTATAGGTCCAGAGGCTTTTTCACACGCCCCAGTAACAAAACAGCCCATTCAGTATCTGACTAGTTTCTGAAGTGTAGTATCAGAGTTAAGTTGGAAACAGTAGATGACATGACTGAGGATGCTCAAGAACTGAAACATTTACTAATTCATCGACAGTGATTTTTATACGCGGAAGGCAACGAAATACATTGTTTTGGCACCTTAAAAGTATCACTTTTTACCCCACGTAACAATGTGCTAATATCTTACTGGTTTAAAACATTTATTTAACCGTCCGCTGAGCCATTCTCGGCACAGCCCTTTTCCTCCCAGACGCGGCCTTTCACTGCGGGGCTCCGTCAGGTCGCTGCCGTCGCAGCAGCGGCTGTCCCGAGCCCCGGGCCGGCCGCGGCGGTGGCGCCGTGCCAGAGGGCAGAGTCCGCGAGCCGCGGCCGGCCTGCGCGCTCCCGGGGCTGCGCGGGGCCAACGCGGCCCTGCCCGGGCCGGGGGGCGCTTCCCGCCGAGCCCGGCTGCGCGGAGGGCGGCTCAGGGCCGCTCCGCCCGCTCGGACCCCGCGGCGCGGAGGGGCCGGAGGGGGCAGCTCTGCCCCGGTGCAGACGGTGGTGCGCGGAGACCGGGCTGCTCGGGGCGGCCGTGGCCCGCTCGGCCCCCGGTACCGAGGGCGGGAGGCGGCGGCCCCGTTACCTGCTCCAGCAGCGCCCGCAGGCGCAGCTCGTGCGCGCGGCGGCCCTGCGCCCCCTGGCGCACATAGGCCGCCGTCACCAGCCGCTCGCTGCAGCTCTGGTTCTCCGCGTTCATGGCCGCGGCGCTCCCCTCCCGCGCCGAGCGGGCCCCAGCGAGCCGGGCACTTCCCGCCGGGAAGGGGCGGGCCGGGAGGGGCGGCGCACGCAGCGCGGCGGAGCTCCGGGGCCCCGCCCCGCCGCCAGAGCCGCGCAGCGGGCAGCGCTCGGCGCCACCGCCCGGCCCGGCCCCGCCCGGCACTGCCCGGCCCCGCCCGGCACTGCCCGGCCCCGCCCGGCCCCGCCCGGCACTGCCCGGCACTGCCCGGCCCCGCCCGGCACTGCCCGGCCCCGCCCGGCCCCGCCCGGCACTGCCCGGCACTGCCCGGCACTGCCCCGCCCCGCCCGGCCCCGCCCGGCACTGCCCGGCCCCGCCCGGCACTGCCCGGCCCCGCCCCGCCCGGCCCCGCCCCGCCCGGCCCTGCCCGGCCGCTGGGCGCGGCTGCGCCTCCCCCGGTGCAGGTGACCCGCGGGGGAGCCGTACCCGCATGGGCATCTGTCCCAGGCGGCGTCCTGCTGCGAGAGGCGGCTCGCCAGAACCCAGACTGCTGGGCTGGGAAGAGCCTGTTCTGGGCTGGTTTTCCCTGCCCCGCAAAGTTTAGGCTGCTGAGAACAGCCGCGTACCTCCCCGCTGTTCCCGCCGGGGCGACGGCGTCCTTTGCCCCTCGGGACGTGTCTGTGCGCATAGGCGCTTGTGGGACGATTCTCAGGGAATAGCTGCAGCCTGCTAGGGCTGGGGGCGTAGCCCAAAACTGCATCACAGGGACAAATGCATCTTACCCAGCGAGTCTTTTTTTTTTTTTTTTTTTTTTTTTAATACACAATTTGGGAAAAACCCAGTTACACCAGCCGGAGATCTGGCCCAGGCTTTGCTCCTTTAAACTAGGAACTGCCAGTAAAGTTCCACCTCAGCAGGTGGAAGCTACCCTGGAGCACGGGCACCTGGCTGGCCAGGTCGCTGTCCTTTGGCCCCAGGCGGCCATGGGACCGGCAGGTTCCTATTCCCTCCTTGAAATAACAAGTAGGGAATGTGAAACATTTGAAGAGGCGCGTTAAGTACGCGGTGTGTTTGTTCAAATGTTTAATTACAACCAGCCTGTACCTGGGCAACTGAATCTGTTTATGAAATCTAATCTGATTCTTCTGTTTTCCAGTTTTAAGCTCAGACGGCTAATTGGCGAGTGAAGTGTACGTAGCGACGGTCCCGTTTCTGTAAGTTTAGTTAGCCTGATTAGGATCATTTGGGTGTTTTGACAGAGTAATCTTGCGCACCTGATTGAATTGTTGATTCATACTATAATTAGCACAGTTTCTTAGCCCTTTGAGCAGAAGAGAGCTGTACAAGTTAAACTCTCCCCCATCGCGGTCCCCGCAGTCACTGGCGCTGCCGTGTGTGGTGTTGGTGCGGCTTTATGAAGGCGCAGGAGCTGCTGCTCCTGGTCTGTAGCACAAGAGGGCGCGCACAGAAAGCGATAAGCGCAAGACTGTGCGTGTATTCTTTTTTCCCTCTATTTCTTTCACTCTGGTGTTTCGATATAGCGCTCAAATACATAAAAGCAGATGACAAAGTCTTAGACTTTGGTTAAGTCTTAGACTAAGGTTAGAGGGAGAGGGACAAAAGCTTTAGCATGAGTAAAATGACCCACCTTATTGGCGTGATGTACTTCCTAATAATTTTAATTCAGGTGGCTAATTGAAGAGTATTAGCTATTTGGAATTAAAATTAATGGTTTGTTAATTACTATGACGGTAGTGTGTATTTTTTTTAAATGATGAGCTCTAGTGGTGTTTGCACTCTGCACTACTGAAAAGAGAGACAATGTAAAGGCTTTGTTAGATCAAGACCTGTGTGCAACTTGCAGAATTGTTATTGAAACAGAAGATAAAACTACCAGTTTAGAAATACAGTATTACAGTAATACTATTTAATATTAACACAGTAATATAGGAATACAGTAATACTACTGCATTTAGAAATAGAGTAATATGTGCAGATGGAGGTATAAACCAGAAAAAATAAGGTTTTGTACTATTTTTTGCTGTGAGGCTGGTAAGACACTGGAACAGAGTGCCCACAGAAGCTGTGAACGCCCCGTCTCTGCAAGTGTATAAGGCCAGGTTCAGATCTGAGCAACCTGGTTTACTGGAAGGTGTCTTTGTCCACAGCAGGGGAGTTGGAAATAGATGACCTTTAAGGTCCCTTCCAACCCAGGCCTTTCTATGAAATAGCTAATGAGTCATTTATTGTTTATTTTTTTTTTCAAAATAATGAACTCTCAATTATTTTAGAAGCTCATAAATTGACTGTTCAATGGAACATTATTGAAACAGCCACAACTCACTTGTAGCTAAAGGGAGGTGCAGTATTACTTAACAGTCTGCTGAGAAAAATGTCAGACTTCTTCCTTTTAGCTTGATCTTTTTGTTTGCTTTGCCCAGAAATTACCATGTGTTTAATTTTCTGTAAAGAAAATTACATCCAGTTGCTGTAACCTTCATATATGTGTTTACTAGGGATCAAATGGCTATTCCTCTGGAGTCACAGTTGGCCGAGTTCACTTTTAATATTAAGAAATAGGAGCAGAAATGCGAGTGTGAACAGATTTTATCAAATATTACAGATATTAGTAGTTACATAAGTAAATGACACTCGGCTTAATTCCAAAGTCCACTGGCTGACAGGCAACCCTAGACAAAACAAACACAAGTCCAGCATTTCAGTAAGGTTATATTTGTCAGTAACCAAGAATAGTGGATTTCCCCCCTGTAATCCAGATTATGCACATGTTAAATTCTTATACCATGGTTTTAACTATAAGAATAATGAATAAAATATACATATATACTTACTATTTTTAGCTGAGGACTGATTTGCTCCCAGCATAACCCACAATCCTAGTTCTATGCAAATATTCAATGCAAGTATCTTTCTCTCATATTTCACCAAAACTTGAGGAAACCCCCTCTTCTATGGACAGGATTGGGAGAAGACATCCAGGCTGAAATCTGATGCAATATGTTTGGGTTATAATTGTATTCTCTTTCTTCCAATTAATAACGCATAGACGGGGAGACTGGGGGGACATGGAAATAATGGCAATGTATTCATACTGTTTTCTCTTATGCTGTTTATAGGCTTCCTGTTGGAAGTTACCGTGATGGTAGAGAACGATGTGCAGAGTTTGGGGAGGGAGAGCAGCTGGCTATGGCAAGCGGTGGTGAGGAGGCGAGCCTGTTCCGGGTGTATAACTAAGGCGGATCTCAGGGATGTTTTTGTTAAACGCCCAGCGCTGGCAGCTGCCGTCCATCCCCTGAGCGGCGGCGGGCCCGCGGAAGGCTCCGGGGCCGGTCCCCCATCGCGGTGCGGCCGCGGCCCCTTTAAGGCAGGTGGCGGGGCGGGCGCGGGGCCGCGCGCATGCGCGGGGCGCTGGAGCCGGAGCCGGAGCGGCGGGAGCGCCCCAGCCCGCCCGGCCGCGCCGCCGCCGCCTCCCGCCGCTCGGCCCCGGCCGCCCATGGCGGAGCCGGGCGCGGAGGAGCCCGACGAGCGGCTGCTGCTCCTCGTGGAGCCGCCGCCGTCTCCTCCTGCGGCAGAGCTGCCCCGGCGGGGGCCGCGGAGTGCGAGAGCCGCCCCCGGCGGGGCCGTGCGGCAGTGTGGGGAGCCGGGGCTCGAGGAGGTGGAGGACTCGGAGGACTCGGGGCCCGAGGGGGATGGCGAGGACGAGCCTCTCCTGCGGCCGGCGGGCAGCGGGCGGCGGGCGGGCGCCGCCTGGGACAGGGAGCGCCGCGCCGCCGCAGGTACGGCCCGGGGCCGCCGCGGGGAGCGGCCGGGGCGGCTGTGCTCGGGAGGGCGGCCCGGGGGCTGGGGCATGGACCGCTCCTGCCAGCGAGGCTAAGAAATACCTGTCGGCACTGAAGTGCGCTCCGTGTGCCGTGTCCGGTGTCATAGCAGCGGTGAGGGGCACAGATGTGTTGACCTCTCTTGACGTATGGGCTAGCTGAATGTTAAGGAAGGGAGGATGCTGCAGACGGATAGAAGTTCGACTGCTTTGTCCCTATGAGCAGGGCTGTTCGAACATGTTTACGCCTTCCTGAGTGTCTCCACTGTCACTTCTCCCCGCTCCCTTTCTGCTGCATTGTTGGGCCTTGCTTTGTTTGTTTCTGTCATGTTGTTCGAAAGTTGTGGCTTTGCATATTTTAGACACTGTATTGTGGTGGAACCGGCTTCTGCTTCCTGAGCACTTCGAAAAGTGTCAGGTTTTCAGTTTGACTTGCCTATCCCACTAATTACTTTTTTGTGACTCCCATCGTTTGAACAAAAAATAAGCCTGTATTTGTTCTTTGTTTTAATCATATGCTCACTTTGTACCATCACATGCTTTAAGAGTTTTAGATGTGGGCTCTACTGTCATATTTTCGGTCTTCATAAAATTTTTATCTTCTTTTCATATTTTCAAATTAGTTCTTGAGGAGAGAAATAAAACGTGAAAGTCCAGAAACTCAAGAACTTAGTTATTAATTTAAAAACAGACATAAACATGCCCATTATCTAATTCTAAATATCCTGGCAAAATGATCAATCACATGATACATATTGCTTACTTTCATCAGGCTTTCAAGCTTTCTGGTTCTGTGTAAGTTTCTATGTAAGTATGCATCTAGGACGGGCTTGCTGACAGAAATACGTGGAGTTCTGTCTCTTTGTTTTTGCTGTTGTAATTGTACTGTAGGATTTCTTGCCAGAGACTGCCAACACTGTTTCTTTTGCAACAATAGAGTGCTTGAAAAAAAAAATCCAAACAATCCCCCCATCAAGTTTAACAAAATAAATTGTGTTAATATTTCTGTTTTAGTAACTGCAGAGAACTTTTACTTGTTTGGTCATAAAGACAGAAAAATGTAGTCTTTTAAGAAATCTAGTCTTTTAAGCACTGGTCTGAAGTGTAGTCCATACGTGTAATGTAAACATGCCATTAAAATGTTAGAGTTTTCCTGTCTTTTTCCTACAAGGTTTAAGATCTGTTAAGGAGATAGTGCTTCTAGCAAAATATTTCTAGAAACTTTAAAAAATAAGTTGCTGGTTCAGAGTGGAGGCTAGAGCCATGGGTCTGGGACCACTGAAGCAGTTAGGATGGTGAATGCAGAGTACTGCTTAGAGTCTGCCTCAAAATCTGTAAGAAAATCTTGAAACTGATACTGATTACAGCATCTCATCCTTTGTTTCCTTGTAACCCTTGAAGGTGCAGGATTGTTTCAGGTCAGGTGGAACCGACAAGCACCAGATGGTATTCATGTATGTTTTTGCAACACAGAGTGTTTCTTTAAGGGAGCTATGGTCAGAATAGAAGATGGAATTGGTTAAAGGGACTACTTTTAATTATATTACTGTTTAAAAAGTATGAATCTAGCTTAGTGCTGAAGGAGTTCATACATATTACTCTTGTAAAGTGTATTAGTTTAGTCTAGCCCATGTCATGCTTACTTGATGGAAGAACAGGTTGAGGTGCATACATGGATGATAGTATTTGTATCTTCTTTGGCAAGTCTTCATCATTCCAGTATAGCAGCTTCACAGACTTGGGCCTTAGCCAAATTAATGTGAAGAAAGTTCTCAAGCTTGGTGGTTAGACTGTGTATGCGTGAGCCCTGTCTCCTTAGTGGGAGTTTAATGAGAAGAGTAATTTTCAAGAGTAATTGCAAGAGCAACCTTAATTAGTTATAATTGTAAGTTTAGTGATTGTACTGGGAATAAGTTTTGTCATAACATGCTTTCTCAGTGGAAAAGTTGATTAAAATATTTTGTTTAAAGAAGCTAATGCACAACGCCCCCAAACCCAGCCACATTCAGCAAATACTTCTTCAATTAACATGGCTTATTTTCATATGGAAAGGGTTTATAAACTCCTTAAAACTGCTGGTTTCCTTGTCAGCCTAATTGGTTTTGTACAGCCACATCACAGTTCTAACATGCTTCCTAGCAGCACAGTAGCAATACTGAGCGAATAATGAGTTTCAGAAATTATTTCTCTTTTCTTTTTTCAGCATGCAGTGTAGTTTTTTGTTTGTTTGAATATTTTTTTCTGAAGTTATCTTTTCTATGTTAGAAAAGACATGGTTGGAGAATTTCCTCTGACAGTGAGACTACTTAATGGTTCTAGATTCTAGAATAAATGCACAAAAATTAAAAACTGACCTCTGAGTCTTCCACACAGTCAACTGCAATCCATGTGATACAAAGTTCATCTGTAGGTTTTCTTCATCTGGAAGATATAATTGTGCAGAATGGCTTAGCATGGATGTTGCACTTTGGTAACAGTATAATGCACAACCCTGATTTTGCTTTCACTGACAAAAATATATAGTAGTTGGAACTCAGCTGTGTGATGTAAAGTAGATGTGTGGAGATAGCTGAGGTTCAGCTGTAAAATAAGAACCACTGATTCAAAGTGACTTTTTCCATGAATATAAGCTTATTGTGGGTCTTTTGGTTTATTTCCCTAACTCTTTTAAGTACTTTGTGACAGGAAAACCTTTGAACCTTTTCCCTCCCTCTTGTTGTCCCTTGTCTTGTTGTCCTACTCTAAAGTCTTAAAATGTAGTTTATCACAGCAGTATTGGCCAAATAGTTATAAATTATTCTGATCACAATGGGCTGTAGCTGTTGATTCATAAGAATGATCCGCTGTTAGCTTTAAGGTTTCTCTTACTTGTGGCCTACTTATACTAACATTTTCCTATATTTTAATGCTTCTTGACTGTTTTTGTTTGGAGTCCATGTTGCTATTTTAAGTGGTACATGCAAGCAAATGCTAATATTCTAAAAAGCTTCAAAAACTGTCCTGAGGTACAGAAAAGTAGTGTGGGGTTTTTTTTTAAAGTTTGACTCTACACAAACTGTTAAGAAGTTTATTTTTTCTATATAGAAGTTTCTATATAGGAGATGTATATTAAATTTCTTCAATGGCTCAAATGGGAACAAAGCAACTTTATCTATAAATGTTTCATTAGAATAATGTAGCTGTTTGTTAGTGCATAAATGAGCCCTAATGCACAGGCTCATTAGAGTGCACTTGGTGAACATGTGAAACAACCCTAGCCTCAAAAGGAGGTATAATAATCTACAGTATCAAAACTTGTGAAGAAATATCTAAAAAATTGCAGGGCCGGTAGTATTCTGGCACTTTCCTTTCTACTTGTCGCTGTGAACATTTGCATAGAGTCCTAGAGTTTGCACAAATGTCTGCACAGGCCTCATCTTCTGGTCAGTAGGTAAAGAAGTGCTACAAGTCCCTTCCAGAGTTTTAAGGCTGGAATGGTTCTGGCATGCAGGGCATCACTGCTGTGTTGGTGCCACTTGTGAGTGCTACATGTAGCAGATTATTCAGTGGATTAACTTCCTTGTGTTTTAGCAGATAATAAACATGTTAGCCAAGCTCTTAACTGAATGGTACAATGCTTTTCTGATAGTGGGTAATGGACAGGACACAAATAATATGTAAAATCTTTCACGCTTTTTTTACAGTTGTTACTTTGAACTTTTTTTTCCTTAGGTTTATTTAGTAAATAAATATTAAAAAGAAAAATCCTTGAAAATTGTAAACAGCAGCGGCAGTCTCAAATTTTTGCAGATTTGGCTGATTTACTTGAAATGAAAAGTTGATTAGACATGGATAAATCAGTGGAAAAACTTGCACTGATTAAATGGACCAGATTTTTCAGCCTGGGGTTGGATGGATGTCAGCAGGGAAGGCTGTTGGCTTATCAGTGTGTTTGCTTCTGCTTAATTTGTAGAACAAGTTGCACTTAAGACTGGT